>NC_091148.1:25149601-26349601 GCF_041381155.1 Argopecten irradians
TGGTACAAACAAATAATTATGTAAAACATATATACATGTTGAGGTTGATGAAAATAAGGGGAGGTAACTCCTAGATGAGGAATGACATAATTTTTGATCATATTTATTGTAACTCTATAAATTAACAGTTAATTTTATATTTTTATCCCCCGCCCAACGAAGTTGGCGGGGGATATACAAATGGGTTCCGTCCGTCCGTCCGTCCGTCCGTCTGTCCGTCCGTCCGTACGAATGGTTTCCGGAGCATAACTCTAAAACCAGTAGAGATATTTCCACGAAACTTCCTACACACATTGTCGTGATGGTTCTTATGGTCTATAGTAGCCTTTTGCTTTTTTTAGGTTTTTTAGGTCATTTTGACCCATGAAGAAACATTGATGAAAATAGTCATCATGTTTCGTCCGTCGTCCAGCGCCGTTCGTTTCCGAGCATAACTCTAAAACTTTTCACATTTTGAAGAGTTATTTCCACGATTGAGCTGAAACTTACCTGAAATGATCCTGTCATGGTCCCGACAAATTGTTATTTTTCGGGTCGATCCGAAATATGGCCTTTTGTCTATTTTAGTAGTTTTGCCGGTTTTTGGCTGAAACTTGCATGAAAATGATGCTGAAATGGGACAAGATTTTTGTTAAGAATCGTTTCCGGAAATCCAAGTCAACTCTTGAAAACCATTTTGAACTTCTTCTCAAGTTCTATTTGCTGAAACTTGCATGAAATGATCCTTGTTGTTGTTATTTTTCGGGGTCGATCCGAAATCCAAGATGGCCGCCACAGCCTCCATCTTGAAAACCTTTTGCTAACTTCTTTCAGGTTTTGCACTTTTTGCTGAAACTTTTTCTGAAATGACCTAGAAACATTGCTGACAAATATGTTATTTTTTTCGGTTCATTTCCGAAATCCAAGATGGCTAAAACCACAGCCGCCATCTTGAAAACACATTCATGACACATTCTTCTCAATGTTCTACCGTAGTACCTTTTGCTATTTTCAGGTTTGCATTTTTTGATCTTTTTCTGTTACCATGGAAACATTGCTGAAAATATCATGGTAAATGGTAAATGTTACTATGCAAAGCTCCACCCATCTTTGTGTATATAGTCTAATATAAATGTCAAGGCTGTATACCTGATTCAAACAATTGCAGCCCCGTCTGACTTGAATTATGCATGAAATCCATCCTTTCATTAGCTCAAAGTGTTTCCATTTTTGGCCGCCCTGCCATCTTGAAAAATTTTTTTTTTCAGTCATTTGACAACTTGCATGAAATGATCCTTTGGGCCGACAAAGTCTTGTTTTGCATCATAAGTCCGTAACCATCAAACTTACTTCTGCTTTGATATCTCCATTGGCGGGGTTTCCATGGAGACATAACTCTAAAACCAGAAAGATGTTTATATAATAACCAAATATTATCACATAATGGTCTTAACTATACTATTTGATAGTATTTATATTTTCATTGATATTGGTCCTGTTCGCCACAAACAGATACAGGCTATAAAGTCCACATGTGTTTAACACAATTAGCCATCCACTGATGGGCATCAAGAACCAATCTCACAAAATACACATATATTTGATTTGTGGTGTTACAACTATATGTGTAATTACTAGTGTTTACCAGGTTAATTAGTTTCTTAGGAGTTTACCTTAACTTAAACATTTGAAAATGATTTTAAAATAACACAAGAAAAGAAGAATTATAAAAACCATTAACATATTAACAGAGAGACAATTCAAAAATTGAGTTTGTATATGACTCATTAGGCATGCCCATAGTACAAATATATTGTTAGTTTCTAGCTATATCAAGGTGGATCTCCAGGGAACGGAAGGATTATAGGTACATGTACATATAAACAATAATGTATAATTTTATTTGTAAGAGGTTCATTTA
Organism: Argopecten irradians; assembly: GCF_041381155.1. Lineage (NCBI taxonomy): Eukaryota > Metazoa > Mollusca > Bivalvia > Pectinida > Pectinidae > Argopecten > Argopecten irradians. Next base: position 25,151,502 of record NC_091148.1, read on the forward strand.
TGAGCACATGGCTACATATACCAGCATAAGATATTTTATTTACACGAAACTTAAATGTATCAAACCCGCATTTGTTGGGATTTAAAAATGGCGGAACCAAAACAAACGAGACGAAGCACTAGCTAGCGTTTTACCAAGATATGGGATCAGTGCGTTGAAACCTGAACAAAGGAAGATCTTCGACTGTCTGATGAGAAAGGATGATTGTATGGCCATACTTCCTACGGGATACGGTAAATCTCTCCCATTTCAGCTGTTTCCTGCAGTTGCAAGTTTCTTACCGCAGACGATAGGGCTACGGAGACATGTTGTGGTTTGCTGTCCTCTCCGATCGTTGATGGAGGATCAAGTTGAGTTTTTGTCAAAAATACCGGATATCACTGCAGGATTTAAAGGTTCGTCATTCATAGCGATTGTCAACTATTATTAAGACTACTCTAGATCTAGACCACACGATCATCATTGTATCAGTAATTGTTCAGTCATTTACAGTCATTCGCCTTCATTTTCTTACGATCTTAAAAGTATTTTGACTGCAGTTATATAGACTACTTTACCTGTTTACATTACCACACCAATAGTATTACCGAGAAGGTCACAATACATACATTGTAGATGTGAGTATTAAATAGCTGGCAACATTCGAGCGATATCTGACCTGTTGAATTTGTCAACAGGAGCATATTTGTCTACTACACATATAAGTGTAATTTACATCTGAACCCTTCTTATTATGTTCCCAGCTACAAATCTATAAAATATATGATTATTTAGGTTTGTGCATGTAATTACTGTATGCCGCCGAACCAATATACATGAATATAATTATTATACATTCCATGCTTATTTTTATATGATTTAATAGGTTCAGATGATGCTATGGACCAGCTTATAAAGGATGGATGCATCGACATAATATATGCTTCTCCAGAATCGCTACTTGGTGATCCAGAGTGGAGAGAATTTATGAGAAAGTTAAAGGTTGCTGTCATCGTTGTCGATGAATTCCATACCATATCTACCTGGTATGTACAAAGTGTAATGTTATAATGACTTTTATGTTGATATAAAATAATTTAGATTAGCAATAGCATTCCAGAAATGTTTTAATGGTCATCATGCATATGGCAATGTTATATTACAAATCTGTCCTTTTACTATCCTGAATCAATACAGTGTAGAGAATCAAAATGTGCTACCGGTACATTTCTATTTTTATTCCAATGAAATATGTAATACTGGTAGCATGACACATTCATTGACAAAAATAATTCTAATTGGGTCTCTTGGTAAGTTTTGGTTAATTTACATTAAATGTATAGCCACTCTTGGATCTTACTGGATGTATCGGAAATATAAAGTCATGTGTTATTAATCTCTTAATTGGTATATTACATTCCAGGGGAGAAGATAGCAAAGGAACAGAAAAGTGTGCTTTCCGCAAATGGTTTGGGCACATCGGAGAATTGCGTTCCATGTATCCGGAAGCATCAATGTTGGCCTTGAGCGCTACTTGTACCCTCAAAGTGAGAAAACGAGTGATGAAGATTTTGAGCTTGAGACCAGAAACAACAGTGACAATAACAGTGTCTCCTAATAGACCAAATATAAAACTAACTGCTGTGAAAGTGTCGAACATCTTGGAGATGGCAATGTCATGGATAGTGGATGGCCTTTCTACTTTGCAGGAAACATTTCCCAGAACATTGATCTACTGCAGATCCATCACAGATGTTTCGAAGTTATATGCCTATATATCTGAAGAACTCCCAGAGTGTGTTCAACATCTTGAAATGTTTCATTCTGAAACAACAGATAGTTCGAAGGAAAAGGTCCTGGATGCTGTAAAGAACAAGGAAAGTCCTATCAGACTTATTATTGCAACTAGTGCCCTTGGAATGGGGATTGACTTTGTAGATTTACACAGTGTTGTACTGTATGGCCCCCCAAACACTAACTTGGAATTGATTCAGGAGGTTGGAAGAGCAGGTCGAGACGGTGATCCATCTGTGGCACTGATTCTGAGTAATTCATATCACCTACACCATGTTGATTCAGAAGTAAAGGCCATCTTCACAACATCTGAATGTCGACGAGTTGCTTTGATGAGTAGTTTCCTGAATCCTCCAGATATCAATTTATTAATGAAAGAAACAGGTAAACATACCTGCTGTGACATTTGTTATAGCCTATGTAAATGCAAAGAATGCGAATTTCTTCCGTTGGAACAATTATTCCAAGCGCCATCTGTAGATGAGGAAAGTGCATCGGAAAAAGACAGTGATGTGACTGAGGACTATAACTTATCAGACTATGAAGACATTTTGTGGTCACCTTAAGCTTGGTGTGTTGAAGATGTTTCTACATGAATGAAAATATCAAAATGTACAATGTTTTGTCAAATTCTTTATTTGTGTCTTTCTAATTTGATTACAACCAGTTGTTTTAAATTAACAGGACATTAACTAGTATTATATGCTATAGTGACAATTAATTGATACAAAGTGAGGAGGATAAATGTGCAAATTTCTACTGTAGCTCATAATTGAAATTAATTATCATGAAGTCACTGAAAATTTATCTGTTTTGCTCAGAATCATACGTCACATTACTTTCAAAAAAAATCCTTCATATTATGTAATATGTAGGTATTACATTAATATTTTACACATTGGTTGAAAAATAAATATTATTAGGAGAAATGATACAAAACTTTCTGCTTTTTGTTCTCAATAGAAAAGACCAGCATAAGATTTCAATTTTAAATCTTTCTTATCAAATTATGTTGTCATAAACAAATTAAACAAGATTGTTCTCGGTTGTTCAAAGGATGCTTAATAATAATTTAATGACAATTTTCAAAGCAAGATAAAATAATTTCTGATAATACTAATTTAACATAATTTCATATGATTCTTAAATATTTTAGTCAAGATCTATTGATCTAAATATTATCACAATTTTTGCTACAAATGAGAAATGAAAATTTCACTAATCATGTGATAATTAGGCAGGCTTATCATCCTTTGTACAACCAGGCCCAGGTCTTTAGGATTCTAGATATTCACAAGACGCTGTTAAAAGAATTAAGCCTATTTGACCCATGTGACCTTGAATGAAGGTCAAGGTCATTCATTTGAACAAATTTAGCCCTTCATCCCAGCATGCTACAGGACAATTATCAGTACCCTGGGCCTTTAGGTTTTTGAGTGTCATTTGAGTGAAAAGTTTACGACCGGTGGACGGCCTTTTGAGTAAGATGACATAAAAATACATATTGTCATTTCTAAGACACACCAGTTTTTCTTTAAAAATTGTAAAATCGTGCATGATGGGGTACAGGTCAAAGTTCATATGTAATTTGTTTACAAATATAACAAATTACAAGGTAACTATTTTTTATTTACATTAATTTCCAGTTATTCTGATGTAATATTCCTGACAACCTGGACAAACTTTGATGGTTGTTGAAGAATTTTATACTTACCTTGACAATATTAAATATGGAATATGGTTTTCACATATATTAAATGTATATGTAAAAATAAACGATCTAAGATGTCCCTTGATGGAGAGAAAATGCTAAAGGGTCTATGTCATTTTCATTCTTCATACATACATTTCTATCCCACGTGCACCATTCACTGATTTGACAGATTGCAGTAAATAATGATGTAACATCATGCATGACTTCATGTGGTGTAGCTGTGGCTTGCATCGTCAATTAATGAAATCATCATGATCAGTACCACATGTCTGTTAAAATTAGTGACAATTACATAAATTTGTAATATGATGTATATTTTTTATAGCAGTGGCTACTTTGAGTCACTGCTGTTACAAGATGAATTATTGTAAAATGAAAAGATTACACCACTACCAGTAAGCTAGGGGTTTTGTTCTTATTGCATCAAACATTGCTTTAAAACATTAAAGTTCAATTTGAGTAAAACATGACAGAGAGAAAACATTTAATTATTAAGATAAAGTTCTTCAACATCCTGTGACAGGAAGTGAGACATTACTGTAGAGTATCTTGTGTACACTATGGTGACTCACCACAGTAGATTTATACAATGTATGAAAATAAGGCACATGCCTTAGAATTATACTCATTTAACTGTAAAACTACCTCTACAAAGTATATATAAATAATCAGTGTATGATGGCAAACGCGGATGGCACACAACTGCGGATAAAGCATGCTGACCTAAAACTGCCTATCACGAAGACGCTGGTAGGGCTTTGTTGGTTTATGACGATAGATAAGTTTTGATAGCCCAACAAAACAGTCATCAAATGGATTCCTACTGACAGATAATCTCTTACTGGAAAGAGTACGCTCTGGTGTGTATGTAAGGACATCCAATTGAAGGAGATCTTTCACTACCTTGTGCACATCTTCATGGTAAGAAGGAAGATGATGAAATCCTTTCCTTTTCCTTATTTCACAAACTGTATCGAAATGCTTTGTTATGTTGATTATATGTGGATACCCTTTGGAGTGGTTGATGATACTTTCCTTTGTGTTATGTCCCGAACACGCCACTTTGCTATCTCTGTTGAGCATTTCCAGGTATTCATCTAAAGCTAGGTTGTTATTTCTTCCTCCTTGTACATTTACAAAGCGGTTTGCTCTAAGACGAATCTTTTGTTCCTCCGTAAGAGTTTCTCCTGATGCCATGGCAGTGAGGTGAATTGACCCTATAACATACTTTAGCTTATTGGTTTTGTTGTAAATAGGTAATTCATATTTCGCTGAACAAACGCTTCTGTTACCATCACCCATATCCACAGCTGTGTCGAAGTTTTTGTGCAAAATAACTAGCCTGAACAACATGATAATGTGATCCTGTAATTGGTCCTTCTCTTTATCAGGTTTCTGTTTAGTTGTCTTCATAACACTGACATTGTGTTGTTTCATTTCGTGAGATTGTAATGAAGCCACAAAAGCATATGTTTTCTCGCAAAAATGACATTTGAAACGCCCATCCTCTGGCTCATAGTTTGAAACCCAGTAGTTTTCAGGGTGACTTGGGTCTTCGAGAACCTCTCGCAGTTGTGCAAATAAATCCATTGATTCCCCTTCAAAAAACCACTGTGCAAGTATGCACTCGCAAATGTCATTTATCCATTGAATTTTCTCCTCTTTTGTCATGCCTTCAAAGGTTCTTGGGTAAGGAATTTCAATCTTATCCTCTGCTACTTCACCGATTTGGAAGTAATCCAAGAACAGAACAACACAAATTGCATCAAGTAAAGTGTAGTACAGGAGTTTGTATGGACGGTAGGCATTTTTTACATCGGCCTTGACATTTCGCAAATTGAGGAGATTTCTGTAATAATATGCTGTACCTCTGTCCTTTGCACTCCCTGTATCGTATGTAAGCTTGTGAATTGCCTGAAATGAACAACAAAACAATTATGTACATATTTATAAATATTTTTATTTTATTGGAAACAAAACAACTTCAATGAGCTATTGGTCATTACATGAAATCTGATCACAATCACCTCAACTTGATAATTGCTATTCCCCATGTTCTATTTGCCATTTTTACATCAATTACATAACTGAACACTGTTTGCCCATAGAAGGATATACAAACCGAGAAGCTTTTTGATACATACTTGGTTTAAAATTATCAAAGTCTAAAAGTAATACACAGAAGAAGTGCATCAAAATGAAGAATAATAGATATTTTATGTACTGTATTAAAAAAATCTATTTATATTTCTTCCTTTTATTTACTCACCTCAAGGAAGTTCATGAGCCTGTGAAAATCCTCTATTTTAGAAACAAATCCCTCCAACCTCTCCTTAGCTGTTTCTGCATTTGACATTGCTTTTTGAGCAGATTGAACTCTTTCGTCTGTTAATCTGTCACCTGGAAAATAAAGCAATGCATCAATTGATTTCATAATTAAGGTTACATAATTAGAATTTATGAATACTTCTAGAACTGTTCAAGTAATAGTAGAGAAGAAAGGCCTGTATCTTTCATCTGGTTCATTGAGCCAAGTAACGAAATAAGAACAGATTAAGTTTTATTAATTAAGTGTTTGGTCTTCTTTATTGTGCCCATCCTTAATGTCAAAATGGGTTAGCAATAATTTATTACACAAACTATATTCCCTTCTCCAGAGGATATATTTGTGGCCAAAGTTTGTTAATATCCATGTTCTATAACTAGCAGAAATTTAAAGGTATGGACAGAATATTGATGGACAGATGCCATGCCATCACATAACCTCACTGGTCGTTCGGGCCAGGTGAGCTAACAAACCAACCCTGGGTGAACTTGATTGCTCACAATCTAATTATGGCTGGCTAGAAATAGTTTGGCTTGTGTTTTTTCAGATCTTTGATATAATTTTACATACCTCCAAAGAAGACAGGTTCCACCACTTCTCCTTCTCGACATGGAACATATTTGTTGGAAAGGTCTTTAAGAAGTTGAATTAATTCATTTGTTTTGTTTTCATTACAGTCAAACAGTCCCAATGGATACTGAGAAAATACAAGATCAAATGATTGAAAAATTCCACAAATATGTTTAACATCTTAAATGTATAAGTTTACAATATGACTATATAATGTTACTATAATATATCATGTAAACATGTCAACAAAGGCTCACCATCATAATATGGTATACAGTATATGAAAAATAGATATTGACCTTTGAACCTAATTATCTTGACATTTGACCTGAAATCCTACCTCTATGTAAATTTACTGACCTTCAATTTCTTAAGTCAAAGAGTGAATAAATTCTTAACATTAAAGTTAAAAGTAAGAAGACATCTTGTTTTGCTATAATTCATTTACCTGAGTTGTCTTATTTCCACAATATTGACTCCAGCAGTGGTCCAGATGAACAGGATAAATATCTTTGAAGTCATTGTTCAGTTGTGAAATGTTTGATATTACCGATGTTGCAAAAACAAAGGTTAACTCTTTCATAAGTTGTCTTTGCTCTGTTAATGATGGTATAAAGTTAGATGGAGAGAACTCTATAGCAGATGACACATCAGAGGAACGGTCTTGTACCACTGGAGTCACACGATCAACAATAGCATACATGTTGAACAAATGCAAGGACTGTGTTTTTTTGTCTGATGTTCGGTATGATGGGAGAATATTTTTATCCCAGTTGTCTCCAATGAGTTGGTACTTTTTTGTTCCACCCACTGCCCAAGAATCCCGTAACTTCAGTAATTCTGTGTCCAGTTCATTTTTCCATGATTCTAGCTTCCTATGTGTCGTTACTGGATGAACCACAAGTCCAATTTGAGCAAGTCTTTCAATGTCCTGTGTTTTAAATAAGGCGTAATATCATAGATATTAAATACATAATTAAACCAATGAATAACATACATGAAGCTCCAACTATGTAAACATATCATGTTGTAATCTGATCAACCACTTTAAACTTGGTATTTTATACTGAGTGCAGTTGTAATATCTGAAGATATTGTGCCAGTACATTTAATAACTGTAATTTGTATAAATATTTATAATAATGCTATCCCTAATTACATTAGCATCTTACCAGTTGAGTGCATCCTCCATGAAGCATAAGAAATCCGGTGATATACTGGATCAGAGACATCTCTTGGCTTCTTCCATGAAGTGCAATTGCTGTCGAAAGCAGTATATGTCTGAATGGCTTATTTGGAACACTAGGTGGTATGTTTCCTACTGCAGCAGAAATCACAGATAACAGAACTGGACATTTATCTTTTAGTTCTAGGTACACCCTCTCCCAACTAAAGTCAAAAAAGTCTTTGTATCCCTTCTTTTGAAAGATTGAGTCTGAACCTCTTTTGCAAAGTTTCTCACATTCTAGCTTCACATAGTCTGTAATTTCACTTGTAACTATGTCTATGTCTGATTTACAGAGATAGTCCACAATAACTTTGTTAGTTTTGGTTTTCCTAAAAATAGCCTTGCAGATTTTCTTGTGTACCTCTGACTGAACAAATGTGGACTTCACTCCACTTGGATGATAAACCTTCACCTACAACAGAATAGAAAATTAATAATTAACTGCAAAATACAATTGAAATATCATACAAACGTTTAACATTTCAAAACATTTTACTTTTTATAGGAAATATAATAAAGCCAAATCTGGAATTCTATGAATTAACATGTCATGATGTTTTTTAGGAATTACAAAAATATCAAAAGTGATTTTTCTTATGTAAGCCATAATTAACATTTTTCAATTTCAATTTTATAACAACATTTGTTCATATTTGTCTGTGCTGTACAACTCACCATATCTCATCATATTATATACAATGTTGATCCTTTTGCAGTATGCATATTAAATGAAAAACCTGGAATAGAGAACTTTAAACAATTAACCTCTTACCAAGTAACTCTCAAAATCTGGAAATAATAAACAGAAAAACAACATGCAAATAAAACTCAATTGTTAATAAATTTATAACAGACAAATTAAGAAAAACATCTTTACAGTTGCAAGGTAAAAACTGATAGTTTCTATATTATAAATGTATTATGTCTTGTTATAATACTATCTAATAACAACATTAATAAAATATTTCCAGGGAAGCTTACTATGATTGAATTATAATAGTAAAAAATTATAGTTATATAAGGTGCTTACTTATGGATCACTTGTGAAATGGAACTTAATTGGATTACAATTAAACTTAGATATGTTATGAATATATTTAAAGTTATCATAGCTTAAATTATCCATGGATATTTTTTTCCATAAATTTAAATATGAATAAATAATTGTTCATAGTGAGTAATTATAAAGGGTATCTAAAATACCAGAACATAGCATTTCCTTATTTCAATATCAAAATTAATATTTACAAAAGACTTAGTCTTTGATTCTTGTAACTTGCAACTATATAAATAATTATTTATAAGGATTTATAAGTGAGAAGGATTTGTCACTCGGGTTTTGGACAAATAAGGTTTCATATTTGTGCATTGAACATTGGACGATAACTGTTACAGCCTACTCATAATTGATTTTCCTTTGATATCCGCCAGCACAGCCTTTGATGTAGCTTGAGGGTACCAGGTTTATTGTCTTACTTTCTGAGACAGGCCGTCATGAGCTGTCATATTTTTTTAATGAAGATTTAAAACATTTCTTCTGGATCTTCCTTCCTTAAAACAAGGATTAGATATTGTGAAATATATCAAGCTTTACATTGGTGTTTCTTATGACTCAATAAGATAAGTATTTGACTAGAAAAATGGTTTATATTTCCGGTTCATAGGCCTCTGCTGTAGTGTAAAGAGACAATGACAAATCCTTTTCACTTATAAATACTTGATGTAATTGAACTTCATACTAAAATCTAACTGAAAATTACTATATTCTAAAAACCGGAATAACTTAATGAGAATAAACTTTGAAACATTTAAACTTATAAATAAAAAAATAAAAAATAAGAAATATGCACCTCCACTTCGCCGTGTAACGTGCTGTCAATGGGGGGAAAAAATGTATTTTCTTTATCTTTGTCACCCTTGTCCGAGAACTCCAAAGACTTTCTGGCAGACTTTTGACTGGTCCTTGACATTCCTGGTGTTAACTCTGCAACAGGTACACAAAATGACACAATACACACAGATTTAAAATGTGTTTTACATCTGTTACATTACTCAATAAAAACAATACAAACCATTGAAATGCATGCTGTGCAACATGTGGCTAGTCAAGGCTAATCTTTCTCAGCAAAATCTACATTTATGTAATCCATTCTTTATATATTCTGCAGACAAATCAGATATAATCATTGATAATAATCATAGCCAGTTCATGTCTAATACTGATGGATTCTCTAATATATATGTTATATATATATATACTATTTTTTTTATTTGTAAAAAAATGACCATTCCAAAATCAACTTGTCATTTAATTTCTATCATTTTTAGTATTTTAAAAACTGCTCGAGCATAGTCGGTGCTTCACACTGGGTTTATGTTAAATAATTATTTAACTAATGGTATAAAATACATATGTACTTACTATCGAGAACTGCAGTTTGATCGGCGCTGGTAGTAACAACAGTCTTTGGAAGTAGAAACCTGTGTTGTTCGTGTTGTGTTTGTAGAGGTATGCATACTTTTTTAATTACAACCAAATCTGACACAGTAGGGAAATTTTCAACTCCATTACGCTGTTTACTGGATGGTTGATATTGAAGTGGTGACCGTAATCCCCGTTTTACAGCGACTGTTTTACGTGGAGATGGCATTGTTAAAAATACATTCTCAACTCGCAACCTAGACTTCTCTAACTGACTTTTTATTTCGGCAGCTTCCTTCGTACACTTTACGTATTTCTCTACATACTTTAAACATTTGTGACAAACTCCGTTATTTACGTCTCTATCACTTGATACTTCAAACTGTTGTAGAACTTGTTTAATGTTCTTTACCCTCTCGTCAGTAAGTTTATATTTCAGCGTAAAGTGCTTTTTCTCAATTTTCTCACCTTTGTCATTGATGTCTGTTTGTATAAACGAAAATCCACATAAAACACAAATATTATTTCGACAGTACACACGGCGAGGAGTAGATGCCATGGCAAGGATATTAAATATACTTCTAGTCAGGATGTAAGCAATGTTCTCCGCCGTGTTTTGTTGTGACAGCGTTCATGTTTACATTTTACACTCGGAACGTTTCCGGCTCTGTTAATAATAGAGAATGCCCGAGGAGTTCCGATTGACATCGCGATTTTTGGCAGCGCGACGCTGATTGGCTGTACCAAAGGTCACCAGAACATGACCTCCTACCGGGTGTCCTCAGATCTTCGTACTGGAGCGTAGAGTATCAGAGCGTAATCGAAGATATGATTTTAATCAGATTGCTTGAATTATACTCCATCTTTCTTTAGCTCAACTTCCTTTTTCCTGTTTTTTTTTCATACACACATATATATAAGTCTCCACAATCAAACTTACTTCAGCTTTGATATCTCCATTGGCGGGGGATCTGAATGACTATGTCCTTGTTTATATAATAACCAAATATTATCACATAATTCTAACTATACTTGATAGTATGTATATTTTGTGATATTGGTCCTGTTCGCCACAACAGATACAGGCTATAAAGTCCACATGTGTTTAACACAATTAGCCATCCACTGATGGGCATCGAGAACCAATCTCACAAAATACACATATATTTGTAATTACTAGTGTTTACCCATAATTAGTTTCTTAGGAGTTACCTTACTTAAACATTTGATGATTTTAAAAATAACACAAGAAAAGAAGAATTATAATCATATTAACATATTAACAGAGAGACAATTCAAAAATTGAGTTTGTATAAGTCTCATTAGGCTGCCCATAGTACAAATATATTGTTAGTTTCTAGCTGTATCAAGGTGGATCTCCAGGGAAGAAGGATTATAGGTACATGTACATATAAACAATAATGTATAATTTTATAAGACTTACCATTACTATGATCTACATGGCTACATATACCAGAATAATAAATATTTTATTTACACAAATAAATCAACTTTAAATCTCTTTGTTTGAGCTATATAATTAGACACGTGAGTTAATATATTTCTATTTTCAGTATCATTACAATCTGTACATCCCTGTACAAGGACATTTATACACACATGGTTATGATGATGATGATTCAGATGTTGTTCCAGCGTCAAACGGTGGTTTTGATATAGATTACATTCAAGGAAGTTTCAAAGGATTGATTACATTCACACATGGTTCCGTTGGTCCGTCCGTCTGTCCGTCCGTCCGTACGAATGGTTTCTGGAGCATAACTCTAAAACCAGTAGAGATATTTCCACGAAACTTCATACACACATTGGTCTTATGGTCTAGTAGTGCCTTTTGCTATTTTTAGGTTTTCATTTTTTGCATTTTTTCCGTAACCATGGAAACATTGCTGAAAATATCATATTTTTGTACCAGGTTCGTTTCCGGAGCATAACTCTAAAACCAGCAGAGATATTTCCATGAAACTTCATAGACACATCGTTCTTATGGTCTAGTATAGTGGGGCAGATAAGTGCAGAAATATGGCCAAATTGTGCACATTATGATAAAAGCATGAAACTTGGCACAAATAAAGTTTAGGCCAAACGGAAACTTTTTGGCCTCTGGGCCATCGCGAATTACGCATGTGACGTCACTGGCGGCCATTTTCCAAGATGGCCGCCAAATATCTTTAAAATCTATTAAGCTCTCTATTTTGCTATTTTTTGTTAAAATTATACTTGTTTATGGGATATAATGACGTTTTATCATTATTATAGATACATTTCAGTGACCTGTTTTCATTTTTTTTGAAATAAAGATTAATAAAGTTTGTATAACAGACAGCCACTCTCTTGTATTTTGAAATGACAATAAGATATTTATTAAAGATTCAAATAAATTGTTGCAATGTAAGTATATCAAGACAAACTTTTTAAAACATCTCTCATATTTCATCAGGGTAATGCAAATAATGATAATAATAATAATAATCAATTAAATCTATGATTGAGGAACAGTTCCGGGTGGAACTTAACAGGGCATTATTTGCATTGACACACAATGATAAACAAAGCAGTTTTAGAAGAATAACCGAAGCTTATGTCAAGCCTAAGACGGAGAAAATTAGATTTCTTGCATGATTGATTAAGTTCACCTTTTTCATGCATGTTTAATGAAAAAAAATCACATCACAATAAAAAAAAACTATATGGAGTTGTTTTTCATTGGAAGCTCAAATAAGCATGCAATTTATTTCATTATTTGATATCAAGCAGGCATTATCATATAAATGCTTTTAAAAGAAATAAATCAATGGAAAGTCATGCATTTGTATATAAATGTCGTTAAAAATATTTAAGCTTTGAGAATTTGTATTTCCCTCCAAAGCAACTTCTGCCACCTTTGATCGGTGTCATGGGAAATTAATACCCAACATATTTGTTCCGCTCAAAATAAACCTGATATTCTCAAAAAAAATCCCTCTTTACGTTCTTTGAAATGTTTTTTTTATTAATCATTACAATTCATTTGCAGAAATGTACACACCTCACTATGAATAGGGTTTTGAAGGTTGTGGATCCAAATAAACCTGCGGAATCAATATCCAAGCAAAATTCTACAGACTGGACAAGATGTCTGCTATGTCAAGAGTGTACAAATGAACCACTTCGTTGCCCAGATAATGCAGTCACACCTTCCAAAGGCTTAGGTTATAGCACAATTGCCACAAATCTAATTGGATTTGCTGATATAGACTGTTTGCCAACAACAGTAACGTTGACACGTCTAGATGAAGGCGATGGTATTAAGGCAACGTTGCAGCGGAATAAAGCACTTTATCATGAATCATGCAAAATTAGATATAACAAAACCAAACTCATTCGTGCAACAAAAAGAAAATCAAATGGAGACATTTCTTCCATTCCCGGTAAAATTTCGAGGAAAATTGAGGATCAACAAATGCAAACATGCTTTCTCTGCGAACAAATTGGAAATGACTTACATGAAGTGAGCACCTTCCAGGTAGACGAACGTGTGAGGCAGTGCGCATTAGATCTTAAAGATGAACATTTGATAGGAAAACTCAGTGCAGGAGACTTAATCGCTCAAGAGGCAAAATATCATATGAAATGTCTTGCATCACTTTACAACCGTGCACATGATAATATTCCTGACGATGTCAATACAGAAACAAGAACCCATTTAGATGCATTTGCGTATTTAGTTTCCTTTATTGAGGAGACAATTGGGTGCGGCAATGGCGTGCCTGTTTTTAAGATGTCTGATCTTGTAATTGAGTACAACAACAGACTGCTTCAACTAGGTGAATGTGTTACAAGTCGGATACACACAACTAGATTGAAGCACAAAATCCTGGCACATTTTCAGGATATGAAGGAATACAAGCAAGGAAGAGACATTCTATTGGTTAGAAATAGTGACATTGGCCAGATCATTAATAGTGTTTGTAATCAGGATGATGACCAACTTTTGATAAAAGCATCAGAGATTGTTCGTCGTGATATGCTTAATATGCTCAACCAAGAATTTAGTTGGACTTTTGACAATGAATGTCAGGAAAAATCTGTTCCAAGTTCGCTCTTACATCTACTAAATTTAATTCTCAATGGAACACGCATTCATGCAAAGAATACAGATGTTACGTTATCACAGGCATCTTTGTCGCTTGCACAACTGCTGATGTTTTACAGCACAAATGTAGTCCGTGTAAAGAAAGAACGATCAACTCACACTACGAGACACATCAAGGATCGTGAAACACCATTACCCATTTATTTGGGAATGATGGTCCATACTAAAACACGAAAGAGGGAATTGGTGGATACGCTGTTTGATCTAGGGCTCTCAGTGTCATATGATCGTGTCCTGAGCATTTCATCTTCTCATGGGAATGCAGTGTGCGAATTATATCGCAATATAGATGCTGTGTGTCCTCCACAACTGCGAAAGGATTTATTCACAACTGCTGCGATGGATAATATCGACCACAATCCCAGCTCTACATCCTCTGTTGATTCATTTCACGGAACAGGAATATCTCTATTCCAACATCCAACCGAACAAAACAGTGGTGGCCACAGAGAGGTATGGATAATTGCATTGTTCCATGAACGTTTTATTCATAATTTCATTAGAACTAGACCATATATCAGATAGCATGTTAATGCAAAACCATTTTTTAATAAAAGTCATAGCCTAAAACTTTTACTTTCTTCCTGAATACTATATTTTGGACTTACATTTGATTTAAAATGTAAAACAATTAAAAACTTTTTATAACTGACAGATTCGGAATTACCAACTTTTGTGATGGAACCGATAACTTTCGGTTTAGACTGTTCTCTCAAAACTATACATTTCTTTGTTACATTAAGATGCTTAATACAATAACTAACTAAATGATATGATTTTATCTCCCATAATCAAGACATATTAATGTTTTATGTTTAAGGTCGATGTTGGAGGGATCTCATCTATGACAACCAAAAAGCTGTCGTTACTTCCACAGTCATACACACATATTCCACCAGTTGAGATTCCAAAAAGAAACCCAATCATTCCATTGTCAAATGGACTCAACCAGCCGGAAGGAGATTTTGTCCTAACAGCTTTGGAAGAAGAAAAGAGGTATGCAACACATTGATTAATTAAGTGGTATCTTAGAGCCAAGAGAAGTCATAAGTACATCATGCAGACAAACATATAGGGATTGAATGTATTTTTCTTATTTTCATAGCGGCTATGAATAACAGAAACTATCTAAATATCCCGTTGAGCGCTAAGCACGGGAAATGTAGATTAAACTTTTCACAATAGAACCCCGGTCGGCCATAGACAGACATATGACATGTTAAATTGAACTCTTTTATACAAATCTAATCCATTATTATTTAAGTAATTTTCTTTTACAGGTGGCTAAACCAGGTGTCATCTGTCGTGACCAAAGATACACTTGATGAAGACGGCGTATTGTCGTGGTCTGCATACCACTCAACTCGTATTGGGAATGAAGATAAGTCCAATGTTAGTTTGTCATTATCCGCCCTCCTTCCATTGTTTTCTGAGCAAGCAAAATCGGTTCCTATGATTCGTCATTCAATGGATATTGTCAAAAAAGCAGTCCAAATACTAAACCCTCAGCAAATTTCCATCTTCACCGTAGATCAGCCCATTTACGCTCTAGCGAAACAGATACAGTGGACTTGGCCAGATACTCATGGAGAAGATCATTTTGTTTTAATGTTTGGAGGTCTTCATATTGAGATGGCAATTTTGAAGACCATTGGAGACCTTTTGCAAAACAGTGGATGGACGACGGCCTTGGCACAAGCTGGTGTTGCATCGATTGGTACAGCGGATTCATTCCTGAAAGCATCCCATGTAACACGTACAAGAAGAGCTCATCAGGTAACACTATGTGCACTACATCTGCTTCTAGTAAAAGCACATACTGAATATTTAGGTGCATTGGAAAAAGATGAAGAGAGGCTGATACTGGAAGACTGGTCAAAGAAGAAGGCAATTTCATGTCCACAGTTTCAGTTTTGGAGGCTGATCATGGATTTTGAATTAGAGATCATGTTGTTCCTGAAAGCTGTGCGGGATTCAAATTTCAAATTGTATGTTGATTCTTTGACCATGCTTGTACGATGGTTTTTTGCATTGGATCACGTCAATTATGCCAGATGGATATCCGTGCACCTCAGGGACATGGCCATGCTTCCAGAGAGACATCCAGATATATATGCCAAACTTCATGAAGGTCATTTCACCATAAAAAAGACATCACGGCCCTTTCCGCTATTGCCATCGATCATGCCCATGAGCAATCCAATGCAATGGTAAAAGGAGATGGTGGAGCTTTAGGCCTGACTGAAAATCCTACTGCTTTACGTCGCTGGATGGTTTGTGGTCCGGAGATGGCAAGAGCTATTGCCGAGTTTTAAGCTTGCATTGATGCAAACAAAACTATAAAACTCCATCACCAT
Source organism: Argopecten irradians (assembly GCF_041381155.1). Taxonomy (NCBI): domain Eukaryota; kingdom Metazoa; phylum Mollusca; class Bivalvia; order Pectinida; family Pectinidae; genus Argopecten; species Argopecten irradians. Next base: position 25,168,045 of record NC_091148.1, read on the forward strand.
GAAATACCCCACAGGCACAAACTGCATTTGGCAAAGATGTAAGGGTACTGATAGAGACAATTCAGGAAATGGGGAATCCATTCAGTGAAAACTCCGAAGACCTACTTGTATTGGACACATGTGACATCGCCAATCCTGCAATTTCAAAGTCGTTTCAGATGATCAATGACCTTGGAAAAGAGCAATACTCTTCATTTGTAAATGATCGACTTGTACGTAGAAAACTATCGGTTTTTGATCCCATTCGTCGAAACAACCTTTTAGTCTTCGCCAGTTCCTCTTTGCCAAAGGATAAGTCTTAAGCACAGAAAGAAATATCTGCCCTGAAGATGGATTGTTCCTTGTTTGCAAGGCTTTACATTGCAACTCAAGCAAGAGATGGAGATCTAAATGAATTTTTCAGACATGAAAACCATCCATATCCGCCAGTCCTATCACAGTTGGGAACTACAAGAACAGGTGGAAAGGCAAAACTTCTTGAAATGCTGAAACTACATGTGGATTCTAATGTTAGTAGTCCTTCAGATGTAGATGCCATTGTTATTGATGGAGCGGCTTTACTGAACATTCTCCACCCTGGCATAAGTAAAACTTTTGATGAATATGCATCAATGGTGTTTCTACCATATATAACATCACAGAAAGCTGATAGAGTCGACGTTATTTGGGACACCTACATAGCTGAGAGTCTCAAGACTACAGCAAGAAATAGACGAGGAACAGGCTCAAGGCGACGTGTAGCATCATCAAGTGCAATTCCTAGAAACTGGGGTGATTTTCTACGTGATGCAGATAACAAGTCTGAGTTGTTCGCTTTCCTTGCCTTGCTTATATCGTCTCTTGAAACCGATAAGCAGATTATTTCAACTTTCAAGGATTCTGTGCTGTCCACACAACCTGCAGATACTACAAGACTTTCTCCAGTGTAACCACGAGGAAGCAGATACGCGAATAATGGTCCACATTGAAGACATCGTAAACGAAGGTGCAGCTAAAGTTGTCATTCGCACTGTGGACACAGACGTAGTTGTTCTTGCAGTTGTTGCTGTACAGCGTCTGAAAATCCCAGAGCTTTGGGTTGATTTTAGAACTGGAAAGCATTTCCAACATATACCTGTCCACTCCATCGCCCAGTCTTTGGGGCCCCAACAATGCATTGGTTTACCAATGTTCCATGCATTTACAGGATGCGACACAGTCTCGTTTTTTGCGGGAATAGGAAAGAAGACGGCATGGGATGTATGGCAGACTTACGAAGGCGTTACTCCAGCCTTCTGTGCCCTTGCTTCGTGTCCACAATCTGTGGATCCCTGGATGGATTATGTGGAGAGATTTGTGGTGCTGATGTATGATCGGCTTAGCAGCGACAAGTCAGTTGATCTAAGCAGAAAACACCTGTTCACACAAAAAGGTAGATCTATGGATCGGTTACCACCAACGAGGGATGCCTTAATATTGCATACACAACGGGCAGCATTTCAAGCGGGGTTTTGCTGGGGACAAACTAGTCCAATTCAGAGTTTACCAAGTCCGGAAGATTGGGGATGGGTCAAAACTGATGGAAAATGGAGTATAAGATAGACATCTCTTCCTGAAGCATCCAAGGCATGCCGACAGCTACTTAAATGTGGATGTAAAAAAGGTTGTAAAACTCAATGCAAATGTATAAAAGCATCACTTCCATGTACGGCATTGTGTGCCTGTGGCGGTTCCTGCGATTGTTAGTTTGATAAACTGAACTGGTCAACAGCTTGACTCAAGGAAAGTGACTCTTTCTATAGTGGTATACAAATGTATGACATTAACATAAAATCAGATGAAATAAGAACTGAAATTGTGAAAATCCTGAAGTCAGATTCTCCTTTACCGACTAATATCAATTCGGCATTAGGAAGTTTATGAATCTTCTTTAGACTGCATTCATTGATATAGGTAATGGTAAATTATCAATTTGTTAAATTTTGAAGCTACTTATAACTTGATATGAAGAACATTTATTTCCAGTTAACATTAATGATAATTTATGAGCAAAATACATAAGATTGGATTTGGACATAAACAATATAAGAAACGCCAAAGAATGAATTAAGAAACAGTTTTGACAACAAATAAATTAAGGGTTCCCTATTTAATGTTGATTGATGGTAATCTTTAAAAGCTAACATTATGATTATTAGTTCACTAGATGTCATTATTATGTTGTATGTATTGCTGTGAAATATAAGATTTTTCAAGATTCATACTCATGATCATTTCTTCAGTCAAACATAATTTTCAGAAAAAACCGCTTAGAATTTGAAAGAAAGAAAACGTGGCCAAAGAATCAATCAGATTTTAGCAGCCATCTTGGATTTCTACTACCAACAATGTGATGAAAATAATCCTGAAGAACTATTTTACAAAAGTAGAAAAAAACAAATTTAGTCAATTTGTTACCAATTAATAATTGAGATGGAATAAACAGGAAACTAATAAAAAATAGACAGTCAAACACTCTTAATAAATCTTTTTTTGTCAATTTTGGTGGCCATCTGGGAAAATGGGCGCAAATTATTTCACCTGAATATTTCTTGAAGTTCTATTTCTTGAAGAATACATTTTGTATATGTATATTAAATAGGTTTTGATCATCTGAATACAATTTGAAAAGGAACGCAATTGTTAAACATCCAGCAAACCATCAAAGTATCAATCTATAAAGGAATTTCAAGTAATTTTGGCGGCCATCTTGGAAAATGGCCGCCAATGACGTCACCTGAAAGTTCCTTTAATTCTAATTATTGAAAATTCACTTATTAGATAGATTTTAATCATTTAAATGTCACATCAAAATGAATACAATTGTTAAACATCCAGAAAACCATCAAAGTAAAACGTATAATTGATTTTAAAAGATATTTGGCGGCCATCTTGGAAAATGGCCGCCAGTGACGTCACATGGGTAATTCGCGATGGCCCAGAGGCCAAAAAATTTTCTTTTGGCCTAAACTTCATTTGCGCCAAGCTTGTTATAATTTAATATGTAATGTGCCTTTACGTAGGCCTGTTATTAATCTTGCACCCTCTAGTTGTATTGATTCTAATGGATCTTTTTGAGCTCGAGTACAATTATCCAAAACAATATCTGCATATTCAATTACTTGTCTAATATAAGAGATATATATAGTATTTAGGGATTTCCTATCAATTTTGTTCTTAAGCAGTCTTAATATATTTAGTCTTTTAAAAGCTTTCCATTTAGCATCATCACTACGTGAAAGACCAAGGTGTGTATGTGTTTTGTTTTCAGTATTAGGATTATTATAAAAGTGTATAATAGGATGATTTTTAACAGTTTTCCTGGAAAATATAACAGACTCTGTTTTAGCAGGATTAAATTTGATGTCCCATTTAGTGGCCCATGTTTTGATATTATTGAGATAATCTGACAGATAATCTGGGCTAATTCTTGGGGATTATTATCACATATGCCATATAAGGAAGTATCATCAGCAAATAGCTTTATTTTGTTAGAGACACAATCAACAATATCAAATTCAAATTTCAAATAATTTTGGTTTCGTATTGTTGTCTGTTTACAACAGAAGCAAATTTTGCTTTTGTTGCTTATTCACCGGGGCTAATATATGACAAAAATCACACTTTTTAATCATGATATGATATGATATGATACCCGCTAAACTGTGCACGAAATACAGGACAAAGTATAATACAATAAAACATCAATTTTGCTGCTACGAATATGTGAATAACTCTACTGTTCCGAGGGTAACTTGTATACTTGGATTCTCGACCGTGAGTTGAACACCGAGCAGATATTTATCGCTTACGTTCCCACAGACGACATTTGTCTATGTAAAAGAAGCGTTTCCACGAACATAAATAGCGTAGCCCGGTTTGTACGATTAGCCCCGGTGTTATTTGCGCATTTTTACCAGGTATTTTTTTCTAGTATAATTCGTAACACATTTAAAAATAGCCAAAATATAGAAATGTGCCGGTATGTAATTGGAATTGATTTCTTATTAGCCAGAACGATATTGTCTTATTAAATTGGCATTTTCTTATTTATATAAGAAAAAATTCATTTTTATAAAATAGGGTAACAGGGACTGTTGCATGAGTGAGTTTTATTAAGTTAATGTCCTATTAACAGCAGGACCATATGAGGTTGTGCGGTTGGGGAAAGTCGGAGTACACAATGAAATACCAACTGCCCCAAATGGAATTCGAAGTGTTCCACTCATGCCGATACTGTTCCCTGATTGGTCGGCCGTTCAGAAAAGCTTTGTGGGAGATCAAATGGATTCACACTATTTACCGTTACAAGGTTTGCTAAATAATAAGCGGTACTGCTGTCAGTGCGTTGTCAGTTGCCGGGTGCCTGCGGTCCCATTCTGTGTTCCACTTGTGGTTTCCTTTTTATTGTTGCTTCCTTTTTTGTCGATGATCGATGTTGCGACGTTACTTTACATGGAGGTTCTGTGTAGATTCCCGAGTTAAGGTTGTGAGCTCTGGCCGGTGAGAGTTCTTGCCGAGCGGGATTTCTGATGGACTCAGGTCAGATACAGACCTGCATGGACTGCCTGGCTTCCGGCATTTTGCAGCATTGTACTTTTCCCATGTGGTCTCCGACATTGAAGGAGGGAGATAGTTCCTGGGTGCGTAGGTTCATAGTTCCTGTCCCGTAGCCCTGTGGTATCGGTGTAGTATGGTATTTTGACCTCTATGGTCATTATGGTGAAATGAACCCCCTACATGGTAAAGTGACACCCCCCCCCCCCCTCTAAAGGTTACTATAACACTTGAACACATGTTTTGTTTTGCTCATTTATGATAAAATCCAAAATAGGATTAGGTTTTTTTGGGAGGGGGGGGGGGTCAAAATACCATTTCCATGGTGAAATGACCCCCAATTTCCACGCCAATTATGTCTCTTAACAAACATTTAACTGCCTTAAGATACAATAAAATCATATATATTATGATTTCAATGAATATTAAATGTTATTTGCAAACAAATATAACTATGAGAACTTCAACTTAGAAGGGGAAGGGGGTTGGGTTCAAAATACTATGGACATGGTAAAATTAACCCCCTCCCCACAAAAATGATATCTTTTTAATTGATATTTAACTGCCTTATGATACAATAAAATTAAATATATTATGGTTTCAGTGAATTAATGTTATTTTGTATACTTCATTTCCAAGATAATTTTTTCTATTAGTTAACATTATTGGTACAATATATAACATAAAAACCAATGGCTATCATGATGTGATTATATATCAATTAAATTGTATTGAAGGTTCATATATTCATATTGATATTTAGTTGTGTATTGTGTTCAAAACACTGACCATATATATATTACTGACCATATATATATTAAGTATCAATTAATCAAACTGAAAATATCATCTTAAGCTATGGATTAGGCTTAAAATCATCATCCCAATTAATTAAACAACAATATACATGTATAGGGCAAATGACCTTGCAACTGTATTTGTCTGGAGGGGCTTTTGTCGATACCCCTATATAATATGGCCTTAATTTTTTCAGCTGAAAATTGATATTATGATATCATGTTTTGATTAATTTGGTGTATGGTTGCATGCAGTCCTAATTTTTATGTGACATATTTATATATCTACATTTGTCCTGTAGAATGCTGGGATAAAGGGCTACCAAGTTTGCTCAAATAAATGACCTTGACCTTCATTCAAGGTCACGGGGGTCAAATAGGCTAAAATCTTTTAACGACTTCTTGTGAATAACTAAGAGGCCTAGAGACCTGATATTGGACCTGTGGCATGCTTGGATGAATGGCTACCAAGTTTGTTCAAATGAATGACCTTGATTTTCCTTCACGGGATCAAAAAGGCTAAAATCTTTAAACGACTTCTTCTCAAGAACCAAAAGGCCCAGGATACAGCATGCTACAGGCTACATATTTGGCCTTTAGCATGCTTGGTTGAAAGGCTACCAAGTTTGTTCAAATAAATGACCTTGACCTTGATTCAAGGTCACATGGATCAAAAACGCTAAAATCTTTAAACGACTTCTCAAGAACCAAAAGGCCCAGGGTACTCATATTGAACCTGCGACATGCTGGGATGAAGGGCCAGCGAATTTGTTCAAATGAATGACCTTGATCTTAATTCAATGGCCCCAGTGTTCACCTCGGGTGACAGTGATATTCCGAGGGATGACACTAGGCACTGTGACCTTCTAATGCAGATAGTATTATATACATACTAATTGCATTAGAGGGTGACACTAGGCACTCTCACCTTCTAATGCAGGTAGTATTTATTTTATTATACCAAAAGTCTAGAAACAAAACTAGTTTTCAAGTATTTGCAATCTATTGAAACATTTAAACTTATTACCTCACCTGGCCCGAAGGGCCGGTGAGCTTATGTCATGGCGCGGCGTCCGTCGTCCGTCCGTCCGTCTGTCTGTCCGTCAACATTTCCTTTAAATCGCTACTAGTCATAGAGTCCTGCATGGATTGTAACCTAATTTGGCCACAAGCATCCCTGGGGGAGGGGGAACAGAACTTGTATAATTTTGGCTCTGACCCCCAAGGGGCAGGAGGGGTGGGGCCTAATAGGGGAAATAGAGGTAATCCTATAAATCGCTACTAGTAATAGAGTTCTGCATGGATTGTAACCTAATTTGGCCACAAACATCCTTGGGGGAGGGGGAACAGAACTTGTATAAATTTTGGCTCTGACCCCCCAGGGGCAGGAGGGGCGGGGCCCAATAGGGGAAATAGAGGTAATCCTATAAATCGCTACTAGTCCTAGAGTTCTGCATGGATTGTAACCTAATTTGGCCACAAACATCCTTGGGGGAGGGGGAACAGAACTTGTATAAATTTTGGCTCTGACCCCCCAGGGGCAGGAGGGGCGGGGCCCAATAGGGGAAATAGAGGTAAATCCTATAAATCGCTACTTGTCCTAGAGTTCTGCATGGATTGTAACCTAATTTGGCCACAAACATCCTTGGGGGAGGGGGAACAGAACTTGTATAAATTTTGGCTCTGACCCCCCGGGGGCAGGAGGGGCGGGGCCCAATAGGGGAAATAGAGGTAAATCCTTTAAATCGCTACTTGTCCTAGAGTTCTGAATGGAATGTAACCAAATTTGGCCACAAACATCCTTGGGGGAAGGGGAACAGAACTTGTATAAATTTTGGCTCTGACCCCCCGGGGGCAGGAGGGGCGGGGCCCAATAGGGGAAATAGAGGTAAATCCTATAAATCGCTACTTGTCCTAGAGTTCTGCATGGATTGTAACCAAATTTGGCCACAAACATCCTTGGGGGAAGGGGAACAGAACTTGTATAAATTTTGGCTCTGACCCCCCGGGGGCAGGAGGGGCGGGGCCCAATAGGGGAAATAGAGGTAAATCCTTTAAATCGCTACTAGTCATAGAGTTCTGAATGGATTGTAACCAAATTTGGCCACAAACATCCTTGGGGGAAGGGGAACAGAACTTGTATAAATTTTGGCTCTGACCCCCCGGGGACAGGAGGGGCGGGGCTCAATAGGGGAAACAGAGGTAAATCCTATAAATCGCTACTTGTCCTAGAGTTCTGCATGGATTGTAACATTATTGGGGGAAGGGGAACAAAACTTGTATAAATTTTGGCTCTGACCCCCCGGGGGCAGGAGGGGCGGGGCCCAATAGGGGAAATAGAGGTAAATCCTTTAAATCGCTACTTGTCCTAGAGTTCTGCATGGATTGTAACCAAATTTGGCCACAAACCTCCTTGGGGTAGGAGAACAGAACTTGTATAAATTTTGGCTCTGACCCCCCGGGGCCAGGAGGGGCAGGGCCCAATAGGGGAAACAGAGGTAAATCATTTAAATCGCTACTAGTCATAGAGTTCTGAATGGAATGTAACCAAATTTGGCCACAAACATCCTTGGGGGAAGGGGAACAGAACTTGTATAAATTTTGGCTCTGACCCCCCGGGGACAGGAGGGGCGGGGCTCAATAGGGGAAACAGAGGTAAATCCTATAAATCGCTACTTGTCCTAGAGTTCTGCATGGATTGTAACCAAATTTGGCCACAAACATCATTGGGGGAAGGGGAACAGAACTTGTATAAATTTTGGCCCTGACCCCCCGGGGCCAGGAGGGGCGGGGTCCAATAGGTGAAACGGAGGTAAATCCTTTAAATCGCTACTAGTCATAGAGTTCTAAATGGAATGTAACCAAATTTGGCGACAAACATCCTTGGGGTAGGAGAACAGAACTTGTGTAAATTTTCGCTCTGACCCCCCGGGGCCAGGAGGGGCGGGGCCCAATAGGGGAAACAGAGGTAAATCCTTTAAATCGCTACTAGTCATAGAGTTCTAAATGGAATGTAACCAAATTTGGCCACAAACATCCTTGGGGGAGGGGGAACAGAACTTGTATAAATTTTAGCTCTAACCCACACGGGGCCAGGAAAGGGGGGCCCTATAGTGGAAATAGAGGTAAATCCTTTAAATTGCTACTTGTCCTAGAGTTCTGCATGGATTGTAACCAAATTTGGCCACAAACATCATTGGGGGAAGGGGAACAGAACTTGTATAAATTTTGGCTCTGACCCCCCGGGGCCAGGAGGGGCGGGGCCCAATAGGGGAAACAGAGGTAAATCCTTTAAATCGCTACTAGTCATAGAGTTCTAAATGGAATGTAACCAAATTTGGCCACAAACATCCTTGGGAGAAGGGGAACAGACTTGTATAAGTTTTGGCTCTGAACCCCCCCCCCGGGACAGGAGGGGCGGGGCTCAATAGGGGAAATAGAGGTAATCCTATAAATCGCTACTTGTCCTAGAGTTCTACATGGATTGTAACCAAATTTGGCCACAAACATCATTGGGGGAAGGGAAACAGAACTTGTATAAATTTTAGCTCTAACCCACACGGGGCCAGGAAAGGGGGGCCCTATAGGGGAAATAGAGGTAAATCCTTTAAATTGCTACTTGTCCTAGAGTTCTGCATGGATTGTAACCAGATTTGGCCACAAACATCCTTGGGGTAGGAGAACAGAACTTGTATAAATTTTCGCTCTGACCCCCCGGGGCCAGGAGGGGCGGGGCCCAATAGGGGAAACAGAGGTAAATCCTTTAAATCGCTACTAGTCATAGAGTTCTAAATGGAATGTAACCAAATTTGGCCACAAACATCCTTGGGGGAAGGGGAACAGAACTTGTATAAATTTTGGCTCTGACCCCCCGGGGGCAGGAGGGGCGGGGCCCAATAGGGGAAATAGAGGTAAATCCTTTAAATCGCTACTTGTCCTAGAGTTCTGCATGGATTGTAACCAAATTTGGCCACAAAGATCCTTGGGGTAGGGGAACAGAACTTGTATAAATTTTGACTCTGACCCCCCGGGGATAGGAGGGGCGGGCCCGATAGGGGAATTGGAGGTAAATATTAAAATTCCTACAGAAAAGAAATAATGAACCTGTATTCAGAACATTACTTGGCATTACAAACCAGGTGAGCGATACAGGCCCTCTGGGCCTCTTGTTTTAGCAAAAGTCGAACACTCACCGTCGGCAGTAAAATAGCATATTTGCTTCTACACAGTAGCGCTTATTATCATTGCATTATAAAAAGAATACTCACAATAAGCATTCAGTGAAATATTCTTCTTGTCTTGTCTCCTGCATTCGTTAAAATCTTAACGTTTTTATAAATATCAATGAATTTTGGTTTCGTCCCGTCGTCTTTTTACAACATAAGCAATGTCACGAAAACGCTTGAAATTACATGTTTGTTCACATAATCACCGACGGGTTGATAAAAACCAACATAGCGCATGGACGGTAAACGAAAACGTGAAAACGGAAAGATCCGTTCTTAATTTGAAAAAAATTGATAAGACTGATTTGGCAAAATCATTACATGAACTAAATAGCTTCAAATAAATTCTGAAGCGTCGCTTCAAAAAACAAAGATGGCGTCGAAAAAAGAAATGAGTGCGCATCTTATTCGGGCGGTTAATATTTTGCACTGTCAAAAATACACTATCATCCGTTCCTAGGGGGTTGCTACGAACGTGTCTAATGTCTCCTAATGTTATAATGCTAACTGCCGTGTGATAGTATGAAATACAAAATATCTCTCGACCAATCAGAATGCAGGATTCTCACTTGAGGTATAATAATTATATAATAGCGGTAGATGGTTGGCATTCAGGCTCTTGATTAACTTACTGAGTAACGAAAGATTCAAACATTTCGGAAATAAAATGGAGAAGAGTGTTGTGAATTCAATAGGCGAGTTGGACTTCGAAGGGGTTTGGTTTCAGCTCTCTAGAGTAAACACGCCTAAAGCTGATGTACAGAAGTCCATGACCATTATCGGCCTAGTTTACATCAGGTCATGATAGTATTCGGACATATTATACAAACCCGTACTCGCGTGTGACCTTAGACTACGACTGCCCATATCGGCACTCTATGTATATTGAACTTATTTAACACAATAACATTGAAATCATTGCCTACTATATCTTTAATAATTACTGAAGATTTGTTACAAAACCACATATCCTAGCTCGTTACATTGATCTGAGGACCGATCGTGCTCTTCCTTTAACCTAAGCGTAAAGTATAAGTATACAGCACCTGGTCCAATACCACTACCGACTACCGGTACGCATCCGTCCAGGCATGACTAAAATGATTGTAAGAGTGACGTCAGAACGGAGAAAAACGATGAAAAATAAAATGTGTCCTACATTCAGTGGCTATTTACATAATGTCACTGGTTAGCAAGTGTATACCTTGTTTTATTTTGTTTTACCTTTTTAAAATCATTTCACCAATGACGGAAATAGACATCAAATTGATTTATTGTGAATTGAAGCCTATATTCATTTACAATTTATGTTGCAATAAGTTGAGCAAAGAAATTTATGTTGATTTGATAATTAAATGGCCAGTAAAAATATTTGATTATCGACAACTACAAATTTCTGCCTTAAAATGTGAAAATGTTCAGGTATCAAGGGAATTGTGCCGCCAACATTGATTAAAAATTAACTTTGTTTATTTTACATCGATTGCGAAGCTGCACAACTTATGGAAATCCTCTCGATAATTCGGGTGTAATGGAAAAATAGTTTTGATAGAAAATGAAAAAAATACGTTTGATAGAAAATAACCAATCGATTAGTCAGCAAGCAATCTGATTAAAATACAGATCCTTATTATCACTATGTTAGATAAGAGGATCTGAGAAAATCCCATTAGGGGTCATGTCCAGGTGACCTTTGTAAATGGCCAATCAAATTGCTGCTGGCAAAATTTTGACAGAGAATTTCAACGGACGAAATAGTTTGAAAATATGTCAGAATTATTTCATTGTATGTAGTCATCTCGCCCAAAGAGCACAATAAAGCTAATCGTATTTGTATGTTTGGGCGAAACGGCGTTGTCAATTGACAGAGCAACGTGCAGAAAATACATTTGATCTGAGTTACACGTGGTATAAAGGTCATCCGAACATGACCCTTAGCAAGGTCAGCAAGGACAGCGCTTCGCTCCATCTGGTTGTTAGATAAAATAAAATGAAATAAAAAATATCTATATAGTAGTAAAAATCAGGCATATTTCATGCATGGTAGCTTACAATGTATATATGTGTATATAAACTTTACATAAATAATGCATATAATACGTTTCGAAAAAATAGCATTAAATTCACGGATGCAGAAACGTCGTCTTTGCAGGTGCTTGCTATATTATTCATATTCTGTTTTATTTACAGTAATGTGACAAATGTCTATACATTCCTCGCACGTACAGTTGGGTATCCTTGGTAAAAATCGATTGACGCATATACATGCACGCAAATACCACAGAGTTGATTTGATAGCAAAACGTTACAGAAGAAAACAAAAATGTTTACCCAATGGAAAAGGAGCTTCGTCACAACGTTCTAAAATTGAACTATCCTTAAAATGTATGAATTTGTGTTGTCGCTGAAGCCCGTTCAGAGCGTAGCGTAAAATCCTCTTGGCAAACCACATATATAAATGTGAATGCGGAATCCTTAATCATGCTTTAATTAATTTACTCAATTGTCATTTTGATCATTTAATTGAAAAACAACAACGAATAATCTCCTAAAGTTTACCGTCAATATACCGTGTATGCATTACCTTACTTTCCTTTTCCTATCGTGCGGCATATCAAACTTTTAAAACGCACGTAAAATCAAAACATGGTGTCTTAAGATGAAGCATTGGAACTGACAATAGCAGTTTAAAGAGAAATCCATGTTGATATAGAAACAAAAACAGAATGGTTTGCAGATGTTCACTATGATATCTTTCATTATTTTCTATGGTTTAAAAGCTACCTGATTTCCAGTGTTGGAATCGTTGGGTATATAAGGATATCTGTTCTGTAAAACTGCTTTGGATCTCCCTACTATATACACTTGGATAACTTGGCTTTGTGAATTCCACAAACTGCATGGTTACGTGGTTTCGGTTGGTTTAACAACAGCTGTTGTCTTTTTAACTGTTCAATACAGTATTTAATGACCTTGTGATGGCATCCAGCAGTCTGACCAACAAACCTGATTATTTCTTAAAAACTCCTCTTTAATTATAATGTGATATTGTCGATGTGTTTTGTCATCTGCATAGAAACCGTTTTTGTAATGACAACTATTTGAATTCATTTTCATCATGCTATCCTGCTGATCACTTTTGCTTACGCGAACATATACATGTGGGTCAGAGGTCAGACGTCTCAACCTGTGACTCCGCCCATTTTCCATGTTTTCTCTTGCATAAGAGATAACACGCCTCACTTCAGACACCCGATGTAAGGTGCGCAATCGCCAAACCAGTTTCTGTGGTTTGTACAGTCGGGGAGACAAGCGACAGTCGACTGGGACTCGCAGAGGATACAATGTTCAGTTTCTTACCGTTAATATTTTAGTCGGGGTTTTCTCTCTCCTGATTGTGTCAGGTAAGTTTGGTTACTTACTTCTTACAGTTTTGTTGTCTCTTAATGCAATATCACATTTCATATGTAATATACATGAATGCCATTGTAATTGTTATAACATATATCAGATTTAATATACAGTGACGTCATTTTAATTGTTATAACACATCAGATATAATATACAGTGACGTCATTTTAAAGTGAATAGTCGGGCAAAGGAAACCAGTCTAAATGCGTTCTTTGGCCTTCCAAAAGTCATTGCATACCATAATGATGGTCAAGTTCTGCTAACGGTGTCCAGTTTTGACCATTGAAATTTTGGGGAAGCCCCGAGTAAATTTAGCACAGTTCTAAATATAAATTCGCCAAACTCTTTCAAAACGAGGCTGCGTGGAAATGTCAACATGGACATGTGTTTCTCAGTCGTGTCGGTTTCGTTTCGTGTGATAAACCACTAATGCGGTATGTAAATTGTTGTTTTGAGATGATACATTTGATGCAAATGAAGTATTCTTACATTAATGACAATGCCTTGTAATCATTTTTCGATAAGAGCATCTTTAGACATGGAAATCGACACAAATATTCGGCCGATGCAGAAATGGGGCCCCGGCAAGGGGCAATTATTGCAGCATCGCAATCGTCGTATTTCAAATCAACCAAATCATGAAGGTTAAATACAAATAATCGTAACATAATTTCGCATTTAAAACCACACGAAAACGTTCCATACAACGTCCATGCATGTAGCTGTCAAAGATGTGAAAATAAATTAGCTCATACATAGATATTTTACAAGTACAAATTGTGTTCAATTATTCGTGTGGTTTTTTGCAGAGATTTAATTAAATTATCTATGTCTCTGGTTTTTTTTTTTTTTAAATATTTTAGTTCTGAAGAGAGATGATGACATGAATGTCCAGCTGGAAGGAAAGAAACTTTTATGATGTATATGTATTGTACAATGTATATGTAAACGTACATTCCATGTAGCTGCTATAGAATTACAACTAGGAAATTCTCCCAAACATTGATAATATTTAATTCTTCACATTCATGTAGGCCTATGCTGTGAGAATTAACACATCATATATATTTCCAGAAAACATATAGGCCTACATGTATATTACTGTCCTTTTCTGTTGTTTCTTGTTCTTTTTTGTGCTCTGGAGAAAAAGATGATTGAGTTGGAAGAAAAGTAATTAATTAAGAGAAATGTGTACAACAGTACTTTGTCTGTAGCCGAGGGGTTCTATACTGTTTTAATAGTCCAGTAATTAATAATTAAATTGAAAATTTCAAAATGAAGATGAAATTGTAAATTCCATTTTTGAATGAAGCGGTTCCCCTCCTTTGAGAGTACACAGTGTGTATACCCTTTTTGGTTTTTAGGATAATATGACAATCAATCAGGTATGTGTGTGTTGGGGGGGGGGGGGGGCTAAAAGACAGAAGAATCATGAGGTTGGGAAGTTGTAACTTGGGTGGGGGGGTTGAAAATATAGAAGAAATAGCTACAGATAACTGGAAGTGGAAGGGTGCTTTTTCATTGATCTGGTCATTGCATATTTGGGGTTTACATTGCTTTTTTTTGTTATTTAGTCTCATTGATTTTGGAGCAACGTTGAATTAATATGGTACTGTATATCTTTCTTTCTTCCATGTGTAGCTATTTCTTCTGTATTTACCCCCGCCCAAGTTACAACTTCCCAATAGGTACCACTTTTTTGTTTAGAACTCAAATCAAAGACAGATGTACATAGTACTACATACTACATTTTAGTCTATGTGTTTGTAATCACTGTTACTACAGTTTAAATACATAAATGTTCTATGTACAAGTTACACATAGACAATAAATGTGAAATTTGGTTCAGACAAAAAGATTTGTAACATTTCAGATAACTTGCTAGTTTTATGGTTTTATTTATATGTTGAGTCTACTCTCTTGTAAAGTAGAATTTAGAAATCCTAAGACAATGGTATCTATATTGTTATATGTAAAAAAATCCTTATATTTTAAAAAGTAATTGAAAAGCTATCTCACAAGCCCTGCCAAACAAATGGGCAGGCATGTGGATGCAAGATTATAATCACTGGATCTAGAGGACTAATATAAACAAATATTTCTACAAAGTTAAACAATGAAAAAGTATAGCATCATAATTTTATTTAATGATTACAGTTGAAAGGAACATTTAATAAATTAATACTGTTTAAATGTTCTGTTCATGATCTTCTAGTCCATATTGGTAAAGTTTACTTTCAGAGCACTCAAATCAACATTCTTCAGTCTTCATATGATGCTAATTGTATGTATATGTATACATACACTTGTATACAGGTCCAAGGGATGAACTTTCTGTATTCATGTCACCATGCATGCATGGTGCCTGAAAAAAAGAACCAACAATTTTTTTTATATCTGTTGAATATGACAAAAATTGAAATGATCAATTTCAAATATATATAAATGAATAAATGTAGGTTCATTCTACAGGTTTTTTTTTTTTTATTTTAGAGAAAACCTTTTATAAGTTGTGAATGTGTCACTGATGCATTTAATAGAATCAAATATTGTTCCAAAAAAGATACAAAATTCATTATCTATAGTTCCAACAAAAATTCAGAATAATTATAAATGATACATGGCTGCAGTACATTTCAACTCTGTGAAGTTTGTCATATACATTGTACACATGAACCAGGTACAGTTGTAATAAATATACAAACACTATTTATTATTATGACCAGAAATAATACTGTATGTGTTCTCCAAAATATATCTAAAGAACAAGCTAAAACCTACATGTACATATGTATATGTATGTGTATACCACTACCAGAACATATACAGAACAATAATTTACAAATTAAAAATCTATAAATATATACAACAGAACTGTATGAATTGACCGGTAGCATAATATAGATTAATTGAAAACAAATCTTAGCTTGATAATGCACTAGCGGTTACATTCTAACTGTACATGCATTACAACGGTACATTTTATAAATATACAGGGCATTACCCCTAAAGAGGCCCCATGAAAGACCGCTATTTACCCAAGGGTTACGTTTTACGCGATTGGGGAACAGGTATGAAACATGTGACCATATGTGACAACTCATTCATGAAAAAATACTGCTAGGGACTAATTACATAATGATCAAAATACGAAGACTCACTCACTATCAGCTGAGCAGGGAGTACCGGGTTGTAGGCCTAGGTACGTACAGTAGCGGTCCGGAGCCGCCTGCTCGTTTGAACTGTTCTCTTCACTATAACAAGTTGTATTAACACTCTCCATGCGTCGTAATGTTTACCGAGTCATATGTTGGGATTGTCGCTGCTCCATTGCCTTTCCTTTCGCATTTTAGGGGAGTCAGTTGGTTGTTTTGGCGGAAACCTTTTGGTTCAAAAACTATGCCATGTTTTGTTTACTACGGAGAGTGGTGGATGTTGCGCATGCGTTAAGATTGAACTGCACTGATAGCGGTCGGGAGGATTTTTAGGATTCCTATAATATATATTAATTTCTTCGCATACAGAGCGATTTTGATGGGAGATTTTATTTTTCTATTTCATAGGAAATTATACTGGATATATTAACACCATTTTTACCGATTTTAGCCCTTCTTTGCCCGACTATTCGCTTTAATTGTTATAACACATCAGATATAATATACAGTGACGTCATTTGAATTATCATAACATATATCAGATAAGATACAGTGACGTCACTTTAATTGTTGTAACATATATCAAATATAATATTTGTACTTCGGTGGACGAGTGAGAGATATCTCTTCATGTTACCACAAGCTCTCCACCTCTGGGTATTAAATCCATGTATTTTTTAATCATTTTTAACATTAACAACTTTAGATTAACAACTGTCAGTAACTTCATGCCAGTGACCCAGAATTTCCTCTCGGACTTTGGTCAATATTTGACCTGCAAATGCTAATGACCTCATTACGCTATCTACTATTTGTGAATACACGACTACTGGTCAAGTATGAACTCCTTACTCAAGTCGG
This sequence comes from Argopecten irradians, assembly GCF_041381155.1. Classification (NCBI taxonomy): domain Eukaryota; kingdom Metazoa; phylum Mollusca; class Bivalvia; order Pectinida; family Pectinidae; genus Argopecten; species Argopecten irradians. The sequence goes on from NC_091148.1 coordinate 25,185,070, forward strand.
GATGTGCTGAAGTTTATGTGCTTGTCGATTCTATGTTTAGAGAGTCAAAGGCTGTTTGAAACTCATATGACCAATCAAACCGCCCGTTCTCAGTCAGCTTGTGTAGGTATTTGAAGGAAATGTCATGAGTACTGAATTTGTTGCAAGACGTGCTCTGATATTATGGTTACTATCGCCTCTGCATCAACCAAGAAATTTACTTGTGTTCCATGCACTTCGGCATCTATATACGTGTATGCCCCTTGCACTGCCGTGGGTTTCTTCAATCACTGTCGACGGCAAGTGTTAACTTGCTGGACACAAGCCTGTTTCTCATTTTTCTTGGCATCAATTCACTGGTCGTGTAATGGTTTGTCACAAATCTTGTGCATTTCAATTGCCCGTTTGGCGTCTCTCCTTTAACTGAATTCTATTCAATCCCGTCTGATTTGGAAAGCAAACATTTCTTTTATGGCTCTGACCAGTCCCTATAACCCTCTCGCTCAGGAAAATCTGAGATACCCTAAGCTTAGCCATATAGTAATACTGCTAGGTGGAGACCTTTTTCACTAATCGACCAGTGATTTATTCTCGAGCAGGCCTCAAAATATGACTTAAATTCAACCCATAGTGTTGTTCCGTCATGCTGTACGTAAACAGTTTTTCTTTTTCGGTTTCCCTGCCGTGTGTAACAAATTGGGTATAAATCAGTATAAGAAACTGTAAGGCATTTGGTGTAGTTCATATGGGAAGCCAACAATATATTGATAGGTATAGACCTGTGATAGTCAGCAGCAGTAGGCGCGGTATCACGTAGTCTGTCATCTTGCGAGAGGATACCCAAGATAGGCAGGGCAGACCCTGGCGTTTAGTTTATCATAGCGGTCGACGGTGAGGCCATCGTGAAGCGTATAAGTTTTTGGGGGTAAATCGGAATTATAGATTTTGTTAAATATGCACAAAGGGTCGGAAAGCAGTAGGTGTTAGGTTGTTAGATATACTGGGATTTTTAAGGTGTTCTGTGAGTGACACAAAAGCGAGGAGGAGTAGGGCTAATGAATATGTATATGACATTGTCAAAACAACGCTAATTTCAAAATAAACTGTCATATATAAAACCCATATGACCCTCTGATTACAAATCACAACATTAACATTGCATAAGTTGGGACGACATCATCAAGATTGCACTGAAAAAAATGAAAAAAAAAGTCCTAATATGGACATTTTTCAACTACGTAGACAAATGAGGTTTCAAAACGACCACACTTGACCAACAAGTACCTATCACAGTTATGAGCTGCGGTATAACACTATATCGGTAGTTCATTGGATCAAAGGACAGACCGCTGTCACATCTCTAACTAACTACTCAATTAAATAGTGACCCACACCATGCAAATGATAAACAAAGACAGATTTTTTAATATCAAGACGGGCTTTTATATCCTTTGATTTAGTTAATTCTGGTCCTACAAACGCTTTATTGGCTAGAGTAACATTGACTAGTCTAGCGTGAAATATACTGTAAACAAGTAACCCGGATGATGAACACATGTAATAAACAAACACATAGCGATGCCTGATCGTGATGTGGTATTCGTGTCCATTACACCAGGTAATAACTCTGATTTTACTCAGGGTACTACGTCTTTTTACGGTACTACGTAGGCCTGGTCATGAGTCTCAAAAACTTAACTTTACAAGGAGGGATGTATAACACAGGCGACGTAGGGAACAAGCGTCATGTGTGTCCCTTTCCTCGTGGGATCACTTTTGGTAACATAGAGTCCTGACGCTGTCTCCAGCAAGACATACCTGACATAACACTAACGAATTATATTAACACTTACTAGCCTGAAAAATACGTCTAAAACAAAAAAAAAATAATAACAAACACGCTATTCGAGGCGTCACCAAAAATTACGTATATTAAGGAATGACAGCAAGAACGTGGAATAGAAAACAACGGCTGAAAAAGACTGAATGACAGTATACAATAAGAACAGCATAGGGCAGATGTGTATATACAAAAATGAATGTGTAAAACAAATGACCGAAGAAGTCAAAGCAAATGGACTAAATCAGCGCAAAAATGACACAAATCAATTGCCGTTAACAGCTAAGTAGCTCAATAAAGGAAAAAGGAAGGGAGACCACTCTATATAAATCTCGTCGAATACGAGATGTGGTTCGGTAGGGAAACGGAATTCTCCAATCTTATGTTTGTTTCGGCTACGCAAATGGATGTTGATAGCGTATCTGCATACTAAAGTTATGGTAACGTATTGCTGAAACGAAATATACAAATATACGAACAATTCAGTTAAAGATGCTCCATCGCTGACAAATGATATTTTTTAACTTTCTAAAACAGGAGCAGACGATTTAGTATTTTTCAAGATTACCGTGTTTGGCATGATGGGTTGATATATAAATTGAAACTAGCGGGCTTATCAGGTAACATTATTATATGGTTTGAAATTTCGATTATCATTAGGTCAAAGTAACGCACGGGCTCGAGTTCGAATGTGATATTGATTGGCCAATTGGACAGCACATGTTTTTTTTTTTTTTTCATTTGCATTTTTTTCAACTTCCGGTTTATCACGTGAATATGTTATGCACGAGCAGGCTGTCTTGCCCTGGGTAAGACAGAGAAATCTTTCCCTCGCAGAAGTACGGATATTTCTGTCCGATAGGATAGAAAATATATAGCTGATATGTTATTTTGTTTTATTAAAGCGATCTGCGATGAATCATGGGGAAAGTTGTTCGAGGTGGAGGCCGACGGAAGTGTCCTATACGGTACCAGGGCTGACGTGTTGTTGGCGGTCCTACGGGGTGACGATCTGCGGATACACCTACCGCATGACCTTTACCTTGAGGTTGAAGAAGTCAAAGTAAAAGGCGGGGTCATCTGTACGGGTTCTATATTTGTTCTGTCCAAGAGCAGTTGGGACACATTTGAACCGAGTATGTACTGGGAGTTTGCCAAGGTGTGCGACGATGGTACGGTACACTGGGGCAATGTTAATCTTGGTGAGGATGTAAGTCCGACCTCCTCCACATCAGCAACAGGAAAACACTCTGTTTGGTTCAGCAGGTAATTGTTAAGGAACGTATTTTTAAACTTTTCCTAAAAGTATATAAATAGGTTCGATTCTTTAAAACCTTAATTTAATAATATCTTAGAATCGTAGTGAGAAAAAAATAAAAACTTCCTGACGAGTTAAATAAAGAATAAAACTAAGATACTTTTATACCATGCGACTACATAACCTTCATTTCAAATAACGTCAATGTATTATTGTCATTATACCCAGATATCAGATTGGAGAAAATACGTACAAAAATCGACAATACCACAATCAACTTAAGACATACAATTTAAAATAATTAACCAGCTGTTGTAAATGCAAGTAAAAAGTATATAAGAGCAACCAATCAGAATCGAGAAAGAATGGAGACGACCAATGGCAGCCGACAGCCAATGAGTCGCTGTATGTACATTTATTGTACATGTGTACTATGCGTTTAAAAGATTTAAAGAATAATAATCGCCTTTACGATAAACAAAAAGAGAATACATGTACAACCAATCAGAATCAAAAATGAATATAGATGACCAATGAGAGATGTTATAGGTATTAACACACAGGGATGTGTAACAGTTATATAATTATTAAATAGTCATTAGATTAGAGGTTATTAAATAACAATTTTGATATCGCACCCTTTATCAGCCCGAGACCGCCATATAAGGCCAAATTGTCATACCATAACCTTTTTGTCACACACACTGAAAAGGTTTTTATTCTAACAATCTTAAATCATAATTAAAACGTATTGAGCAGACCCTCTGCACAATTATATTCATTATAAGATTATTGAAATAATGGATTTTATATGAATTGTTTCATTATTGAATATAAAGTGTTACTTGATAAGAAAATATTCGACGAGTTAACTATTGAACTAGTTATTGAACTTGTTATTTTCATGTCCCTTTTTGTTGACAGAAGCATACCATTGGTTTTATTTATATCCAAAATAGTTTCTTTTTGTGTTATAACTGTTAGATATGAATGGTGGCAATTAGAGACAATATAATAATTTGAAATGCACGTAATGATGATAACATTGTATGAGTTTGTTCGTCTATTCTTCATAGTTTGCTTATTTACTATATTTATATATTTTAAGACGTTTGCGGAACACGACCTCTCAGATGAACCCTGTGTATTGTAACCTTCGTGACGGTTCCTCGGCCTGTGGTAACATGACTGATCTCTTCAATGCTGTAGAAAAGGGTGCAGATATAAGGATGGTTCAAAGTCCGCACGGATCTTCAATTTTTATATTCAGTGCTGACCGCGTCGAGTTTGTTATGAGTGGGTGTGGAATAGCGTCACAAACGTTTTGGAGAGTAACGTCACAGGTAGGTAGTTCCGACTCTTGGGCTTGGGGGCACCCTTTCTATTGGGTCATGATGTTATTTTCGTCCTTTGGAAGCAAGGAGGTTTCCCGACCACATCTTGGTGCAGATACAGCTAGCAAACAAACGTTTTCATCCTCAGCTGATATTGACTGGTTTGCAGACTACTGTTGGATTCTTAGTTTTTCCCATGGTAACAATGGTGATGCATTTGTTGGATCTAAACAAGAACTGATAGACATGATCAAACAAGGCAGAAAGGTGAGAATTATGTTTGATGGTTATGTGATGGACGCAGATAACATTATCATCAACAACGATAGCATCACTGCCCAACTTCTGAGCCAAGCAGTATCAGAATCAGAAACGAAACAAAAGGTAGGACCTGTCATATCTAAACTGGTCCGAATATCTACTAGTGGAGAGATATACACAGATCTATATCAGCGTGGTACCTCCCAGAAGATGGGAGATACTAAATCTACCACGGCATCCTCCTGGTTTGTCGATACCAGAAAACGGCGTCTTCTTCTTATTACAGATTCTATTGGGTCTCCTATTGAAGGGTCAAAATCGGATTTATTGGACGCCGTTCGTGCCGGGTCAAGATTACGATGTATTGTCAAACTTTCGCCAACAGAGATTCTAAGTGTAACCGTGGACAACATACAGGTGAATACCGATGGTAACATTGCTGCTCAGTTCTTTCGCTTGATGGAATTCGATGATAATGACCCTAGCTTCATTCCGTTTTGGAGAATTTTGATTTTAACCACAAATGGTAAAATGAAGGAGACACGATGGACACATGGAGAACATGAACATAGAGGCGACAGTGTTAGTTATGTCGACATTGAATGGTTTGTAGACTAGATCCAGGTCTATACATGTGGTTTTATGGTCTTAGTGACTCTTGGAGACCATTAACATAGAGGGGAGAGTGTTAGTTATGTCGGCATTGGACTGTTTATAATCTAGATCTATGTCTACAAATGTGTTTTGTATGGTATTCAGTGACACTTGGAGAACAGGAGCATAGAGAAAATTGTTTTAGTTATGTCGGCATTGAATTTTTAGCTCACTTGGCCCGCGCGGCGTCCGTCCGTCCGTCCGTCTGTCCGTCAACGTTTCCTTTAAATCGCGACATGTCATAGAGTTCTTAATAGATTGTAACCAAATTTGGCTACAAACATCCTTGGAGGAAGGGGAACAGAGTTTGTATAAGTTTTGGCTCTGACCCTCCGGGGGCAAGAGGGGCGGGGCCCAATAGGGGAATTAGAGGTAAATATTCAAATTCCTTCAGAAAAGAAACAATGAACCTGTATCCAAAACATTACTTGGCATTATAAACCAGGTGAGCGATACAGGGCCTCTTGTTTGTAGTCTAGATCCATGTGTTTTTTATGATGTTTAGTGACACTTGGAGACCATTAACATAGAGGTGAGAGTGTTAGTTATGTCGGCATTGAATTGTTTATAGTCTAGATCTATGTCTAAAATGTGTTTTGTATTGTCTTCAGTGACACTTTGAGAACATGAACCTAGAGATGACAGTGTTAGTTATGTCGGCATTGAATGATTTGTAGACTAGATACTGATCTATACAGGTGTTTTGTATAGTCTTCAGTGACACTTGGAGAACTTAAAGGGGAAAGTGTTAGTTATGTCGACATTGAATGATTATATGATAAAGATAAAACCGTTCGTCCTATATGTACTTGATTAGGGTTGGACATACTTACAGTGTAGTTTTATAGATTATAATTCTATAATAAAGATAAAACCGTTCGTCTTATGTGTACTTGATTAGGGATGACATGTGTAGATTTATAAGCTCACCTGCCCGAAGGGCTAGTGAGCTTATGCTGTGGTGTGACGTCCGTCGTCGTCCGGCCGTCCGGCGTCAACTTTTCCATTTAAACAACTTATTCTCCAAAACTTGGAGACCTAGAGTCCTGAAATTTGACTTATAGCATGCTGGGATGAAGGGCTACCAAGTTTGTTCAAATGAATGACCTTGACCTTCATTCAAGGTCCACAGGGGTCAAATTGATGAAAATCTTTAACAGACTTCTTCTTAATAACCAAGAGGCCTAGAGACCTGAAAGTGGGTCTTTGACATGCTGGGATGAAGGGCTGCGAAGTTTTGTTCAAATAAATGACCTTGACCTTCATTCAAGGTCACAGGGGTCAAGAAGGCTAAAATCTTAAAAACGACTTCTTCTTAATAACCAAGGGCTTAGGGACCTGATATTGGGCCTGTGGCATGCTTGGATAAATGACTACAAAGTTTGTTCAAATGAATGACCTTGACTTTCATTCAAGGTCACAGAGGTCAAATAGGCTAAAATCTTGAAATGACTTCTTCTTAATAACCAAGAGGCCTGAAGACCTCATATTTGGGATGCGACATGCTGGGATGAAGGGCTACCAAGTTTGTTCAAATCAAGGTCACAGGGGTCATATAGGTTAAAATCTTTAAAAGACTTCTTCTGAATAACAAAGAGGCAAATGGGCCTCTAACGTGCTTGGGCATGATATAAGTTCTTATTCACTCTCCTATTGGTTAAGTATGAACCATGCATGATTACCAGATAGCAGGTGTGCGATTCGGGGGGCCCATTGGGCCTTTGTAGATTATAATTCTATAATAAAGATAAAACCGTTCGTCTTATGTGGACTTGATTAGGTCTGACAAGGGGATATATATGTATTCATATTGTTGACAATGTAGACGTAATTTTCTGATAAACTTTGATTTCGAACGTTTTATTATCCCCCGCCCAACGAAGTTGGCGGGGGATATACAAATGGGTTCCGTCCGTCCGTACGAATGGTTTCCGGAGCATAACTCTAAAACCAGTAGAGATATTTCCAAGACACTTCATACACACACTGGTCTTATGGTCTTGTAGTGCCTTTTGCTATTTTTAGGTTTTCATTTTTTGCATTTTTTCCGTAACCATGGAAACATTGTTGAAAATATCATATTTTTGTACCAGGTTCGTTTCCGCAGCATAACTGGAAAACCGTTGAGATATATGCACGGAACTCCATAGGCACATTAGTTTTATGGTCTAGTAGTGCCTTTTGCTATTTTTAGGTTTTCATTGCTGAAAATATCATGGTAAATGGTAAATGTTACTTTGCAAAACTCCACCCATCTTTGTGTATATAGTCCAATATAAATGTCAAGGCTTTATACCTGATTCAACAATTGCAGCCCCGCTCTACTTGAATTATACACCATATTTTTTTAGCTCAACTTCCTTTTTCCTGTTTTTTTTTTCATACACATAAGCCTCCACAATCAAACTTACTTCAGCTTTGATATCTCCATTGGCGGGGGATCTGAATGACTATGTCCTTGTTCGTAATCAAACGTTAATGTAGAGACTTTGTGTCCACTGATGAAAATATTTATCAATGGATTTGTTGACAGATGTATGTGCTATAAGTTAAAATAATATATTTCCTATGGCTAACTATATAATAATAGGCAAGCACATCATTATCACAGGTCTGGTGTTGGTTAACACAGCAGTTAGAACCACTGACCGGTGGGGCTATCTGAGAAACTTATAGATAGGGGCCTGCATTGGGAAATACAATTTACTTGTAATTTTATTTGGTAATTTTAAAATATTTTAAAAAATACACAAATACATACTTTAGAGAAATATGAACACAATGTATACAAAGCCACATTCAGAAATATACCCATCACATTTTCTATTAAATGTGTGTTGTGTATGTTACAGTAGTGAATTCCGTATGTATTCTGTAGTCTGTGATATGTATTGTCCCCTCCGGGTCTTGTCAGTGCACTCAATACATGTATTACTGTGATGTCAGAGTTGGATGTTTTATTAGTCTATAATAGATAACAGTTCATTACTATAAAACGCATTAATATTAAAGCATTTATCAACCTCCATTGTACTCCTGGTGAACAGTTACATATATAGAGCAGAATCTTATATAGTAAGCAATCATTGTTTCCCGTACTTATATATGCCATTAAGATTTGGTGCTTTGATTTCCTTATGTGGATCGGAAATATTGTATTCTATCAATTTCCGTTTTAGTATTTATTGTTTCTGTTGCTTTTGGAAATTGTAAGAAAATGACAAGTATATGTGTAATCTTGAAACATTCTTAAAAGGGACTTAAAATGAATATGATAAGTAGAATATTATACAGGGTGTGTGGATTTAAATGTGTACGGAGACAACCTGTGTGCCTACATTGTAAGCGAAACAGTTTGGATATTTAGTTGTGGTAAAACATGTACATGTATTTACATTTAAAAATGCACAAAATACATAAATGTTAAACGATTGCCTAAAAACAAAACAAAACACAGGGATTTATTTTAGCATGACCTGACTTTTAATAATGTTTAAAACCAGTAAATATTTGATATAAAGGAACAAATATCTTTTTTATAATTTTTTTTTTGCACTACATATGAAATCCAATAGTCCTTTTATGCTGTACTATGCTATGTTTATTCTTTATAACGTGTTTATCAGTGTTTCATATTTTATATTTAACATTATACATATGTGTATTAAAGGATTAACATGAATAGATTTTTAGCCCACCATCATCAGATGGTGGGCTATTCAAATCGCTTTTTGTCCGTGGTCCGTCGTCCGTCCTTCCGTTCGTGCGTTCGTCCTTCCGTCCGTTAACAATTCTTGTTACCACTATTTCTCATAAAGTACTGAAGGGATCTTTTTTAAATTTCACATGTAGGTTTCCCTAGGGGTCTAGTTGTGCATATTGTATTTTGGGACTAATCGGTCAACAAGATGGCCGACAGGCCGCCATCTTGGATTTTGATAGTAAAGTTTGTTACCGCTATTTCTCAAAAGTTTGTTACCGCTATTTCTCAGAAAGTACTGAAAGGATCTTTTCTAATTTCACATGTAGGTTCCCCTAGGGCTCTAGTTATGCATATTGAATTTTGGTACCGATCGGTGAACAAGATGGCCGACAGGACGCCATATTGGATTTTGACAATTAAAGTTTGTTACCGCTATATCTCCAAAATACTGAAGGGATCTGTGTCAAATTGCATGTGCAGGTTCCCCTTGGGTTCTAGTTGTGCATATCGTATTTTCAGACCGATCGGTCAACAAGATGGCCGACAGGCCGCCATCTTTGATTTTAATAGTTAAAGATTGTTACCGCTATTTTTCAGAAAGTCTTGGGATTCTTCTCAAATTTCACATGTAGGTTCCCCTAAGGCCCTAGTTGTGCATATTGCATTTTGGGACTGATTGCTCAACAATATGGCCGACAAGCCGCCATCTTGGATTTTGACAATTTAAGTTTGTTACCGCTATTTCTCAAAACGTACTGAAGTGATATGTCTCAAATTTAATGTGCAGGTTCCCCTAGGTCCCTGGTTATGCATATTGCATTTCGGTACTGATCTATGAACAAGATGGCCGACAGGCTGCCATCTTGAATTTAGATAGTTGAAGCTTGTTACCACTATTTCTCAGAAAGTACTGAAGTGATATGTCTCAAATTTTATATGTAAGTTCCAGTAGGACATTAGTTGTGCATATTGCATTTTCGGACGGATTGTCAAAAAGATGGCCGACAGGTAGCCATCATGGATTTTGATAATTGTAGTTTGTTACTGTTATGTATCTCAGAAAGTACTCAAAGGATCTTTCTCCATATGTAGTAATATGTAGTGAAAGTTTGAAAAGCAGAGAAAAGATCCCTCTTTCGTTTGTCAGACATAGATCATTCTTTGGTGGGCGCCAAGATCCCTCTGGGATCTCTTGTTTTATGTTATTGAGATGTAACACAAAAATCTGAGTGTACTCTAAATAAACCGAAAAGCGGCTTATGATGAGAGTACACTCAGATTTTTGTGTTATATCTCCATAATATAAAAAATATATTCAAATTAATCCTAATAATTCAATTTACTTAACGTTATCTCTTCAATATTACAAATTCATTTTGGGACTCTTTTGTCAATGAAATCATTACGCCGTTATCTCAGCCAATCAGAAGCAACGTTACAAACGGCGACGCCATTTTTTCCTTTATGGACTAATAAAGTAAATTTTTAAGCCAATGAAAATGCTCGTTACAAGCAAAATTGAATTATATCTAGACATCTGATGCTACAATGGGTTGAACTAATAATACAAGAAATATAAGCTACATATAAATGAATTAAGGTTTTTTCTTCTACAATTTAGAAATAGATATCAATTATCTTTAATATGTGTGTTATGATATTTTACAACCTACAAGAACTATTTATATAAATGATTTATAATTAAGCATTAAACTATGGTATGAAATCAATGGTCTATATACATATAGATGCCATAGCTTTGCAGACAATCTTTAAAAAATCGCGTTAGAAAACAAATTGCATCTTTAGACCATATATTCCATTTAGAACACATTACATTATCGAAATGAAATGGCGGAGTGAATTTGCGACCCCAATTTTGGTCCTGTTCTTGCTGCAATTTTTTTTCTTGACGTCTCTACGTCATGCATAATTTAATTAGAAAAAAATAAGTGATAGGGAGATAGTTTAATGCTTATATTTATATTATTACCTCATTTTGGGGGTCTCAGCATTAACATTGTGTAATTTGCCTGATATACTCTCTTTTATTAGAATTAGATCATGAAAGTTTGCGTGAAAGTTGTTTTATTTTTGTGCAATACATGAGTCACGTGTCAGTGGTATGGTGAGTGAGAGCCCCCTGTGTGGGAACATTGGTTTATATCTTTGAAGGCTGATCCCAAAGCCCCAACTTTGGCAGCCTTCAGACGTATGTCATGTTTCTGGGACATTATATGTAGTTTTTGTAAAACATAAATAGTTCTGGTGAATCCACATATAAAAGGTGTTTTACTCCCTTACCTCGAGTGTGAGGGAGATACATGATCTAAAATATAAGTGTTCATCAATGTCATATGAAATTTTATAAAACTTTTTATTTTTTATTTTTGCGAGACTTGAGGGAACAAAAATTAAAGCTTCGGGTCGAGTTTCATAATATTTCATATGAAATGAGCATAAAACTAAGATAGATCTATATTCTATTCTCACATAACTACGAATATACAGTCAACTTCGAAAATAACGAAGCCGTGAAAACACAATTCCAAGTCACGATTTTACCACTATGTACATGTATCCTATATATTTTTGTTACTGAAACAGCGAAGTCTAAAATAGCGAATTAACTGAAACAAGTTAGTGAATGTTCAGTCCCCACCTACACGTGTACCGAAACGAAATAAGTCACTGGATCGATACTTTCCTATCAAAACAAAACTTACCCGCAGGATGTTAATTTGTGTCGGATGAGCGACCACATGTCGTTGCGTTTGAAAAGGTCACCGGTGAAAACGTACTCATGCATGTATAGGTACAGGTTTGTTTGTTTGTTTGATTAATTAACGTCCTATTAACAGCTATGGTCATGTAAGGACGGCCTCCCGTGTATGCGGTGTGTTGCGTGTATGTTGTGCGAGGTGCGTGTTTTGGGAGACTGCGGTATATTCATGTTGTGTCTTCTTGTATAGTGGAACTGTTGCCCTTTTTTTAGTGCTATATCACTGAAGCATGCCGCCGAAGACACCAAGCAACACACCCCACCCGGTCACATTATACTGACAACGGGCGAAACCAGTCGTCCCATCCCTGTATGCTGAACGCTAAGCAGGAGCAGAAACTACCACTTTTATAGACTTTGGTGTGTCTCGGCCAGGGGACAGAACCCAGAGCCTTCCTCACAGGGGCGAACGCTCAACTCAAGGCCAAAAGTGAGGCGGTGCCAAGGGAGGCATTAGGAAAGATAAAGTCAGTTAGGAAGAAGAGAAAAGATAAGATCCTAAATTTAGTCGCCTTTTACGATCATGCAATAGGGGCAGCAGGTACAATTCTAACGCCCTACCTGCAGGGCAAGTATAGGTACAGGTAAGTGTATGGTATCTAACATAGTCTAATTCCCTATGGAATAAACTCACGCTTCAGCCTACCTGTAAAATGTGTTGTTTACTATAAAGACATGGCAAATTTTATTAGCAGTGCTTAGAATGACGGGACTAATGAAGGACGTCCCTTCTGAAAACATTCCGTTTTGAAGTTTAGTATTTACATACAATCTAATTATGTCTGAATCCCACACTGACGACGACATTATCCAAATTTTTTATTAGTCTTAACCACAGCGCGAGTGATGACGACGTTATCCTAGAGGGGTCCCATTGAATTTGAAGGCGTATTACGGACTTATTACCTTGACTTTTTAATGTAATGATAGTGATGATAAACAGTATGCTTGTCCACAAACACTTGTATAAAGCAGTTTGCCTTATATTTTTAGGTCATCTGACCCGATGACCATTGAAAACCAAAGTGATTCCATAATGGCAGCCGTGTATTACACACGCCTCCATAAAAAGATATTACACAACTTTCCGTATGACGAGAGGGTCTGTGAAGGCACATACATGATGTATGTAGAGGATGCGGGTCACGGAAGTCTTCATTTCTCGCAAACAACTACATAACTACTGTGTATTACATAAAAATAACTTGAATGCAAAATAATATTACATAACCTGGCTGCAGTAATACCAATACGCGCCTGTAACGTCGAAACGTTTCCGATTATACGACTTAGGCGGGGAAAGCCAGCTTAGACGATACATACGATTATGAAACTTACTTACTTAGTTCTACAGGAGACTAAAAACGTCAACAACCTAAGATAAACAACAACACAATTTTCTGATAAACTTTAATTTCGAACGGGTCAAATAGGCTAAAAATCCTTTAAACAACTTCTTGTAAAATAACTAAGAAGACTAGAGACCTGATATTGGGCATGTGACATGCTAGGATGAAAGCTATCAAGTTTGTTCAAATGAATGACCTTGATCTTCATTCGATGTCACAGGGGTCAAAAAGACTGAAATCTTTGAACGAATTCTTCTCAAGAACCAAAAGGCCCAGGATACTCATAATGGGCATGTAGCATGCTGGGATGAAGGGCTACCAGGTTTGTTCAAATGATTGACCTTTACCTTCAATCGAGGTCACAGAGGTCAAATATGCTAAAAATCTTTAAACAACTTCTCAAGAATCAAAGGGCCCAGGATACTTATATTGGGCTTGCAGCATGCTGGGATGAAGGGCTATTAAGTTTGTTCAAATGATTGACATTTACCTTCATTCGAGGTCACAGAAGTCAAATATGCTAAAATCTGTAAACAACTTCTTCCCAAGAACCAAAAGGCCCAGGATACTTATATTGGGCTTGCAGCATGCTTGGATGAAGGGCTACCAAGTTTGTTTCATTCAAGGTCACAGGAGTCAAGTTGGCTAAATATTTTAAACGACTTCTTCAGAATAAGTAGTAGGTCTAGAGACTGATATTAGGCCTTTGACATGCTGGGATGAAGGGCTATTAAGTTTGTTCAAATGAATGACCTTAATCTTCATTGAAGGTCACGGGGTCAAATAGGCTTAAATCTTTAAACAACTTCTTCTCAAGAACCAAAAAGGCCCAGGATACTCATATTTGGCCTGCAGCACGCTGGGATGAAGGGCTACCAATTTTGTTCAAATGTCAAATGAACAACCTTGACCTTCATTCAAGGTCACAGGGGTCAAAGGGGGTTAAAATCTTTAAACAACTTCTTGAGAATAACTAGGAAGCCTAGAGACCTGATATTGGGCCTGTGACATACTGGGATGAAGGGCTACCAATTTTGTTCAAATGAATGACCTTGATCTTCATTCAAAGTCACAGAGGTCAAATATGCTAAAACCTTTAAACGACTACATTGTGTTGTACTTATAGTCAGATGACCGTTAAGATCCATGAGCCTCTTGTTTTTATGTATAATCTTGCATTCGGGAATAACGAATTTCTAATGCTTGTCCCCAAACACTTGTATAAATGTGTTTGCCTTATAATTTTTTATATAAAATCATGGACTTGGGAATAACGAATTCCTGATATAACGAAGTGTTTGTCATGGTCCCCCAAAAATCCGTTATAGGTGAAGTTGAATGTACAAACCAACATTCAAACAATCTCAAGTCATGTATATTGCGAAAATCTAGCAGAGGCCGCCACTTTGTACCACCGTCATCTTAATCCTGAGATCACCTTATCTTTTCGGACGCCATTTCGTTGTTTTTGCCATTACGTTACAATTTATTTTCATCCAATGAAAATCGCTCCAGATGATATTGCTCAGTGAAACATACACAGATATCACACGAAATCTCAAGATATCAGGCGGATTTTATGATAAAGTATGTTCTCTCATACCTACGGACGTAATGCTGGTTTATGTAACGTATTGGTTATCACATACAAAACAGCTTTCTGGCGTCACTGCATCAACAAAAATAACTACGTTGTATTTTCTCGGTAAGATGTAATGTTATTTTTCAGAAACTATGTTGGTTGTATTATTCCGCTTATTCACATTATCTCACCTTTACGGGTTGGTATTGATTGTAACGACATACTCTCTTACTAAATTACGTGGGGGTTTTTCTTACAATACAATGACGTCACAGTCGATACCTTTTTGATTACCAAAATCAATTAACATAACATGCTCTCCTAATCGAACTTCAACTAAATCTTGAATTAATGGGCGTGCATGCTAAAAATTAGGAAAAAACGTATTTTGTGTAAATTGCGATGAGTTAAAATATATTTCCCCTGAAGTAAGTGCTGTTTATAAATGGAATATTTTGAAATATATACTCCGACCATTTCCTTTAATTGTCTCAACACGGAATTCGCACATGTGCAAGTATTTAGTAGTTTGTATATTATAATGAAAACTTACTCACATTTGTAGATTTCGTCGTTTTAACACATTTACACATACGGCTATTTCTTATATGTGATAACTTTTAAGAAAAAAAAATTATTCAATAGACATATAAATAACATTATGTTCCTTTCACAGAAGGACTTGCTCACAAATTTCCATATCAAAATAGATTATTCTAATTTTTTTTACATTTTTAAATTTAACTTCTAATAAATCCATAATATTAGTTTTAAACACAAAAAAGTATTAAAATTGATATCAACAACAAGGGGAGCTAACTCTCACATATACTTGAGTGATA
Organism: Argopecten irradians; assembly: GCF_041381155.1. Taxonomy (NCBI): domain Eukaryota; kingdom Metazoa; phylum Mollusca; class Bivalvia; order Pectinida; family Pectinidae; genus Argopecten; species Argopecten irradians. Next base: position 25,200,654 of record NC_091148.1, read on the forward strand.
AAAGAGTAATTATAAATACATGTAGTTCTTAAGTCACAGTTTTTGTAATAAACTTCGGTATTTGAAACTATCAATTCCCTTTTCCCATTTTGTTGGATTTTTATGTATAATGACAGATTATCTTTAAGTAATTCTTTTAAAATTTGAAATGCTGATGTAGGAGAAGTTAATTTGTTTTGGTATTTTTTTTATATTCCTGATCTTCCATATAACCCATTTAGTTGTAATTATGACTGTGTTAGATATTGCATTTTTCAATAAATTATCAGTGCAGTCACCGAGCATCATTTCTCCTCATCAATATTCCATGTCATATTTACCGTGTCAAAACTTTCATTATTGTAAAGATTAGCATATATTATGTCTAACAATTGTGTTGTGAATAAACAGTTAACAAACAAATGGGTTAAAGTCTCATTTTCAGTTCTACACATATGACATAGTCCATCAATGTGGTAACGGTCAAGTACAACATTAGAGTCTCCATTTAAGTTAGATTCTTCAATTAATGATATATGCATCTCAAATAAAGGTTCTTCTAAGAACCTAAACCGTGAAACTTAATTTATACAGAGTCTGAGTACAGAATTTCAGTGTAGTATCGGGTAAGGGCGAGTACACCAAAAAGGTACCCATCATCAATTACAATATGGCGGATTATACGAACAAGAGTCGACATCGGTGATATCTGACTGCATTTTCCACGTTCATAGTGAAATAAAGGTATGTTAATATATTATTTCGTGTTTGAAGTTGTGTTTTCCATGTCGAAAATTTATTTAAGAATATATTGGTATTAAATATGTACATATTTATCAATGTTTGACGGAATACGGGCGACTTTTGTAGAGGCAGGTGTACCTCTTCCAAGCGAGCCGTTGGTTCCCTTGTCCTTTTATATAGTATATAGGCCTAGTACACATGTATACACAACAGACTTTCTCACAACCTACGTTACAAGTCCCTGTGGCCATGTGTATCTGAGACAAGACATGTTTGGAATGATACACGTGTGTCAAGTGTCTCGTGCTTTATATAGGGGGTTGGTCAGTGAAGGTTACTAAGCAGAGCAAAAGAAAAATGGCTGCCACTTCCTTAGATACCACACTGTCATGTCTCAGAAACAATTTTTGAAAAAAAAATATTTCGTTAATATATATTTTTTTTAATTTCAACTTAATGTTTTTAACTTGCATTGTCAGCTTTAACGTATCTACTCTACATCTATAAAGTAGTTGACATTGCAATTTTAAACCATTTATTGTATTATTAAGTGCCTAGAAATCGAATGAACGCAGGCACAGCGGCACAACATGTCCATGCAGATGGAAAAATACCGACAGTGATATGTTGAATAACATCTCTAAAGGACTAAAGTAGTGTGAGAAATATTCTGTAACGTTGGCTGACTTAATCCATCATGATTAGACTCTTTCCCAAGCTTTAGTTGTTGAAATACGTCTCGTATCGCATTACTGTAGATATGCATCTGTTATTTGTTTTACGGTGGGGATATCAGTATCACTACCGTATAACAAAAAAAATTAAATCATATTTATTCTAGTTTATTTCTAACATTACGAATATTTAAATGAACATTTAAAAGTTCGGACACCCCCGGGCCGGGGTTTGACTCAACGTTCTTTAATGTGAGTAATATAAATCCAAACTTTTGAGACAAGACGAAGCTTTTTCTGTTACAACGTCGTACGACCGGCGAAATAAGCGGAATATGCCTGTATTGACAAAGACTCAATATAAACATTAGTTTGCATGTATTTGAAACCTTAAATCATATGCAACCTTCAGGAATATCATCATTTGACTTACTGTTAAATCAACGGTATAACGTTTAAAAAACAAAAGTTAATGTTATAATTTCATATTTTACATTTTTTCTTAACTGGTTAATTATATATAATATGCTCCAACATAATACCTCGAACCCGCCACCTTCCGCGAGCTCGAATCTAAGATAGCGTATTTGTCAGGTACAGACCGATGTCGGTGTTTTCTCCGCTAAGTCCGTCCGTTGTTTCTGGGACATTAAATGTTGTTTGGTAAAACATATAGAAGTTTTGGTCAAGATGCAAAAATATATATCTAAAGTGCAGATATAAACTTTCAGCGATATCTAAAAAATATGAAAAACATAACTTTATTAATGTTAAACAACTTATGCAAAGCACTCTAGATGGCCCGGATGCAAGCATGCGAGGGATCTTAGTGAGAGAAAACCCACGTGATCGGGCAGGTGACCCGTAAGCTTTTCACGTCCGTACCTGTGATATTTCCATATTTCAACTTCCTTATTTGTGTATCATTGCTAAATATGTAATGAGAAGAAAATGGTTGGTAACAATGACATTTTCAGTTATCAATACATACATTTTTCACAATAATATGGTCACTGGGGTACATGGTGACGAGCACAGGTGATGAACGAGCTCCCAGCTCATGTGTGTCATAGACAGAAATTCAACAATCCCACTTCTGGATTTGTGCACAGAGGTTCGTAAAGCCAGTCTGTAGTCTGTATTTACTCGTGATTTCAATTTTTTGGAACTTTATTAATCTTGTTGCATTTCTGATGATTTTTGAATGACAATATACTGTATCGTTGGACTTGTATTGAGCTATCAATAGCCATACCTGTTTACGCTTACATTCAAGAACTGTGCCTTAGGTAATGTACGGTAGAAAAATAGTCACGCTCTGGTGCAAAGCATTCTCTCACGGTGCTAAAAGCCTTACGCGTGAAAATGGGCGAACACTGTGACTTCAACGTCTCATATACGGAACTAGTTCCTGTCAGTTTGCCCATTTGCCCTTCTGCTAATGAGAGATTTACTAATTATAATAGTATATGTGGCTCCCAAGTAGATGAGTCGAGTGCCTTTGACAAAGCACTTCTTGGTCTTCCCAAAGATGTCTATATTATGCCACTGCTTCAGCTCGCCGGTAACTCTGAAAGTTAAGTAAAATCGCATGGCACCGTGCCATACTATGTATACGATAATGCAAAGCACATGAAAGATTGTCCTTCAAGTAGCCTTGTTTCTAGAAAATCTACCACAAATCTTCAGCTCAGGTGAAATTGCTTGTGACTGTTTTGTCCTTCATCAGTTTCTGCAAGGGGACCATGATGGTGATTATTGAAACCAATGAAATTTACAGCTTAGTTCAAGCCAGAGGATTTGGATACGAAAATATATATTTGATGGAAAATAACTAATCGATCAGTCAGCAACATTACGTTCAATCTGGTTGTTAGAAACAAGTAAAATAAAAAAGTATCTTTGTAGGAGTAAACTTCGGTAAAACTTGATACATCCTAGTTTGCAATATATACATACATAGGAACTTTATATACATAATGTATAAACTACGTTTCGAAATCATAACACTAATTTCACGCACGCAAAAACGTCGAATTCGCGTTATATTCATTTTCTGTTTTATTTATTAATGTCTACTTAAGTATTCATTCCGCGCAATACGGTTGGTTATCAACGAAAATAAAATGGACTGACGCATGTATGCTCACAGACAAATCACAAGATTTAACAAAAATGTGTACTACATGGAAGAAGGACTTCATCACAATACATTAAGATTATGTATATGCATTTGTTTTGCCTCAGGAGCCCGTTCAGAGCCTAGAGTAATATATATATATCATCTTGGCTAACAACACATATACATGTTAATGCGGGATCTGTCTATAAAGACCATCTAAGGAACTGAAAGATGGATTTTGAAGCCAGGTTGTGATTTTACAAAGGTTGTCTTGTGTTATATTGGGCATTTGCTTATGAAATACTAATAAAGATAATTTATGAATATCTGTTTACTGAAATGATTCTATATTCAAATGAAAAAAAATTGCTTTGAAACCAACATATCAGTTGTACTTTTTTTTATACGACAATTTTTACCATACCAACCTCATATTCATATTTGTGGACTGGTACATGTAATTCATACAACCGCCCTGCAGGTAGGGCGTTAGAATTGTACCTGCTGCCCCTATTGCATGATCGTAAAAGGCGACTAAATTTAGGATCTTATCTTTTCTCTTCTTCCTAACTGACTTGATCTTTCCTAATGCCTCCCTTGGCACCGCCTCACTTTTGGCCTTGAGTTGAGCGTTCGCCCCTGTGTGGAAGGCTCTGGGTTCTGTCCCCTGGCCCAGACACACCAAAGTCTATAAAAGTGGTAGTTTCTGCTCCTGCTTAGCGCTCAACAAACGGGGAGTGGGACGACTGGTTCGCCCGTTGTCAGTATAATGTGACTGGGTGGGGTGTGTTGCTTGGTGTCTTCGGCGGCATGATTCAGTGATATAGCACTATAAAAAGGGCAATAGTTCCACTATACAAGAAGACATAACATGAATTTACCGCAGTCTACCAAAACACGCACCTCGCACAACATACACGCAACACACCACATACATGGGAGGCCGTCCTTACATGACCATAGCTGTTAATAGGACGTTAATTAATCAAACAAACAAACAAACAAATCCTGGGTGCTTAGGTTCATAGTTTCTGTCCCGTAGTTCTGTGGTATCGGTGTAGTATGGTATTTTGACCTCCATGGTAGAATGACCCCGGAGTCAAAATACCATTATGGTGAAATTACCCCACCCCCCCATGGTAAAGTGACCTCCCCCTTCTAAAAGTTACTATAACACTTGAACACATGTTTTGCTTTGCTCATTCATGATAAACTCCAGAATATGATTAAGTTAGACCAATGACTAGCATGTGGAAGGCATTTTTTTTCCCTTTTTTTTTGGGGGGGGGTGTCAAAATACCATTTCCATGGTGGAATCCCCCCCCCCCCCCCCCCGATTCCCACACTAATTATGTCTTTTTAATTTTCATTTAACTGCCTTAAGCTACAATAAAATCATACATATTATGATTTCAATGAATATTAAATGATATTTGCAAAAAAAAATATAACTATGAGAACTTCAACTTAGAAGTGGAAGGGGGTTGGGTTCAAAATACTAAGGCCATGGTAAAATGACCCCCCCTCTCTACACCTTTTTAATTTACATGTAACTGCCTTAAGATACACTAAAATCATATATATTATAATTTCAGTGAATATATTTAATGTTATTTGAAAAAAAATATGACTATGAGAACTTCAACATAGAAGAGGAAGGTGAAGGGGTCAAATAATATAGCCATGGCGAAATGACCTCCCCCCATCCCCACGCCAAATATATCTTTTTAATGCCTTAAGATACCATAAAATCATATATACCATGATTTCAGTGAATGTTATAAGTGACATAATTGCAAAAAACTATGACTATGAGAACTTTAACTTAAAAGGGGAAGGTGGAGGAGGGGTCAAAATATCATGGTCATAGTAAAATTAACCCCCTCCCAACGAAAATTATATCTTTTCAATTCACATTTAACTGCAGGGACAATTCAGTCTAAGGGAACATTAAAATTTGTACGTATATCAGAAAAAAAAACAGTTTTAATAGAAATTAGATCAGTCGGTTTTACTGTGATATGCCAGAAAAGCCCATGGTGGTGAAATGCGTGTGAAATGTTCAAACTCGCTCGCTGTCCGCCATTACACATTGTGGTCGAACATTTTGTATGCCGAACCCTGTCCCTTGCTTGTGGAGTAATGCTACTTTTGTCTAGAATTGTTCAAACCGCTCTGACAGTAGTGTATTTACCTTCTTATGTGTATTGTCTTGCCTAAAAAAACATTTTAGCACCTCCACAGTGGTTATGTTATCCATTTGTTTAACGTGCGTGACTTTGGCTCGGATATGGGTACAGCGTGCATATTGTACCTGCTTAATGGTATTGATCAACGATTTGCAATTACTACGGTATCAATTGAAATACTAAAACAATGACGTGGAATTTGTCAATATATTATGTTATATGTTTCATAATAAATGTAGAACAATACATTTATGCCATATTTTGCTTCTTGGTTATGTAAAATAATTAGCCTGAGTGAATTGTCCCTTTAAGATACAATAAAATCAAATATATTATGATTTCAGTGAATTAATGTTATTTTGTATAATTCATTTCCAAGACAAATTTTTCTAGTAGTTAACATTATTGGTACAGTATATAAGATAAAAACCAATGGCTATCATGATGTAATGATATATCAATTAGATTGTATTGAAGGTTCATATATTCACATTGATATTTAGTTGTGTATTGTGTTCAAAACACTGATTATAAATAAATCTGAAAATATCATCTTAAGCTATATGGGTTTAGGCTTAAAATCTTCATCCAAATTAATTCAACAACAATATACATGTATAGAGCAAATGCCCTTGCATCTATATTTGTCTGGAGGGGCTTTTGTCCATACCGCCTATATTATATGGCCTTAATTTTTTTCAGCTGAAAATATATATTATATTATGTTTTGAGTTAATTTGGTGTATGGTTGCATGCAGTCCTAATTTTATGTGACATATTTATATATCTATATTTACAATACCCTAAATCATAAGTGTGTTGGTCATATTTCCTGAACAAAATGAAAATTTAATGCAAACTTATATTTCACTCTTATGAAATAATGAAAATCATGTGTATATTTTAGATTTATAAAGAAGGTTATTTTACTTGGTTTCCAAACAAGTTAACTTTCCTTAAAATTGAATAAAAATATGACAATGATTGCTACTAATAATGAGGATTATTACCATGGTCATGATATACAAAATTTCTGTTTTAATACGATAGGGTATTCAGTTAAGTACATTGTGTACATATAGAAAATTTGAAATATTCTTAGTATTTTTTTAGTCTTTTTCTCTCATATAATTAACAAATTTATGTAAAAAATGCCCCTGAGGGCCTCCATTTTCTTATATATTCAGATTTTTAGGTCGTCTGACCCGAAACATCATTGGGGACGGACAATCATATTTTTTTTTAAATGAGCCTGGTCCGACCCCTAGGGGCTGAGGGGTGGGGCCCCAAAAGGGCAAATTTTCTTAATTTTAGCTTAAAAATCCTACTCCTCCTTCATCCTTCGATGGATTTCATCCATATATGGTGTGTAATATCATTGGGGATGGACAATTGTATTTTATATAAAAGAGCGTGGTCCGACCAAAAGGGGCTGAGGGGTGAGGCTCCAAATGGGCAAATTTTCTTAAATTTAGCTTGAAAATCATACTCCTCATTCATCCTTTGATTGATTTCATCCATATTTGGTGTGAAACATCAATGGGGAAGGACAATCATATTATAAATGAGCGTGGTCCGACCCCTAGAGGCTGAGGGGTGGGGCCTCATATGGGGAAATTTTTCTAATTTTAGCTTTAAAATCCTACACCCCTGTCATCCTTTGATGAATTTTATCCATATGGGGTGTGAAACATCATTTGGGAAACACAATTATATTTTATATAAATGAGTCTGGTCCGACCCTTAGGGGGTGGGGGGTGGGGTCCCAAAAGGGCAAATTTTCTTAATTTTAGCTTGCCCACTTCCTGTTTTCAGGTTTCGGTCTCCGATCTCAATGAAAATTGGTCTATAGGGGTTTTAATTAATGCCGAACAACATGTAAACATTTTCGTAAAGATTTTGGTATTCCAAGATGGCCGCTGGCCCACTTCCTGTTTTCAGTCTCCGATCTCAATGGAAATTTTTATAGGGGTTTTAATTGATTCAGAAGGGGGAACTTTAGGTAAGGACAATCACATTTTATAAAGGACAGAGGTAAGACCCATGGGAATAGTAAGACAGAGGTCCAAAATGGGAGCTATGCTGAAATTTGGCTTTAAAATCTGAATCCTCCTTATATTAATCCTTGAATGGGTTACAACGATATATGGATGAAGGGCTACGAAGTTTGTTCAACAAATGACATTTACCTATTTCAGAAACTTCCATATTTAACTAAGGAGTTCCTTGTATTGTTTACATTAATCGTTTACCAATACTTTATACTGTAACTTTGGTTTGTCTGCCCTGCAGGTAGGGCGTAAGAATTGTACCTGCTGCCCCTATTGCATGATCGTAAAAGGCGACTAAATTTAGTATCCTATATTTTCTCTTCTTCCTAACTGACATTATCTCTCCTAATGCCTCCCTTGGCACCGCCTCACTTTTGGCCTTGAGTTGAGCGTTCGCTCCTGTGAGGAAGGCTCTGGGTTCTGTCCCCTGGCCAAGACACACCAAAGTCTATAAAAGTGGTAGTTTCTTCTCTTGCTTAGCGCTCAGCATACAGGGAGTGGGACGACTGGTTCGCCCGTTGTCAGTATAATGTGACCGGGTTGGGTCTGGGGTGTGTTGCTTGGTGTCTTCGGCGGCATGCTTCAGTGATATAGCACTATAAAAAGGGCAACAGTTCCACTATACAAGAAGACACAACATGAATATACCGCAGTCTCCCAAAACACGCACCTTGCACAACATACACGCAACACACCGCATACAGGGGAGGCCGTCCTTACATGACCATAGCTGTTAATAGGACGTTAATTAATCAAACAAGCAAACTTTGGTTTGTTGTGCTATGAGTCAGATGACCGTTAAGGCCCATGGGCCTCTTGTATATTTCATTCTCATTTTTTTTACTTTAATAATTAGATATTCGGAAAGAGCATACCCGTTTTTGCAAACGAAGTTTGCAGTAAGAATAAAACATTGGTTATGCTTTTTGCTTGGCGAATACATAAATTTAAATAAAAGAATCTGGGATGAAGGGCTGCCAAGTTTGTTCAAATGAATGACCTTGATCTTCCATTAAGGTAATAGGGTTCAAAAAGGCTTAAATCTATAAAAGACTTCTTTTCAAGTACCAAAAGGCCAAGGGTACTCGTATTTGTCTTGTAGAATGCTGGTATAAAGGGCTACCAAGTTTGCTCAAATAAATAACCGTGACCTTCATTCAAGGTCACGGGGGTTAAATAGGCTAAAATCTTTTAACGACTTCTTGTGAATAACTAAGAGGCCTTGAGGGGGTACCTGATATTGGCCTGTGGCATGCTGGGATGAATGACTACCAAGTTTGTTCAAATGAATGACTTTGAACTTCCTTCAATGTCACAGGGATCAAAAAGGCTAAAATCTTTAAACGAGCTCTTCTCAAGAACCAAAAGACCCAGGGTACAGCATGCTACAGGCTACATATTTGGCCTGTAGCATGCTGGGATGAAAGGCTACCAAGTTTCAAGGTCAAACAGGCTAAAATCTTTAAACGACTTTTTCTCAAGAACCAAAAGGCCTGCATCAACTTTAAATATCATAAACTAAATACGATATACCGTAAATATATTTTGTTTAACTTTCTAATTTAATACTGTACACTTAGTACACTAAATCAAATATTTAAATGCAAAACCAATTTTTTTATTCCTTTTTTGAGTTATTCATTCACAGCATCTATGAGTGGCCTTGTCACTTTGATTTTTTATCTTTTTAAAAACAATTCACCTATGACGGAAATAGACATCAAATTGATTTATCGTGAATTGAAGACTATATTCATTTGCAATTAATGTTGAAATAAGTTGAGCAAACAAAATTTGTTTTGATATGATAATTAAATGGCCAGTAAAAATATTAGATTATCGACAACTACAAATTTCTGACTTAAAATGTGATAAGGTTCATGTATCTAGGGAATTGTGCCGCCAACATTGATTAAAAATTAACTTTAATTATTTTACATCGATTGCGAAGTTGTACAACTTTTGGAAATCCTCTCGATAATTCGGGTATAATGGAAAAAATACTTTTGATAGAAAATGAAAAAATACGTTTGATAAAAAATGAAATAAAAATACGTTTGATAGAAAATAACCAATCGATTAATCAGCAACCACACCGCATCGCTCCATCTGGTTGTTAGATAATATGAAATAAGAATATCTACATAGTAGTAAAAATCAGGCATATTCCATGCATGGTAGCTTACAATGTATATATGTATATATAAACTTAACATACATAATGTATATAGAACGTTTCGAAACCATAACATTAAATTCACGCATGCAGAAACGTCGTCTTTGCAGAGGCTTGCTATATTATTCATATTCTGTTTTATTTACAGTAATGTGAAAAATGTCTATACATTTCTCGCACGTACAGTTGGGTATCCTGGGTAAAAATCGATTGACGCATATACACACACACGCAATAACTAGTGGGTTGATTTGATACCAAAACGTTGCAGAAAGAAAATAAAAATGTTTACCCAATGGAAAAGGAGCTTCGTCACAACATTCTTAGATTGAACTATCCTTAAAATGTATGAATTTGTTTTGTCGCAGAAGCCCGTTCAGAGCGTAGCGTAAAATCCTCTTGGCAAACCACATATATAAATGCAGATGCGGATTCTTTAATCGTGCTTTAATTAATTATGCTCAATTGTCATTTTTATCATTAAATTGAGAAACAATAACGAATAATCTCCAAAAGTATACCGTCAATATACCGTGTATACTTTACCTTACTTTCCTATCGTGCGGCGTATCAAACTTTAAAAACGCATGTAAAACAAAACAAAAATAGAATGGTTTGCAGATGCTCAATTTGATACCTTTCATTATTTTCTATGGTTTAAAAGGCACCTTGTTTCCAGTGTTGGAATCGTTGGGTATGCAAGGATGTCTGTTCTGTAAAACTGTTTCGGATCTCTCTGCTATATACACTTGAATAGCTTGGCTTTGTGAATTCAACAAACTGCATGGTTTCGTGGGTTTCGAGGTTGGTTGTAACAATAGCTGTGTCCTTTTAACTGTTCATTACAGTGTTTAATGACCTTATGATGCCTTCAGTTGAGCGATCGCCCATGGTGAGGACGGCCTCTGGGTTCTTGTCCCCTGGCCGAGACACCACAAAGTCTATAAAAGTGGTAGTTTCTGCTCCTGCTTAGCGCGCAGCATACAGGGACGTGGGACGACTGGTTCGCCCGTTGTCAGTATAATGTGACGGGTGTGGTGTGTTGCTTGGTGTCTTCGGCGGCATGCTTCAGTGATATAGCACTATAAAAAGCGGCAACACCTATAGACTATGTTAATACATGGGGAGGCCGTCCTTACATGACCATAGCTGTTAATAGGACGTTATTCAAATCAAACAAACAAACAAACCTTGTGATGGCATCCAGCAGTCAGACCAACAAACATGCTTATTTCTCAAAACTCCTCCTTAATTATAATGTGATATTGTCGATGTTTTTTTTCATCTGCATAAAAACCGTTTTTGTAATGACAACTATTTGAATTTATTTTCATCATGCTTTCCTGCTGATCACTCTTTTGCTTACGCGAACATATACATATGGGTCAGAGGTCAGACTTCTCGACCTGTGACTCCGCCCATTTTCCATGTTTTCTCTTGCATGCAAGAGATAACACGCCTCACTTCAGACACCCGATATGTAAGGTGCGCAATAGCCAAACCAGTTTCTGTGTTCTTACCAGTCGGGGAGACAAGCGACACAGTCGACTGGGACTCGCAGAGGATACACAATGTTCAGTTTTCTACCGTTAATATTTTTAGCATGGGTTTTCTCTCTCCTGATTGTGTCAAGTAAGTTTGGTTACTCACATCATACATTTTTGTTTCTCTTAAGGCAATATTACAATTCATATGTAATATACATGAATCTCATTGTAATTGTTATAACACATAGGTGACGTCATTTTAATTGTAAAAACACTTATCAGATATGGTATTCAGTAACGTCATTTTAATTGTTACAACACATATCAGATATAATATACAGTGACGTCATTTTAATTGTTATAACAAATATCAGATGTAATATTCAGTGAGGTCATTTTAATTGTTATAACACATTTTAATTGTTACAACACATATCAGACATGATATACAGTGACGTCATTTTAATTGTTATAACAGATATCAGATGTAATATTCAGTGACGTCATTTTAATTGTTATAACACATTTTAATCGTTACAACACATATCAGACATGATATACAGTGACGTCATTTTAGTTGTTATAACAAATAGCATATGTTATATTCAGTGACGTCATTTTAATTGTTACAACACATATCAGATACAATATACAGTGACGTCATTTTAATTGTTATTACACATATCAGATGTAATATGCAGTGACGTCATTTAAATTATCATAACACATATCAGATATAACGTACAGTGACTTCTCTTTAATTGTTGTAACATATTTCAAATATGATATTCAAGGACGTCTCTCTAAAAGTGTAAGAACCAAGTAAATTTATTTAGACTTCGGTGGCCGAGAAAGAGATATCTCTTGTGTTACCACAAGCTCTCCACCTCTGGTTTTACAATCCATGTATTTTTAATCATTTTTAACATTAACAACTTTAGATTAACAACTGCCGGTAACTTATTGCCAGTGACCCAGATTTTCTTCTCGGACGTTGGTCAATGTTTGACCTGCAAATGCTTATGGCCTCAGTACGCTATCTACTATTTGTGATATTACACGACTACTGGTCAAGTATGAAATCCTTACTCAAGCCGGGATGTGCTAACGTTTTTGTGCTTGTCGACTCTATGTTCAGAGAGTCGAAGGCTGATTGAAAACTCATATGACCAATCAAACCGCCTGTTATCAGTCAGCTTGTGTAGGTATTTGAAGGAAATGCCATGAGTACTGAATTTGTTGCAAGACGTGCTCTGATATTATGGTTACTATCGCCTCTGCATCAACCAAGAAATTTACTCGTGTTCCACGCACTTCGGCATTTATATACATGTCCGCCCCTTGCACCGCCGTGAGTTTCTTCCATCACTGTCAACAGCAAGTGTTAACTTGCTGGACACAAGCCTGTTTCTCATTTTTATTGGAATCTTTTGACACTGCTCGATATGTTTAATTCACTTGCCGTGTAATGGTTTTACACAAATCTGGTGCATTTCCATTGGCCGTTTTGCGTCTTTCCTGTAACTGAATTCTATTCAATTTCGTCTGATTTGGAAAGCAATCCTTTCTTTTATGGCTCTGACCAGTCCCTATAACTCTCTGGCTCAGAAAAATCGATATCACATACGATACCCTAAGCTTAGCCCTGCAGTAATACTACTAGGTGGAGACCTTTTTCACTAATCGACCAGTGATTTAATCTCGAGCAGGCCTCAAAATGTTACTTAAATTCAACCCAGAGTGTTGTTCCATCATGCTGCACGTAAACAGTTTTCTTTTTCGGTTTCCCTGTCGTGTGTAATTGGGTATCAATCAGTATAGGAAACTGTAAGGCATTTGGTGTAGTTCATATGGGAAACAAATATATTGATAGGTATAGACCTGTGATAGTCAGCAGCAGTAGTGTAGGCGCGGTATCACGTAGTCTGTCATCTTGGGAGAGGATACCCAAGATAGGCAGGGCAGACCCTGGCATTCAGTTTATCAAAGCGGTCAGCGGTGAGGCCATCGTGAAGCGTATAAGCTTTTGGGGGTTAATCGAAATTATAGATTTTATTTAAATATGCACAAAGGGGCGGGAAGCAGTAGGTGTTAGGGTGTTTGATATACTGGGATTTTTAAGGTGTTCTATGAGTGACACAAAAATCAGGGAAGGAGTAGAGCCAATGAATATGTATACGACATTGCCAAAACAACGCGAAGTACGAAATAACCCTTATGAGTACAAATAACAACATAAACATTGCATAAGTTGGGACGACATCATCAAAATTGCACTGAAAATGAAAAAATGGTCCTGATATGGACATTTTTCAACCAAAGTAGACAAATGAGGTTTCAAAATGACACCCCCTGACCAACAAGTACCTTTCACAGTTATGAGCTGCGGTATAACACTATATCGGTAGTTCATTGGATCAAAGGACAGACCGCTGTCACATCTCTCAAACTAGCTACTCAATTTAATAGTGACCCATACCATGCAAATGATAAACAAAGACAGATTTTTAATGTCAAGGCGGGCTGTTATACCCTTTGATTAAGTTAATTCTGGTCCTACAAACTCTTCACTGGCTAGAGTAACATTGACTAGTCAAGCGTGAAATATTCTGTAAACAAGTAACTCGGATGAACACATGTAATAAACAAACACATAGTGATGCCTTATAGTTATGTGGTATTCGTATCCATTACACCAGGTAATAACTCTGATTTTACTCCGGGTACTACGGCTTTTTATGGTACTACGTAGGACTGGTCATGAGTCTCAAAAACTTAACTTTACAAGGAGGGATTTATGGCACGACATAGCGAACAAGCATCATGTGTGTCCCTTTCCTCGTAAAAATGGGATCACCTTTAGTAACATAGAGTCCTGACGCTGTCTTAAGCTAGACATAGCACTAACGAAATATATTAAAACTTACTAGCCTGAAAAATACGTCTAAAACTTAAAATTTAATAACAAACACACTATTCGAGGCGTCACCAAAATATTAAGGAATATCAACAAGAATGTGGAATAGAAAACAACGGCTGAAAAGGCACAAAAATGAATGACAGTACACAATAAGAACAGCAGAGGGCTGATGGGTATAAACAAAAATGCATGTGTAAAAAACAAATTACCAAAGAGGTCAAAGGAAATGGACAATCTGATTGAAATACAGATCCGTATTATCACAACGTAAAATAAGAGGATCTGAGAAAATCACATTAGGGATCATGACCAGGTGACCTTTGTAAATGGCCAATCAAATTGCTGCTTGCAGAATTTTGACAGTGAATTTCAGGGGACGAAATAGCCTGAAAATCTGTCAGAATTATTTCCGTGTACGTAGTCATCTCGCCCAAAGAGCACAATAAAGCTAATCGCATTTGTATGTTGGGGCGAAATGGCGCTGTCAATTGACAGAGCAACGTGCAGAAAATGCATTTGATCTGAATTACACGTGGTATAAAGGTCATCCGAACATGACCCTTAATCGGATTTCCTCAGGTCCTCTATTGAACGTAGTGGTTATAAGGATCTGTATTTCAATGAGGTTGAGGAAATGGACTAAATCAGCGCAAAAATGACGCAAATCAATTGCCGTTAACAGATAATTATAAGTAGTACAATAAAGGAAAGAGGAAGGGAGACCACTCTTTATAATTCTCGTCGAATACGAGATGTGGTTCAGTAGGGAGATGGAATTTTCGAATCTTAGGTTTGTTTCGGCTACGCAGATGGATGTAGGTAGCGTATCTGCATACTAAAGTTATGGTAACGTGTTGTTAAAACGAAATATACGAACAATTCAGTTAAAAGATGCTTCACCGCTGACAAATGGTAATTTTTTCACTATCTAAAACAGGAGCAGACGATTAAGTATTTTTCAAGATTACAAAAATACTTACTTTACACCATTACCACCATGGAAAAGTTTGAGCTTCATATTTTTACTTCAAATTACTGATTGCGCATGCACCAAAGGCAAAATAAATTATTTTATATTTTCTGTGTGTTAATTAGACATATATGTATATACACGATTAAACACCAATTATTGTTCAAATGATGAATATAATATATGCTCTGTCGGTGGTGGAGCACCTTTAAAGTTATTATCACATGGTTTGTTTGTTTGTTTGATTAATTAACGTCCTATTAACAGCTATGGTCATGTAAGGACGGCCTCCCATGTATGCGGTGTGTTGCGTGTATGTTGTGCGAGGTGCGTGTTTCAGGAGACTGCGGTATATTCATGTTGTGTCTTCTTGTATAGTGGAACTTTTGCCCTTTTTATAGTGCTATATCACTGAAGCATGCCGCCGAAGACACCAAGCAACACACCCCACCCGGTCACATTATACTGACAACGGGCGAACCAGTCGTCCCACTCCCTTTTTGCTGAGCGCTAAGCAGGAGCAGAAACTACCATTTTTACAGACTTTGGTGTGTCTCGGCCAGGGGACAGAACCCAGAGCCTTCCTCACAGGGGCGAACGCTCAACTCAAGGCCAAAAGTGAGGCGGTGCCAATAGTTTATGATTATTGTTTATAAACCCTTTATAAACACAGTATTGCAAGAAGAACACTTCAACTTGCCAAATTAAAGAACAAGTGTGCTATATCACTCAACGTATCCTGCTGCAATCTGAGCGGAATGTGTGCTCCTGGAAGGGTGATAACACTAACGGACAACCCTTGGAGACGCTACACAAATATTACTTACCAAATATAGACAGCATAGTGTATTTATAGTTAAGTTTCATTCTCATAGATAATTTTATATCATTGATACTGTAAATGATTACTAGTTTGTTACGTATATTACAAATCATATCAGTGATGCTAAATTTCTCATTTAACCAAAAGGCAAATGAACACTAAGCAAGATATCCCAGAGGAATCTTGGCACACACCTAAGAATGATCTATGTTTGGCAATGGAGAGAAGGATCGTCGTTCTACTTTTCAAATTTCAAGTATCAAAATCCAAGATGACTGGCTGTCGGCCTTCCTTTTGACGGATCGGTCCCAAAATATAATATGCACAACTAGGGTCCAGGCGAACCTATATATGAAATATGAGTCCCTTCAGTACATTATGAGAAAAAACAGAAACAAACTTCAACTATCAAAATCCATCATGGCTACCTGTCGGTCATCTTATTGGATCTATATATGGATCTATCCCAAAATGCGATATACACAACTAGGTTCACAGAAGAACATACCTATAAAATTTGAAACAGATCTCTTCAGCTCTTTCTGAGAAACATTCAAAATCCAAGATGTCTGCCTTTCGGCAGTCTTGTTGACGGATCGGTTTCAAAATGCAACATACACGACTAGGGCTTTAGGGAAACCTACCTATGGAATTTTATAAAGATCCCTCCAGTGCTTTTTGAGAAATAGTGGTAACAGTTATTTATACGGACGGATGAACGGGCGCACCATGAATGAAAGGCGGTTTGAATCATCAGATGTTGGGCCGAATATTATTGTCATTTTCAACGTGCCATCAAAGTTAAAATGAATTATTCAAACAAATTTATATTCACTGATATAATAATTCATATTAATTTTTAACATTTATGCTCTAGGTAAATGTGCTTTAATAATGATGGAGCAAAAGTGGCATTTAGGACGGACAGAGCCGACCATAGGTCCCGGAAGGTGTAGCCAAGGAGCCGATGATAGCGGAACTGATATCTATAATATCACAATCGTAAATAGCACGATACAATGTCTCGCTTTATTACAACCCACTGGTGGAGTGATGGCAAAATTCAATCCCGAAACTGGAGAGTGTGCACGTATAAATAATCAGGAAGCGTCTACAGAGGATGTCTACATCCGCGAGAGTCATGCACAAAAGAAGAACATGTGTGAGTATTCAGTATTCTGTATTTGCATAAAACAGATAGTTTTTTTCAATCTTTAATATATTCGGCAGGATGGGGGAAAATGCGTTTATCATTTTATATACCATGCCAGACTACCTTAAACAACAAATAAATTAATGGCCATATCTCTTGTTTGTGTAACTATGGTGAATACTAGCCGCAACACATAGGAAACTCTCTTTAGCTCGATAGTAAGTCGGGAGGATGCGAGCAGAGTCAATTATTAAAAGTAGATAAATTAATGTCATGTGTTACATAAGCCCGAGATACTCTGGCCCTGACACCAGACTTAGACATTATGACAGATAGATGTCTGGTTAACACCTATCTGTCATAATGTCTAAGTCTGGTGTCAGGGCCAGAGTATTTCGGGCTAGTGTTACATGAACAGTAACTTGTTTGGAAAATTATCATTCGACCTCGATATTCCAGGATTACTATCAATGTCGTTATATTAACTGAGAGAAAGGAAAACTGACCAATCACATACACATGTACGTACAATGTCTTTCATGGAGCGAGGCACAACTCCAAAGACAAACAGTAAACTACAGTGCATGATTATTCGATTATTTTGATGTACATTAAAGGATTAAACTACCTGTATCATCAGTTGTCGCATACAGAGCCTTCAGTCTTGCTATGAAATAGTCCAGGAATGGATTAATACAGGATCTTTCCCTACCTTGAGGGTAGGACAAAGAAACCAAGGCTTGCCGAGGGTTAGACTGTCGTGAATCTCCTCCGAGGGTAGAGATTTCTCTTTCCTACTCTCTACGTAGGAAATAATTCCGTAATTTCCACAAAAATGATAAAAACTACAAATACGCAATTCAAAAAATCCCAGGAATAATCAATAAATCAAGTTTTTGATTTCCATTTTACTTTGTCAAAAACTTTGTTAAACTTGTTGCACTGTGAAAAACAAGAATCTAAATTATTTTGAAATATTCACGGTCATAGACATACTAACTAATATCAGTTAAATACGCTTTTTACCGGGTAAACATCAAAGAAATATGTGACGATAGGTGGAATTCCGATTACGATGATCATTAGGTCAAAGTAACGCACGGGCTCGAGTTCGAATGTGATATTGATTGGCCAATTGGACTGCACAGGTTGGTTCTTTTCATTTGCATTTTTTATTTTCAATTTCCGGTGCATCACGTGAATATGATATGCACGAGCAGGCTGTGTTGCCCTGGGTAAGACAGAGAAATCTTTCCCCCGCAGAAGTACGGATATTTCTGCCCGATAGGATAGAAATATATATCTGATATGTTATTTTGTTTTTTAAAGCGATCTGCGATGAATCATGGAGAAAGTTGTTCGAAGTAGAGGCCGACGCAAGTGTCCTATACGGTACCAGGGCTGACGTGTTGTTGGCGGTCCTACGGGGTGACGATCTGCGGATACACCTACCGCCTGACCTTTACCTTGAGGTTGACGATGTCAAAGTAAAAGGCGGGGTCATCTGTGCGGCTTCTCTATTCGTTCTGTCCAAGAGCAGTTGGGACACATTTGAACCGAGTATATACTGGGAGTTTGCCAAGGTGTGCGACGATGGTACGGTACACTGGGGCAATGTTAATCTTGGTGAGGATGTAAGTCCGACCTCCACATCAGCAACAGGAAAACACTCTGTTTGGTTCAGCAGGTAATTGTTAAGGAACGTATTTTTAAACTTTTCCTAAAAGTATATAAATAGGTTCGATTCTTTAAAACCTTAATTTAATAATATCTTAGAATCGTAGTGAGAAAAAAAATAAAAACTTCCTGACGAGTTAAATTAAGGATAAAACTAAGATACTTTTATACCATGTGACTACATAACCTTCATTTCAAATAACGTCAAATTATTGTATATTATTGTCATTATACCCAGATATCAGATTGGAGAAAATACGTACAAAAATCGACAATACCACAATCAACTTAAGACATACAATTTAAAATAATTAATCAGCTGCTGTAAATGCAAGTAAAAAGTATATAAGAACAACCAATCAGAATCGAGAAAGAATGGAGACGACCAATGGCAGCCGACAGCCAATGAGTCGCTGTATGTACATTTATTGTATATGTGTACTATTGCGTTTAAAAGATTTAAAGAATAATAATCGCCCTTACGATAAACAAAACGAGAATACATGTACAACCAATCAGAATCAAAAATGGATATAGATGACCAATGAAAGATGTTATAGGTATTAACACACAGGGATGTGTAACAGTTATATAATTATAGTCATTAGATTAGAGGTTGTTAAATGACAATTTTGATATCGCACCCTTTATCAGCCCGAGACCGCCATATCAGGCCAAATTGTCATATCATAACCTATTTGTCACACACATTGAAAAGGTTTTTATTCTAACAATCTTAAATCATAATTAAAACGTATTGAGCAGACCCTCTGCACAATTATATTCATTATAAGATTATTGAAATAATGGGAATTGTTTCATTATTGAATATGTTACTTGATAAAAATAGAGAATAAACAAACAATAAATAAGAGTGATTTTAAATATCTGTTAAAGATAAAATTAACAAGATCCTATCATCCATTATGACTTAATGATTATAAATGTTGGCAGAAACATGGAATTCGACGAGTTAACTATTGAACTAGTTAATTTGTTCTCATGTCCCTTTTTGTTGACAGAAGCATACCATTGGTTTTATTTATATCCAAAATAGTTTCTTTTTGTGTTATAACTGTTAGATATGAATGGTGGCAATTAGAGACAATATAATAATTTGAAATGCACGTAATGATGATAACATTGTATGAGTTTGTTCGTCTATTCTTCATAGTTTGCTTATTTACTATATTTATATATTTTAAGACGTTTGCGGAACACGACCTCTCAGATGAACCCTGTGTATTGTAACCTTCGTGACGGTTCCTCGGCCTGTGGTAACATGACTGATCTCTTCAATGCTGTAGAAAAGGGTGCAGATATAAGGATGGTTCAAAGTCCGCACGGATCTTCAATTTTTATATTCAGTGCTGACCGCGTCGAGTTTGTTATGAGTGGGTGTGGAATAGCGTCACAAACGTTTTGGAGAGTAACGTCACAGGTAGGTAGTTCCGACTCTTGGGCTTGGGGGCACCCTTTCTATTGGGTCATGATGTTATTTTCGTCCTTTGGAAGCAAGGAGGTTTCCCGACCACATCTTGGTGCAGATACAGCTAGCAAACAAACGTTTTCATCCTCAGCTGATATTGACTGGTTTGTAGACTACTGTTGGATTCTTAGTTTTTCCCATGGTAACAATGGTGATGCATTTGTTGGATCTAAGCAAGAACTGATAGACATGATCAAACAAGGCAGAAAGGTGAGAATCATGTTTGACGGTTATGTGATGGACGCAGATAACATTATCATCAACAACGATAGCATCACTGCCCAACTTCTGAGCCAAGCAGTATCAGAATCAGAAACGAAACAAAAGGTAGGACCTGTCATATCTAAACTGGTCCGAATATCTACTAGTGGAGAGATATACACAGATCTATATCAGCGTGGTACCTCCCAGAAGATGGGAGATACTAAATCTACCACGGCATCCTCCTGGTTTGTCGATACCAGAAAACGGCGTCTTCTTCTCATTACAGATTCTATTGGGTCTCCTATTGAAGGGTCAAAATCGGATTTATTGGACGCCGTTCGTGCCGGGTCAAGATTACGATGTATTGTCAAACTTTCGCCAACAGAGATTCTAAGTGTAACCGTGGACAACATACAGGTGAATACCGATGGTAACATTGCTGCTCAGTTCTTTCGCTTGATGGAATTCGATGATAATGACCCTAGCTTCATTCCGTTTTGGAGAATTTTGATTTTAACCACAAATGGTAAAATGAAGGAGACACGATGGACACATGGAGAACATGAACATAGAGGCGACAGTGTTAGTTATGTCGACATTGAATGGTTTGTAGACTAGATCCAGGTCTATACATGTGGTTTTATGGTCTTAGTGACTCTTGGAGACCATTAACATAGAGGGGAGAGTGTTAGTTATGTCGGCATTGGACTGTTTATAATCTAGATCTATGTCTACAAATGTGTTTTGTATGGTATTCAGTGACACTTGGAGAACAGGAGCATAGAGAAAATTGTTTTAGTTATGTCGGCATTGAATTTTTAGCTCACTTGGCCCGCGCGGCGTCCGTCCGTCCGTCTGTCCGTCAACGTTTCCTTTAAATCGCGACATGTCATAGAGTTCTTAATAGATTGTAACCAAATTTGGCTACAAACATCCTTGGAGGAAGGGGAACAGAGTTTGTATAAGTTTTGGCTCTGACCCTCCGGGGGCAAGAGGGGCGGGGCCCAATAGGGGAATTAGAGGTAAATATTCAAATTCCTTCAGAAAAGAAACAATGAACCTGTATCCAAAACATTACTTGGCATTATAAACCAGGTGAGCGATACAGGGCCTCTTGTTTGTAGTCTAGATCCATGTGTTTTTTATGATGTTCAGTGACACTTGGAGACCATTAACATAGAGGTGAGAGTGTTAGTTATGTCGGCATTGAATTGTTTATAGTCTAGATCTATGTCTAAAATGTGTTTTGTATTGTCTTCAGTGACACTTTGAGAACATGAACCTAGAGATGACAGTGTTAGTTATGTCGGCATTGAATGATTTGTAGACTAGATACTGATCTATACAGGTGTTTTGTATAGTCTTCAGTGACACTTGGAGAACTTAAAGGGGAAAGTGTTAGTTATGTCGACATTGAATGATTATATGATAAAGATAAAACCGTTCGTCCTATATGTACTTGATTAGGGTTGGACATACTTACAGTGTAGTTTTATAGATTATAATTCTATAATAAAGATAAAACCGTTCGTCTTATGTGTACTTGATTAGGGATGACATGTGTAGATTTATAAGCTCACCTGCCCGAAGGGCTAGTGAGCTTATGCTGTGGTGTGACGTCCGTCGTCCGGCCGTCCGGCGTCAACTTTTCCATTTAAACAACTTATTCTCCAAAACTTGGAGACCTAGACCAATTATTGTGACAATATGATGAATATAAATTTAATGCTCTGATCGGTGTTGGAGCAACCTTTAAAAGTTTTATCCACATGGTTTAATAATTATTGTTTATAAACCCTTTAATAAATCACAGTATAGCAAGAAGAACACTTCGAACGTGCCAATATTAAAGAACAAGTGTGCTATATCACCTCAACGTAATCCTGCTGTAATCACTGAGCGGAATGTGTGCTCCTGGAAGGGAGATAAACACTAACGGACAGACGCCTTGGAGACGCACCACAAATATTACTTTTTGTTTGATTTGTTTGTATTAATTGAACGGTCCAATTAACTAGCTATGTGTCATGTAAAGGACTAGCCTCCCATGTATGGCTGGTGTGTTGCTGTGTATGTTCGTAGGGCGAGGCGCGAGTTTTCGGAGAATATCTGCGGTATAATCATTTTTGTGTCTTCTTGTATAGAGTGTGAACTTTTGCCCTATTTTATAGTGTGCTTATAGATCAACACTGAAAGGCAACTGCCGTCCGAAGACACCATAGCAACACACCCCCATCCCGGTCCACATTATACTGACCCCCGCCCCCGAAAGACGGCGAACCAGATCGTCCCACCCTTTATGCTGCAGAGTCGCTAAGTAAGACAGGAGGCTAGAAACTAACCTCACTTTTACAGACTTTGGTGTGTATCTTGGACCATGGAAGCAGAACCCAGGAGCCTTTCCTCACAGGGTGGCGTAACGCTCACACCTCAAGGCCAATAAGTTGAGCGCGTTTCCCAATGGTAGGGCATTAGAGAAGTATAAAGTCCGTAAGGAATGATTCAGAAAAGATAAGAATCCTTAAATTTATCGCCTGTATTACGGCGGATGCATGCAATAGGGGCAGTAGTATCAATTCTAACTGCCCTTCCCTACCTGCAGGGCCACTTACCCAAAATATAGACAGCATAGTGATGTTATAGTATAAGTTTCAGTTCTCATAGATAATTTTATATCATTGATACTATAAATGATTATTCTAGTTTATTACGTATATTACAAATCCATATCAATGATGTCTAAATTTCTCATTTAACCAAAAAGGAAAGGCAAATGAACACTAAGCAAGATATATCCCAGAGGAATCTTGGCAAACCACCTAAAAATACATACTCTATGTTTTTGTGCAATGTGAGAGAGGGATCGTCGTTCTACTTTTCAAATTTCAAGTATCAAAATCCAAGATGACTGGCTGTCGGCCTTCCTTTTGACGGATCGGTCCCAAAATATAATATGCACAACTACGGTCCAGGCGAACCTATATATGAAATATGAGTGCCCTTCAAGTAGGCATTAATGAGAAAAAACAGAAACAAACTTCAACTATCAAAATCCATCATGGCTACCTGTCGGTCATCTTATTGGATCTTATATATGGATCTATCCCAAAAAATGCGATATACACAACTAGGTTCACACGAAGAAACATACATATAAAATTTTGATTAAGCAGATTCTCTTCAGCACTCTTTCTGAAAAACATTCAAATCCAAGATTGTCTGCTTTTCGGCAGTCTTGTTGACGGATCGGTTTCAAAATGCAACATACACGACTAGGGCTTTAGGGAAACCTACCTATGGAATTTTATAAAGATCCGGACGGATGAACGGGAGGCACCATGAATGAAAGGCGGTTGAATCATCAGATGTTGGTGGCCGAATATTATTGTCATTTTCAACGTGCCATCAAAGTTAAAATGAATTATTCAAACAAATTTATATTCACTGATATAATAATTCATATTAATTTTTTAACATTTATGCTCTAGGTAAATGTGCTTTAATAATGATGGAGGGCAAAAAGTGGAGCATTTAGGACGGACAGAGCCGAAACCACTAGGTCCCGCGAAGGTGTAAGCCAAGGAGCCGATGTATAGCGGAACTGATATCTAATAATATCACAATCGTAAATAGCACGATACAATGTCTCGCCGTTAATTACAACCCACATGGTGGAGTGATGGCAAAATTCAATCCCGAAACTGGAGAGTGTGCACGTTATGAAAATAGATCAGGGAAGCGTCTACAGAGGATGTCTACATCCGCGAGAGATCATGCACTAAAGAAGAACATGTGTGAGTATTCAGTATTCTGTATTTGCATAAAACAGATAGTTTTTTTCAATCTTTTAATATATTCGGGGCAGGATGGTGGAAAAAATGCGTTTATCATTTGATATACCTATGCCAGACTACCTTAAACAACAAATAAATTAATGGCCATATCTCTTGTTTGCTGTAACTGGTTAATACTAGCCGCAACACAGGAAACTCTCTTTCAGCTCGATAGTAAGTCGGGAGGATGCGAGCAGAGTCAGTTATTAAAAGTAGATAAATTAATGTCATGTGTTTACATAAGCCCGAGATACTACTCTGGCCCTGACACCAGACTTAGACATTATGACAGATAGATGTCTGGTTTACAACCTATCTGTCATAATGTCTAAGTCTGGTGTCAGGGCCAGAGTATTTCGGGCTAGTGTTACATGAACAGTAACTTGTTTGGAAAATTATCATTCGACCTCGATATTCCAGGATTACTATCAACGTCGTTATATTAACTGAGAGAAAGGAAAACTGACCAATCACATACACATGTACGTACAATGTCTTTCATGGAGCGAGGCACAACTCCAAAGACAAACAGTAAACTACAGTGCATGATTATTCGATTATTTTGATGTACATTAAAGGATTAAACTACCTGTATCATCAGTTGTCGCATACAGAGCCTTCAGTCTTGCTATGAAATAGTCCAGGAATGGATTAATACAGGATCTTTCCCTACCTTGAGGGTAGGACAAAGGAAACCAAGGCTTGCCGAGGGTTAGACTGTCGTGAATCTCCTCCGAGGTAGAGATTTCTCTTTCCTACTCTCTACGTAGGAAATAATTTCCGTAATTTCCACAAAAATGATAAAAACTACAAATACGCAATTCAAAAAATCCCAAGAAATAATCAATAAATCAAGTTTTTGATTTCCATTTTACTTTGTCAAAAACTTTGTTAAACTTGTTGCACTGTGAAAAACAATAATCTAAATTATTTTTGAAAATATTCACGGTCATAGACATACTAACTAATATCAGTTAAATACGCTTTTTACCGGTAAACATCAAAGAAATATGTGACGATAGGTGGAATTCCGATTACGATGATCATTAGAGTCAAAGTAACGCACGGGCTCGAGTTCGAATGTGAAATTGATTGGCCAATTGGACTGCACAGGTTTGGTTCTTTTCATTTGCATTTTTTATTTTCAATTTCCGGTGCATCAACGTGAATATAGATATGCACGAGCAGGCTGTGTTGCCCTGGGTAAGACAGAGAAATCTTTCCCTCACAGAAGTACGGATATTTCTGTCCGATAGGATAGAAATATAATACTGATATGTTATTTTGTTTATTAAAGCGATCTGCGATGAATCATGGAGAAAGTTTTTCGAAGTAGAGGCCGATGCAAGTGTCCTATACGGTACCAGGGCTGACGTGTTGTTGGCGGTCCTACGGGGTGACGATCTGCGGATACACCTACCGCCTGACCTTTACCTTGAGTTTTGACGACGTCAAAGTAAAAGGCGGGTCATCTGTGCGGCTTCTCTATTCGTTCTGTCCAAGAGCAGTTGGGGACACATTTGAACCGAGTATATACTGGGAGTTTGCCAAGGTGTGCGACGATGGTACGGTACACTGGGGCAATGTTAATCTTGGTGAGGATGTAAGTCCGACCTCCACATCAGCCAACAGAAAAACACTCTGTTTGGTTCAGCAGGTAACTGTTAAGGAATGTATTTTTAAACTTTTCCTAAAAGTATATAAATAGGTTCGATTCTTTAAAACCTTAATTTTAATAATATCTTAGAATCGTAGTGAGAAAAAAAAAAAAACTTCCTGACGAGTTAAATTAAGGATAAAACTAAGATACTTCTATACCATGTGACTACATAACCTTCATTTCAAATAACGTCAAATTATTGTATATTATTGTCCATTATACCCAGATATCAGATTGGAGAAAATACGTACAAAAATCGACAATACCACAATCAACTTAAGACATACAATTTTAAAATAATTAATCAGCTGCTGTAAAAAGTATATAAGAACAACCAATCAGAATCGAGGAAAGAATGGAGACGACCAATGGCAGCCGACAGCCAATGAGTCACTGTATGTACATTTATTGTATATGTGTACTATTGCGTTTTAAAAGATTTAAAGAATAATAATCGCCCTTACGATCAAAAACAAAAAGAGAATACATGTACAACCAATCAGAATCAAAAATGGATATAGATGACCAATGAGAGATGTTATAGGTATTAACACACAGGGATGTGTAACAGTTATATAATTATAGTCATTAGATTAGAGGTTATTAAATGACAATTTGATTTTGATATCGCACAACTCCGGCACCCTAAATATCAGGCCCGAGACCCGGCCATATCAGAGCCAAATTGTCAGGATCATACAGACCTGAGTGTGTTGTGGTCGCCACACGGACATGTGGTCGCGATCGGAAAGATTTTTATTCTGAGAACAATCTATCTCATGGAAATCATAATGAATAAAATCATGTGGCAAAGTTAAGGAAATAACATTAGACTGCTCATCTTGCACTTTACATTATGGACCTCTCAGATTCAGAGCGAGAGAGTCGCAATCAGACAAATTCACTATTCGCATCGATAATGATGTGCACTCTGAGTTTGTGGGCACATTATCTATAGACAATCACCTTATAGATGATAGAAACGGATCAAGAAAAGGACACGAAAGCAATAAATCGAGGAGTTACAGTACATATGATTGTTAGATCATGATGTTGGCTTATGGTGAGTCGACATACGGCGTAATAGACACGCACAATACTCTCTCATATCACACTTCAATTCCATTATGACTTAATGATTATAAATGTTGGCAGAAACATGTGAATTCGACGAGTTAACTATTGAACTAGTTAATTTGTTCTCGTGTCCCTTTTTGTTGACAGAAGCATACCATTGGTTTTATTTATATCCAAAATAGTTTCTTTTTGTGTTATAACTGTTAAATATGAATGGTGGCAATTAGAGACAATATAATAATTTGAAATGCACGTAATGATGATAACATTGTATGAGTTTGTTCGTCTATTCTTCATAGTTTACTTATTTACTATATTTATATATTTTAAGACGTTTGCGGAACACGACCTCTCAGATGAACCCTGTGTATTGTAACCTTCGTGACGGTTCCTCGGCCTGTGGTAACATGACTGATCTCTTCAATGCTGTAGAAAAGGGTGCAGATATAAGGATGGTTCAAAGTCCGCACGGATCTTCAATTTTTATATTCAGTGCTGACCGCGTCGAGTTTGTTATGAGTGGGTGTGGAATAGCGTCACAAACGTTTTGGAGAGTAACGTCACAGGTAGGTAGTTCCGACTCTTGGGCTTGGGGGCACCCTTTCTATTGGGTCATGATGTTATATTTCGTCCTTTGGAAGCAAGGAGGTTTCCCGACCACATCTTGGTGCAGATACAGCTAGCAAACAAACGTTTTCATCCTCAGCTGATATTGACTGGTTTGTAGACTACTGTTGGATTCTTAGTTTTTCCCATGGTAACAATGGTGATGCATTTGTTGGATCTAAGCAAGAACTGATAGACATGATCAAAACAAGGCAGAAAGGTGAGAATCATGTTTGACGGTTATGTGATGGACGCAGATAACATTATCATCAACAACGATAGCATCACTGCCCAACTTCTGAGCCAAGCAGTATCAGAATCAGAAACGAAACAAAAGGTAGGACCTGTCATATCTAAACTGGTCCGAATATCTACTAGTGGAGAGATATACACAGATCTATATCAGCGTGGTACCTCCCAGAAGATGGGAGATACTAAATCTACCACGGCATTCCTCCTGGTTTGTCGATACCAGAAAAACGGCGTCTTCTTCTCATTACAGATTCTATTGGGTCTCCTATTGAAGGGTCAAAATTGGATTTATTGGACGCCGTTCGTGCCGGGTCAAGATTACGATGTATTGTCAAACTTTCGCCAACAGAGATTCTAAGTGTAACCGTGGACAACATACAGGTGAATACCGATGGTAACATTGCTGCTCAGTTCTTTCGCTTGATGGAATTCGATGATAATGACCCTAGCTTCATTCCGTTTTGGAGAATTTTGATTTTAACCACAAATGGTAAAATGAAGGAGACACGATGGACACGTGGAGAACATGAACATAGAGGCGACAGTGTTAGTTATGTCGACATTGAATGGTTTGTAGACTAGATCCAGGTCTATACATGTGGTTTTATGTTCTTAGTGACTCTTGGAGACCATTAACATAGAGGGGAGAGTGTTAGTTATGTCGGCATTGGAACTGTTTATAATCTAGATCTATGTCTACAAATGTGTTTTGTATGGTATTCAGTGACACTTGGAGAACAGGAGCATAGAGAAAATTGTTTTAGTTATGTCGGCATTGAATTTTTAGCTCACTTGGCCCGCGCGCGGCGTCCGTCTGTCCGTCAACGTTTCCTTTAAATCGCGACATGTCATAGAGTTCTTAATAGATTGTAACCAAATTTGGCTACAAACATCCTTGGAGGAAGGGGAACAGAGTTTGTATAAGTTTTGGCTCTGACCCTCCGGGGGCAAGAGGGGCGGGGCCCAATAGGGGAATTAGAGGTAAATATTCAAATTCCTTCAGAAAAGAAACAATGAACCTGTATCCAAAACATTACTTGGCATTATAAACCAGGTGAGCGATACAGGGCCTCTTGTTTGTAGTCTAGACCCATGTGTTTTTTATGATGTTTAGTGACACTTGGAGACCATTAACATAGAGGTGAGAGTGTTAGTTATGTCGGCATTGAATTGTTTATAGTCTAGATCTATGTCTAAAATGTGTTTTATATTGTCTTCAGTGACACTTTGAGAACATGAACCTAGAGATGACAGTGTTAGTTATGTCGGCATTGAATGATTTGTAGACTAGATACTGATCTATACAGGTGTTTTGTATAGTCTTCAGTGACACTTGGAGAACTTAAAGGGAAGTGTTAGTTATGTCGACATTGAATGATTATATGATAAAGATAAAACCGTTCGTCCTATATGTACTTGATTAGGGTTGGACATACTTACAGTGTAGTTTTATAGATTATAATTCTATAATAAAGATAAAACCGTTCGTCTTATGTGTACTTGATTAGGGATGACATGTGTAGATTTATAAGCTCACCTGCCCGAAGGGCTAGTGAGCTTATGCTGTGGTGTGACGTCCGTCGTCCGGCCGTCCGGCGTCAACTTTTCCATTTAAACAACTTATTCTCCAAAACTTGGAGACCTAGAGTCCTGAAATTTGACTTATAGCATGCTGGGGTGAAGGGCTACCAAGTTTGTTCAATGAATGACCTTGACCTTCATTCAAGGTCACAGGGGTCAAATTGATGAAAATCTTTAACAGACTTCTTCTTAATAACCAAGAGGCCTAGAGACCTGAAAGTGGGTCTTTGACATGCTGGGATGAAGGGCTGCGAAGTTTGTTCAAATAAATGACCTTGACCTTCATTCAAGGTCACAGGGGTCAAGAAGGCTAAAATCTTTAAAAACGACTTCTTCTTAATAACCAAGGGGCTTAGGGAACCTGATATTGGGCCTGTGACATGCTTGGATAAATGACTACAAAGTTTGTTCAAATGAATGACCTTGACTTTCATTCAAGGTCACAGAGGTCAAATAGGCTAAAATCTTGAAATGACTTCTTCTTAATAACCAAGAGGCCTGAAGACCTCATATTTGGGATGCGACATGCTGGGATGAAGGGCTACCAAGTTTGTTCAAATCAAGGTCACGGGGTCATATAGGTTAAAATCTTTAAAAGACTTCTTCTGAATAACAAAGAGGCAAATGGGCCTCTAACGTGCTTGGGCATGATATAAGTTCTTATTCACTCTCCTATTGGTTAAGTATGAACCATGCATGATTACCAGATAGCAGGTGTGCGATTCGGGGGGCCCATTGGGCCTTTGTAGATTATAATTCTATAATAAAGATAAAACCGTTCGTCTTATGTGGACTTGATTAGGTCTGACAAGGGGATATATATGTATTCATATTGTTGACAATGTAGACGTAATTTTCTGATAAACTTTGATTTCGAACGTTTTATTATCCCCCGCCCAACGAAGTTGGCGGGGATATACAAATGGGTTCCGTCCGTCCGTACGAATGGTTTCCGGAGCATAACTCTAAAACCAGTAGAGATATTTCCAAGACACTTCATACACACACTGGTCTTATGGTCTTGTAGTGCCTTTTGCTATTTTTAGGTTTTCATTTTTTGCATTTTTTCCGTAACCATGGAAACATTGTTGAAAATATCATATTTTTGTACCAGGTTCGTTTCCGCAGCATAACTGGAAAACCGGTTGAGATATATGCACAGAACTCCATAGGCACATTAGTCTTATGGTCTAGTAGTGCCTTTTGCTATTTTTAGGTTTTCATTGCTGAAAATATCATGGTAAATGGTAAATGTTACTTTGCAAAACTCCACCCATCTTTGTGTATATAGTCTAATATAAATGTCAAGGCTTTATACCTGATTCAACAATTGCAGCCCCGCTCTACTTGAATTATACTCCATCTTTTTTTAGCTCAACTTCCTTTTTCCTGTTTTCCGAAGGACCAAGGTTGAGCTTATGCCATACCGTGGCGTCGGCGTCCGTCGTCCGTCGTCCGTCGTCCGTCGTCCGTCGTCCGTCCGTCCGTCCGTCCGTCAACAATCGACTTCTTCTCCATAACCGCTGGTCGGATTTCAACAAAATTTGGCTGGTAGCATCCTTATGGGCTACTAACTGAAAATTGTACAAATGATGGGGCTGACCCCCCAGGGGCCTGAGGGGCGGGGCCAAAAGGGGTCAATTTGGCTATTTCCATATAAACGACTTCTTCTCTGAAACCAAGCATGGGATAGCACCCATAATGCAATGGTAGCATCCTTATAGGGTGGGGATTCAAAATTGTACAAATGATGGGGGCTGACCCCCCGGGGGCCTGAGGGGCGGGGTCAAATGGGGTCCAATTTGGCTATTTCCATATAAACGACTTCTTCTCTGAAACCAAGCATGGGATAGAACCCATAATGCAATGGTAGCATCCTTATAGGGTGGGGATTCAAAATTGTACAAATTGATGGGGCTGACCCCCCGGGGGCCTGAGGGCGGGGTCAAATGGGGTCAATTTGGCTATTTCCATATAAACGACTTCTTCTCTGAAACTAAGCATGAGATAGCACTCATAATGCAATGGTAGTATCGTTATAGGGTAGGGATAAAAAATTGTACAAATGATGTGGCTGACCCCCCGGGGGCCTGAGGGGGCGGGGTCAAAAGGGGTCAATTTGGCTATTTCCATATAAACGACTTCTTCTCTGAAACCAAGCATGGGATAGCACCCATAATGCAATGGTAGCATCCTTATAGGTTGGGGATTCAAAATTGTACAAATGATGGGGCTGACTCCCCAGGGGGCCTGAGGGGCGGGGTCAAAAGGGGCCAATTTGGCTATTTCCATATAAACGACTTCTTCTCTGAAACTAAGCATGGTATAGCACCCATAATGCAATGGTAGCATCTTTATAGGTGGGGATTCAAAATTGTGGAAATGATGGGGCTGACCCCCAGGGGGCCTGAGGGGCGGGGTCGAAAGTGGCCAATTTGGCTATTTCCATATAAACGACTTCTTCTCTGAAACTAAGCACGGTATAGCACCCATAAATACAATGGTAGTATCCTTATAGTGTGGGAATTCAAAATTGTGCAAATGATAGGGCTGAACCCCGGGGGCCTGAGGGGGCGGGGTCAAAAGTGGTCAATTTTGGCTAGTTTCCCATATAAACGACTTCTTCTTCCTCTGAAACAAATAAGTGCATGGTATAGCACCACATAATGCAATGGTAGCATCCTTATAGGGTGGGGATTCAATAATTGTACAAATGATTGGGCTGTACCCCCCGGGGGGCCTGAGGGGCGTGGGTCAAATGGGGGTCAATTTGGCTAATTTCCATATAAACGACTTCCTCTCTGAAACTAAGCATGAGAAAGCACTCATAATGCAATGGTAGTATCGTTATAGGGGTAGGGATATAAAAATTGTACAATGATGTTGGCTGTGACCCCCCGGGGCCTGAGGGGGGCGGGGTCAAAAGGGGTCAATTTGGCTATTTCCATATAAACGACTTCTTCTCTGAAACCAAGCATGGATAGCACCCATAATGCAAATGGTAGCATCCTTATAGGTTGGGGATTCAAAATTGTACAAATGATGGGGCTGACCCCCAGGGGGCCTGAGGGGCGGGGTCAAAAGGGGCCAATTTGGCTATTTCCATATAAAACGACTTCTTCTCTGAAACTAAGCATGGTAAAGCACCCATAATGCAATGGTAGCATCTTTATAGCGTGGGGATTCAAAATTGTGGAAATGATGGGGCCTGACCCCCAGGGGGCCTGAGGGGCGGGGTCGAAAGTGGCCAATTTGGCTATTTCCATATAAACGACTTCTTCTCTGAAACTAAGGCACGGTATAGCACCCATAATACAATGGTAGTATCCTTATAGTGTGGGAATTCAAAATTGTGCAAATGATAGGGCTGAACCCCCGGGGGCCTGAGGGGCGGGGTCAAAAGTGGTCAATTTGGCTATTTCCATATAAACGACTTCTTCTCTGAAACTAAGCATGGTATAGCACCCATAATGCAATGGTAGGCATCCTTATAGGGTGGGGGATTCAAAATTGTACCAAATGATTGGGCTGACCCCCCTGGGGGCCTGAGGGCGGGTCAAATGGGGTCAATTTGGCTATTTCCATATATAAAACGACTTCTTCTCTGAAACTAAGCATGAGATAGCACTCATAATGCAATGGTAGTATCGTTTATAGGGTAGGGATTTAAAAATTGTATGCAAATGGATGTGGCTGACCCCCCGGTGGGCTGTATGGGGGCGGGGTCAAGAAGGGGTCAGATTTGGCTAATTTCCATATAGAACGAACTGTTCTTCTCTGAAACCAAGCATAGGGATAGCACCCATAATGGCACATGGTACATCCTTGGGGGGGGGTAGGTGTTGGGATTCGGAAAATTGGATAGCAAAATGATGGGTCTGACTCCCCCGGGGGCCTGAGGGGCGGGGTGTCAAAAAGGGGCGCAATTTGGCTATTACCATATAAACTGTACTTCTTCTCCTGAAACTAAGGCAATGGTAATAAGCACCCATGAGAATTGGCAATGGTAGCATCTTATATAGGGATGGGTATGGTGTGTGGATTCAAAATTGTTGGAAATGAATGGGTGCTTGACGCCCCAGGGGGCCTGAGGGGCGGGGTCGAAAGTGGCCAATTTGGCTATTTCCATATAAACGACTTCTTCTCTGAAACTAAGCACGGTATAGCACCCATAATACAATGGTAGTATCCTTATAGTGTGGGAATTCAAAATTGTGCAAATGATAGGGCTGAACCCCCGGGGGCCTGAGGGGCGGGGTCAAAGTGGTCAATTTCCATATAAATGACTTTTTCTCTGCAACTTAACATGGGATTACGCTCATAATGCAATGGTTACATCCTTATAGGGTTTGGATTCAAAATTTTGCAAATGATGGGGCTGACCCCCCGGGGGCCTGAAGGGTGGGGTCAAAAGGGGTCAATTTAGCTATTTCCATATAAACGACTTCTTCTCTGCAAACTAAGAATGGAAGAGCACTTATAATGCAATGGTAGCATCCTTATAGGGTTGGGATTTGAAATTGTACAAATGATAGGGCTGACCCCGCGGGCCTTAGACGACAATAGATGCGAGGTCAAAAGGTCAATTAGGCTTACTATTTTTCATATAAATTACTTTGTCTCTGAACCTATGTATTGTGATAGCATATTTGTATGGTATCAATAGGCATCATTGTATGGTTGTGATTCAAAATTAAACTTTGGGAGTCAATTTTTGGCTAATTTTTCTAATTGTCTGAGTCTTGTGATAATTACTAACGAAAAAGCCAGTGAGCGATACAGGCCCTCTGGGCCTCTGTTTTTAGCTCACGGCTTGGCCCGAAGGGGCCGGTGAGCTTAATGTCATGGCGCGGCGTCCGTCGTCCCGTCCGTCCCGTAACCGTCCGTCGTCCGTCCGTCGTGGTCCCGTCTGTCCTCGTCAACATTTCCTTTAAATCGCTACTTGTCATAGAGTTCTGCATGGATTGTAACCAAATTTGGCCACAAACATCCTTGGGGGGGAGGGGAACAGAACTTGTTATAAATTTTGGCTCTGACACCCCGGGGCAGGAGGGGCGGGGCCCAATAGGGGAAATATAGGTAAATCCTTTAAATCGCTACTTGTAATAGAGTTCTGCATGGAATGTAACAAAATTTGGCCACAAACATCCTTGGGGGAAGGGGAACAGAACTTGTATAAATTTTGGCTCTGACCCCCCGGGGGCAGGAGGGGCGGGGCCCAATAGGGGAAATAGAGGTAAATCCTTTAAATCGCTACTTGTCATAGAGTTCTACATGGATTGTAACCAAATTTGGCCACATACATAATTGTAACAATTGGCCACAAACATCCGTTGGGGAAGGGGAATAGAACTTGTATAAATTTTGGCTCTGACCCCCCGGGGGCTGGAGGGGCGGGGCCCAATAGGGGAAATATAGGTAAATCCTTTAAATCGCTACTTGTCATAGAGTTCTGAATGGAATGTAACAAAATTTGGCCACAAACATCCTTGGGGGAAGGGGAAACAGAACTTGTATAAATTTTGGCTCTTGCCCCCCGGGGGCTGGAGGGGTGGGGCCCAATAGGGGAAATAGAGGTAAATCCTTTAATTCGCTATTAGTCATAGAGTTCTACATCGATTGTAACTAAATTTTGCCACAAACATCCTTGGGGGAAGGGGAACAGAACTTGTATACATTTTGGCTCTGACCCCCCGGGGGCAGGAGGGGCGGGGCCCAATATGGGAAATAGAGGTAAATCCTTTAAATCGCTACTTGTCATAGAGTTCTACATGGATTGTAACCAAATTTGGCCACAAACATCCGTGGGGGAAGGGAAACAGAACTTGTATAAATTTTGGCTCTGACCCCCGGGGGCAGGAGGGGCGGGGCCCAATAGGGGAAATAGAGGTAAATCCTATAAATTGCTACTAGTCGTAGAGTTCTGCATGGATTGTAACCAAATTTGGCCAGAAACATCCTTGGGGGAAGGGGAACAGAACTTGTATAAATTTTGGCTCTGGCCCCCCGGGGGCTGGAGGGGTGGGGCCCAATAGGGGAAAATAGAGGTAAATCCTTTAATTCAGCTACTAGTCAATAAGAGTTCTGTCATGGAATATAAATCCAAATTTTGGGCCAGTAAATATCCTTGGGAGAATAAGAACATAGTTTGTAAAAATTTTGTGGCTCAGTGGTCCCGCGGGGCAAGGAGGGGCGGGGCCGCAATAGGGTGAATTATATGGTTAACACTTCTATAAATATCGGCTACTTAATTGTCCAAGAGTTTTGTATAAGGATTTGTTAACTAAATTTTGGCCACAAACATCCATTGGGGTAGGAGAAGCCGAACTTGTATACGAATATTGGGCTCTGGACCCCCAGGGGGGCAGGTAGGGGCAGGGCCCAGATATGGGAATATAGAGTGTAAATTTCTATCAATTGGCTACTTGTCCTAGAAGTTCTAGCATGGGATTAGTAACCAAATTAGGTGCCAGCAAACATGCCGTGTTGGGTAGGGGAAGCAGAACTTTATGTAATAAATTTTGGCTCTGACCCCCCGGGGTCAGGATGGGGCGGGCCCCAATAGGGGAAATAGAGGTAAATCCTTTAAATCACTTCTTCTCATAGAGTTCTGCATGGATTGTAACCAAATTTGGCCAGAAACATCCTTGGGGGAAGGGGAAGAGAACTTGTATAAATTTTTGCTCTGGTCCCCTGGGGGCAGGAGGGGTGGGGCCCAATAGGGGAAATAGAGGTAAATCCTATAATTCGCTACTAGTCATAGAGTTCTGCATGGAATGTAACCAAATTTGGCCCAGAAATATCCTTGGGAGAATAAGAACTGAGTTTGTAAAAATTTTGGCTCTGGTCCCCGGGGCAGGAGGGGCAGGGCCCAATAGGGAATTATAGGTAAATTCTTTAAATTGCTACTTAATTGTCCCAGAGTTTTGTATGGATTGTAACTAAATTTGGCCACAAACATCCTTGGGGGTAGGAGAACAGAACTTGTATAAATTTTGGCTATGATCCCCCCGGGGGCTGGAGGGTGGGGCCCAATAGGGGAAATAGAGGTAAATATTAAAATTCCTTCAGAAAAGAAACAATGAACCTGTATTCAGAAAATTATTTGGCATTACAAACCAGGTGAGCGATACAGGCCCTCTGGGCCTCTTGTTTTCATACACATAAGCCTCCACAATCAAACTTACTTCAGCTTTGATATCTCCATTGGCGGGGGATCTGAATGACTATGTCCTTGTTCGTAATCAAACGTTAATGTAGAGACTTTGTGTCCACTGATGAAAATATTTTATCAATGAATTTGTTGACAGATGTATGTGCTATAAGTTAAAATAAGATATTTCCTATGGCTAACTATATAATTATAGGCAAGCACATCAATTATCACAGGTCTGGTGTTGGTTTACACAGCAGTTAGAACCACTGACCGGTGGGGCTATCTGAGAAACTTATAGATAGGGGCCTGCATTGGGAAATACAATTTACTTGTAATTTTATTTGGTAATTTTAAAATATTTTGACAAATACATACTTTAGAGAAATATGAACACAATGTATACAAAGCCACATTCAGAAATATACCCATCACATTTTCTATCAAATGTGTGTTGTGTATGTTACAGTAGTGAATTCCGTATGTATTGTGTGTAGTCTGTGATATGCATTGTCCCTTCCGGGTCTTGTCAGTGCACTCAATACATGTATTACTGTGATGTCAGAGTTGGATGTTTTATTAGTCTATAATAGATAACAGTTCATTACTATAAAACGCATTAATATTAAAGCATTTATCAACCTCCATTGTACTCCTAGTGAACAGTTACATATATAGAGCAGAATCTTATATAATAAGCAATCATTGTTTCCCGTACTTATATATGCCATAAAGATTTGGTGCTTTGATTTCCTTATGTGGATTGGAAATATTGTATTCTATCAATTTCCTTTTTAGTATTTATTGTTTCTGTTGCTTTTGGAAATTGTAAGAAAATGACAAGTATATGTGTAATCTTGAAACATTCTTAAAAGGACTTAAAATGAATATGATAAGTAGACTATTATACAGGGTGTGTGGATTATAATGTGTACGGAGACAACCTGTGTGCCTACATTGTAAGCGAAACAGTTTGGATATTTAGTTGTGGTAAAACATGTACATGTATTTACATTTAAAAATGCACAAAATACATAAGTGTTAAACGATTCCCTAAAAACAAAACAAAACACAGGGATTTATTTTAGCATGACCTGACTTTTAATAATGTTTTAAAACCAGTAAATATTTGATATAAAGGAACAAATATCTTTTTTTGCACTACATATGAAATTCAATAGTCCTTTTATGCTGTACTATGCTATGTTTATTATTTATAACATGTGTATCAGTGTTTTAACATTATACATATGTGTATTTAAGGATTAACATGAATAGATTTTTAGCCCACCATCATCAGATGGTGGGCTATTCAAATCGCTTTTTGTCCGTGGTCCGTCGTCCGTCCGTCCGTTCGTGCGTCCGTCCTTCCGTCCGTTAACAATTCTTGTTACCACTATTTCTCATAAAGTACTGAAGGGATCTTTTTTAAATTTCACATGTAGGTTCCCCTAGGGGTCTAGTTGTGCATATTGTATTTTGGGACCAATCGGTCAACAAGATGGCCGACAGGCCGCCATCTTGGATTTTGATAGTAAAAGTTTGTTACCGCTATTTCTCAGAAAGTACTGAAAGGATCTTTCTCTAATTTCACATGTAGGTTCCCCTAGGGGTCTAGTTGTGCATATTGTATTTTGGGACCAATCGGTCAACAAGATGGCCGACAGGCCGCCATCTTGGATTTTGATAGTTAAAGTTTGTTACCGCTATTTCTCAGAAAGTGCTAAAGGGATTCTTCTCAAATTTCACATGTAGGTTCCCCTAGGGCTCTAGTTATGCATATTGAATTTTGGTACCGATCGGTGAACAAGATGGCCGACAGGACGCCATATTGGATTTTGACAATTAAAGTTTGTTACCGCTATATCTCCAAAATAACTGAAGGGATCTGTGTCAAATTGCACGTGCAGGTTCCCCTAGGGGTCTAGTTGTGCATATCGTATTTTCAGACCGATTGGTCAACAAGATGGCCGACAGGCCGCCATCTTGGATTTTAATAGTTAAAGATTGTTACCGCTATTTCTCAGAAAGTCTTGAAGGGATTCTTCTCAAATTTCACATGTAGGTTCCCCTAAGGCATAGTTGTGTATATTGCATTTTGGGACTGATTGCTCAACAATATGGCCGACAAGCCGCCATCTTGGATTTTGACAATTTAAGTTTGTTACCGCTATTTCTCAAAAAGTACTGAAGTGATATGTCTCAAATTTAATGTGCAGGTTCCCCTAGGTCCCTGGTTATGCATATTGCATTTCGGTACTGATCTATGAACAAGATGGCCGACAGGCTGCCATCTTGAATTTAGATAGTTGAAGCTTGTTGTTACCACTATTTCTCAGAAAGTACTGAAGTGATATGTCTCAAATTTTATATGTAAGTTCCACTAGGACATTAGTTGTGCATATTGCATTTTCAGACGGATTGTCAAAAAGATGGCCGACAGGTAGCCATCATGGATTTTGATAATTGTAGTTTGTTACTGTTATGTATCTCAGAAAGTACTCAATCTACTTAAAGTACTTAATCTTTCTCCATATGTAGTAATATGCAGTGAAAGTTTGAAAAGCAGAGAAAAGATCCCTCTTTCGTTTGTCAGACATAGATCATTCTTTGGTGGGCGCCAAGATCCCTCTGGGATCTCTTGTTTTATGTTATTGAGATGTAACACAAAAATCTGAGTGTACTCTAAATAAACCGAAAAGCGGCTTATGATGAGAGTACACTCAGGTTTTTGTGTTATATCTCCATAATATAAAAAATATATTCAAATTAATCCTAATGATTCAATTTACTTAACGTTATCTCTTCAATATTACAAATTCATTTTGGGACTCTTTTGTCAATGAAATCATTACGCCGTTATCTCAGCCAATCAGAAGCAACGTTACAAACGGCGACGCCATTTTTTCCTTTATGGACTAATAAAGTAAATTTTTAAGCCAATGAAAATGCTCGTTACAAGCAAAATTGAATTATATCTAGACATCTGATGCTACAATGGGTTGAACTAATAATACATGAAATATAAGCTACATATAAATGAATTAAGGTTTTTTCTTCTACAATTTAGAAATAGATATCAATTATCTTTAATATGTTGTGTTATGATATTTTACAACCTACAAGAACTATTTATATAAATGATTTATAATTAAGCATTAAACTATGGTATGAAATCAATGGTCTATATACATATAGATGCCATAGCTTTGCAGACAATCTTTAAAAAATCGCGTTAGAAAACAAATTGCATCTTTAGACCATATATTCCATTTAGAACACATTACATTATCGAAATGAAATGGCGGAGTGAATTTGCGACCCCAATTTTGGTCCTGTTCTTGCTGCAATTTTTTTTCTTGACGTCTCTACGTCATGCATAATTTAATTAGAAAAAAATAAGTGATAGGGAGATAGTTTAATGCTTATATTTATATTATTACCTCATTTTGGGGGTCTCAGCATTAACATTGTGTAATTTGCCTGATATACTCTCTTTTATTAGAATTAGATCATGAAAGTTTGCGTGAAAGTTGTTTTATTTTTGTGCAATACATGAGTCACGTGTCAGTGGTATGGTGAGTGAGAGCCCCCTGTGTGGGAACATTGGTTTATATCTTTGAAGGCTGATCCCAAAGCCCCAACTTTGGCAGCCTTCAGACGTATGTCATGTTTCTGGGACATTAAATGTAGTTTTTGTAAAACATAAATAGTTCTGGTGAATCCACATATAAAAGGTGTTTTACTCCCTTACCTCGAGTGTGAGGGAGATACATGATCTAAAATATAAGTGTTCATCAATGTCATATGAAATTTTATAAAACTTTTTATTTTTTATTTTTGCGAGACTTGAGGGAACAAAAATTAAAGCTTCGGGTCGAGTTTCATAATATTTCATATGAAATGTACAGTCACCTTCGAAAATAACGAAGCCGTGAATACACAATTCCAAGTCACGATTTTACCACTATGTACATGTATCCTATGTATTTTTGTTACTGAAACAGCGAAGTCTAAAATAGCGAATTAACTGAAACAAGTTAGTGAATGTTCAGTCCCCACCTACACGTGTACCGAAACGAAATAAGTCACTGGATCGATACTTTCCTATCAAAACAAAACTTCCCCGTAGGATGTTAATTTGTGTCGGATGAGCGACCACATGTCGTTGCGTTTGAAAAGGTCACCGGTGAAACGTACTCATGCATGTATAGGTACAGGTAAGTGTATGGTATCTAACATAGTCTAATTACCTATGGAATAAACTCACGCTTCAGCCTACCTGTAAAATGTGTTGTTTACTATAGTGCTTAGAATGACGGGACTAATGAAGGACGTCCCTTCTGAAAACATTCCGTTTTGAAGTTTAGTATTTACATACAATCTAATTATGTCTGAATCCCACACTGACGGCGACATTATCCAAATTTTTATTAGTCTTAACGACAGCGCGAGTGATGACGACGTTATCCTAGAGGGGTCCCATTGAATTTGAAGGCGTATTACGGACTTATTACCTTGACTTTTTAATGTAGTGATAGTGATGATAAACAGTATGCTTGTCCACAAACACTTGTATAAAGCAGTTTGCCTTATATTTTAGGTCATCTGACCCGATGACCATTGAAAACCAAAGTGATTCCATAATGGCAGCCGTGTATTACACACGCCTCCATAAAAAGATATTACACAACTTTCCGTATGACGAGAGGGTCTGTGAAGGCACATATGTAGAGGATGCGGGTCACGGAAGTCTTCATTTCTCGCAAACAACTACATAACTACTGTGTATTACATAAAAATAACTTGAATGCAAAATAATATTACATAACCTGGCTGCAGTAATACCAATACGCGCCTGTAACGTCGAAACGTTTCCGATTATACGACTTAGGCGGGGAAAGCCAGCTTAGACGATACATACTATTATGAAACTTACTTACTTAGTTCTACAGGAGACTAAAAACGTCAACAACCTAAGATAAACAACAACACAATTTTCTGATAAACTTTAATTTCGAACGGGTCAAATAGGCTAAATATCCTTTAAACAACTTCTTGTAAATAACTAAGAAGCCTAGAGACCTGATATTGGGCATGTGACATGCTAGGATGAAAGCTATCAAGTTTGTTCAAATGAATGACCTTGATCTTCATTGAAGGTCACAGGGGTCAAAAAGACTGAAATCTTTGAACGAATTCTTCTCAAGAACCAAAAGGCCCAGGATACTCATAATGG
Organism: Argopecten irradians; assembly: GCF_041381155.1. Taxonomy (NCBI): domain Eukaryota; kingdom Metazoa; phylum Mollusca; class Bivalvia; order Pectinida; family Pectinidae; genus Argopecten; species Argopecten irradians. Next base: position 25,242,713 of record NC_091148.1, read on the forward strand.
GCATGTAGCATGCTGGGATGAAGGGCTACCAAGTTTGTTCAAATGATTGACCTTTACCTTCAATCGAGGTCACAGAGGTCAAATATGCTAAAATCTTTAAACAACTTCTTCCCAAGAACCAAAAGGCCCAGGATACTTATATTGGGCTTGCAGCATGCTGGGATGAAGGGCTATTAAGTTTGTTCAAATGATTGACATTTACCTTCATTCGAGGTCACAGAAGTCAAATATGCTAAAATCTGTAAACAACTTCTTCCCAAGAACCAAAAGGCCAAGGATACTTATATTGGGCTTGCAGCATGCTTGGATGAAGGGCTACCAAGTTTGTTTCATTCAAGGTCACAGGAGTCAAGTTGGCTAAAATATTTTAAACGACTTCTTCAGAATAAGTAGTAGGTCTAGAGACCTGATATTAGGCCTTTGACATGCTGGGATGAAGGGCTATTAAGTTTGTTCAAATGAATGACCTTGACCTTCATTCAAGGTCACAGGGGTCAAAGGGGTTAAAATCTTTAAACAACTTCTTGAGAATAACTAGGAAGCCTAGAGACCTGATATTGGGCCTGTGACATACTGGGATGAAGGGCTACCAATTTTGTTCAAATGAATGACCTTGATCTTCATTCAAGGTCACAGAGGTCAAATATGCTAAAACCTTCAAACGACTACATTGTGTTGTACTTATAGTCAGATGACCGTTAAGGCCCATGGGCCTCTTGTTTTTATGTATAATCTTGCATTCGGGAATAACGAATTTCTAATTCTTGTCCCCAAACACTTGTATAAATGTGTTTGCCTTATAATTTTTTATATAAAATCTTGGACTTGGGAATAACGAATTCCTGATATAACGAAGTGTTTGTCATGGTCCCCAAAAATCCGTTATAGGTGAAGTTGAATGTACAACCAACATTCAAACAATCTCAAGTCATGTATATTGCGAAAATCTAGCAGAGGCCGCCACTTTGTACCACCGTCATCTTAATCCTGAGATCACCTTATCTTTTCGGACGCCATTTCGTTGTTTTTGCCATTACGTTACAATTTATTTTCATCCAATGAAAATCGCTCCAGATGATATTGCTCAGTGAAATATACACAGATATCACACGAAATCTCTAGATATCAGGCGGATTTTATGATAAATTATGTTCTCTCATACCTACGGACGTAATGCTGGTTTATGTAACGTATTGGTTATCACATACAAAACAGCTTTCTGGCGTCACTGCATCAACAAAATAACTACGTTGTATTTTCTCGGTAAGATGTAATGTTATTTTTCAGAAACTATGTTGGTTGTATTATTCCGCTTATTCACATTATCTCACCTTTACGGGTTGGTATTGATTGTAACGACATACTCTCTTACTAAATTACGTGGGGGTTTTTCTTACAATACAATGACGTCACAGTCGATACCTTTTTGATTACCAAAATCAATTAACATAACATGCTCTCCTAATCGAACTTCAAACTAAATCTTGAATTAATGGGCGTGCATGCTAAAAATTAGGAAAAAACGTATTTTGTGTAAATTGCGATGAGTTAAAATATATTTCCCCTGAAGTAAGTGCTGTTTATAAATGGAATATTTTGAAATATATACTCCGACCATTTCCTTTAATTGTCTCAACACGGAATTCGCACATGTGCAAGTATTTAGTAGTTTGTATATTATAATGAAAACTTACTCACATTTGTAGATTTCGTCGTTTTAACACATTTACACATACGGCTATTTCTTATATGTGATAACTTTTAAGAAAAAAAAATTATTCAATAGACATATAAATAACATTATGTTCCTTTCACAGAAGGACTTCCACACAAATTTCCATATCAAAATAGATTATTCTAATCTTGAACACAAACTTTCACCGCTTTCACATTATTTACAGATATATTCATCATTTATTCATAATTACCTCTCAATCATTCATATCTATTCAAAATAAATTGATTACATTGTGCATATAATATGTCAGGTAAGGGAAGACAACTCTAATATAAAAAATCTGTAGAAGGGAGACTACTCCGTATCACCTATTCTGACATTCTATTACAAATTGATATAAATGCTTTCTTACTTCTAATAAATTCAGTTGTTACATATTATGTAATGTTATTTGTTAATATGCACTTTCATCTTTTTTTACATTTTTAAATTTAACTTCTAATAAATCCATAATATTAGTTTTAAACACAAAAAAGTATTAAAATTGATATCAACAACAAGGGGAGCTAACTCTCACATATACTTGAGTGATAAAAGAGTAATTATAAATACATGTAGTTCTTAAGTCACAGTTTTTGTAATAAACTTCGGTATTTGAAACTATCAATTCCCTTTTCCCATTTTGTTGGATTTTTATGTATAATGACAGCTTATCTTTAAGTAATTCTTTTAAAATTTGAAATGCTGATGTAGGAGAAGTTAATTTGTTTTGGTATTTTTTTTATTCCTGATCTTCCATATAACCCATTTAGTTGTAATTATGACTGTGTTAGATATTGCATTTTTCAATAAATTATCAGTGCAGTCACCGAGCATCATTTCTCCTCATCAATATTCCATGTCATATTTACCGAGTCAAAACTTTCATTATTGTAGAGATTAGCATATATTATGTCTAACAATTGTGTTGTGAATAAACAGTTAACAAACAAATGGGTTAAAGTCTCATTTTCAGTTCTACACATATGACATAGTCCATCAATGTGGTAACGGTCAAGTACAACATTAGAGTCTCCATTTAAGTTAGATTTTTCAATTAATGATATATGCATCTCAAATAAAGGTTCTTCTAAGAACCTAAACCGTGAAACTTAATTTATACAGAGTCTGAGTACAGAATTTCAGTGTAGTATCGGGTAAGGGCGAGTACACCAAAAAGGTGCCCATCATCAATTACAATATGGCGGATTATACGAACAAGAGTCGAGTGTTGGATAAAAAAAAGTGTGATTCCTCGCTTAGCTGTTGGATTGGATTAATGAAAGAGTTATCAGAGATAGCCTATTTGTATTTGCAATGGGAAAATATCACCAGAAAGTGAAATGAATGCATACAAAATTTGTTACAAGGGAATATGAGTGCTTTTGACCTAGATTTTCCTGGACAGGCAAAACGACATCGGTGATATCTGACTTCATTTCCACGTTCATAGTGAAATAAAAGTATGTTAATATATTATTTCGTGTTTGAAGTTGTGTTTTCCATGTCGAAAATTTATTTAAGAATATATTGGTATTAAATATGTACATATTTATCAATGTTTGACGGAATACGGGCGACTTTTGTAGAAGCAGGTGTACCTCTTCCAAGCGAGCCGTTGGTTCCCTTGTCCTTTTATATAGTATATAGGCCTAGTACACATGTATACACAGCAGACTTTCTCACAACCTACGTTACAAGTCCCTGTGGCCATGTGTATCTGAGACAAGACATGTTTGGAATGATACACGTGTGTCAAGTGTCTCGTGCTTTATATAGGGGGTTGGTCAGTGAAGGTTACTAAGCAGAGCAAAAGAAAAATGGCTGCCACTTCCTTAGATACCACACTGTCATGTCTCAGAAACAATTTTTGAAAAAAAATATTTCGTTAATATATATTTTTTTTAATTTCAACTTAATGTTTTTAACTTGCATTGTCAGCTTTAACGTATCTACTCTACATCTATAAAGTAGTTGACATTGCAATGTTTAAACCATTTATTGTATTATTAAGTGCATAGAAATCGAATGAACGCAGGCACAGCGGCACAGCATGTCCATGCAGATGGAAAAATACCGACAGTGATATGTTGAATAACATCTCTAAAGGACTAAAGTAGTGTGAGAAATATTCTGTAACGCTGGCTGACTTAATCCATCATGATTAGACTCTTTCCCAAGCTTTAGTTGTTGAAATACGTCTCGTATCGCATTACTGTAGATATGCATCTGTTATTTGTTTTACGGTGGGGATATCAGTATCACTACCGTATAACAAAAAAAATTAAATCATATTTATTCTAGTTTATTTCTAACATTACGAATATTTAAATGAACATTTAAAAGTTCGGACACCCCCGGGCCGGGGTTTGACTCAACGTTCTTTAATGTGAGTAATATAAATCCAAACTTTTGAGACAAGACGAAGCTTTTTCTGTTACCACGTCGTACGACCGGCGAAATAAGCGGAATATGCCTGTATTGACAAAGACTCAATATAAACATTAGTTTGCATGTATTTGAAACCTTAAATCATATGCAACCTTCAGGAATATCATCATTTGACTTACTGTTAAATCAACGGTATAACGTTTAAAAAAACAAAAGTTAATGTTATAATTTCATATTTCACATTTTTTCTTAACTGGTTAATTATATATAATATGCTCCAACATAATACCTCGAACCCGCCACCTCGCGAGTTCGAATCTAAGATAGCGTATTTGTCAGGTACAGACCGATGTCGGTGTTTTCTCCGCTAAGTCCGTCCGTTGTTTCTGGGACATTAAATGTTGTTTGGTAAAACATATAGAAGTTTTGGTCAAGATGCAAAAATATATATCTAAAGTGCAGATATAAACTTTCAGCGATATCTAAAAAATATGAAAAACATAACTTTATTAATGTTAAACAACTTATGCAAAGCACTCTAGATGGCCCGGATGCAAGCATGCGAGGGATCTTAGTGGGAGAAAACCCACGTGATCGGGCAGGTGACCCGTAAGCTTTTCACGTCCGTACCTGTGATATTTCCATATTTCAACTTCCTTATTTGTGTATCATTGCTAAATATGTAATGAGAAGAAAATGGTTGGTAACAATGACATTTTCAGTTATTAATACATACATTTTTCACAATAATATGGTCACTGGGGTACATGGTGACGAGCACAGGTGATGAACGAGCTCCCAGCTCATGTGTGTCATAGACAGAAATTCAACAATCCCACTTCTGGATTTGTGCACAGAGGTTCGTAAAGCCAGTCTGTAGTCTGTATTTACTCGTGATTTCAATTTTTTGGAACTTTATTAATCTTGTTGCATTTTTGATGATTTTTGAATGACAATATACTGTATCGTTGGACTTGTATTGAGCTATTAATAGCCATACCTGTTTACGCTTACATTCAAGAACTGTGCCTTAGGTAATGTACGGTAGAAAAATAGTCACGCTCTGGTGCAAAGCATTCTCTCACGGTGCTAAAAGCCTTACGCGTGAAAATGGGCGAACACTGTGACTTCAACGTCTCATATACGGAACTAGTTCCTGTCAGTTTGCCCATTTGCTCTTCTGCTAATGAGAGATTTACTAACAGTATATGTGGCTCCCAAGTAGATGAGTCGAGTGCCTTTGACAATGCACTTCTTGGTCTTCCCAAAGATGTCTATATTATGCCACTGCTTCAGCTCGCCGGTAACTCTGAAAGTTAAGTAAAATCGCATGGCACCGTGCCATACAATGTATACGATAATGCAAAGCACATGAAAGTTTGTCCTTCAAGTAGCCTTGTTTCTAGAAAATCTACCACAAATCTTCAGCTCAGGTGAAATTGCTTGTGACTGTTTTGTCCTTCATCAGTTTCTGCAAGGCGACCATGATGGTGATCTGAATGAGTTATTTTCCTCACAAATGGGTGCTGATATTAACTCTATCAAATATATAATGGCAAACTTAAGAAAACTCACACACGAGTTGTAAGAGCATCTCAATGTTCTAGTGGAGAAGATTTTGAACGACAAAAAATCCATTGTTTCAGACATGGAAGTGCTCCGAAATGATTTGAATACTTCCATTCGAGTGATAAACAATGTCTTCGCCAATAATATTGTAAACTGTGCCGAGACGAAAGGTTTGTCTGATCGCGTCAAAAACCTCTTCGTTAGACCGTTTCAGGAAGTCTGTTTGGGAGCGTTATCACCGATATCAACCAGTCTGTTAAAGAGAATACTCTTGGGTTAACTAGAATTAATGATGAACGCTTCGCCAACGTTAAGTCACTACACAACGACGTAAAGGAAATCAAAGGTAAACTATCGTGTGTTGAAAGTGATTTGTCTTTTTGCAAGTAATCCATTTCTTCCGTTTCCGATTCTGTTTCGTCAGTGAAATCACGAGTCAAGACAACTGATGCTAATACTTAGGAGATTCAAGAACAATCGCAAAGAAAAGGCGACGCGGCTATCAATGGTTTCGCTGAGGAAATATGTGCTTAATAAGATGGAGTTTAGAATTATATATCTGAAGCTCTTATTTCTTCTGAGTCATCTCCCGACTCTACTCCACCATCATAGATTACGACAAAAACACCTCGACCGAGCGATTTTTCATGGTCATCTGTTGCCTCAGAGAGTAAGAAATCTCCCAGTGTACCAGTGGCTGGTAATCATTCCTTTTTGTCCAAAACTCTTCACGATACTCCAGTTAAAGTTCGGTGTTTGGTAGACTCCAAGAACTATGAACAAGGATAGCAGTAAGAAGTCTTTGAACTCTTCTCGTCGTCATCATGGTGATCATTCCGTTCCTGCCTCTCCATCGCCAGCATCTTCTGGTAAGCATATCACTTGAAAACCTCAAGATCCTCCCTCTTTGAGCAAATTCGTCAACGTGGTGAGAAATAAGACTACCCGCCTTTTTCTTTGTGGCATGTCAGCGTCATGTACATTCAATGATATTCAATCTTATCTAAGTGAACGCGGGTAACGGTTACTTTAATTCGCATTATGAAAAGTAAGACATAATTTCGTATGACGTCGGGAAACAAAATCTGAAAACTTCTGGCCCAACGGATTACGAGTCAGGATATAGTATTAAAAACAGTACTACGGTGAAAACGATGAATCCTCCAATGTAAATAATGGCAGTTAAGCCCACGACTCTCTATTTATCTGTTGTTGTTTTCATCATGGCTTCAGTCCGGTTAATGTCCTGGAATGTTACTGGCATTATGTCAGCGGCTTCGCACCTCAATACTACTGCCCTCACTTCACATAACATCGACATATGTGGCGTATCAGAGTATTGGTTACTTGAGGAGCAAAGACATCTATTTCAGAGTATACATAGTGACTTTGTCAGTCATGTCATCTCTGACTTTTCTTTCTCTTCATCCCTTAGCTCATGACAGGAGGCGCAAATAAGGCGTCGCTTTAATGTGGCGTAAAGGTCTTTCAAGTTGGATGACGGTAATTGATTCTGCTGATGATTGAATCGCAATGCTGAAAGCATCTTTGAACTCAAGCGTGGTATTCATAATGCAAGTTTATCTTCCGACATCTCGTTATGGTGCAGATACTTTCTCTGAATATGTTGCTAAATTAAACGAATTCCGCGCGTCATTCATTTCTGAAGGTTCAGTTGTTATTATGGGTGATCTTAATACACGGTTAAATGGTCACAGAATCAACGGATATAAGAACAGCCGAGGTCACCAACTTCAATCAATCTTGAGTCGTCATCACCTTTTGGCGGTAGTAACGTCCCTGTTGTGCATAGTCCTACCCATACCTATGTTCACTCTGATGACGGCTCATCTTCCTTGATCGATCACCTGAACATTGAATCCAGTAAACATGACCTTATCAAAGAATGCCGAGTGTTCAACGATTATTATCTTGATGTATCTAATCACTGTCGACATTCCAACAACGTTTGAACAATGCCTCATATCTCATTTAAATGGAATTCATGGTTCTGATTACACCGAAATATATCAGCAATCACTCCATTCACATTTGGTAAATTCTGATATATGCAAACACGTCATAGCATCCGAAAAAGACATTGGAATATTTACCAGAGATATTGCTTCTTGTCTTTACGCGGCGTCGGAGTCTTCTTTGAAGAAACGTAAGTTCCGCTCATTTCTGACATCCTATTGGAAGGGTGAACTGAAGGCATTGCATAAGGAGATGTATAGACTTCGCTGTGTATGGATTTCAAACGAACGACGACGTGACTCTAACTCTGATTCTTTTTAAATGTTTTATGGAAAATGATTCCCTTGATAACACTTCGTTCATGGATTTAACTTAAGACGAAGTAAAAAAAATACTTTTATTAATCTCCCTCGTGGAAAAGCTTCTGGTGTTGACTAATTTTTTACGAACATCTTATTTTGCAGATTTACCAGTGTCTATGTAAACTTTTTAATGCTTTTAATTTTTTTTTGTTCCAATGGACCTCAAAAGAGGTATGATTTGTACACTCTATAAAGGTGATAATAAGCCAAAATCTGATCCTTACAGTTATCGAGCAATATCTCTATTGCCTGTTATATTTAAAGTTTATGAAAAGCATATTCTTATTAGACTAGTGAGTGAAAACGTATTTCACGTTAATCCTTTACAAAATGGGTTCCAGAAAAATGTCAGTAGCACTATGACGTCATATCTTATTCATGAATCTATTATTTACTGTGGTGATAACAATAATAAATTGTTTTCTTGTTTTTTGGATGATGCCAAAGAATTTGATTGTCTTTGGCTTAAGGATCTGTTTGTCAAACTTATATCCCTTGGTTTTAATCGTGATTTTATTAATGTCATTGTCTCATTATATAAGGATTTCTACAGTGCAGTTCTTTATTAAGGTTTTATTTCAAAATAGTTTCCTGTACGTCAGGGAACCCGACAAGGGAGTATTCTCTCTCATTGGCTTTATTCTGTGTAAATTTATGATTTGTTAAATGAATTATGTTCTTCTAAGTCTTCTTTTTTCATTCTAGACGTTAACGTCACTTGTCCTACTCAAGGAGACGACATAGTTCTTCATTCACTATCTAAACGTGATCTTGACAATTCAATGTATACTTGTTATACATATAGTTGTATTTGGAGATTTGATTATAATGCTCCAATATCTATTGTTATTGTTTTTAATAGAATAAATAAGTGTTTTTTCAATACGAAACTTAAGTGGTTTCTTGGGCCAAAAGAGGTACTAGAGTCCTCTTATACTACACATGTTGGTATTTACGTGGACAAATTTCGTCCTGGTCGTCCAGCAATGGACGAAATTGTGCATATGTTGCGTGGACAAACCTTTGTAAGCTGCTTATGCCTCTAACAAGTTTAAAACAGGTACTAGAGTCCTCTTATACTACACATGTTGGTATTTACGTGGACAAATTTCGTCCTGGTCGTCCAGCAATGGACGAAATTGTGCATATGTTGCGTGGACAAACCTTTGTAAGCTGCTTATGCCTCTAACAAGTTTAAAACTGTATAAGTCTATTGTTCTCTCTAGAGCTTAATTTTGCTGTGAGCTTTGGTTTGCACTTTTTTTAACTGACTAGAGTCTACACATCATCTATGTACAAAACAGAATTTTCAAATACGTACTAGATCAGATATTGCATTGGGAATATTAGGTATAGTATCTCTCTCTGTATATATTGAACAATGTAAGTTAAGAGTTTTGCATCGTCGGAGACCAACGGGTGATCGCACTACACTTCGCTAGATTTTTGCTGCTCTGTGTAATGTCAAGTCTGTATGTACTACGAAGCAGTTGTTTTGTTTTTGTAATGTCTATACCACGTGTATTTAGGTATATCTAAGTCGAAAACAGGTTTTATTTTCGACGTATGGAATACTTTCATAAATACACTTTGCAGTTGTTTGTTTATGACTACTTAGAATCAACTTGGATTCCAAGCAAACGTACATGGAAATATATTGTTAAAAATGTTTTATTTCTTGAGGAAAGCAATCAATGGAAACAGCGTTTGACATTAAATTCTGAATTGCGCAGGTTTTGATATATTCACGTGGAATTTTCTCCATTGATTTTGTGGTCCATTTCCAAAGTTCCTCGATCTTTTTCTGTTATATGTAAACGCGTTTCCAAATTTTACAAAAGTTGTGAATATTTATCCCGTCTGTGTATATGTTCTATTAGACCAAGCCGACAGGGAAGAACAAATACATATTATTCTTGGCCGGCCAAATATGAACATTATTCTAGCTCTCGTTGATGATAATACTGTATATTCATTCGTTCAAGATTGTCTGTGCTTCGCCTTAACCTTTCAGTAATTAAATGTTCTGTATACCATTCGCTGTATAGTGTAGCTATTTAATTTCTTTACTTATAACTGCATTTGTAAGTTTATACTTACTTATTAATTAGTGACTATACTGTAGATTCAATTCAACATATTTGTTAGTAGTCAACAGTTAAACTGATGCTTTTCTGTACATTCATATAGATTTCAATTGATGATTTATTTCTTTTTATTTTATATTTACTTTGTTTTGCTTTATGTTCTTCCTTTCCTTAATATGTTTTCTCAATTTTTTTTGCACCTTTTTATGCTTGTATTCTTATATGTTAATGAAACTCTTCATTTACGGAGGAATAAAGATATGAATTATCGAATTAATGTGTAAGTGGTGTGGTGAGTAAGAGCCCCCCCCCCCTCCCCCCGAGGGATCTTAGTGTGGGAGGAAACCAGAATGCCCGGAGGAAACCCACGTGATCGGGCAAGTGACCCGTAACGTTTTTCACGTCCGTACCTGTGATATATCCATATTTCAACGATATTTCTATATCTGCGTATCATTGCTAAATATGTAATGAGAAGAAAGTGGTGAGTAACAATGACATCATCAGTTGTTAACACATACATTTTTCCCCATTAATAAAGATGTCCTCCCAGGAAATAATTACCAAAATACGCCGGGGTAGTGTAAAGGAAGAGGCAACATTTCTTGAAACAAACTTAAGGCAAAAATTGACTTCAGTCAAAATGTTTTACTTATTTTTATATCAGGAGAAAAAACTTAAGTCTGCACTTTTCTTTCGAGAAATATGACAAAAATTCGGCAGCAGAACTGACAGCAGGAGGCTATATTTATGAAAAAATCTCTGATTAGTAGAAGACTAACTCACACACTTAAAAATCATACCATTAATCCAAAATACACACGAAAAAGCTGAAAGTTCGATAGACGGTATGTGACGATGAGAACCCAGTATGTGATGATGTGAACCAAGTAAGTGATGATAAGAACCCAATATGTGATGGTGAGAATCGAGTATGTGATGATGTGAACCAAGTAAGTGATGATAAGAACCCAATATGTGATGGTGAGAATCGAGTATGTGATGATGTGAACCAAGTAAGTGATGATAAGAACCCAATATGTGACGATGAGAACCCAGTATGTGATGATGTGACAAGATGATGATGTGAACCAAGTAAGTGATGATAAGAACCCAATATGTGATGGTGAGAACCAGTATGTGATGATGTGAACCAAGTAAGTGATGATAAGAACCCAATATGTGATGGTGAGAATCGGTATGTGACGATGATGGTTTAAGTGACCATTCCTTTTATTTCGTCTTTACGTATTTCAGAGTTAGCTCCCTTGCCGATAAGTATCATTCATATGTGGGCCGAAGAGATGAAAAAAGTCTATAAAGGAAGGAAAAGCGGGGCAGGCTTCAGATCACTCTCCCATCTGTGATGAATGACAATATATATAGCGAAGGTAATGAACAGACCAGTAGATTGAATTTGGAGAAGAAGATACTTGATGTTAAGAAGGCAAGTCAAGAAACCAATGAACGGAATGCAAGGAAAGACAATACTAGTTTCAAATGATGGGTTATGTAGACAAACGAAACCTGCAGGACAGGTTCTATGATCATGAAGGTATCTTAGACTTTTAAATATTTGGCAGCAGCCAGATCAATTAAGTTGCGGTCGCCAGAAAATTATTTAGCGGCCACCAGATCACTAAGTGGTCGCAATATAAAACATTTTAGTTCCCGTGAAAACTATTTTCCTAATACGCTTCCGTATGTATACGCATAAAATTTATTGCAGTTTGTTGTAGATACTAATATAGCAAATATCCTTCTGTATAGTTAATGGTAATATACACAAATATGTTCTTATGGTTATTTTGGTCATGTAAACGTGGTTTTAGATATGAATGAAGGGGCGCAACTCTGCCCTATAAATAATGATGATACTAATATAACATGCTGGAGTTACTTTGTATCTCCCATATCCCCTTATGAACATGCATGAAGTTTGTTTTCTTTTCCGTTCTCTTTTCTCTCACTCCCCATCCCCACTCTCCCAGTCTCTCCCTCCCTCTCTCAAATACAATGTTATATAATATGTATTGTATAAAAATGTCACTGTATGCCACATTTATTGTGTAATTTAAATGTTTTATTTCTTGGGATCAGACATTCTATCAGTCGGCCAACAAGTGTCCTATCCTACAACACCAATAACATGTTTAGATCAAAGTCAAACTGATGCACAGAAATATCTTGATTTTAGCAGTACGGGTACTTTAAACGATCTTAAATAATTTCGGACAGCCTTACCTTATTAAATTTAAGTATGCAATATTTTAGATTATTCCGTTTAAAAGATAACGTGCGCTGTCTAAATAAACCGTCATTGGCCGAACAAGCTCGAGATACTCTGACCCTGACACCAGACTTAGACATTTTGACAGATAGATGTCTGGTTTAAGGCCCATAAACCAGACATCTGTCTGTCAAAATGTCTAAGTCTGGTGTCAGGGCCAGATCTCGGGCTATGGCCGATTTTACTATACGTTTGATGAGAATATATTATTCTCTGCATCATATTGATGTTGTTAAACGACAAAAACATTTCCTTCATTAATAAAAAAAAAACAATTGATAAATTAAGTAGCCGGCGGGTCGCAGAGTGATAACTATACACTGATATGCGCCTTCCACCTCTGGGTTGCGAGTTGGTTTCGGTTCATAACCCACGTTCGGATTTCATTATCCTCTAGTATACAATTCCAAGTATATTTCATAAATCATGACAGAACCTAGGCTTACATATATATATCGGTACTGCATTTAGCGCATACATTGTACCAATATATATTCCTGGTGTCACAAACATTTGTCTATGATGTAAAATAAGGTACTATATAATGCATGTGACAAAATTATGGTCTTTCAGTTATAGTCGAAATATCCTAAATAGTCTACCAATAAAACGGTTAGTCCAGATATTGATTTCTATATAAATGTATATGAAGTCTGCATCTCAAACCTTAAACTGCATGTGCGCATGTTATAAATAAATTTCTTTCATACCTACGGGTGTAATACTGGCTGGTCTAAGGCAATATACTCATGTCGCCTGAGGCTGTACCCATGCAATAAAGCCTCGTAACGTCTCGGCGTTAACAAAATTACAATTTCCTCGGTTAAATTTTCACATTTTTTCCACAACCTTGAGTGGTTATACTATATAAGATGCAAACAACGAAATTTGTATTGAAAATAACGCGTATTTTTTCATATATGGAAAATTAACTCGCAGTCGTGTTTTTCTTCGAATTTATTTCAAAATGGCGGGATATTATAGTTGTAAAATTGCAATAAAACGTCAAGGGATATTCTACCCTCGGGATCACAAAATGTTGCAAAACCCTCGGCACGATCGTTGCAAAATTAAATAAGTACAATTATATGTGTAAAAAATGTTTGTAATATATCTGTGGTATAATATAATAATGATAAGAATTTAAGAGTTAGAAAATTGGACAAATACATAATTATCTACATTTTCATGTGCGGCTTTCAAGTATGTTACATTGTGTAGGTCGGGCACATGTGTTTCTAATTTGCAGTAGCATAACTTGTACGTACATGTAAAGCTTTATTGGAAACTAACTTCTGTTAGGGTATTTGTATGGCTGCTAGTTACATGGCCATGTTATTAATTTTGATATGGATAGGTCCTAATGGTGAGCTATGTTTCCCTATGTTATACAGCAGATATCTTAGTATCAAATGTTCCAGGTATTGGGTATCATACCCAAATATTGACATTTGTTATCTCGGTGTACTGCTATATTAACTCGCCATTAACCTTTGTACAGAGTCGACTCCTAAGACTCCAATAAACGTACCATCCTCTCAATCTGCGTTAGAGTTCTACGTTGCTTCAGTGATATAGCACTATAAAAAGGGCAACAGTTCCACTATACAAGAAGACACAACATGAATATACCGCAGTCTCCCAATACATGCACCTCGCACAACATACACGCAACACACCACATACATGGGAGGCCGTCCTTACATGACCATAGCTGTTAATAGGACGTTAATTAATCAAACAAACAAACAAACAAACGTTTGCACCAGAAAAACTTACAAGTTACACAGTTACAAGAAACACAACATAACATATCGTTATATGTGTTCAATATTTTTTAATTTGTGTGTAAAAACAATAAATGTTTTTGTATATTTTTTTTTGTATTTATATGTAAAAATAAAATTTATGTTCAATATTTTCTTGGTGTGTGTAAAAATTTTTTTTTTTGTATTTTTTTTATATTGTGTGTGAAAAAAAATTGGTTTGTGTAAAAATATATTTGTGTGTGATATTGTTTTAAATCTGTGTCTGAAAAAAAATGGTGTGTGACATTTTTATTTGTGTTATAATAGCAACATGGGATACGTGGTAATGTCGCTTTCGTAACGGCTCGTCTGATTGGCTAATCTGTTAATGATCGCTTCTCTTCACTGGCGGTGAAATTATCAGATTTTGTTTGTAAATGGTGAGTATATTATAGGGCATATACATTCTCCATTAGGACAAGTTTTGATATGAAGCTATACAGAGGCACAATCGACATCGTTCAGTCGGATATATTACCATTTATTAACAAAATCTGATAATTTCACCGCCAGTGTAGATATGACGCCATTAACAGATTAGCCAATCAGAGGAGCCGTTACAAAAGCGATATTAGCATATATCTCATGACGCTAATTATTACACACAAAACAATCACATAAATTTATTTCACACTCAAATATAAAACAAAATCACACTCAAATATATTTTTGCACACAAAACATTTTTTCACTGACTTGATTTAAACATAAATTTTATTTTTACAAATAAATATAAAAAATACACAAACATGTATTGTTTGTACACACAAATCAAAAGTATTAAACACATATAACGATATATTACAAACATTTTTGCTTTTACAAAGACGATTTTACTTACTGAATTTTGCAACGATCGGCACACCATACTCGGTAAGCCTCGGGTTTTACTACATTTTGTGACCCTCGGGTAGAATATCCCTATCCTTCATATCCACATATGAAAGAGTCTTATAAGATTATATATTATATGTATTCCATAGCCTTCCCTAGCACAGCGAAATCTGCGAATTAGTTAGTCTATATCATTATGGACCAACCAAAGTGCATATCAACCATTTAAGGCGATTTATTGGTCTAGACCAGAAATTGGTGAAATTCTTATTCTACATGTATTATACACCAAATGGGTGGAAAGCTCGCCGAGACAAAAATTCAATAACTACGATCGTTGGAAAGAGCGTTCATTTTCCTTTCAAAATCAACCCGAGAATTAATGGCAATGAAAAACTAAACCGGGAAAATAACAACAGTGATAAGTCGATCGATCATAGACATGAATTTACATGTCTGGTAGATGATGTATGAAAGACGTCCATCTTTAGTATATTTTTCAGCAATAATCTTGGTATTAGAAAGAAAAATACCTCGTTTAGATTATGTTGTTGAATGTGTTTCTCACGGGTCACATTTCATTTTATACATACCGGATATCTTAACTTTTAACGAAAGGATTACACGTGTATGTGTGTAGCACAATGCTCGCTTGTAGGACATCATGACGACTGATTCGCCGACTATCTAATTGGTCGACGATATCAATTTTTCGACAAACCTGGCACGTCATTATATGACCTTGACAGTTAATAGGAAGTTAAACGAATAAAACCCAAAAACAACAAAACCTTCGATTGACATGTCGCATCTATTTATTGCTCATTGGTTGACGGTTCTTTTTCCTAGTATTTCGGGTTTTCTTCACCTCTTGTCGTATTTTTATGGCCCTGTCTGGCTATCGGTAAGATACAAACCCATCCTGACAATAAGTATCGACTTTCATTGCGTAGACAACCTGTACACCTTTTACACCTGTTCGTATCTAACATGTATGATACCTAGTTATTTGTTTATTTATAGGTGACACATGTACAATACAAGAAGACGCAACATGAATATACCGCAGAAAAATACATGCAACACACTGCACACATGGGAGGCCGTCCTTACATGACCATAGCTGTCAATAGGACGTTAATTAATCAAACAAACAAATGTATACATTGTACTATTCGTTGAAACGTGGCACATGACATATTCCCTTATTGTGTAACAAATCTCATTACATAAAACTTTATGAAAACAGATTTACAGCCTTGGAAAACTTCATTTTGGTGGTTTCATTTATTGTAATAAAAAGTCCGCCCTGACACTTTACCAGGGACGTATTTCATAGTGCACTAATAATAGTCTGAAATGATATATCTGATATTGTGTAAAAACGAAACTCGATCCTTACATTATACCATATATATATACATTCTACCCGAAATGGCTTGCTTGACTGGCTTTATTGGGACACATATCTGGTTATATATACTCTGTGGAAACCCTTTACTGGGACACCTAGAAACGGGGAGATCAAGGACGCCAACCTTTTATAAGGTAAGTTGTCATTTACATTGTTAAGTAAATTCTTCATTTTTTATCAATTTTGTTTCAGAAAACAGAAAATATTATGTTCTAATCTTTTTGTCCACATAAATTTTGCTATACGTAATAAACACGTAATTTCCTTCAGTACTGCTGTATAGGGCTTGTATATGAAATAGTAACAGACTACAACATATGAAATAGCCAAAGGTAAAACATTGGTATTTCGTTCGAACGCAACAGTATTTCGTTGCCACGCAATAATATATTATTACCACGCAATACTATTTCGTTTTCAAGCAATACTGTTTCCTTCCATGCAATGATATTTTGTTCGAACACATGTCTACTCCCGACCACCGTAGTTGATCAGTTATCTAATAATATATAAACAATTTCTTACGTAAATATGCATATAATTGGCTAATTAGCACAATATATTCTACAAATAACACTTTTATTACAGTACATACAGTTTCCTTTCTTATTCTTTATAGAAATTATTTTTAAGAGTTATCATTTTACATTATAGCTCGTACCCAATGGGGCCATCAATTGAGTTGACCTTCCGGTCCCTACAGTTACTACTACTGGTCCTGTCCATAGGAGGCGCCGCTACTTCCGGGATGATGAAAGATTTAGAGATCCTGAACGATACTTTATTTGAAGAATACAGGCCCGAGTTTCGGCCGTCCTTGTACCTGAACGACACGGTGCACGTAGATATGGAGTATTTTCTCTACTCTGTCATCGACTTCAACGTCGTGTCCGAGGTCGTCACGTTTTCAGGGTCGATGAAAATAGTGTAAGGAAACAAGTACAGTTAAACCCACCGTAGCGACCACCTTTGTATAAAGACCATCTCCTACTTAATAAGGCATCTTGTCTTAGCGACCACCTCTGTATAAAGACAACCTTCTTAATAAGACCATTTGTCTTAGCGACCAACTCCGTATAAAGACCAACCAACTCAATAAGACATCCTGTCTTAGTGTTAGTGACCACCTCTGTACAAAGACCACCTACGTAAAAAGACATCTTGTCTTAGCGATCACCTCTGTATAAAGTTCACCTACGTAATCAGACATCTTGTCTTAGCGACAACCTATGTATAAAGACCACCTGCTTAATAAGACCACTTTGTAAGGCTCACAAATGATCCATTTCATCAAAATATGACCTGTGCATAAAGACCATAAGGTTATCAAGACCTTTTTAATTTGTTCCTCTGATGGTCTATATATGCATGTTACAGTCAAATCACAGGCGTTTGATGCTTACTAAAGGGATGTCTCTGTTTCTGTAATACTGAGACAATTCACACAAATAGAGGTGTCTGTAAAACTAGAATCTAAAACCTGTGGTCAAGCCTGTCTATAAACACCGCTCGATGAAATATTCTTCATGGCCATGTCGTGTTTACTTCACCATCACATTATGTTGAAATTCGCCATCTTGGACTCATATTATATACAGAAGTGGTCGCTAAGGCAGGTCGACTGCAGTGTGTTTTGTTTTGTTTTGTTCTTTTTTAAACTTTGAAAATGAGTTTTTGACACATTTTTGTTTTTATGTCTTTAAGCAAGAATGATAATAGAAATATTATGGTGATACCCCAGTTTCACGAACATTTCATACCTTAATGGATTTTCTCAACTTTAAAATCTCCCTAGAAAAGCATTGCGTTATTTGCTGCAACGACCGACTTCTGACCCAATATTAAACACGTCTGTTGATAGGTGGACGGACTATCGGCTGCAATGGAACCCGGATGATTATGGCGGCGTTGAAGGAATGGTACTTCCGGCCAACCAAATATGGCGTCCGCGGATTATACTTCTGAACGCTGTGGACCGTATAGAACATATTGGGTCTGATGATTTCAGTGTGTTCGTTCTTTATACCGGGGAAGTCTATTGGAACCCAGCAGTTATATTCATGTAATGTAATTCATAGTATACGACACTTAATCATAATAATATACCGCTCTGTATAATAATGTTATACGGCACTAAATAATATTAATATGACGCTCATAAATATGCTTTATTTAGGTTATATCCCGCGCATATTAATGTTATTCGTGTTATATTCGCACTTGATGCACTTTATATTTATATTATATAGCACTACAAATTTATGTTATATCACACTTTATATTTATATTATACAACACTACAAATTCATGTTATATCACACTTTATATTTATATTATACAACACTACAAATTCATGTTATATCACACTTTATATTTATATTATACAACACTACAAATTTATGTTATATCACACTTTATATTTATATATAACAACACTACAAATTTATGTTTATATCACACTTTATATTTATATATACAGCACTGCAAATTTATGTTATATCACACTTTATATTTATATTATACAGCACTCAAATTCATGTTATATCACACTTTATATTTATATTATACAGCACTACAAATTCCATGTTATATCACACTTTATATTTATATTATACAACACTACAAATCCATGTTATATCACACTTTTATATTTATATTATACAACACTACAAATCCATGTTATATCACACTTTATATTTATATTATACAACACTACAAATTTATGTTATATCACACTTTATATTTATATTATACAACACTACAAAATTTATGTTATATCACACTTTATATTTATATTATATAGCACTACAAATTTATGTTATATCACACTTTATATTTATATTATACAACACTACAAATTCATGTTATATCACACTTTATATTTATATTATACAACACTACAAATTCATGTTATATCACACTTTTATATATATACACATATTATATTTTACAACACTACAAATTCATGTTATATCACACTTTATATTTATATTATACAACACTACAAATTCATGTTATATCACACTTTATATTTATATTATACAACACTACAAATTTATGTTATATCACACTTTATATTTATATATAAAACAACACTACAAATTTATGTTATATCACACTTTATATTTATATTATACAGCACTGCAAATTTATGTTATATCACACTTTATATATTTATATTATACAACACTACAAATTTATGTTATATCACACTTTATATTTATATTATACAGCACTACAAATTCATGTTATATCACACTTTATATTTATATTATACAGCACTACAAATTCATGTTATATCACACTTTATATTTATATTATACAGCACTACAAATTCATGTTATATCACACTTTATATTTATATTATACAGCACTACAAATTCATGTTATATCACACTTTATATTTATATTATACAGCACTACAAATTCATGTTATATCACACTTTATACATTGTATATTTATGATTTACCTCACTTAATACATTGTATTCATGTTATACTGCACTTGATAATGTTATGTAACACTAAATACTTAATCATGATTTATACCACAATAGGCGGTCCTAACATACTCGATTTTCATGCACTCAATACCTATTCATAATATACCGCACCCCATATTCATGTTTTATCGTATTGCACCTCATATTTATGCTCAACCACAGTTCATTTTCATGTTATACCGCACTCTCTAATAATGTTAAACCCCACTCTCTGATCATGTTTAACCGCACTCTCTAATTATGTTATAATACACTCTCTAATCATGTGTTACCGCTTTCTCTAATAATGTTTTACCGCACTCTCTGATCATGTTTTACTGCGATCTCTGATAATGTTATACCGCACTCTCTAATTATGTTATATCGCACTCTCTAATCTTGCTATACCGCACTATTAATCCATGTTTACCGCACCTCATTAAATATTAATACAACAGCACATATTCATGTTATATCGTACCGCACTTAATATACCATTTGTCATACCATCCCACAGCCATGCACTCTTTCACAAATTTGTATAGGCCAGAGTCACGCGAAGATCATGTTAACCAATACTTACTTCCATACAGAACGTATTGCCACGGATTTTTTGCCGGGATGCAGTTAATAATTTTTAATATTTTCATGTTAAAGTAAAATTAGAAGTTCAAACTTTTCACTTGTTATAATGGTGTAAAGTAAGTAAATTTTGTATTTGAAGGAAATTCCTAATTCGTCTGCTGTTTTTATAGCGAAAATATGTCATTTGTCAGCTGTGGAGCATATTAATACTAATATATCTAATAATAGTAATCTTGAATGCTTGGGTATTTAAAAGTTTAAATATGGTATCACTAACTCTGAGTACACGCGGTTTATATTTCTAAATGTTCAAATATATTTGCCTTTTTACTCAACGTATAGACTGACAGTAATATACAGAAGTATATGCTAATGTATTGTTCCTTTTCCAGGTCATTGTGTCACGCCAACATGCGTTCCTTCCCAAAGGACCATCACACGTGTCTGCTCGTCCTAAACAACATGATCCATACAAAGGAAGAAATGAAACTCTGGGCTCCAAGTCCCAAGGTTAATATGAAATTTTACACAAAGAACGGCGAATGGGATGTCATATGGACCAAGATGTCCGACAATTTTGATAAATTTGAGGACGTTTCCGCTTCTTTTCTTGTCATTACAATTGGCATGGCCCGGAAGTCAGAGTACTTTATCATTAACGTATTAATCCCAGTTGCGGTGTTGTGTATTCTGGAATCATTTGTCTTCTTAATTCCAGTCGGATCAAGTGATAGAGTCTCGTTTTCAATGACTCTATTTTTAGCCCTTTCTGTGTACATGTCGGTGATGGGATCGTTCCTGCCCACGACCTCTGAACCGTTGCCAGGGATGACGTATTTCCTGCTGACGTCAGTGATACACAGCACCCTGGTCGTTCTGCTCACCATTGTAACCATTAGACTTCACGAACGAGATGACTTACCGGGTAGATTAGTTCATCTGTACAAACGAACAGTGGGAAGAAATAAGAAGAAAAAGCACATCAAGAACGATGAAAATCTGAACGAGAATATTCCACTCGACGAAGGAGTGAATGAATCCATTGAGGTTTACGAAGCGGATGTTCCAAAGAAAAGTTCGTTGCTGAAAGCCGTAGATATGTGTCTGTTTGTGCTCTCGCTATCTAGTATGTTAGTGATGTGTATTGTTTTCTACTTCGTGTATCTTATAAACATACAGGATAATGTTGAAAATATATACACAAACGTTTAACGCCTTGAAATCGCGCAACATCTCCAAAACCACAATGCTGTCTTTGGAAATTACATGGAAGGTGGTGCCTGCTAGCTACTTTATTAGTTCTTGTACTAACATAATTTAATTTTCTGTAATTTTCTATGTTACATTTGAAATTACGTGGTGTCGTAATCGTTACCTACCCATAGGAGCAGATAACTATGTTATATAAACATACAGGAGTTCAGCCAGCGATCAATTAAGAAGGCAAAGGGTGGTCTACAACCCTCTTTAAACAGTCAATGTTTCAATTAAAACCCACTGCGAACATCAAGAATAAGATATGCTTGTATCATGTATTCATAGCACCTTGCTGTTTGGTAATTTTTCGAAACCCATTTATTACACTTAATTAGTTTCGATAGATTACTGAAGAAAACTTAACATATCAGTTTTTGAAAAGTCATGATGTATATATAGCTTGCCTGTAAGTATGTTCTGGATGTCTGTCATGCAAAAATCCAAGTTGACGCAGCAAGTAAGTACTGATACCTCAGGTGAAACATTTTTGGTGTTTTATTTCAGTCTTTGTGCCTATGGTGTAATATGATATACAACAACTAACCTAATTTGGGGTGAATACGAGAACTTCTTTAGAGCTGGTCATCTGACACCGTGCCATATTGACTTAATAAATTCTCGTATTTACACGAAACTAGGTCAATAACTGTTTTATTACTGGCATGACAATAACCATGAAACATTGATCTCATTTAGCAGATAATATCATTTGCAGCCATCCACCACCGCGAATAAAGAAAAACTGTTTATAAAAAAAACAAGAAAACAAATTATTTCAAAGTATTCATGTAATATTTATGAATCATACTAAACCGTTGTATTTTATTTTGCATTAAGGTTTGTTTTTCTTAATCATCTTTTATTTTATTTAAGAATATATAGTACCTGTTTAACACCATTCCGATAATAAAAAATGGAACTACAATGTACATGGCTGATGTTACAAATATATACATATGAATAGAGTTACATATAATTACAGGCAATTTTCCATATATATTTTCAATGGATAATGTTTCACAACCTTCAAATAGCTCGCTTTACAGGCACTTTTCCATATATATTTTCAGTGGATAATGTTTCACAACCTTCAAATAGCTCGCTTTACAGGCACTTTTCCATATATATTTTCAGTGGATAATGTTTCACAACTTTCAAATAGCTCGCTACATGTATGTCTGTGTGTTTTAACGGCTGTAGTAATGTATAGCTAGTCTTAGTTTGGAACATCAGTCTGTGTTAAATCTAAGCTCTTTAATGTCTAGAATATGTATAATAATTTTTATCATTAAAGATGCTCCACCGACGACAGGGCATAAATGACATTCATCATTTGAACAGTAATAGGTGTTTAATCGTTTATATATATATATCTCTAATAAACACACAAAATAATATAGAATAATTTATCCTGCCTTTGGTGCATGCGCAATCAGTACTTCATTCCATATAGGATATAGTGCCAAGGAATTTTTTCGGGATGCAATTAATTTTTTTCATATTTTTAACTTATCGTAAAATTAGAAGCTCAAACTTTTCAATGGTGGTACTGGTGTAAAGTAAGTAACTTTTGTAACTGAAGAAAAATTCTAAATTGTCTGCTCCTGTTTTTGATAGTGAAAAATACCATTTGTCAGCGGTGGAGCATCTTCATGTTTTCAACCGTGCATCTGATTGCATATAATATCCCCTTTTGATACGTCAGTGTCATTTGTATGGATACAAGAGTCTATCTGAAAAGTATCTTATGGTTATAATCGGTGTTTAATCAGACCAAGATATTTCATACCTGCGCACAATAAATGTAAACAAACATGTAGACGAACACGCTGTGTTAGTGTTATTTTGGACTGAAGAAAGCCCTATAGTGGCTGAATATATATTCCATAAAAATGTTTTCTGATTTTACTTTTAATTTATTTTGGCCTCTTATTTCGGATTATTAATATACTAGTTTTATATCGTTTGTATCTGGGACGTTAATTTACATACTCACGACTGACATCTGGCTTTTGATTTATATTGCACTCAGTTGTCAATGTCCGCGATATCCTCGATACTTCAGGGGCTACTACATTTTGTATCACTGTTTCGGATATCACGACAGTGATAGTAACCCCTGGAATATCGAGGGGGTGTACTCGAAGGACGAGACAGTTGACCTCAGTGACCTCTATCTCTGCTGACGGAGTCTAGAAAGGCACGGTTGTCGATACGCCAGGAGAATTATAAATAAGGTGTAATTGACGTCCCAGTTAAACACTGCAACTGACATTTCACTCCTTTGTAATACAAAGTCGCATCTCATAAGCGATTCTTACCTATCGCGATATTCAATCTAGCGTTTTATGCAACATTCATTTCATCATACGTAAAGGAACTCAGTTACAACAAAATGTAGGTAATGTAGGTCCTGTTACAGAATACATCTAATAATATACAGCAAATCACATTTCACGGGTAGATTTTTATACTAGGTTTACACTATGTTCACAGTCCCGTTTGCCCGCAGCTAGTGTCGTCGTGGAAAATTTGGCCATTTTTGATCAAGCTCTTAAACATTTTTTTTCTCTGTCCGCAAAGGCTTACTAGCGATGACAGTCTAGATATGATACCGGGCTTCATTGGAGCAGGTGTATGCCCAGAGAATAAAAGTTGAAATGAAATAAACAGAAATAAAACTATATCTGTTGTCGAAAATTTCATTTAAAACACATGTTAATTACGAAATGTGTTAAAAGAAAAGAAAATCGAACTTATATTGGTATAAATATATTATTATATATTTAATGTAATGTATAACAGCTAAGTAACACAGGAGGCAGCCGATTTGCTTCTTCTCAAAAGTTACAATTCGAGAACTGTCAATGTCTTCCTACTGCTGTAGACTACTTCAATTATAGTATTGAAAAATACCCCAAATATCGAGATATCTACGATGGCCGATAGCGGCCGCCACATAACAGTACCAAAGTAACAATTGTGTGTACATGTACATTCTTTTTAAAATGTACATGTACAATAAAACTACGTAATATTCAAAACATCTTCATATACAGTTTAAATAAAAAAAACTGTACACGCACAGTAGAACTACTTGATTTTGCAAAATATGTACAAGTACTTTTTTAGGTCATCTGACCCGAAGGGTCAGGATGACCTATTGTCATCATGCACCGTCCGTCGTCGTGCGCCGTGCGCCGTGCGCCGTGCGCCGTCCGTGAACTTTTCATTCAAACGACTTCTTCTCAATAACCGAAAGACCAAGGGTACTGATATTTGGCCTGTAGCATGTTTGAATGAAGGGCTACCAAGTTTGTTCAAATGAATGACCTTGACCTTCATTCAAGGTCACAGGGGTCAGAAAGGCTAAATATTTTAAACGACTTCTTCTCAAGACCAAGAATGTCCAGTGTACTAATATTTGGCCTGTAGCATGCCGGGATGAAGGGCTACTAAGTTTTTCAAATGAATGACCTAGACCGTCATTCAAGGTCACAGGGATCAAATAGGCTAAAATCCTTTAAACAACTTTTTGTGTATAGTCAAGAGGCCTAGAGACATGATATTGGGCCCGTGACATGCTTGGATGAAGGGCTATCAAGTTTGTTCAAATGAATGACCCTGATCATTATTCAAGGTCACGGGGGTCAAATAGGCTAAAATCTTAAAATGACTTCTTCTCAAGAACCAAAAGGCCCAGGATACTCATATTGGGCCTTCAGCATGCTGGGATGAAGGGCTACCAAGTTTGTTCAAATGAAGGTCCTTGACCTTCATTCAAAGTCACAGGGGTCAAATAACGTGAACACCTTTTGAAGATTATTGTAAAAAAATTCTTACTTATGTTGGAATCTAAGTTTTTTTCTTAATATTCCACAGATAGATGCTTTTATTTTTAATTTCATGATTTGTTTACTTGTTAGTAGTGCATATATTTAGAAATACAGAGCTTGGAAGCATGCCCGGTCCAGCCCTGTGTTTCAGCAGGTTTGAGTACCCAAAATGGAACACCTCCTAAATAAGGTTTGATTAAAAAATGCCCAGACAAGACAAAAATGTTTGAATTCTCTTTCAAAAATATTCCATTCAGCAATCGGTTTTCTTATTTTAAAATATATGGTGTTTTTATGGTTGTCCCACGACCTCGTTTCCCGGAGTTTTTCAAAATTTTATTATTTTCATTTTTAAATTCAGATAGAAGGCAACTGGAAACAAAATGACATATTAAAATTGTCACAGATTTTAATCAGCATCTTAATTTTTGTTCAGGATAGTTATCGTTAGAGTAGATTGTAAACTGAAAATTCTGTATCACAAATTTTAAAAGTGTTCTATTTTGGGTAGAGTTCCAAATTGGGTAGATCCACGTTAGGCTAAAATCCTTTAAACAACTTCTTGTGATTAACTAAGAGGCTTAGAGACCTGATATTGGGCCCGTGACATGCTTGGATGAAGGGCTATCAAGTTTGTTCAAATGAATGACCTTGATCTTCATTCAAGGTCACGGGGGTCAAGTAGGCTAAAATCTTTAAACGACTATGTAGTGTTGTACTAATAGTCAGATGACCGTTAAGGCCCATGGGCCTCTTGTTTGAAAATGTACACTGCAACGATATGTCGCTTAAATATTTGATATTTGAACATAGACATGTAATTTGAAGATTTAGCTCCCCAAAAGCATACGTCGACCTACTAGAGAGCCGAAATATTCCTGGTTTTGAATCAAGCGCCTTCAATCACCGGCATATGAAGTACCTTCGGGTTTTGTTAGAATTCCGAATCGTAACACGTGACTGACGTCCACACGACTTTCACGTAGTGATCTAGGTAACCACAGGGACTTGTAACGTAAGTTGTGAGAACCATGTGTACTATATGTATATACTTTATGAAAGGATAAGGCAACTAACGGCTTTCTTGGAAGAGGTACAACTGACTCCACAAAAGTCACACGTATTCCGCCAAACATGGATAGATATATACATATTTAATATCAATATATTCATAAATACATTTTCCACATGAAAAACATAATTTCAAATACTAAATAACCTTTATTTCATTATGAACGTGGAAAATGCAGTCAGATTTTCTCACTGTCGTTATGCCTGTCCACAGAAATCTAGGTTAAACACGTTTGTGTAGATATTGTGTACCCCATACCCGGACCTGGACTGGAAACCCCATATACTCAGTGCTTGTATACTAAAAGCTACAATTTTAATGTGTTAGCGGTCAAGTAAAACAATCTAGTTAGGTTCCTCAATTAATGATACATGTATCACAGCTATAAGTACTTCTTAGAACCTAAACCGTGAAACTTAATTCATACAGAGTCCGGGTACAGAATTTCAGTGTAGTATCGGGTAAGGGCGAGTACACCAAAAAGGTACCCATCATCGATTAGAATATGGCGGATTATACGAACAAGCGTCGAGTGCTGGATAAAAAAGTGTGATTTCTCGCTTAGTTGTTGGATAAGATTAATGAAAGATTCATCGGAGATAGCCTATCTGTATTTGCAATGGGAAAATATTACAAAAAAGTGAATTGAATGCATGTAAAATTTGTTACAAGGGAATATGAGTGCTTTTGACCTAGATTTCAGTGGACAGGCATAACGACAGTGAGAAAGTCTGACTGCATTTTCCAAGTCCATAGTGAAGTAAAAGTATGAAAATATATTATTTCGTGTTTGAAGTTGTGTTTTCATGTCGAAAATTTATTTAAGAATATTGTGACAAATAACATAATTCGTTGTTATATTGCCATTTCAGGATATTCCAGCTCCGGACCCTTTTTTACGTTGATTGAGATACTTCTTTGTTGTTGAGTTTTGCCGCGATTAACCGCTGTCTAGCAGAACTCAGCGATTTCTCGTCCCATTTGAGCTCTGGCAACCATCCTGACACAACAACTGGTGTCAGAAGTGGTATATTATCCTACGTTCATGTCATGCTCGTCATACCAAAAAGTAGATCGAAGTCTTCTTCAGGTATTGTGAGTAGGATTTTGACGAAAACACACGTCAACACTGTCCAATGTGATTCTTAATGTTTGTGTTACGAATATATATAAGGTACTGTTGGCAAACTTCTGGTGATATAAATATTTTCTGTGGAGTATTTGCAAACATTTCCAGTCAAATTATTTTGGATATAATCATATATTTTTTTTTTAACACTGTCGTTTTTGGATGTTCATGGCGAACGTCTGGGCTGAATTTTAGCGTGTTGTTCACTGCGAACGATATATTTGAATCTTGTAGAGGTACGGGAGAGACCTACTAGACTTCATTTACGACCATCTTCTCGAATATCCATCAGCTGAACCATGTTTTACCCCAGTATTAGTCTCCGATAGTAAGGGTAAGAGGTCAGGGTCACCACTCCAATTAATTTGCTAAAGAGGCGCCACATCATCTCTACTTATAAACTCGCTACACAAACAGATACCAATCCTAAAATCTAAACACGGTAGGCCATTGCTTGTTTATTTTTGGGCAGCTACCTGTGACATTACTAGGAGGACAGGCAAGTTCATAGAAGTACAGGACACATGTGTAAGTACATCTCGGAAAATTATAAAACAATACATGTCAGCGAGGGATTTTCTCCTACCACAACAATGTAAGGTTAACTTTATCGGTCTATCAGTGTACTCAGTCAGCACAAAAAACGACGTGATCTTGAGGCTGACGAGGAGGTTATCAATCAGGTGAATTTTCTCAACAACAAATTGAGATTGTAGACATTGGATTACATCCTGATTTGGTGTACATACGGATCAAGGTCGAAATTTCCAGAGCAATTTTTTCGCGAGGTATGCCGTCTCCTTGGTATCGCCCAGTCAAGGACCACGCCCTATCATCCATCTTCAAATGGACAGGTTGAAAGATTCAACAGAACGCTATTGCAGGTGATCCGGTACTATATGGACAAAGAACTGGGACGAGATCAGTCCTCTTCTATTGGCTGCGTACAGAAGTACTCCTCACCCCGCAACCGGGTTCATCCCGAACCTTCTTATGTTAGAACGTGAGGTATACGCACCATATGATGTAGTATTCAGAGAGCCTGACGTACTACGGAATGATGATGATGTTCCATCATACTTGGAGAGACTGTGTGAAGGAAAGCACTTAACCAAGTGTCTGGCTAGGGAAATGCTGAAGGCTAGTGCAGTGAGACAGAAAAAGCTCCATGACTCGAAAATGCTGGAATGCCAGTACATCAAGGGTGATTAAGTCTTTGTTTGAAATGAAACCCGTAAGGTTGGAGTTTCGTCAAAACTACAGTCAGTCTGGGATGGTCCTTGCGTAATAACGCAAAAGCTTAGCCTTGTACTCTATGACGTAACTGGTCGGAAGCGCGTCGTCACCGCTCGACATGATCACTTGAATCCATGCAAATCCGATGTGATCCAAGGATTTGTGAAGAAGATCAAGCATAGCCTATCGTACAGGCTTGATTCTCTACCAGATATTCTGGAGGATAAGGAGCAAGAGGATCCAGACATAGTCGCGAACGACAAAACAGAAAAAAATAATCAACCAGATTCTGAGGGAGTTGACGAACCCCCTACTCGAGGACGACGATTATGGAGGTTACCCCACGAATGACAAGGTTGTGTCACTACGACCTTCATCTGGTCATGTCGCTCCCTAAGCTGGAGTATCCCGTTACGGACGTTTGAGGAAAAGACTAGATCGGCTTGACCTTTGACGGGATTTAAAGGAGCCTGTAAGGGGAATTGTGTGACAAATAACATGATAATTCGCAGTTTAATTGTCATTTCTGGATATTCCGGCACCGGACTCTTTTTTATGTTGATCGAGATACCTCCTTGTTGTTGAGTTTTGCCGCGATTAAACGCTGTCTAGCAGAACTCAGTGATTTCTCGTCTAATTTTTGCTGTGACGCCCATCATGACACAACAATATATTGGTATAAAATATGTACATATTTTGTTTGGCGGAATACGCCATGTTTGGTGGAGTATGGTGATTTTTGCAGAGGCAGATGTACCTCTTCCAAGCAAGCCGTTGGTTCGAAATTCCCTTGACCTTTTATATAGTATATAGTACACATGTCTACACAGCAGACTTTCTCACAACCTATGTTACAAATCCCTGTGCATGTAACTAGCGTAAGCGCACATCCGTTTTCTTTCTGGCTACTATGAGCAAATTGTGCTGGTATATGTCCACAGACCGAGTATTTAAAACATCTAATTTACACATTGCCGTAAGTTAATATTGCGTGTATCAAATATTTCAATGCGCGAGAATGAGTTTTTTGGTAGATCCAGTCTACTGGGGTCGACTATATGTTTTGTTTAAGATTAAATAATTTTCTTGGTTTCACAACTCTCGTGCTACATCGAGATTGTCGCCACGATGTTCAGAAGAATTCGGAATGATTCGGCATCTTTCGAGCCTATTATCACGTGTTCACGTAAAAAAGATTTTTTACTTTTATAACTTAATATACTTTCAGTGCTGCAACTTTATTAAATGTGGTAAAATTAGAAAGTTTAAACCCCGGACAGACAACCAAAATGTGTATAACACTTAAACAGTTTTCACTATGACAAAAAGAGCGAAAATGATAGACCATGCAACTTTAATTATGTGAATATCTGTGAGTTATGAAAATAAAATTGCAATAACAATTAGCAAAACTAATACAAAGTGTCCTAATATAAAACACCATGTTGGAACCATTTTCCGTGTACATCACTACTGTATAAGTCATCTAGAGTGATAAACCTGAAGTGAATAGCTGTTTTATTTCTAACCAGCCAGTAACTTATCAGGACGAATTCAGCCTAATTCGTCCTCACATAAAGAAGTGCAAATATCAACACATTTGCAAAAACGAAAATTTCGGTCAGCCAGAAAAAGGTTTTATCTATGAATTTAGTGACGTCACTTTGCTCTATCCTATCTTTGCCGACATTTGAAATTGGATCATCGCCACTGGCATCAAGGTCTTTTCCGACAACGTCTAATTCCACGGGATTGCTGCGTTTTCTCTTGCTGATTTGACACGTTGCAATAGCTACCAGGCATCCTGGGTAATGGTTGACGTCACTGACGGTATGTAAACACATTGATGCTATAGTCAGTAGTATGAGCAGGCAGCTGAAGGACATGGCCCCAAGGAGGAAGTAGGACGCACCAGCGATGGGGTCGGACACCTTAGGCATTACCTCGCCTATACTGGACATGTAAACGGTCATCGACAGGAACATGGTGACTGCAAACGAGATTCTCTCACCAGACGCGGCCGGGAGAAGAAACACGAACGGGTTGAGAAAACACAACAGCAGGATCGGGACACATAAAGACAGATAAAAATACTGCGGTTTTCTTCTTATATACAACGTGAATTCTATGACTGAAACTTCTTGGGAAAATTGGATATTCCTAAAGATAGACGTATTGTATACTTCCCAAGCACCGTGGGGCGTAAAGAAATCCATTCTAAATTTGGACTCATTGAAGTGTAACTTGACTTCCTGAATCGTATCCATCCACGGAACAACTAAGATACTACAGACGTGGGAGTCTGTTGGAAAGTAGGTCATGTCGACATTACAGCTGGATTTGATCAGCTTCCCTGGGGAGAACATGGTCGAGCCATTATTCATAAGCCTGACATCAAAATGGTTGTCACTGAACTCAACCAATTCATCAGCTGATGATATCATAAAAACGCGTGGTTTCCAAATACGGGTAGAGTTGACAAGGATATTGGTTATGCCGCCATATTCACTGACGTTCCACTCTAGTCTGTAATCTGTCCAAGTTAACACAAGTATTGTGCTCAAATGAATTGTTCCGGAAACTTCATTAAAATCCAACAGGGCAAGTAAAACAAGAGATGTGACAACATCAACAGTGTCACTAAGGTTATAGACAGGACGTAAGTCATTACTGTAGTTCCTGAATAGGTCCACGTCTAAACGCGCCTGGTCATCCAAGGTACCAGCGGCCGTGACGGGCAGGATTATCACGTGCAACGCCAGGAAATATTGTGATATGGAACGTGCAATTTTCATTTTGTTGATATAATCTGAAATGAAAGTGATTGATAATGTGATTATTGGTGTTTCCAGATACCAAAATAAACTAAATGTGTGTTAATTATGATAAGTACTAACTGCTGGCGTTGTGACGTCAACAAATCGTATTGAACATCAATCGCCAGAACGAAATGAATAAGTCAACATTATTTCACTTAATAAGATTAGCGAGATCGGGCTATGTAAATTAAATGTATTTTTTATTTAGTTGGTTGTTCCCTATAGCGTCAAATTTCGAGTATTGACAAGTTGACACTGCACGTGGGTCGATTCGCGTGCTAATACTGATGGATAGATAAAGAAAATGGCGGTCTACGACAGAAAATGTCTCATAAACGATTCTTAAAATGCTTTTTTCTAAGTTGATTATTTTTATCTTGTATTGTCAGCAGTAGTTAGATGTCAAAGTGTTATACTCAGACTATTCTAATACAGTTTTTAATTACTTTCAAATTGTAAATAATTTCGAATAAAATATGGTATTTTGGTATTTTAATTATTTGTTAAAGTTATACTGCCGTATTTTTCATACTTACGAATCACGAAAAGCAGCATGATATTCAGCACCGAAATTTAAAAACATTTTGAGAATTACAATACTTACAATACATAGGTTTTAATTTCTCGAGTACAAAAAAGAGCTGAAAATGATTTTGGGAAGTACGCTGCCAAAAAGGATAATAATTACATGTACTTATTTTCTCGTTTTACAATGATGATTGTGTATCGTTATTATTGTAATTTAAAATAATTACGCTAAATTAAGTATATTACTTTACCTTCGTTCGACTTCAGTAGGTATAGAAACAAATTCAAATTTTGCAGGTCTATAATTCGACGTCTAAACAAAGATTTATCTCTCCACTTGTTGTTCAGATGATGTATAACCTGATGCTTTCAATTCATTATTGCTCATTTCATATATACCTATGATTGTATTGGGTGGTGGTATATAAATTGTATAAAGGTGTGGTACTGTACATTAACTTCTGTTTGCTTAAACCTCTGCATTGTCTAACTGATCTTATTGAAATGACAACAGAATATCGATATTTTCCTGCTCCGGTGGAAGCTTTACATTTAGTATGATCTCCTGAACAAATAAAACCGATTGAAAACAATAGACTGAAAGTTTAACGTGTATTTATTTTAGTGCCGTGAATATGTTGAGTAGATTAATGATATATATCTTGTTTTCTTAATATATTGAACAATGATACACTATACAACCCCGATATCCGATGCTGAAGATCGGTAAAACTGTATTGATACAGGACACTTTCTTTTATCTGTATTACCATTTAACATACTGTAAACATTGTTTGATATAGCACTACAAAAAAGGACAAAAGTCCCCTATTCAAGAAGCGTGCGATTAGAGATTGTGAAAATGATTCACAGTAAAAAATTTTAATCTACAAGTACAAAAAAGTAGTTTTAAAACTGGAATTTTCAAAAATAAATTACAATGAAAAAGGTCGTATGGCAAGAAAACTCGAAATTAATTCGCCTAAGAATATGCTGTTTTACAGCAATTAAAATGTGTGGGGTTTTTTTCAATTGTAGTTAAAATGGTTTTTGTTGCTATTTTATCGCTAATGAAACCAAATTTAGTCGACCGCGAAATAATTACCAGGGCGCTGTCGGAAAAAATTATGATAACTAGCCTGATAATTACCAGGGCGCTGTCGGAAAAGTTTATGATAACTAGCCTGATAATTAACAAAGCGCTGTCAGAAACGTTAATGATAACGGGGTCATCATTCCAAGGCGTTGTCAGAAGAGTTAATTATAACTGGTCTCATCAATACCAGGGCGCTGTCGGAAAAGTTTATGATAACTGGCCTCATAATTACCAGGGCGCTGTCGGAAAAGTTTATGATTACTGGCCTCATAATTTCCAGGCGCTGTCGGAATAGTATATGATAACTGGCCTCATAATTTCCAGGTCGCTGTCGGAAAAGTTTATGATAACTGGCCTCATAATTTCCAGGGCGCTGTCGGAAAAGTTTATGATAACTGGCCTCATAATTACCAGGGCGCTGTCGGAAAAGTTTATGATAACTGGCCTCATAATTTCCAGGGCGCTGTCGGAAAAGTTTATGATAACTGGCCTCATAATTACCAGGGCGCTGTCGGAAAAGTTTATGATAACTGGCCTCATAATTTCCAGGGCGCTGTCGGAAAAGTTTATGATAACTGGCCTCATAATTTACCAGGGCGCTGTCGGAAAAGTTTATGATAACTGGCCTCATAATTTCCAGGGCGCTGTCGGAAAAGTTTATGATAACTGGCCTCATAATTACCAGGGCGCTGTCGGAAAAGTTTATGATAACTGGCCTCATAATTTCCAGGGCGCTGTCGGAAAAGTTTATGATAACTGGCCTCATAATTTCCAGGGCGCTGTCGGAAAAGTTTATGATAACTGGCCTCATAATTACCAGGGCGCTGTCGGAAAAGTTTATGATAACTGGCCTCATCATTACCAGGGCGCTGTCGGAAAAGTTTATGATAACTGGCCTCATAATTTCCAGGGCGCTGTCGGAAAAGTTTATGATAACTGGCCTCATCATTACCAAGGCGTTGTCGGAAAAGTTTATGATAACTGGCCTAATAATTTCCAGGGCGCTGTCGGAAATGTTTATGATTACTGGCCTCATAATTTCCAGGGCGCTGTCGGAAAAGTTTATGATAACTGGCCTCATAATTTCCAGGGCGCTGTCGGAAAAGTTTATGATAACTGGCCACATAATTACCAGGGCGCTGTCGGAAAAGTTTATAATATGACCTCTTTATGATTACTGGCCTCATAATTACCAGGGCGCTGTCGGAAAAGTTTATGATAACTGACCTCATCTTTACCAGGGCGCTGGCGGAAAAGTTTATGATTACTGGCCTCATAATTTCCAGGGCGCTGTCGGAAAAGTTTATGATAACTGGCCTCATAATTTCCAGGGCGCTGTCGGAAAAGTTTATGATTACTGGCCTCATAATTTCCAGGGCGCTGTCGGAAAAGTTTATGATAACTGGCCTCATCATTACCAAGGCGTTGTCGGAAAAGTTTATGATAACTGGCCTAATAATTTCCAGGGCGCTGTCGGAAATGTTTATGATTACTGGGCGCTGGCGGAATAGTTTATGATTACTGGCCTCATAATTTCCAGGGCGCTGTCGGAAAAGTTTATGATAACTGGCCACATAATTACCAGGGCGCTGTCGGAAAAGTTTATGATAACTGACCTCATCTTTACCAGGGCGCTGGCGGAAAAGTTTATGATAACTGACCTCATCTTTACCAGGGCGCTGGCGGAAAAGTTTATGATTACTGGCCTCATAATTTCCAGGGCGCTGTCGGAAAAGTTTATGATTACTGGCCTCATAATTTCCAGGGCGCTGTCGGAAAAGTTTATGATAACTGGCCTCATAATTTCCAGGGCGCTGTCGGAAAAGTTTATGATAACTGGCCTCATAATTACCAGGGCGCTGTCGGAAAAGTTTATGATAACTGGCCACATAATTACCAGGGCGCTGTCGGAAAAGTTTATGATAACTGGCCGCATAATTTCCAGGGCGCTGTCGGAAAAGTTTATGATAACTGACCTCATCTTTACCAGGGCGCTGTCGGAAAAGTTTATGATAACTGGCCTCATCGGAAAAGTTTATGATTACTCATAAAGGCGCTGTCGGAAAAGTTTATGATAACTGGCCTCATAATTTCCAGGGCGCTGTCGGAAAAGTTTATGATAACTGGCCTCATCATTACCAGGGCGCTGTCGGAAAAGTTTATGATAACTGGCCTCATAATTTCCAGGGCGCTGTCGGAAAAGTTTATGATAACTGGCCTCATAATTTCCAGGGCGCTGTCGGAAAAGTTTATGATAACTGGCCTCATCTTTACCAGGGCGCTGTCGGAAAAGTTTATGATAACTGGCCTCATAATTTCCAGGGCGCTGTCGGAAAAGTTTATAATAACTGGCCACATAATTACCAGGGCGCTGTCGGAAAAGTTTATGATAACTGACCTCATCTTTACCAGGGCGCTGGCGGAAAAGTTTATGATAACTGACCTCATCTTTACCAGGGCGCTGGCGGAAAAGTTTATGATAACTGGCCTCATAATTTCCAGGTCGCTGTCGGAAAAGTTTATGATAACTGGCCTCATCATTACCAGGGCGCTGTCGGAAAAGTTTATGATAACTGGCCTCATCTTTACCAGGGCGCGCTGTCGGAAAAGTTTATGATAACTGGCCTCATAATTTCCAGGGCGCTGTCGGAAAAGTTTATGATTACTGGCCTAATAATTTCCAGGGCGCTGTCGGAAATGTTTATGATTACTGGCCTCATAATTTCCAGGGCGCTGTCGGAAAAGTTTATGATAACTGGCCTCATAATTTCCAGGGCGCTGTCGGAAAAGTTTATAATAACTGGCCACATAATTACCAGGGCGCTGTCGGAAAAGTTTATGATAACTGACCTCATCTTTACCAGGGCACTTGCGGAAAAATTTATGATAACTGACCTCATCTTTACCAGGGCGCTGGCGGAAAAGTTTATGATAACTGGCCTCATAATTTCCAGGTCGCTGTCGGAAAAGTTTATGATAACTGGCCTCATAATTTCCAGGGCGCTGTCGGAAAAGTTTATGATTACTGGCCTCATAATTTCTAGGGCGCTGTCGGAAAAGTTTATGATAACTGGCCTCATCATTACCAAGGCGTTGTCGGAAAAGTTTATGATAACTGGCCTAATAATTTCCAGGGCGCTGTCGGAAAAGTTTATGATTACTGGCCTCATAATTTCCAGGGCGCTGTCGGAAAAGTTTATGATAACTGGCCTCATAATTTCCAGGGCGCTGTCGGAAAAGTTTATGATAACTGACCTCATCTTTACCAGGGCGCTGGCGGAAAAGTTTATGATAACTGACCTCATCTTTACCAGGGCGCTGGCGGAAAAGTTTATGATAACTGACCTCATCTTTACCAGGGCGCTGGCGGAAAAGTTTATGATTACTGGCCTCATAATTTCCAGGGCGCTGTCGGAAAAGTTTATGATTACTGGCCTCATAATTTCCAGGGCGCTGTCGGAAAAGTTTAATGATTACTGGCCTCATCATCTTTTCCAGGGCGCTGTCGGAAAAGTTTATGATTACTGGCCTCATAATTTCCAGGGCGCTGTCGGAAAAGTTTATGATTACTGGCCTCATAATTTCCAGGGCGCTGTCGGAAAAGTTTATGATAACTGGCCTCATAATTTCCAGGGCGCTGTCGGAAAAGTTTATGATAACTGGCCTCATAATTTCCAGGGCGCTGTCGGAAAAGTTTATGATAACTGGCCACATAATTTCCAGGGCGCTGTCGGAAAAGTTTATGATAACTGGCCACATAATTTCCAGGGCGCTGTCGGAAAAGTTTATGATAACTGACCTCATCTTTACCAGGGCGCTGGCGGAAAAGTTTATGATTACTGGCCTCATAATTTCCAGGGCGCTGTCGGAAAAGTTTATGATAACTGGCCTCATCATTACCAAGGCGTTGTCGGAAAAGTTTATGATAACTGGCCTCATCTTTACCAGGGCGCTGGCGGAAAAGTTTATGATAACTGGCCTCATAATTTCCAGGGCGCTGTCGGAAAAGTTTATGATTACTGGCCTCATAATTTCCAGGGCGCTGTCGGAAAAGTTTATGATAACTGGCCTCATAATTTCCAGGGCGCTGTCGGAAAAGTTTATGATAACTGGCCTCATAATTTCCAGGGCGCTGTCGGAAAAGTTTATGATAACTGGCCTCATAATTTCCAGGGCGCTGTCGGAAAAGTTTATGATAACTGGCCTCATAATTTCCAGGGCGCTGTCGGAAAAGTTTATGATAACTGGCCTCATAATTACCAGGGCGCTGTCGGAAAAGTTTATGATAACTGACCTCATCTTTACCAGGGCGCTGGCGGAAAAGTTTATGATAACTGACCTCATCTTTACCAGGGCGCTTGCGGAAAAGTTTATGATAACTGGCCTCATAATTTCCAGGGCGCTGTCGGAAAAGTTTATGATAACTGGCCTCATAATTACCAAGGCGCTGTCGGAAAAGTTTATGATAACTGGCCTAATAATTTCCAGGGCGCTGTCGGAAAAGTTTATGATTACTGGCCTCATAATTTCCAGGGCGCTGTCGGAAAAGTTTATGATAACTGGCCTCATAATTTCCAGGGCGCTGTCGGAAAAGTTTATAATAACTGGCCACATAATTACCAGGGCGCTGTCGGAAAAGTTTATGATAACTGACCTCATCTTTACCAGGGCGCTGGCGGAAAAGTTTATGATAACTGACCACATCTTTACCAGGGCGCTGGCGGAAAAGTTTATGATTACTGGCCGCATAATTTCCAGGGCGCTGTCGGAAAAGTTTATGATAACTGACCTCATCTTTACCAGGGCGCTGGCGGAAAAGTTTATGATAACTGACCTCATCTTTACCAGGGCGCTGGCGGAAAAGTTTATGATTACTGGCCTCATAATTTCCAGGGTGCTGTCGGAAAAGTTTATGATTACTGGCCACATCATTTCCAAGACGCTTTCGGAATAGTTTATGATAACTGGCCTCATAATTTCCAGGTCGCTGTCGGAAAAGTTTATGATAACTGGCCTCATAATTTCCAGGGCGCTGTCGGAAAAGTTTATGATAACTGGCCACATAATTACCAGGGCGCTGTCGGAAAAGTTTATGATAACTGGCCTCATAATTTCCAGGGCGCTGTTGAAAAGTTTATGATAACTGGCCTCATAATTACCAGGGCGCTGTCGGAAAAGTTTATGATAACTGGCCTCATAATTTCCAGGGCGCTGTCGGAAAAGTTTATGATAACTGGCCTCATAATTACCAGGGCGCTGTCGGAAAAGTTTATGATAACTGGCCTCATAATTTCCAGGGCGCTGTCGGAAAAGTTTATGATTACTGGCCTCATCATTACCAGGGCGCTGTCGGAAAAGTTTATGATTACTGGCCTCATAATTTCCAGGGCGCTGTCGGAAAAGTTTATGATTACTGGCCTCATAATTTCCAGGGCGCTGTCGGAAAAGTTTATGATAACTGGCCTCATAATTTCCAGATAAACAGTTAGCGTGCCTATCGCAACAAAACTTAAATATTTAAGGGATAGAAGACTCTTGCCTAACTATCCTAGCCATTGAAGACTTAGTTACATCATAGAGATTCACCTGAATAGTTCTAAAATCCTCTAAGAAATAACCAGAATTCAAATATACAGTTACAAACTTGGACATTTATTTATAAGACACATATAAATAAGGATTCACAAGTTCGGCAATATTTCACCATCTTCAAAGATATACAAGGTTCTATTCCAACTGTCTATTAACTTCTTCATTATAATTTAGACTTCACATCAATAAACAAATATAATCCAATGACAACTGAGCCTAACGTTACAGTAACAGATGCACATTTACAAAGTATTTCCAGCTTCTCGGTACCAAAGAAATCCCTAAAATTCAACACAGTAATTCCATCCCTACATATATAAATTACATGTAACATGCTACAAACTAACAACAAACAACACACCCGACTTCGGACACAGACAGACGCACACTGAGTGTTATCAAAGATTACGTCATATAAAGAATATTCACACGTGAAGCGATCGTTGGATTCGCTTGTAATGACTGGATCACTGGCTGGATAATCTCTAAATAACATCAATAATCATACAAACATTGTTTATCTAATGTAAACATTAATACACGTAATATGACTCTTAATCTCACTTTCCTTTACATCACACGTTCAAAATATCGCCTGCAACAAGCGGAAGCACTTATAATACAAAATACGAAACTAATTTATAAGCTTTCGGCTAGCTCCTCAGCTGTCATAACAATAATGGTTGTGTTTTGTAGCAGAAACATGTTCTTCACTGCATCGGTTACCTGACATCTTTTCACAATAAATATACATCGTATATAATCAGTTATCTGTAGTAGCATCTCTCTAATTATCCACCATTCGTTAAACATCCTTTTTATATATAGATTCAATTGCATCCACAGACATTGAGTTGTAACTGTATTATAATGCATTAGTTAGACAATGCGACATTGATATTAGATAGTTGATTGTAGTACTCGTGTCACTTCAGTCAAATGGCGTGACATATGGTGCTATCTCCCAGTTGATCGATTAAATGGTTTTCGTTGTTACGAAAATAAAAAACAATTATTAATGGTATCGACTAGCCAATGGTATACAGAGTATTTGATAGAATGGCCAGTTTTTTTCCAACTTACAACATGTAGAGTTTGGTGAAGACGCATGGACTGTTCACTGGAGGTAAGATATTTATTAATATTCATATTCGCTTACCACTTATTATATAGAGTAACCAAGGCAAAGTTATCTTCCTATGAAATATATGGTCTATATAGATGCTAAAGTTTTGTAGACGGTAATCTCATATGCGGGCTGGCATACATCTGCTGTCTGCAAAGCCCTGACATCTATATAGACTAGGAAATACTTTAATGGTTATTCATAACTATCTTAAAATCCACCAGAAAAAAAAATGTTCATCCAGTTTATTTGTATCTTTATCAAAATGGGTTATAGAAGAAACATGAGCGGTTGTTTGTCAGATAATTATCATAATCATTTATAAATATAAAATATAATGTAATTTATTCATACAGACAGTTTAAATTTTGATATAGATTATAATCTAAGTACATTATGTACTTTGGCATTTGCAAAGTTGAATCCAATTCCGAAGTTAAATATTCCATGTCTATAATGATTAAGAAAATAAATTAAGGTATAGATTATCATACATATGATTCTACTTAACTAGCACACATTTAAATACGGTTAATGTTTTACATACACTGTTTTCAGATATACTTTAAAACACCACTAATATACCATATACTACAATAGCGATGATGCGTCAGACGCTGCTGCTAATATTAGTAGGTCACGTGATGTATTCATTAACCAATGCGAGCGGAACTATGAATGATCTTATGAAGTTGGAGAGAGATTTGTTCAGAAGTTACAACAAAAATTTACGACCAGCGTACAACTTAAGTGACGCCGTTCTTTTAGACACATCACTGTCCATCATGGCAATTTTAGATTTCAATGAGGTTTCAGGAACTCTACAACTAAGTACCTTCGTAAGAATTTCCTGGACCGACTTCAGACTTTGTTGGAATGCCAGTGAGTATGGAGGCATTTCAAACTACGTCTCCAATGCATCACTAGTATGGAAACCGCGGATTTTCTTGATATCATCAGCTGATGACATAATCCAATTCGGAGATGATAAGTTTGATATTAGAATTTGGAGTACAGGTGTAGTCAACTTTAATCCAGCTGTCCTGATTAAATCCAGCTGTGACGTTGATATGACCTACTTTCCAACTGACTCCCATATATGTAGGGTTACCATTGTGCCCTGGATGTATACTATCGAAGAAGTCAAGTTCAACTTTCTGGAATCTAAAATCCATCTCGATTACTTTATACCCAACGGTGCATGGGGAATATACGACGCGTTTATAAATGATGATGTCGACATCGCGTCAGAAGTATCCATAATGGATTTCACTTTATATCTACAAAGAAAGCCTCAATATCATATTTTGTCATTATTAATACCTATCCTTCTGCTGTGTTTTCTCAACCCGTTCGTGTTTCTTCTCCCGGCAGCGTCTGGTGAGAGAATCTCGTTTGCAGTCACCATGTTCCTGTCGATGACCGTTTACATGTCCAGTATAGGCGAGGTAATGCCTAAGGTGTCCGACCCCATCGCTGGTGCGTCCTACTTCCTCCTGGGGGCCATGTCCTTCAGCTGCCTGCTCATACTACTGACTATAGCATCGCTGTGTTTACATACCGTGCTCGACATCAATGATTTCCCAGCTTGGTTACTGCAGATAGCTAGCTGTTCTAA
Source organism: Argopecten irradians (assembly GCF_041381155.1). Lineage (NCBI taxonomy): Eukaryota > Metazoa > Mollusca > Bivalvia > Pectinida > Pectinidae > Argopecten > Argopecten irradians. The sequence goes on from NC_091148.1 coordinate 25,284,538, forward strand.
GACATTACGTAATGTTAATCGGACCGACACGAATACCGTGGTGGAGCATATGGACTCTGATAGCGAGATAGTCATCAAAAAGGAAATGCAGAAAAATAACATTACAAAAATCATTGATAGATTTATTTTTTGTATCACTGAAATTATGGTTTCAAAATTATGGTTTCATTAGGTGTTTTATATTTTGTAATGTTTTATACCAAACTAACTCAAGCCTAACAGCTTTGTAATGTTGTATACCAAACTAACTCAAGTCTAACAGCTTTGTAATGTTTTATACCAAACTAACTCAAGTCTAACAGCTTTGTAATGTTTTATACCAAACTAACTCAAGTCTAACAGCTTTGTAATGTTTTATACCAAACTAACTCAAGTCTAACAGCTTTGTAATGTTTTATACCAAACTAACTCAAGTCTAACAGCTTTGTAATGTTTTATACCAAACTAACTCAAGTCTAACAGCTTTGTAATGTTTTATACCAAACTAACTCAAGTCTAACAGCTTTGTAATGTTTTATACCAAACTAACTCAAGTCTAACAGCTTTGTAATGTTTTATACCAAACTAACTCAAGTCTAACAGCTTTGTAATGTTTTATACCAAACTAACTCAAGTCTAACAGCTTTGTAATGTTTTATACCAAACTAACTCAAGTCTAACAGCTTTGTAATGTTTTATACCAAACTAACTCAAGTCTAACAGCTTTGTAATGTTTTATACCAAACTAACTCAAGTCTAACAGCTTTGTAATGTTTTATACCAAACTAACTCAAGTCTAACAGCTTTGTAATATTTTATACCAAACTAACTCAAGTCTAACAGCTTTGTAATGTTTTATACCAAACTAACTCAAGTCTAACAGCTTTGTAATGTTTTATACCAAACTAACTCAAGTCTAACAGCTTTGTAATGTTTTATACCAAACTAACTCAAGTCTAACAGCTTTGTAATGGTTTATACCAAACTAACTCAAGTCTAACAGCTTTGTAATGTTTTATACCAAACAACTCAAGTCTAACAGCTTTGTAATGTTTTATACCAAACTAACTCAAGTCTAACAGCTTTGTAATGTTTTATACCAAACTAACTCAAGTCTAACAGCTTTGTAATGTTTTATACCAAACTAACTTCAAGTCTAACAGCTTTGTAATGTTTTATACCAAAACTAAGCTTTGTAATGTTTATCAACTCTAAGTCTAACAGCTTTGTAATGTTTTTATACCAAACTAACTCAAGTCTAACAGCTTTGTAATGTTTTATACCAAACTAACTCAAGTCTAACAGCTTTGTAATGTTTTATACCAAACTAACTCAAGTCTAACAGCTTTGTAATGTTTTATACCAAACTAACTCAAGTCTAACAGCTTTGTAATGTTTTATACCAAACTAACTCAAGTCTAACAGCTTTGTAATGTTTTATACCAAACTAACTCAAGTCTAACAGCTTTGTAATGTTTTATACCAAACTAACTCAAGTCTAACAGCTTTGTAATGTTTTATACCAAACTAACTCAAGTCTAACAGCTTTGTAATGTTTTATACCAAACTAACTCAAGTCTAACAGCTTTGTAATGTTTTATACCAAACTAACTCAAGTCTAACAGCTTTGTAATGTTTTATACCAAACTAACTCAAGTCTAACAGCTTTGTAATGTTTTATACCAAACTAACTCAAGTCTAACAGCTTTGTAATGTTTTATACCAAACTAACTCAAGTCTAACAGCTTTGTAATGTTTTATACCAAACTAACTCAAGTCTAACAGCTTTGTAATGTTTTATACCAAACTAACTCAAGTCTAACAGCTTTGTAATGTTTTTATACCAAACTAACTCAAGTCTAACAGCTTTGTAATGTTTTTATACCAAACTAACTCTCCTCTAAACAGCTTTGTAATGTGTTTTATACCAAACTAACTCAAGTCTAACAGCTTTGTAATGTTTTATACCAAACTAACTCAAGTCTAACAGCTTTGTAATGTTTTATACCAAACTAACTCAAGTCTAACAGCTTTGTAATGTTTTATACCAAACTAACTCAAGTCTAACAGCTTTGTAATGTTTTATACAAAAACTAACTCAAGTCTAACAGCTTTGTAATATTTTATTACCAACTAACTAACTCAAGTCTAACAGCTTTGTAACAGCTTTGTTTTATACCAAAACTAACATCAAGTCTAACAGCTTTGTAATGTATTTTATACCAAACTAACTCAAGTCTAACAGCTTTGTAATGTTTACCAAATAACCAAACTAACTCAAGTCTAACAGCTTTGTAATGTTTTATACCAAACTAACTCAAGTCTAACAGCTTTGTAATGTTTTATACCAAACTAACTCCAAGTCTAACAGCTTTGTAATGTTTTATACCAAACTAACTCAAGTCTAACAGCTTTGTTAATGTTTTTTATACCAAAACCAAACCTAACTTTGTAATGTTTTATACCAAATCAAGTCTAACAAACAGCTTTGTAATGTTTTATAACCTACAAACTAAACTACCTCATTGTGGGTTTATTACTATCTAAACAGCTTTTGTGTAATGTTTTTATACCAAACTATAACTCAAGTCTAGACCAATTGCTAAGTTGTAAATGTTTATACCATACTAAGTCAAGACTAACGCTTTGTAATGTTTTATACCAAAGCCGCTAATAGACAAGTGTAACATCTTTGTATAAATGCGTTCTCATTGTGGTTTTATACTCATACGTACGAGACAGTTTCCACCAGGGTTGGTATACCAAAACTAACTATAAGTCTAATAGACTACAATTGTAATGTTTATTATACCAAACCAATTAACTCTATAAGTACTAGACAGTTTGTACAGGGTTTCACACACTTAGTCTAAAAGAGCAATTGTCAATGTTGTATAAAGTTTCTCATTGTGGTTAATTCGTTTATTATGAGGACAGTTTTCCATCCATGGTTCCTAACACATAAGTCTAATAGACAATTGTAATGTGTGTGTTTAAAGTTCTCATTGTTGGTTTCCTAATATAGCTTTCGTACGAGACAGTTTCCACTCATGGTTAACACACTATAAGTCTATTAAACAAAACTAATGTTGTATAACAGTTCTCATTGCGCGTTTTTAATAAACTACGTAGTCAGACAGTTTGTACCAGGGTTCCACACACCACTAAGTCTATCTGACAATTGTAATGTTTGTATAAAGTTCTACATTGTGGGTTTATACTATTACGTACCAGGACAGTTTCCACCAGGGTTCCCACACTAAGTCTAATAGACAATTGTAATGTTGTATAAAGTTCTCATTTGGTGGTTTTTTATACTATACGTACGAGACAGTTTCCACCAGGGTTCTCCCACTAAGTCTAATAGTCATATATTGTAATTTTGTATAAAGTTCAAACATTGGGGTGTGTATATCGTACGAGATAGTTTCCACCAGGGTTCCCACCTATATGTCTAGTAGAGAATTGTACTGTTGTCTAAAGTTCTCATTGTTTTTTACTATACGTACCAGACAGTTTCCACCAGGGTTCCCACACTAAGTCTATTACACAATTGTAATGTTGTTACAGTATAGATAGTTCTCATTGTGGTTATATATCTATACTCGTATGAGACAGTTTCCACCAGGGTCCCCACACTAAGTCTAATAGACAATTGTAATGTTGTATAAAGTTCTCATTGTAGTTTTTATCGTTACTATACGTACGAGACAGTTTCCAGTCTCCATTTGTGGTTTTCCCCACAATAAGTCTAATAGACAATTGTAATGTTGTATACCAGTTCTCATTGTGGTTTATACTACTATACGTACGAGACAGTTTCCACCAGGGTTCCCCTACACTAAGTCTAATAGACAATTTGTAATGTTGTATAAAGTTTTCATTGTGGGTTTTAATACTATACGTACCAGACAGTTTCACCAGGGTTCCCACACTATAAGTCTAATAGACAATTGTAATGTTGTATAAAGTTCTCATTGTGGTTTTATACTATACGTACGAGACTGTTCCACCAGGGTTCCCCCACACTAAGTCTAATAGACAATTGTAATGTTGCATAAAGTTTCTCATTGTGGTTTTATACTATACGTACGAGACAGTTTCCACCAGGGTTCCCACACTAAGTCTTGATAGACAATTGTAATGTTGTATTAAAGTTTCTCATTGTTGTTTTATACTATATCGTACGAGACAGTTTCCACCAGGGTCCCCACACTAAGTCTCTAATAGACAATTGTAATGTTGTATAAGTTCTCATTGTAGTTTATACTAATATACGTACGAGACAGTTTCCACCAGGGTTCCCCACACTAAGTCTAATAGACAATTGTAATGTTGTATAAAGTTCTCATTGTGGTTTTATACTATACGTACCAGACAGTTTCCACCAGGGGTTCCCACACTAAAGTCTGATAGGACAATTGTATAATGATTGTATTACAGTTTCTCATTGTGGTTTTATACTATACGTACCAGACAGTTTCCACCAGGGTTCCCACACTATAAAAGTCTAATACAATTGTAATGTTGTATAAAGGTCTCATTGTAGGTTTTATACTATACGTACCAGACAGTTTCCACCAGGGTTCCCACACTAAGTCTAATAGACAATTGTAATGTTGTATAAAGTTCTCATTGTGGTTTTATACTATACGTACCAGACAGTTTCCACCAGGGTTAACACAGTTTAAGTCAATATTACACTAAGTCTAATGATGTATTATATGTTCTCATCAGTTTTGTTTTATACTATACGTTGACAGGTTTCCACCAGGTTCCCACACTAAGTCTAATTGACAATTTGTAATGTTGTATAAAGTTCTCATTGTGGGTTTATACTATACGTACCAGACAGTTTCCACCCAGGGTTCCCACACTAAGTCTAATAAAACAATTGTAATGTTGTATAAAGTTCTCATTGTGGGTTTATACTATAGTACGAGACAGTTTCCACCAGGGTTCCATACACTAAGTCTAATAGACAATTGTAAGTTGTATAAAGTTCTCATTGTATAAAGTTATTACTATACGTACCTAAGACAGTTTCCACCTGGGTTCCCACACTAAGTCTAATAGACCATATTGTAATGTTGTGTATAAAGTTCTCATTGTTGGTTTTATATTATACGTACCAGACAGTTTCCACCAGGGTTCCCCACACTAAGTCTAATAGACAATTGTAATGTTGTATAAAAGTTCTCATTGTTGGTTTTATACTATACGTACCAGGACAGTTTCCACCAGGGTTCCCACACTAAGTCTAATAGACAATTGTAATGTTGTATACAGTTTTCATTGTGGGTTTATACTATACGTACGAGACAGTTTCCACCAGGGTTCCCACACTAGTAAGTCTAATAGACAATTGTAATGTTGTATAAAGTTCTCAGTGTAGTTTTATACTATACGTACGAGACAGTTTCCACCAGGGTTCCCACCACACTAAGTCTAATAGGGGACAATTGTAATGTTGTATACAGTTCTCATTGTGGTTTTATACTATACGTACAGAGTAGTTTCCACCAGGGTTCCCACACTAAGTCTAATAGACAATTGTAATGTTGTATAAAGGTTCTCATTGTGGGGTTTATACTATACGTACGAGACAGTTTCCACCAGGGTTCCCACACTAAGTCTCAATAGTCAATTGTAATGTTGTTATAAAGTTCTCATTGTGGTTTTATAGTATACGTATGAGACAGTTTCCACCAGGGTTCCCACACTAAGTCTAATAGACAATTTTAATGTTGTATAAAGGTCTCATTGTTGGTTTATACTATACGTACAGACAGTTTCCACCAGGGTTCCCACACTAAGGTCTAATAGACAATTGTAATGTTGTATAAAGTTCTCATTGTGGTTTTATACTATACGTTACCAGACAGTTTCCACCAGGGTTCCCACACTAAGTCTAATAGACAATTGTAATGTTGTTTACAGTTCTCATTGTGGTTTTATACTATGCACGTACTAGTGACAGTTTCCACCAGGGTTCCCACACTAAGTCTAATAGACAATTGTAATTGTTGTATAAAGTTCTCATTGTGGTTTTATACTATACGTACGAGACAGTTTCCACCAGGGTTCCCACACTAAGTCTAATACACAAATTGTAATGTTGTATAAAGGTCTCATTGTGGTTTTTATACTATACGTACCAGACAGTTTCCACCAGGGTTTCCCACACTAAGTCTAATAAAAAATTGTAATGTTGTATAACAGTTCTCATTGTGGTTTTATACTATACGTACGGGGACAGTTTCCACCAGGGTTCCCACACTATAAGTCTAATTGACAATTGTAATGTTTGTATAAAGTTCTCATTGTGGTTTTTTACTTTACGTACGAGACAGTTTCCACCAGGGTTCCCACACTAAGTCTAATAGACAATTGTAATGTTGTATAAAGTTCTCATTGTGGTTTTATACTATACGTACGAGACCAGTTTCCACCAGGGTTCCCACACTAAGTCTATTAGACAATTGTAATGTTGTATAAAGTTTTATTGTGGTTTTATACTATACGTACGAGGGACAGTTTCCACCAGGGTTCCCACACTAAGTCTAGTTTATACAATTGTTAATGTTGTATAATAGGTCTCATTGTGGGTTTTAGGTTGTTTAAACTAATACGTACGAGACAGTTTCCACCAGGGTTCCCACACTAAGTCTAAATAGACAATTGTAATGTTGTATAAAAGTCCTCATTGTAGTTTTATACTATACGTATGAGACAGTTTCCACCAGGGTTCCCACACTAAGTCTAATAGACAATTGTAATGTTGTATAAAGTTCTCATTGTACGTTTTATACTATACGTACGAGACAGTTTCCACCAGGGTTCCCACACTAAGTCTAATAGACAATTGTAATGTTGTATACAGTTCTCATTGTTGGTTTTATACTATACGTACGAGACAGTTTCCACCAGGGTTCCCACACTAAGGTCTAATAGACAAATTGTAATGTTGTATAAAGTTATCATTGTGGTTTTATACTATACGTAGAGACAGTTTCCACCAGGGTTCCCACACTAAGTCTAATCCACACATAACTTAGTCCAATTGTAATGTTGTATAAAGTTCTCATTGTGGTTTTTATTTACTATACGTACCAGACAGTTTCCACCAGGGGTTCCCACACTAAGTCTAATAGACAATTGTAATGTTGTATATAAAGTTCTCATTGTGGTTTTATACTATACGTACGAGACAGTTTCCACCAGGGTTCCCACACACTAAGTCTAATAGACAATTGTAATGTTGTATAAAGTTCTCATTGTGGTTTTTACTATACGTACGAGACAGTTTCCACCAGGGTTCCCACACTAAGTCTAATAGACAATTGTAATGTTGTATAAAGGTCTCATTGTGGTTTTATACTATACGTATGAGACAGTTTCCACCAGGGTTCCCACACTAAGTCTAATAGACAATTGTAATGTTGTATACAGTTCTCATTGTTGGTTTATACTATACGTATGAGGACAGTTTCCACCAGGGTTCCACACACTAAGTCTAATAGACAATTGTAATGTTGTATAAAATTCACATTCATTGTGGGTTTATACTATACGTACGAGGACAGTTTCCACCAGGGTTCCCACACTAAGTCTAATAGACAATTGTAATGTTGTATAAAGTTCTCATTGTGGTTTTATACTATACGTATGAGACAGTTTCCACCAGGGTTCCCACACTAAGTCTAATAGACAATTGTAATGTTGTATAAAGTTCTCATTGTAGTTTTATACTATACGTACGAGACAGTTTCCACCAGGGTTCCCATACTATAAGTTGATAGAGAATTGTAATCACTCATTGTGGGTTTATACTATACGTACGAGACAATTGTAATGTTGTATAAAGTTCTCATTGTAGTTTTATACTATACGTAACAGACAGTTTCCACCTAGGGGTTCCCACACTAAGTCTAATAGACAATTGTAATGTTGTATATAAAGTTCTCATTGTTGGTTTTATACTTATACGTACCAGACAGTTTCCACCAGGGTTCCCACACTAAGTCTAATAGACAATTGTAATGTTGTATAAAGTTCTCATTGTGGTTTTATACCTATACGTACGAGACAGTTTCCACCAGGGTTCCCACAATAGTCTCAATAGACAATAGACAATTGTTAATGTTGTATAAAGTTCTCATTGTGGGGTTTTATACTATAGTTTACATGAGACAGTTTCCACCAGGGTTCCCACAATACTGTCTAATAGACTATACGTTCGAACAGTTTCCAATTGTAATGTTGTGTATAAAGGTCTCATTGTAGTTTTTATACTATACGTACGAGACAGTTTCCACCAGGGTTCCCACACTAAGTCTAATAGACAATTTGTAATGTTGTATAAAGTTCTCATTGTGGTTTTATACTAAAACGTACGAGACAGTTCCACCAGGGTTCCACACATAGGTAATGTTGTATAAAGTTCTATTTATAGTGTTTAATTATAGACAGTTTGTTAAGGTTCCACACTATAAGTCTAATATACATATGTGTAATGTTGTATAAAGGTCTCATTGTGGGTTTATACTATATCGGTAACAAGACAGTTTCCACCAGGGGTTCCCACACTAAGTCTAATAGACAATTGTAATGTTGTATTAAAGTTCTCATTGTGTTGGTTTTATACTATACGTACGAGACAGTTTTCCACCAGGGTTCCCCACACTAAGTCTAATATACAATTTGTAATGTTGTATAAAGGTCTCATTGTAGTTTTATACCTATTACGTACGAGACAGTTTCCACCAGGGTTCCCACACTATAAGTCTGATAGACAATTTGTAATGTTGCTATAAAGTTCTCATTGTGGTTTTATATACTAGAACGTACGAGACAGTTTCACCAGGGTTCCCACACTATAAGTCTAATAGAAAATTGTAATGTTGTATAAAGTTCTCATTGTGGTTTTATACTATACGTACCAGACAGTTTCCACCAGGGTTCCCACACTAAGTCTAATAGACCAATTGTTAATGTTGTATAAAGTTCTTCATTGTGGTTTTATACTATACGTACGAGACAGTTTCACCAGGGTCCCACACACTAAGTCTAATAAGACAATTGTAATGTTGTTTACAGTTCTCATTGTGGTTTTATACTATACGTACGAGACAGTTTCCACCAGGGTTCCCATCACTAAGTCTAATAGACAATTGTTGATGTTGTATAAAGTTCTCATTGTGGTTTTATACTCATACGTACCTAGACCCAGTTTCCACCAGGGTTCCCCACACTAAGTCTGATAGACAATTGTAATGTTGTATAAAGTTCTCATTGTGGTTTTTATACTATACGTACGAGACAGTTTCCACCAGGGTTCCCACACTAAAGTCTGATAGACAATTGTAATGTTGTATATAAGTCCTCATTGTTGGTTTATACTATACGTACGGAGACAGTTTCCACCAGGGTTCCCACACTAAGTCTATATTAAACAATTGTAATGTTGTATTAAAGTCTTTCATTGTCGGTTTTTTTATATAGTACAAGACAGGTTTCCACCAAGGTTTCCACTACTTAAGTCTAATAGACAATTGTAATGTTGTATACAGTTCTCATTGTGGTTTTATTACTATACGTACACGAGACAGTTTCCACCAGGGTTCCACACACTAAGTCTAATAGACAATTGTAATAATTGTATACAGTTCTCATTGTTGGTTTTATACTATTACGTACGAGACAGTTTCACCAGGGTTCCCACACTATAAGTCTAATAGAACAATATTGTAATGTTGTATACTATAGTTCTCATTGTGGGTTTATACTATACGTACCAGACAGTTTCCACCAGGGTCCCCACACTAAGTCTGATAGACAATTGTAATGTTGTATAAAGTTCTCATTGTAGTTTTATACTATACGTACGAGACAGTTTCCACCAGGGTCCCCACACTAAGTCTAATAGACAATTGTAATGTTGTATAAAAGTTTGTGTTTATGTTTACGAGACAGTTTACAGGGTTATACGTTACACAATTGTAGACATTGCGGGGTTATTCTATACGTACCAGGGTCCCACACAATAGTCTAATAGTCCAATTGTAATGTTGTTATAAAGTTCTCATTGTGGGTTTATACTATACGTTTCCACCAGGGTTCCCACACTAAGTCCCCACATAAAAGTCTATACACTATTGACAATGTTGTATAAAGGTTCTCATTGTGGTTTTATACTATACGTACGAGACAGTTTCCAACCAGGGTTCCCACACTAAGTCTAATAGGACAATTGTAATGTTGTATAAAGTTCTCATTGTGGGTTTTATACTTATACGTTACGAGACAGTTTCCACCAGGGTTCCCACACTAAGTCTAATAGACAATTGTAATGTTGTATAAAGTTCTCATTGTGGTTTTATACTATAGTACGTAGACAGTTTCCACCAGGGTTCCACACACTAAGTCTAATAGACCAATTGTAATGTTGTATAAAGTTCTCATTGTGGTTTTATACTATACGTACCAGACAGTTTCCACCAGGGTTCCACACTTTAAGTCTAATAGACAATTGTAATGTTGTATAAAGTCTCATTGTGGTTTTATACTATACGTACGAGACAGTTTACCACCAGGGTTCCCACACTAAGTCTAATAGACAATTGTAATGTTGTATAAAGTTCTTCATTGTGGTTTTATACTATACGTACCGAGACAGTTTCCACCAGGGTTCCCACACTAAGTCTAATAGACAATTGTAATGTTGTATATAGGTCTCATTGTGGTTTTTTATACTATAGTTCCACCGGGTTAGCCACACTATAAGTCCAAAATTCTGGTATATTGTCCCAGTTCTCATTGTAAGTCTAAATATGAGACCAGTTTCCACAACTCAGTATAATTGACATTTATTATGTTGTATAAAGTTCTCATTGTTGGTTTATACTATACGTACGAGACAGTTTCCACCAGGGTTCCCACACTATAAGTCTAATAGACAATTGTAATGTTGTATAAAGTTCTCATTGTGGGTTTATACTATACGTACGAGACAGTTTCCACCAGGGTTCCCACACTAAGTTTAATAGACAATTGTAATGTTGTATAAAGTTCTCATTGTGCGGTTTTATACTATACGTATGAGACAGTTTCCACCAGGGGTTCCCCACACTAAGTCTAAATAGACAATTGTAATGTTGTATAAAGTTCTCATTGTGGTTTTATAATATACGTACGAGACAGTTTCCACCAGGGTTCCCACACTAAGTCTAATAGACAATTGTAATGTTGTATAAAGTTCTCATTGTAGTTTTATACTATACGTATGAGACAGTTTCCACCAGGGTTCCCACACTAAGTCTAATAGACAATTGTAATGTTGTATAAAGTTCTCATTGTGGTTTTATACTATACGTATGAGACAGTTTCCACCAGGGTTCCCACACTAAGTCTAATACACAATAATTGTAATGTTGTATAAAGTTCTCAATTGTTGTTTTATTACTATACGTACGAGACAGTTTCCCCAGGGTTCCCACACTAAGTCTAATAGACAATTGTAATGTTGTATACAGTTCTCATTGTGGTTTTATACTATACGTACGAGACAGTTTCCACCAGGGTTCCCACACTAAGTCTAATAGACAATTGTAATGTTGTATAAAGTTCTCATTGTAGTTTTATACTATACGTACCAGACAGTTTCCACCAGGGTTCCCACACTAAGTCTAAATAAACAATTGTAATGTTGTTATAAAGTTCTCATTGTGGTTTTATACTATATACGTACGGAGACAGTTTCCACCAGGGTCCCACATCAATAAGGTCTAATAGACATTTGTGATGTTGTATAAAAGTTCTCATTGTGGTTTATATACTATATACGTACGCAGACAGTTTCCACCAGGGTTCCCACATAAGTCTAATAGACAATTGTAATGTTGTATAAAGTTCTCATTGTGGTTTTTATACTATACGTACGAGACAGTTTCCACCAGGGGTTCCCACACTAAGTCTAATAGACAATATGTAATGTTGTATAAAGTTCTCATTGTGGGTTTTATACTATACGTAGTCAGACAGACAGTTTCCACCAGGGTTCCCACACTATTAGTCTAATAGACAATTGTAATGTTGTATAAAGTTCTCATTGTGGTTTTATACTATACGTACGAGACAGTTTCCATCAGGGGTTCCCACAACTAAGTCTAATAGACAATTGTAGATGGTGTATAAAAGTCCTCATTGTTGGTTTATACTATACGTTCCAGACAGTTTCCACCAGGGTTCCACACGTAAGTCTGAGAGACAATTGTAATGTTGTATAAAGTCCTCAGTTTGTGGTTTAAAAAATTATACTATACGTATGAGGGGACAGTTTCCACCAGGGTCCCCACCACACTATAAGTCAATAGACAATTGTCATGTTGTTATAAAGTTGATCAATTGTGGTTTTTATACTATACGTACCAGACAGTTTCCACCAGGGTTCCCACACTGAAGTCTAATAGACAATTGTAATGTTGTATAAAGGTCTCATTGTGGTTTTATACTATATACGTATGAGACAGTTTCCACCGGGTTCCCACACTAAAGTCTAATAGACAATTGTAATGTTGTATAAAGTTCTCATTGTGGTTTTATACTATACGTAACCAGGACAGTTTCCCACCAGGGTTCCCACACTAAGTCTAATAGACAATTGTAATGTTGTATAAAGTTCTCATTGTGTGGTTTTATACTATACGTACGAGACAGTTTCCACCAGGGTTCCCACACTATAAGTCTTATTAAGACAATTGTAATGTTGTATAAAAGTTCTCATTTGTGGTTTTATACTATACGTACCAGACAGTTTCCACCAGGGTTTGTTCCCACACTAAGTCTAATAGACAATTGTAATGTTGTATAAAGTTCTCATTGTGGTTTTATACGCTACGTACGATACGTCCACCAGGGTTCCCACACTAAGTCTACTTACAGTTTGCCAGTTTCTCAGGGACAGTTTATCCACCACTACTAATAGACAGTTGTAATAAGTGGGTTTATACTATTAGTTAAACACCAGGGTTCCCACACTATAAGTCTAATAGACATATTGTAATGTTGTATAAAGTTTCTTTGTGGTTTTTTACTATACGTACGAGACAGTTTCCACCAGGGTTCCCACACTAAGTCTAAATAGACAATTGTAATGTTGTATAAAGTTCTCATTGTGGTTTTATACTATACGTACGAGACAGTTTCCACCAGGGTTCCCACACTAAGTCTAATAGACAATTGTAATGTTTATAAAGTTAACTTTCATTGTGGTTTTATAACTATACGTACGGAGACAGTTTCCACCAGGGTTCCACCACTATAAGTCTAATAAGACAATTGTAATGTTGTATAAAGTTCTCATTGTGGGTTTATACTATACGTACCAGCCAGTTTCCACCAGGGTTCCCACACTAAGTCTGATAGACAATTGTAATGTTGTATAAAGTCTCTCATTGTTGGTTTTATACTATACGTCCAGACAGTTTCCATCAGGGTTCCCACACACTATAAGTCTAATTGTCAAATTGTAATATTGTTAAAGTGTCATTGTGGTTTCTCATTATGGTTACGTACGATGGTACAGAGGTACAGTTTCCCCCAGGGTTCCCAAACACTAAGTCTAATAGACAATTACGTAATGTTGTATAAAGTTCTCATTGTGGGTTTTATACTATACGTACGAGACAGTTTCCACCAGGGTCTCCCACACTAAGTCTGATAGGACAATTGTAATGTTGTATAAAGGTCTCATTGTTGGTTTTATCTATACGTACGAGACAGTTTCCACCAGGGTTCCCACACTATAAGTCTAATAGACAATATCGTAATGTTGTATAAAGGTCTCATTGTGGTTTTTATTACTATACGTACGAGACAGGTTTCCACCAGGGTTCCCACAACTATAAGTCTAATAGACAATTGTAATGTTGTATAAAGTTCTCTATTGTGGTTTTATACTATACGTACGAGACAGTTTCCACCAGGGTTCCCACACTATAAGTCTAATAGACAATTGTAATGTTGTATAAGGTCTCATTGTGGGTTTATACTATACGTACGAGACAGTTTCCACCAGGGTTCCCCTACTATAAGTCCTATGTAAGTATAAAATTGTAATGTTACGTATACCATGTCCCCACTATTCTCATGTGTAATTTTATATATTTTTCCACCAGGGTACGTACGAGACAGTTTCCAGTTCCCCAGGGTTCCCACACTAACAATTGTTCTAATAGACATTGTGGGTGCAATTGTAATGTTTTGTATAAAGTTCTCATTGTGGTTTTATACTATACGTACGAGACAGTTTCCACCAGGGAACTATTCACACACACTAAGTCTAATAGACAAGTTGTCGATGCAAGTCGTCATACTTGTATAAGCATGTTCTCAAGTTGTGGTTTTATACAGAATATACGTACGAGCTCAACAGTTTCCACCCAGGGTTCCCACACTAAGTTAGGAAGAATAGACAATTGTAATGTTGTATTCAGAGTTCTCAATTGTGGTTTTATACTATACGTACGAGACAGTTTCCACCAGGGTTCCCACACTAAGTCTAAATGACAATTGTAATGTTGTATACAGTTCTCATTGTGGTTTTATACTACTTACGTACGAGACAGTTTCCACCAGGGTTCCACTCATTAAGTCTAATAGGACAATTGTAATGTTGTATAAAGGTTCTCATTGTGGTTTTATACTTATACGTACGAGACAGTTTCCACCAGGGTTCCCACACTAAGTCTAATAGACAATTGTAATGTTGTAAATGTCTCATTGTGGTTTATACTATACGTACCAGACAGGGTTTCCACTAGAGGTCCCAATACAAAAGTCTCATAGACAATTGTAATGTTGTATAAAGGGTTCTCAATTGTGGAGTTTATACTATACGTACCAGACAGTTTCCACCGGGGTTTCCCACACTAAGTCTAATAGACAATTGTAATGTTGTATAAAGTGCCTCATTGTGGGTTTATACTATACGTACGAGACAGTTTCCACCAGGGGGTTCCCACACTAAGTCTAATAGACAATTGTAATATTGTATTTATGAAGTTCTCATTGTGGTTTTTATACTATACCCCCCCCGTACCAGACAGTTTCCACCAGGGTTCCCACACTAAGTCTATATTAGACAATTGTAATGTTGTATAAAGTTCTCATTGTGGGTTTACTATATCGTACTAGACAGGTTATGTACAATTGTATGGTTGTATAAAGACAGTTTATTACGTCCAGAGGTTCCCACACTATAGTCTAATAGAGAATTGTAATGTTGTATAAAGGTCTCATTGTGGGTTTATACTATACGTACGAGACAGTTTCCACCAGGGTTCCCACACTAAGTCTGATAGACAATTGTAATGTTGTATTACAGTTCTCTTATGTAGTTTTATTAACTAATACGTATGAGACAGTTTCACACCAGGGTTCCCACAATTAAAGTCTAATTAAACAAATTGTAATGTTGTTTAAAGGTCTCATTGTTCGTTATACGTATACCGTTCGAGGTCAGTTTCCACTCAGGGTTCGCAAACTTATGTCTATTTAGACCAGTTGTAATTGTTGTATAAATTTCTCAATTGATGGTTGTTATTACTAAAAGTATGGAGACTGTTTCTCCATCCAGGGTTCCCACACTAATGTCTAATAGATCATTTTTAATGTTGTATAGCTAATGTAATGTTTTATACCAAACTAACTCCAACAGTCTAACAGCTTTGTATGTTTTTAGTACCAAAACTAAACTCAAGTCTAACAGCTTTGTAATGTTTTATACCAAACTAACTCAAGTCTAACAGCTTTGTAATGTTTTGTACGTACCAAACTAACTCAAGTCTAATAGCTTTGTAATGTTTCATACCAAACTAACTCAATCTAATAGCTTTGTAATGTTTTCTTACCAAACTAACTCAAGTCTAAACAGCTTGTAATGTTTTTTATACCAAACTGGAACTCAAGTCTAATAGCTTTGTAATGTTTTATACCAAACTAACTCAAGTTTGTCTAACAGCTTTGTAATGTTTTATACACAAACTAACTCAAGTCTAACAGCTTTGTAATATTTTTTTCTATACCAATACTAACTCAAGTCTAACAGCTTTGTAATGTTTGTATACCAAAACTAACTCAAGTCTAACAGCTTTGTAATGTTTTATACTCAAACTAACTCAAGGTCCAGACAGTAACAGCTTTGTAATGTTTTATACCAAATACTAGACTCAAGTCTAACAGTGCTTGTAATGTTTTATACAAAACTAACCTCAAGTCTAACAGCTTTGTAATGTTTTATACCAAACTAACTCAAGTCTAATAGCTTTGTAATGTTTTTATACCAAACTAAACTCGAAGTCTAACAAGCTTTGTAATGTATTTATACCAATCTAACTCAAGTCTAACAGCTTTGTAATGTTTTATACCAAACTAACTCAAGTCTAACAGCTTTGTAATGTTTTATACCAAACTAACTCAAGTCTAACAGCTTTGTAATTTTTTATACCAAACTAACTCAAGTCTAATAGCTTTGTAATGTTTTATAACCAAACTAAACTCAAGTCATAACAGTTTGTAATGTTTTATACCAAACTAACTCAAGTCTCTAACAGCTTTGTAATGTTTTATACCAAACTAACTCAAGTCTAACAGCTTTGTAATGTTTTATATCCATAACTATGGTAAAGTCTAACAGCTTTTTAATTTTTATTGTACTAACCATGTTAAACTAAGTCAAGTCTAACAGCTTTGTAATGTTTTATACCAAACTAACTCAAGTCTAACAGCTTTTGTAATGTTTTATACCAAACTAACTCCAATCTAATAGCTTTGTAATATTTTATACCAAACTAACTCACAAGTCTAACAGCTTTGTAATATTTATACCAAACTAACTCAAGTCTAACAGCTTTGTAATGGTTTTATACCAAACTAACTCCAATCTAACAGCTTTGTAATGTTTTTATACCAAACTAACTCAAGTCTAACAGCTTTGTAATGTTTTATACCAACTAACTCAAGTCTACAGCAGCTTTGTAATGTTTTTTATACCAAACTAACTCAAGTCTAACAGCTTTGTAATGTTTTATACCAAACTAACTCAAGTCTAACAGCTTTGTAATGTTTTATACCAAACTAACTCAAGTCTAACAGCTTTGTAATGTTTTATACCAAACTAACTCAAGTCTAACAGCTTTGTAATGTTTTATACCAAACTAACTCAAGTCTAACAGCTTTGTAATGTTTTATACCAAACTAACTCAAGTCTAACAGCTTTGTAATGTTTTATACCAAACTAACTCAAGTCTAACAGCTTTGTAATGTTTTATACCAAACTAACTCAAGTCTAACAGCTTTGTAATGTTTTATACCAAACTAACTCAAGTCTAACAGCTTTGTAATGTTTTATACCAAACTAACTCAAGTCTAACAGCTTTGTAATGTTTTATACCAAACTAACTCAAGTCTAACAGCTTTGTACATGTTTTTTACCAAAATAACTCAAGTCATAAACAGCTTTGTAATGTTTTATACCAAACTAACTCAAGTCTAACAGCTTTGTAATGTTTTATACCAAACTAACTCAAGTCTAACAGCTTTGTAATGTTTTATACCAAACTAACTCAAGTCTAACAGCTTTGTAATGTTTTATACCAAACTAACTCAAGTCTAACAGCTTTGTAATGTTTTATACCAAACTAACTCAAGTCTAACAGCTTTGTAATGTTTTATACCAAACTAACTCAAGTCTAACAGCTTTGTAATGTTTTATACCAAACTAACTCAAGTCTAACAGCTTTGTAATGTTTTATACCAAACTAACTCAAGTCTAACAGCTTTGTAATGTTTTATACCAAACTAACTCAAGTCTAACAGCTTTGTAATGTTTTATACCAAACTAACTCAAGTCTAACAGCTTTGTAATGTTTTATACCAAACTAACTCAAGTCTAACAGCTTTGTAATGTTTTATACCAAACTAACTCAAGTCTAACAGCTTTGTAATGTTTTATACCAAACTAACTCAAGTCTAACAGCTTTGTAATGTTTTATACCAAACTAACTCAAGTCTAACAGCTTTGTAATGTTTTATACCAAACTAACTCAAGTCTAACAGCTTTGTAATGTTTTATACCAAACTAACTCAAGTCTAACAGCTTTGTAATGTTTTATACCAAACTAACTCAAGTCTAACAGCTTTGTAATGTTTTATACCCAAACTAGTCAAGTTCTAATAGCTTTGTTTAATGTTTTATAACAATCTAACTCTAAGTCTAATAGTTTTGTAATTGGTTTATACCATACTAACTCGAAGTCTAACAGCTTTGTAATGTTTTATTACCAATAACTAACTCAAGTCTAAACAGCTTTGTAATGTTTTATACCAAACTAAGCTCAAGTTCTAACAGCTTTGTAATGTTTTATACCAAACTAAGTCACAAGTCTAACAGCTTTGTATAATGTTTTATACCAAACTAAGTCAAGTCTTTAACAGCTTTGTAATGTATTCTATACCAAACTATACTCAAGTCTATACAGCACTTACCGTTTGTGAATGTTTACATACCATAGACTAGACTCAAGTCTAACAGCTTTGCTAATGTTTTATACCAAACTAACTCCAAGTCTAACTGCCTTTGTAATGTTTTTATACCAAACTAACTCAAGTCTAACAGCTTTGTAATGTTTTTATACCACTACTTTCCACTCCAAATCTTCTACAGCTTTGTAATGTTTTATACAAAACTAAACTCAAGGCTAACAGCTTTGTAATGTTTTATACTCACCAATACTAACTCAAGTCTAACAGCTTTGTAATGTTTTTATACCAAACTTAACTCAAGTCTAACAGCTTTGTAATTGTTTTTATACCAAACCTAACTCAAGTCTAACAGCTTTGTTATGTTTTATACCAAAC
The DNA here is from genome assembly GCF_041381155.1 of Argopecten irradians. Classification (NCBI taxonomy): domain Eukaryota; kingdom Metazoa; phylum Mollusca; class Bivalvia; order Pectinida; family Pectinidae; genus Argopecten; species Argopecten irradians. The sequence continues at coordinate 25,303,435 of NC_091148.1, forward strand.
TAACTCAATCTAACAGCTTTGTAATGTTTTATACCAAACTAACTTCATGTCTAACAGCTTTGTAATGTTTTTATACCATAACTTACGCCAAGTCTAACAGCTTTGTAATGTTTTATTACCAAAACTAACTCAAGTCTAACAGCTTTGTAATGTTTGATACCAAACTAACTACAAGTCTAACTGCTTCTGTAATGTTTATGTCCAAACTAACTCTAAGTCTAACAGACTTTGTAATGTTTTTATACCAAACTAAGTCTCTAGTCTAACAGCTTTGTTATGTTTTATTACCAAACTAACTCACAAGTCTAACAGCTTTGTAATGTTTTATACCAAACTAACTCAAGTCTAACAGCTTTGTAATGTTTTATACCAAACTAACTCAAGTCTAACAGCTTTGTAATGTTTTATACCAAACTAACTCAAGTCTAACAGCTTTGTAATGTTTTATACCAAACTAACTCAAGTCTAACAGCTTTGTAATGTTTTATACCAAACTAACTCAAGTCTAACAGCTTTGTAATGTTTTATTACCAAAACTAACTCAAGTCTAACAGCTTTGTAATGGTTTTATACCAAACTAACTCCAAGTCTAACAGCTTTGTAATGTTTTATATACCAAACTAACTCAAGTCTAACAGCTTTGTAATGTTTTATACCAAACTAACTCAAGTCTAACAGCTTTGTAATGTTTTATACCAAACTAACTCAAGTCTAACAGCTTTGTAATGTTTTATACCAAACTAACTCAAGTCTAACAGCTTTGTAATGTTTTATACCAAACTAACTCAAGTCTAACAGCTTTGTAATGTTTTCATACCAAAACTAACTCAAGTCTACAGCTTTGTTTATAGTTCTTACAAAATCAAACTATCATGTCTAATAGTTTGTATACCAAACTAACTCAAGTCTAACAGCTTTGTAATGTTTTTTTACCAAACTAACTCAAGTCTAACAGCTTTGTAATGTTTTATACCAAAACTAAACTCAAGCCGTTTTAATAGCTTTGTAATTGTTTATTCCAAACTAACTCTAAGTCTAACAGCTTTGTAATGTTTTATACCAAACTAACTCAAGTCTAAAGTTTTGTAATGTTTTATACCAACATAACTCAAGTCTAACTGCTTTGTAATGTTTTTATACCATACTAACTCAAGTCTAACAGCTTTGTAATGTTTTTATACCAAAAACTAACTCAAGTCTAATAGCTTTGTAATGTTTTATACCAAAAACTAACTCAAGATCTAACTCAGCTTTGTAATGTTTTATACCAAACTAACTCCAATATACCAGATTTTGTAATGTTTTATATCCATAACTACACTCCCAAGTCGAACATGCGTTGTTATGTATTTATACCAGAAAACTTTACATCAAGTCTAACAGCTTTGGTAATGTTTTTAATACCAAAACTAACTCAAGTCCTAACAGTTTTGTAATGTTTTTTACTATATTTCTACTCCAATCTAATTAGCTTTGTAATGTATTAATAACCAAACTAATCTCAAGTCTAACCAGCTTTGTAAATAGTTTATACCTAAAACTATCTCAAGTCTAACAGCTATGTAATGTTTTATACCAAAACTATCTCCACATCTTTCAGCTTTGTTATGTTTTTTACCAAACTTTCTCAAGTCTGAAAGCTTTTGAATTGTTTTATACCAAAACTAAACTCTAGTCTAACAGCTTTGTAATTTTTTTATTCCAAACTCTACTCAAGTCTTTACAGCTTTGTAAATATTTTATACAAAAACTACCTCAAGTCCTAACCAGCTTTGTAATGGATATTAAACCAAACTACCTCTCAATCTAACAGCTTTGTAATGTTTTATTACCAAAAAATACTCCTCAACGTATATATAGCTTTGTAATGTTTTTATACCAAACTACACTCATGCCTTTATAAAGCTTTGTGATGGGTGGATACCAAAACGTAACCTCAAGTCTAAATCAGCTTTGTAATGTTTTTTACCCAAACATTAAGTCAATCCTTAATAAGCTATGTAATGTTTTTATACCTCAAACTAACTTAGTTCTAACAGCTTTGTAATATTATAAATACACATATAACTAAACACCAGTCATAATCAGCTTTGTAATGTTTTTATACCATACATAACCTTAAGTCTCATAGCTTTGTATTGTTTAAATATAACCTAAAACTACGCTGATCTTAGCCCCGGCTCAAGGTCTAACAGCTTTGTAATGTTTTAAAACACACTCTATACTCAAGTCTAAAATTTATGGGTATGATCTCTACCATCATTTCACTAAACTTGTAAGTCTAAACAGCTTGGTAATATGTTATAAATTTTTAACTACGCAAACAAGTCTAAAATAGTCTAACAGCTTGTAATGTGTGTTATACCCAAAACCTCACTGCTAAACACAAGTATTACAGCATTGTACATATTTTTATAACGGCACTTAAAGACTAATCAAGGGCCCCCTTAACAGCGAACTTTGTAATGTTTATTATACCAAACTTACTCCTAAGTCTAACAGGGCTAGAGAGATCTTAGAGTTTTATACCAAAACTAAACTCCAATGTCTGTACACACTGCATTGTGTAATAGTTTTATATACAAAACTAGTAATTCAAGTCCTAACAGCTTTGCGTATGTTTTTTATTATGACCACCATACTAAAATTTCTCATTCTCTAATAGCTTTGTAATGATTTATACCAAACTGACTCAACACTAAGAGGCAAGAAATATATTATTACCAAACTAAATAAAGACAGATCCACGGCCAAATACCTCTAAAAAACCTGAATTAACAACCTGCAATTACGGAAACAGACTCAAGTCTGACAGCTTTGTAATATTCTTTTATTAATACCATCACTAAGTTAAAGTCAACGATCTATACAGCTTTGTAATGTTTTTAAAAAAAAAATTTAAGATTATAACTAGCTTTTGTATAACATCTTTGTATTTTTTATACCAAACTAACTCAAGTCTAACAGCTTTGTAATGTTTTATAAAACTAAACTCAAGTCTAACAGCTTTGTATATGTTTTTTACCAAACTAACTCAGTGTTCTAACAGCTTTGTTAATGTTTTATAGAACAAGTCAATCTAAGCAGCTTTAAATTGTTTTATGGATTAACTAAAGTCTAACAGCTTTGTAATGTTTTATACCAAACTAACTCAATTAACAGCTTTGTATATGATTTTATACCAAACTAACTCAATCTAAAATTTGTAATGTTTTATACCAAACTAACTCAAGTGTTCAGCTGTGAATTTTTATACCAAACTAACTCAAGTCTAACAACTTTGTAATGTTTTATACCAAAAATCAAGTCTAACATAGTTTGTAATTGTTTTATACCAAACTAACTCAAGTCTAACAGCTTTGTAATGTTTTATACCAAACTAACTCAAGTCTAACAGCTTTGTAATGTTTTTTATTGACCAAACTAACTCTGTCAAGTCTAACAGCTTTGTAATGTTTTATACAATAAACTAACTTGTCAGACAACAGCTTTTGTAATGATTTATACCAAAGACTAACTCAAGTCTAACAGTTTGTAAATGTCAGCTTTATACAAAACTAACTGAAATTAACATTCATGTATGTTTATACCAAACTAACTCAAGTCTAACAGGTAAATTTTTATACAAACTAACTCAGTTCTAACAGCTTTGTAATGGCCCCATTATACCGTAACTAACTCAAGTGGAACAGCTTTGAAATATTTTATAAGATTAACTGGGCTAACAGTTTTGTAATATTGAAACCAAACTACAATCAAGTCTATAGCTTTGTAATATTGGCCCATAACCCAGTCTAACAGTGGTTCAAGGAGGAATTATTGCAGAACTAAGTCAAGTCTAATGGGTAATGTTTTATACCAAACTAACTCAAGTCTAACAGCTTTGATAATGGTTTATACCAAAAAAACTAACTCAAGTCTAACAGCTTTGTAATGTTTCTATACCAAACTAAGTCAAGTCTAACAGCTTTGTAATGTTTTATACCAAACTAACTCAGTCTAACAGCTTTGTAATCTTTTATACCAAAACTGCAAGTCTGGACCTTTGTAATGTTTTATAGAAACTAAGTCAACTAAGCTTTATAATATTTTATACCAAACACTACTCAAGTCTAACAGCTTTTTAATGTTTTATAAAAACTAAAAAAATGCTTTGTAATGTTTTTTACAAAGAACTCAACCGAAACATTTGTAATGTTTTATACCAAAATACTCAGAAAAAAAGCTTTGTAATGTTTTAACTACCAAACATTGTGAACTCAAGTCTAACAGCTTTGTAACATTTTTTATACCAAACAAGAACTCATTCTAGTAATGTTTTTATAAAACTAAGAAGTGGGCTAAGCAGCTTTGTAATGTTTTATACCAAACTAATTCTAACAGCTTTGTAAAAGAGTAATATACCAAATTAAGTCAAGTCTAAAACTTTGTTGTGTTTTTACAAAGAGGCAAGACCTTACAGCTTTGAAATATTTTATACCAAACTACCCATGCCAACAGCGGAAACAAACTTTCAACTAAATGCATTACAGACATTATTTCTTAACACGTGAAATTCATTTAAGACAAATCATGTGAAATTCAAGAAACATTGCATGATAAGATTCGGTAATCTGACTAATCATTTACATGAGGTATTCTGAAGTGGAAAAAATATATCCGAAGACTGTAACAATTCTTTCTGTGGTTATTTTCTTAATTCAATTTAAACACGTGTATTTATACATGCACGCAAACATATAGTGAATACTTTCCCACTTTTTTGGAGAATTATCAACATGTTATGGTATGTCCTGTGAACACCTGCTCATTTCATATGCAACATATTAAGTTTATCAGTGAAAAATGTCAGTGTCCACTGATAACAGCAACTGCCATATGTTTAGTGTTACAATTAGTAATCATAAGTTTCAGTATAAATGGTGAACGTCATATAGAAAATCGGGAAGAGGTCGTCCTTAACAATATAATACGGAAATAATCAAACCATATGAGGATATTCAGTGATATATTGATAAGAGACAATTCCAGGGTATCTGATAAAACAGGTGATATTGATAAACATCAAATTCTCATCAGAAAATTGATTAATTCAGTATGATATATTGATTTTAGAATGTGTAGGACAAATAGTTGTAAAAATCCCTTAATGAATACCATGGTGTGATATACCACTTTGTAGAAAACAATTCAAAAGTTGTTTCGAAGCGATGAAAATTGTTGATCTAGTTTCTGTCAAAATATAACAATTTTAATTTCTGTGAGAAAATGTATAACTTGTAGCTTGGTTGATATTCCCTACAATGGTAGTAGATTTATGTTTTTAAAATTTAACATTTGACAGTATTGTGAAATACTAAAAGGTGGAAAATTACAAAACAATTTTGTAGATTCAGTGAGAAAATTGTTCAGAATACTGGAGTCATTAGTTTATCAATTCGTAATTCATGTAAATTACCGTGTAGAATTCAATTGTGAAAATACCGGTTACTATTCACACACAAATGTTGACATACACATTTTGTTGAGTCATGTGGACGTTCTTATTGTAAAATTAATGCTTTAGAAAATTGGTAGAAGTCTGATAGAAGGGTGTAATAAGACAAATTATATGATTATTGATCCGTAAAAGAGTAGGATTCTTTCAAAAGAAAATTGTGAGATTTCAATTCATGTAGTCACATAAGTCTGTGTACAGAAAAATCTCATGTAAAAATTTGACAGGACCCGTCCTGACAAAAATGAGTGGAAATGTTTCAAAGATGAGACATAAATTAATTTCTGAAACAAGCTAACCTGATTAAAGTTTTTGTAGAAAAATGTGTAGAATCTGTAGAAAATTGTGTAGATTCTGTAGAAAATTGTATAGAATCTGTAAAAAAAACGTGTAGATTCTGTAGAAAACCTTGTAGAATCTGTAGAAAATTCTGTAGAACAATGTGTAGATTCTGTAGAAATCTGTGTAGAATCTGTTGAAAAATGTGTAGAATCTGTAGAATATTGTGTAGATGCTGGTGAAAACCATATAGATTCCGGTGAAAACCGTGTAGAATCTGAAGAAAATCGTGTAGATTCTAAAGAAAAACATGTTGATAATGGAAGAAAACGTAGAGATTTTGGAGAACTTTGTGTTGATTCTGTAGAATATTGTAGATCCTGGCGAAAACCGTGCAGATTGTGAAAAAATATTTAGATTTTGGAGAAGACAAGCATGTAGATTCCGTAGAAAATTATGTAGATTCTTGTGAAAACCGTACAGAATCAGTAGAAATTTGTGTTAGATTCCGTAGAAAATTGTGTAGGTTCTGAAGAAAATTGTTTAGATTCTGTACAAAATCGTTTAGATATGGCGAAAACCGTTCAGATTGTGAACAAAATATGTTTAGATTCTTGAGAAGATTTTCTGTAGAAAATTGTGTAGATTCTGTGCAAAATTGTTTAGATTCTGTACAAAATCGTTTAGATATGGCGAAAACCGTTCAGATTGTGAACAAAATATATTTAGATTTTGGAGAAGACAATTATGTACATACTGTAGAAAATTGTGCACAATCTGTTGAAAATTGTGCAGATTCTGTAGAAAATTGCGTAGATTATGTAGAAAATCATGTAGATTTTGGAGAAAACTGTGTAGAGTCTGCAGAAAATGTGTAGATTCTGTAGACACCTGTGTGAATTCTATAAAAATTGAGCAGAATCTGTTGAATATTGTGCAGATTCTATAGAAAATTGTACAGTTTCTGAAGAAAATTGTGTAGAATATGTAGAAAATTTTTTAGATTCTGTACAATATTGTGTAGATTATGTAGAATATTGTGTAGATTCTGTAGAATATTGTGTAGATTCGGGTGACGACAATCGTGTAGATACTTCAGAAAACTGTGTAGATTATGGCAAATATCGAGTATAATCTGGAGAAGATCGTGCGAATTCTAAAGAAAAGCGTGTTGATAATGGAATAAAAACATAGATTATGGAGAAAATCGTGTAGATTCTGGAGAAAATCCTGTTGATTCTGAAAAAAAATCGTTTAGATAAAGGAGAATATCCTGTAGATACGGGAAAAATCATGTAAATTCTAGAGAGGAAAATCAAGGAAATTCTAGATAGACAATCGTGTAGATTCTGAAGAAAATCGAGAATATTTCGGAGAAATTCGTATAGATTCTGGAGAAAATCCTATAGACACGGGAAAAATGTGTAAATTCTGGAGAAGCAAATCGTGCAAATACCAGAAAAGAAAATCGTGTAGATTCTGAAGAAAAACGAGTAAATTCCGGAGAAAATCGTGTAGATTCTGGAGAAAAAAATCGTGAAAACTTATGAAAAAAATATCGTGAAGCTTCTAGAGAAAGCCATGTAAATTCTGGAGAAAACTATCGACCTGTCCCACACAAGTTTCGAACTCGCAACACTACTTAGGTAAAGGGCTTGTAGTTCGGGGATCTGAAAACATCCTCACACATAATCCGAAGTTTGCGGCTCTCCCGATTAACCTTTTTACTTCTATTCAGTTATATAGTGAAACCATACGTTTTGATGAATTAAGCTTTGAAAATCATTCATGTTTTGTATTTATAGGATATAGGCCATGGGCTAGGAGGGTCCCATATGCAACCCCCAACCTCCGAACCAATATTTTTCTGAACTTATATGACCCACTGATCACAAATCAAAATGTTAACATTGCATAAATTGGGATGAACTTCCGGTGATGACGTCATCAAGATAGCCGCCATCTCGATTTTCACTAAATATTGAAAAAATAGTCATAACATTGACATTTTTCAATCGAAGTAGATAAATGAGGTATCAAAATGACCACAACAGAACTAAAAATACATAACAGGACCACATATTCCAATATGTGTTGTGATTTCTACGCAGGAAATAAAAAAATCGGATTTTAAGCTCAAAAATGGTAATTTTTTAGCAAATTTTTCATATTTGGCTTAACGCAGCAAAATGTTTTCCAACGGCAAACTATTATTTCTAATCAGTTATTTGAACTCTTATCAATCAGTAAAAACAACAACAACCCCAAAAACAATGTTGATATTATATAAGTTCCGGTTATGACGTCATCAAAATGGCCGCCATCTCGAATTTCACGGAAAAATGTAAAATAGTTGTAACATGGACATTATACAAATGAAGTAGACAAATGAGGTATCAAAATGACCACAATCGAACAACAAATACATATCAGTACCAATATTCCAATATATGTAGTGATTTCTACGCAGGAGATAAAAAAACCCGGATTTTAAGCACAAAAATGATAATATTTTAGCAAATTTTTCATATGTGGCTTGACGCACCAAAAATGTTTCCCCAACAAATCACTTTACAATTTCTAATACCAATGCACTCATTCATCCCGGATATAAGAAAATTTTAATGTGTCTCCATGGATGAACGTGATTACCGATTTTCTGGAGTCACCATAGTCATTAGCTAACCGCTAAGGTTACCCTTTGTCACCTTCTGAATAATTTAATTAAAATAAGTAATGTTAATTTTCATAACGCGGGTTTTATGTTTCTCGTCTTTGTCCTAATTACCGCGCGTGTAAACGACAAAAAATAGTAAGATGTTAACACAGATTGCACAGGGAATTTGTTTGGCGTTATAACCTCGCCTTAGATCATCTATATCAATTGTCTTACGTGTATGTTATTATTGCTGTTCAAGAAAACAAAAATGGTTTAAACAAAATATTGTCCGTGTCATTGTTGTTCCTATAAGAAAAACTATTTTGGTTTAGAAAATTTTATAACACAAACAAAATTTCTTTAAGATGTTTTCATCCAATACCAACATCTAACCAATTCTTAGGTTCAACCAAGCGAACATTTATATTTTCTGTGTAATATGTACTTTTTTCTATTTCATTTCAGAAATATCTTATTAGCTGTAATAAATACAAATATGAAAAATCCTTCAAAGTATGTTAATGAATAAAACAAAAGGCGCAATGCCTATATCGGTCTTTTCCTATTGTTTCCGGCTAGGCTTGGTAGAAAGATGATATGTATCAATTTATTATTTCTACAGAGATTATATATCATTTCATGTTTAGTACCCGGTATCGAATTCATTAAGGATTAAGGAGTATCATTTGTTCATCATGAAAATGATTAGAATAGGTGATGTAATTATAGAGATAACTACTATTCAAAAACTACTTACAGAAAACAAAAAATATTATTTAATAAAGTGAAGACACAACATATGTCCACCAGGCCTAAAATGAATAGTTACTTGTACATGTACATTGTAACAATAGCACACTCACACACATTCATTCACACTTTCATAACAGTATGGTATAAGGTCAAGTATTTAACATAACAAACTATAATACGTGTCGTTGAGTAGATTGATGTAATTGTATTACTGCAAAAGACAGTAATATATGATGTCTTATTTGTTCATATAAAAAAATGTTTTTAGGATTTAATAAATAATTACATGGTATAAAATTGAATTATTTAAATTATGAGGAGCATTAAGGATGCCCACACACTAAGCAATGAAGATTTATATAACCTAAAAAATTGTAGATAGATAGAAAAATGTGACTAGAATTGGAATGCATGGGACACTGGAACAAAAAATGCATTAAATCTTCACTATACAAGATGGGTTATCAATCGATCAGATGATCAAAATATTTATCATAAATCAGGTCAATTTTAAAATTTCTAAGCTGACATAAAATAATGTTAAGTTGTCTGGAAGCAGAAATTTGCAGTATTGATCAATCTGATTAAAATACAGATCCTTATTATCACTACGTTAGATAAAAGGATCTGAGAAAATCCCATTAGGGGTCATGTCCAGGTGACCTTTGTAAATGACCAATCAAATTGCTGCAAAGAGCACAATAAAGCTAATCGTATTTGTATGTTGGGGCGAAATGGCGTTGTCAATTGAAGGAGCAACGTGCAGAAAATGCATTTGATCTGAATTACACGTGGCATAAAGGTCATCCGAACATGACCCTTAATCGGATTTTCTCAGATCCTCTATTGAATGGAGTGGTTATAAGGATCTGTATTTCAATCACATTGCAGTATTGATGAAATGTTCAGAGATAGTTATATAATTTGTAGTTTCAACTTACATTTAAAAGAAGAAATTGAAGTAGAGGCCCTAAGAAAAAAATATCAAGTGAATTCCACATAGCCATAATTGAAGGAAAAAAAACCCTTTTCATGAAGCTTTTAGTTCGTGACAATGGTATATTAAATACCTACTTTTAAAAGTGCATATATTGTTTATTGTGTATACATCTTTATAGATGCTCTACCTCCGACAGAGCTTAAATGATCTTCATTCTTTGAACAATATGTCTAATTAAAACAAAAAATATATTTAAAAAAAAATATTTTGCTTTTGGTGAATGCACAATCAGTATTTCATTCCATATAGGATATAGTGAAACGGATTATTTTCGGGATGCAATAATTATTTTTTATATTTTGAACTTTAAAATTAGAAGCTCAAAATTTTCAATGGTGGTAATGGTGTAAAGTAAGTAACTTTTGTAAGTGAAGTAAAATACTGAATCGTCTGCTCCTGTTTTTGATAGTGACAAAAAAACTATTTGTCAGCGGTGGAGCATCTTTAAACAAAAGATGTGAATAATCAATAAATAGTGGCCAACTCATTATTAAGCAGTAAAGAAGGTATATCTAAGTCATTATTATTTTGTATTATCACATAAAGAAAGGTATCATCGGCAGAGTTTTAATTTACTGTTTATAGTATTAGTAATATTATCAATAAAATGAAGAAACAAGAATGGGCCGAGGACAGACCCTTGAGGAACTCCTGTCGAAATAGAATTTGTGCTAGATTGATACCCTTCAAATATTAGCCTTTGTTTTCTGTCAGATAAGTAAGCATTGAACCAATTATATAAATTTACCTTTTAATAACGTAAGATTTCAATTTATTTAATAGACCTAAATGCCATACGCGATCCAATCTGTTTAAAATATAGATCCTTATCATCAATACGTCCTCTATTGAACAGAGTGGTTATAAGGATAAATGTGTTTTAATCAGATTGTACGCGATCCAATCTGATTAAAATACATATCCTTATATTATCACTACGTTGGATAAGAGGATCTGAGAACATCCCATTAGGGATCACGTCAAGATGACCTTTTTTAAATGGCCAATCAAATTGGCACTGCCAGAATCTTGACTGGGGACGAAATAGTTTGGAAAAACTGTCCAAATTATTTTCGTATATTTAGTCATCTCGCCCGAAGTGCACAACAAAGCTAATTGTATATGTATACTGGGGCGAAAAGACGTTTTCAATTTTAGCTCTGAAACACACGTGGAATAAAGGTCATCTGGACGTGACCCCTTATGAGATACAGTTTTGTATTGTCAGATCCTCTATTGAACGGAGTGGTTATAAGGATGTGTTTTTACTTTATAAAGAGAAAGGTGAAGTTAGTGACCTTAATAATTATAGACCCATAGCGAACACTTCTGTCTTTATTAAAATGTTGGTAAAAATAGTACATATAATCATATTTCAACTTTTCAAGTCATAAAATATAAGTCATATAAGATATTTTCTTTAAAATCACTTTGTTAAATACATGTCGCTTCGTTCCACCTGTTGGTATTGGCCCGTTAGAATCATATGTTTATAAAAAATTTACAAACGCGACAAATGATGCCATCAACTATGAGAAATCTTAAGAACTATGACACACCTCATTAGTTTGTTTCAGTGATATATTGATATTCAAATTAATTATGCTTCGTTTCGAAAGTTTCTAAATTTGGCCCAGTCCTGTTTCCTGTTTTCCTTTATTTAGCTAGTCGAATGTAATCTGTTCTTTTTGTCGCAATTTATGCCTTTTTTTTGTCATCCACGGCTTATCATTAGGATGTACAGTTACCGTTTTATGTGGTATATGTGTACTAGTAGTAGTGTTTATTTTCTCTAAGACAACGGAATATAACATAATTAATGTTGTTATTGTCATTAAAATGGTATCTCAATATCTGAATTAGATATAATCATATTGTTGTTAATAAAAACATTTGTGAACGAAGCAGTAGTATTAGTAATATGTGTCGGCGTTTGTATAAGATTTTTAATTGATATTTAATTTGTTAAAGCTTTTAAAAAGATGAGAAGAAAGTTTCATCTATAGTAGTTCGTGCAACTGTCCCGCATATTGTCGGATTACTACTATCGGATAAACATGTGCTTTATCCGTCAATACGATCACGTGAATTTGTTCCAAATCTGACGGAACAATTTCTAACTTGACGCCGGAACTTTTACCTTCCGGTGAATGAAACTTCGTTCAGTCCCGCTAAAACGTGACGTCACATTCTCCTGAATGACGTCATATTTCCGGTATCGAAAATCTCTTATGGTGGTCTCGTCTTTTTCTTTGTTCATTACAAAAGCATGTATTGTAAAGTAATTCTTTGATGAGTAATTATTGTTCTTTGAGTATTTTCAAATTGTTTCAGTGATATTACACACTGAATGAATCTTTTCATCCACATCAAAGAAGCGCCTCGCTTCGAGCGAAACCATGTAAATAACAAACAATTTGCTTTCGTTGGAATGTCATAATGGTTGCAGGATAAACAGAATACACGGTTAGTATCTTACAAAACAAGTTTTACTTTGGTGCTCGACACGGAAAGCCGAGATGTCTCGGCAAAATCTCGGCTTTCCTAAGTCTCGCACCAAAATAAACCTTGTATTGTAAGATACTAACCACATATTCTCTATTTATCTACTATTTTTGCGAGGTATATATAAAAACAAGCATGTTTTTTTCATTTGAGGATAGAATTTCTAAAAATGATAAGTTCTGTATTTTCAGTTTCTAAATCATTTTTGCGATTAACAAGGATATTAAGGTAAATCAAGAAGCCACCACCAAGTTGAAGCTGTCTATCTCTTCGATACAAATTAGGATGGGATTTTAATGGTACACTGTACATCAGTATTCAATACATTAGTATCCAGGTTTTTTCCCCTCTCTATTAATTAGTAATATTTGACGTGCAATAGAACTACATTAGTAATTGAATAAAATGTATAAAACAATCAATGACTGTATCCATTAACTCTTATAAATTCTAGGCCGGTGTTTGATCTAGGTCTTCAAACACAGAACCGATTGAATTTTTAATGTCTTCGTTCCAGTGTCGTATATAATCAGACCCATTCACAGTACGCTTTCTTTAAAATCACTTTGTAAATTACATGTCGCTTCGTCCCTCCTATTGGTATTGGCTCGTTAGAATCATATGTTTATGAAAAATTTACAAAAGCGATAAGCGACAAATGAGATCATCAACTATAAGAAATCTTAAGAACTATGACACACCTCATTAGTTTGTTTCAGTGATATATTGGTAAGATTCAGTGATATATTGACAAGGTTCATTGATATATTGATATGGTTCAGTGATACATTGGTAAGGCTTAGTGATATATTGACAAGGTTCAGTGATATATTGATATAGTTCAGTGATACATTGGTAAGGCTTAGTGATATATTGATATGGTTCAGTGATATATTGATATGGTTCAGTGATATATTGATATGGTTCAGTGATATATTGATATGGTCAGTGATATATTTACTAGTTCTGTGATAAATTGATATGGTTCAGTGATATATTGATATGGTTCGGTGATATATTGATATGGTTCAGTGATATATTGATATGGTTCAGTGATATATTGATATGGTTCAGTGATATATTGATATGGTTCAGTGATATATTGATATGGTTCAGAGATATATTGATTTGGTTCAGTGATATATTGATATGGTTCAGTGATATATTGATATGGTTCGGTGATATATTGATATGGTTCAGTGATATATTGATATGGTTCAGTGATATATTGATATGGTTCAGTGATATATTGATATGGTTCAGTGATATATTGATATGGTTCAGTGATATATTCATATAGTTCAGTGATATATTGATATAGGTTCAGTGATGATATATTGATATGGTTCAGTGATATATTGATATGTTCAGTGATATATTGATATGTTCATTGTGTTCATGATATATTGATATGGTTCAGTGATATATTGATATGGTTCAGTGATAAATTGATATGGTTCAGTGATATATTGATATGGTTCATTGATATCTTGATATGGTTCAGTGATATATTGATATGGTTCAGTGATATATTGATTGGTTCAGTGATATATTGACAAGGTTCAGTGATATATTGATATGGTTTAGTGATATATGTATATTGACATGGTTCAGTGATATATTGATATGGTTCAGTGATATATTGACTTGGTTCAGTGAAATATTGATATGGTTCATTGATATATTGATATGGTTCTGTGAGATATTGACTTGTGTCAGTGATACATGTATATTGATATGGTTCAGTGATATATTGACTTGGTTCAGTGATATATTGACATGATTAAGTGATATATTGATATAATTCAGTAATTTTTTTTGTAGAAAACAGTTCACGCTAAAGTTGAAAATGCAATGAAAATGATATGAAGGTATACTTGATTTTTAGCTTTGTGAATCAAATACATGTATAGCTATTTGATGCAAATTGTGATTTTACACATGTGTAATCCCTTCCTCTACACTCCAGGGATAACTTTTACTGTCATTACACCCCTGGACTATCTCATAGTAACACTAAAACCAGGTCAGGAGAAAAAAACTGACCAATCACAAGCCTGCAGTTACGTTATTTGAAGATTGTATTTGTAAATTACATGTCGCTTCGTCCCTCCTTTTGGTATTGGCTCGTTAGAATCATATGTTTATGAAAAATTTACAAAAGCGATAAGCGACAAATGAGATCATCAACTATAAGAAATCTTAAGAACTATGACACACCTCATTAGTTTGTTTCAGTGATATATTGGTAAGATTCAGTGATATATTGACAAGGTTCATTGATATATTGACAAGGTTCAGTGATATATTGATATGGTTCAGTGATACATTGGTAAGGCTTAGTGATATATTGACAAGGTTCAGTGATATATTGATATAGTTCAGTGATACATTGATATGGTTCAGTGATATATTGATATGGTTCAGTGATATATTGATATGGTTCAGTGATATATTGATATGGTTCAGTGATATATTGATATGGTCAGTGATAAATTGATATGGTTCAGTGATATATTGATATGGTTCGGTGATATATTGATATGGTCCAGTGATATATTGATATGGTTCAGTGATATATTGATATGGTTCAGTGATATATTGATATGGTCAGTGATAAATTGATATGGTTCAGTGATATATTGATATGGTTCGGTGATATATTGATATGGTCCAGTGATATATTGATATGGTTCAGTGATATATTTACTAGTTCAGTGATATATTGATATGGTTCAGTGATATATTGATATGGTTCAGTGATATATTGATATGGTTCGGTGATATATTGATATGGTTCAGTGATATATTGATATGGTCAGTGATATATTTACTAGTTCAGTGATATATTGATATGGTTCAGTGATATATTTACTAGTTCAGTGATAAATTGATATGGTTCAGTGATATATTGATATGGTTCGGTGATATATAGGGATTGGATTTCGTTTTTTGTTAACCATGCTTGTATGGAGCAATTCCTCTAAGAATATATTCTATGGGGGCGCGTTTATATATTCTTAGAGGAATTGCTCCATACAAGCATGGTTAACATAAAAACGAAATCCAATAACCATGCTTGTATGGAGCAATTCCTCTAAGAATATATTATTGGGGCGCGTTAGCGCCCCATATTGAATATATTCTTAGAGGAATTGCTCCATACAAGCATGGTTAACATAAAAACGAAATCCAATCCCTATATTTACACTCACAAGACTTTTTATTTATATTTTATACAATAAAATCGTCATTTGAAAGTGACGTAATTTTTCAATAAAAGTTGGTCAAAAGTGGGAGGTGCTTACTCAATTGAACAGCGAATGATGACGCTTCACGTTACGTAGAATTATTCATCCGCGACGACAAAAAAGTTCAATATTTTAGTGTA
Organism: Argopecten irradians; assembly: GCF_041381155.1. NCBI lineage: Eukaryota > Metazoa > Mollusca > Bivalvia > Pectinida > Pectinidae > Argopecten > Argopecten irradians. Next base: position 25,319,519 of record NC_091148.1, read on the forward strand.
AAATAAACATGACAAACAAAGTAAATTTCAGAGACAATTTTATTTAATTATGATCAGATCAGAACTTTAAATATATATTCAATTTTGCTAAAAGTTAATATATAGCGTAATAACACAAAGAATTTGTACACGGCCACATGTGTGAACTCGGTGACCGGTATTGTGCAGCGAGGCGAAGCTGACGCACGCTTACACACTTTAGTTTGCCCAAGTTGTCAAAATACCGATTTTCAAGTAGCTCAATGTGTTTGAGATGTCGTCTGACTTGACGATATTACATCCTTGGGAGCCATGTGATTATATAATCTACGCTTAGATTCATATCGCCATCGATAGATGAAACAAATTCACTTGTGTTCGATGGATACAATGTATTTGTGGTGACGCGGAACTGTAAACACGTGGATTATTAGCGGTGCATGTTTTATAATACACATGATTAAATACTCAAAGAACAAAGACAAGAGGATATGTTTTATAACTGACCTCTATCAGAGGGTCTCACACCCGTCCACCCCAAAGGCTCGATCGTAGGACGAACATAGGCACAGAGGTAATGTTTACATTTGACACCCATCATTTTTAACAAAAATGAAAGCACGTCGCCCTGGTCGGGATATTTTTCCGTTTCTTTATACAATTGTTAATTTAAAAATTGTGTGAATCATATATAAATATAAAACATGTATATATTGTTTACATTTTTCCAAAATTCTATGACAAACAACAATATACACGTAATGTTGCGTCAAAATGTAAACAAAGCCATGTGTTTCTTTTAAAAAAAGTAGTCCTTTTACGTTGCACAGAACATTTCCTTACGCAAGTTCAGAGTTCAATGTTACCATGCAGTTATGGTAAACAAAATCGGCTAGTATTAGCGTATAGTGACCAAGCCTAGCAAGTGTAAATATGGTTCAGTGATATATTGATATGGTTCAGTGATATATTGATATGGTCAGTGATATATTGATATGGTTCAGTGATATATTGATATGGTTCAGTGATAAATTGATATGGTTCAGTGATATATTGATATGGTTCAGTGATATATTGATATGTTCAGTGATATATTTACTAGTTCAGTGATATATTGATATGGTTCAGTGATATATTGATTGGTTCAGTGATATATTGATATGGTTCAGTGATATATTGATTGGTTCAGTGATATATTGACAAGGTTCAGTGATATATTGATATGGTTTAGTGATATATGTATATTGACATGGTTCAGTGATATATTGATATGGTTCAGTGATATATTGACTTGGTTCAGTGATATATTGACATGATTAAGTGATATATTGATATAATTCAGTAATTTTTTTTGTAGAAAACAGTTCACGCTAAAGTTGAAAATGCAATGAAAATGATATGAAGGTATACTTGATTTTTAGCTTTGTGAATCAAATACATGTATAGCTATTTGATGCAAATTGTGATTTTACACATGTGTAATCCCTTCCTCTACACTCCAGGGATAACTTTTACTGTCATTACACCCCTGGACTATCTCATAGTAACACTAAAACCAGGTCAGGAGAAAAAAAACTGACCAATCACAAGCCTGCAGTTACGCTATTTGAAGATTACAGAGAGCGCGACGCCTAACTGCAAAGCAACAGAATCAACCACAGTGTACCATTATACAATTCCGTTGATTTACATGTAGAATCAAATTACCTGTGTCTTCTGTTAGTTGTTAGTCTAGGGGTGAATATACCGTCAGTGATACTAACCGCTGGAGCAACAAGGATGGTGTAATTCAAGGTAAGAATATTTCTGGTACAAAACTTTATTGTCTGCAGCTCTCGGGTTAGTCTGAAGGTTTTTTTCATTACTTACAATAAGCATAGCTTCCATTCTTTCAGTTTTCATATTAAACTAACTTACATGAAATACAGTGAAAGGTTTTCCATTAATTGATATTATATTTCTCATTAATTTATATCACATTTTCCAATAATATCATATTTTCTATTAATTTATATTACCTTTTAAATATTTGTTTTTCTATGAACATTATATTTTCTATTTTACCTTTCTATATATTCGTTCTGCCTTTCATTCTCTTTATTTCTCTCTCTATCTAAGACAAAAGTTACCAATATTTTGAGAATTGAAAAAATACTGTCAGCACCTGGCAACTGCCCCACATGGAATTCGAACTCGCGACCTAGAGATTGAGGGTTTGTGGTAATATGTTGGGACATCGTAACTACTTTTCTACCGCGGTCCCTCACTAAAAACAGTCATTTAAGGCCGGAATCAGGCGAATGCAATATGTGCGCTTTGAAGGCACTGTTCATATTCATGGGCTCCAAGTGTCATTGAAGACAATACAAAATACCTTATTAACCTGGATCTAGTCTACAAACCATTCAATGTCGACATAACTAACACTGTCCCCTCTATGTTCATGTTCTCCAAGTGTCCATCGTGTCTCCTTCATCTCACCATTTGTTGTTAAAATCAAAATTCTCCAAAACGGAATGAAGCTAGGGTCATTATCATCGAATTGCATCAAACGAAAAAACTGAGCAGCAATGTTACCATCAGTATTCACCTGTATGTTGTCCACGGTCACACTTAGAATCTCTGTTGGCGAAAGTTTGACAATACATCGTAATCTTGACCCGGCACGAACGGCGTCTAATAAGTCCGATTTTAACCCTTCTATAGCAGAACCACTAGAGTCTGTGGTAAGAACAAGACGCCATTTTCTAGTATCGACAAACCAGGAGGCTGACGTGGTATATTTATTTCCTCCCATTTTCTGTGAAGTACCACGCTGATATAGATCCGTGTACATCCTTCCACTAGTGGATATTCGAACAAGTTTAGATATGACAGGTCCTACCTTTTGTTTCGTTTCTGTTTCTGATACTGCTTGGCTCAGAAGTTGGACAGTGATGTTGTCGTTGTCGATGACAACGTTATCTGCGTCCATTACATAACCGTCAAACATAATTCTCACCTTTCTGCCGTGTCTGATCATGTCTATCAGTTCTTGTTTTGATCCAACAGTTGCATCACCGTTGTTTTCATGGGAAAAACTAAGAATCCAACAGTAGTCTACAAACCAGTCAATCTCAGCTGTGGATGAAAACGTTTGCCAATTGGCTGTACCCGCACCAATGTGTGGCCGGGAAACTTCTCTGCTGCCAAAGGACGACGTTAACGTCATGTACCAATAGAAAGTCCGTGTAGCCCATTCAGGACCTGAGGATGACGTCACTTTCCAAAATGTCTGCGATGCTATCCCACACCCAGTACTAACAAACTCAACGCGGTCAGCACTTAATAAAGAATTTAAAGATCCGTGTGGGTTTCCCACCATCCTTATATCTGCGCCTTTTTCTGCAGCATTGTAGAGATCAGTCATGTTACCACAGGCAGAGGAACCGTCACCATGGTTACAATACACCGGGTTCATCTGAGAGGTCGTGTTCCGCATACGTCTTAAAATGTATAGACAAAGTACATCAATAGAATGTTTGTATGAATTATATTTGTGAGAAAAGCAAGTAATATCTTTCAAATAAACAAAAAATATTCAGGTTTTGTACACTACAGAGCCATTTCACTTACGGTTATCAGTAATATCTTTCAAATAAACAAAAAATATTCAGGTTTTGTACACTACAGAGCCATTTCACTTACGGTTAGGTATCAATTGTGACGTCAGTACTTTGTGAGCGATACTTCCTGTGTCGTTCTCTCTGAAAAGTATGACGTTACGTTCGCAAACACATGACGTCACAAGCATTACCTATCCGCAAGGGAAGAAACACTGTAATATCCAAATACAGAATATTTTTCACTTCTTACAGCACGGAGATTATTCTTAAATGAATTTATACCATAACTACGCATGTTTCTGAATGGAAAAATAATGTGATAAAGTCCATAGAATTTTAATATGACTGAAGACAAGGCCTTTAAGGGCGCAGCCAGATATTTTTATATGAATCATGCACAGCATGTGAAGAGAGAAGCTCTACTTGTTTAATTTATATTTCATGTAGAAAACGTAATTTAGAAATGAAATGACACACTCTAAACTATAGAAGTATATGATGTAATAATTGTCTAGCATAAACTCAAAGAAATAAACTCAAAGATTCGGATTTATCTGTGTCCAATTAAGGCCTGAAGTGCCGCGTATGCGAATCCTATGATTTCGCGCCATTTGTTGACGTTATGTGACGTCATGATTCCTTGTGCTCATCTTTGCCTTGGAGGATATTTTGACTGCATTCCATAGCTTATAATTTTTAAAGTGTTATCATTATTATTTAATAATTAAAAGAAACTGTTTAATTACTCCTGTTATGCATTTGCATTAGTGAAATATAAATTTTATTGGGGAGAGCAGTACCGGAGCGACGCACACCTCCCCATATGTATGAAAAAAATGGCGGCCGTAAACTGAAGCTGTCAGAGTGTAGGATTGAATTTTACAGATTGTGTTTTTTCTTATATTTTTGTATATCTGTTACCTTGCGCCCTTATTATCGTTGATGTTTATGTCGTCGTTATTATATAGTTTCCCTGAATTTAGATGAGAAACAACTAATCACCACGTGCACGGTATGAAATAATCATTTTCAACAACGAGTAAATGTTATTTACTTAGTGTATTTAAACAATCATTCCTATAAACCAACAGATTATTGCATGCGATTTACTTTAAAGTCCATAAATTCCGCTAATAAAATTAATCCGTGATAGTTGATATTCGCGATTTTTTTAGTCTTTTTATCTACTCTTAGGATACGTTGAAAAGTATTCCGTTATAATTACCTGCTGAACCAAACGGAATGCGTCCCTGTTGGTGATGTGGAGGTCGGTATAACGAGACTATATCTATTTACCTGCTGAACCAAACAGAATGCGTCCCTGTTGGTGATGTGGAGGTCGGTATAACGAGACTATATCTATTTACCTGCTGAACCAAACAGAATGCGTCCCTGTTGGTGATGTGGAGGTCGGTGAGTAAACGAGACTATATCTATTTGTACCTGCTGAACCAAACAGAATGCGTCCCTGTTGGTGATGTGGAGGTCGGTATAACGAGACTATATCTATTTACCTGCTGAACCAAACAGAATGCGTCCCTGTTGGTGATGTGGAGGTCGGTATAACGAGACTATATCTATTTACCTGCTGAACCAAACAGAATGCGTCCCTGTTGGTGATGTGGAGGTCGGTATAACGAGACTATATCTATTTACCTGCTGAACCAAACAGAATGCGTCCCTGTTGGTGATGTGGAGGTCGGTATAACGAGACTATATCTATTTACCTGCTGAACCAAACAGAATGCGTCCCTGTTGGTGATGTGGAGGTCGGTATAACGAGACTATATCTATTTACCTGCTGAACCAAACAGAATGCGTCCCTGTTGGTGATGTGGAGGTCGGTATAACGAGACTATATCTATTTACCTGCTGAACCAAACAGAATGCGTCCCTGTTGGTGATGTGGAGGTCGGTATAACGAGACTATATCTATTTACCTGCTGAACCAAACAGAATGCGTCCCCAAACGAGACTATATCTATTTACCTGCTGAACCAAACAGAATGCGTCCCTGTTGGTGATGTGGAGGTCGGTATAACGAGACTATATCTATTTACCTGCTGAACCAAACAGAATGCGTCCCTGTTGGTGATGTGGAGGTCGGTATAACGAGACTATATCTATTTACCTGCTGAACCAAACAGAATGCGTCCCTGTTGGTGATGTGGAGGTCGGTATAACGAGACTATATCTATTTACCTGCTGAACCAAACAGAATGCGTCCCTGTTGGTGATGTGGAGGTCGGTAAACGAGACTATATCTATTTACCTGCTGAACCAAACAGAATGCGTCCCTGTTGGTGATGTGGAGGTCGGTATAACGAGACTATATCTATTTACCTGCTGAACCAAACAGAATGCGTCCCTGTTGGTGATGTGGAGGTCGGTATAACGAGACTATATCTATTTACCTGCTAAACCATATTTACAGCATAAACCAAACAGAATGTGTCACTGTTAGTGATGTGGAGGTCGGTATAACGAGACTATATCTATTTACCTGCTGAACCAAACAGAATGCGTCCCTGTTGGTGATGTGGAGGTCGGTATAACGAGACTATATCTATTTACCTGCTGAACCAAACAGAATGCGTCCCTGTTGGTGATGTGGAGGTCGGTATAACGAGACTATATCTATTTACCTGCTGAACCAAATAGAATGCGTCCCTGTTGGTGATGTGGATGTCGGATTTACGGCCTCACCAAGATTAACCTCGCCCCAGTGTACCTTTCCATGGTCGCATACCTTGGCAAATTTCCAGTACATACTGGGTTCAAATGTGTCCCAGCTGCTCTTGGACAAAACGAATAGAGAAGCCGTACAGATGACCCCGCCTTTTGTTATGACGTCATTAACCTCAAGGTAAAGGTCAGGCGGTAGGTGTATCCGCATATCGTCACCCCGTAAGGCGGCCGACAACACCTCAGCCCTGGTACCGTATAGGACACGTCCGTCAGCCTCCACCTCGAACAACTTTTCCCATGATTCATCGCATATCGCTTCAATAAACAAAAGAACGTGTCATTCCTGCCATAACAAGACTGAAGGTTATATTTGCAACAACTGATGTGCGTCGCTCTCTACATAAATGATCTTCAAAGGAAGACTTTGCAGATATGTGATTGGTTAATTTTGCTATCTCCTAAATCCCCCCAGTTGATATAACGACAGTGATAGAACACCAGCAATGTCGCGGATGAATGATAGTTTGCTGTGTTTCCTTACAAGTTATAATGTATGTAACAGAGGTTTATATCCACCCTAGGACTATCTGATAGAGAGATGGTATCGGTATACGTACTCACCAGGGAAATCAATATGTATTGTTCCTTTGTTACGTTATTTTGTAGACCTTTTTTTCTTTTGAATATTTTTGTTGCCTCATTCACATATATAATATAAACATTTAACAAATGCTCTTTATGAAAACATGCCTTTCAATATAATAATATATGTTAACAATTATAAACTTTTTATTCAAAATTGAGTGATACTTTCCCATTTTTGCCGGATCTTATTTGCTGCACTTTGAGTTAGCATATAGCTTATAGGTCGAATATTAATCAATTTTTCTATTTCTTACATGCGCCCCAATTCGGAACGTTACCGTATACGTAGTGTCGCATCAAATATATGTATATTTTACAAGTAATATACATATATTTATACCTGTCAGTTGAACATCATCAAACATGCCAAATAGAAACGTAACAGGATTTCTGTCTAATACAACATTATATTTAAGTTGTACTGAATTTATAAGACCTGTCCAAAGTGACTAACTATGTGGACAATCCAAGGAAAAGGTGCAATATTGTTTCAGTAGCTTAACTACAAAAACTTCATTCTTGATGTTCCAATAACTTTCGTTTTAAAAGCGTAGAATTCGTGAACAAAAAATCTATGAGTTATTCTATATTATAAACTTTGTAATTTTAAGTCTTTTGTCTCATAAAATGGAAGAGCGTGTATGCTATCCCGTTAATTTTGATTAAGGTTAATATGTGAAATAGTATGCCACCTCTTGTGAATTTGTTCGGGATAGACAATCACTGTAGACAATAATTTACGATAGAAATATCTAGAAAAAAAATTCAATATTTTTCAGTTGTTCTAAATTATTTTGCAAGACATAATCAATATTTTTCCCGTAATTCCTAATCATTCTCCTCCAGTCCCTAGGTATTGCACTAATGATACTATTATAGTTCATAAAATTGATATTTCTGAACAAGGCTATTAAAAGACAAATCATTCCCATCTTCATCCATTAGGTCATTAACATAGAAAATGTCCTCATTACACAGCTTTTCCAAAAAGATAGTCTGTCTATTTATTTTAATTTCTTTATTGAACCATAGGGACTGAGAGAGAACAACTTCTGGGGCTGCTGGGGAGATCTGATCTCGTAAAGATCTCCCCAAATAGACATAATTTCCTTCCAAAATTTTCAAACCCATACCTTTTGTGCAACTTTCTGTAGTCCAAATTTTGGACATATTCATCAATTTATAACTTTTTTTTCTAATCTGCATAATTATTTTGGCCTAAGCACTTCTTTATCTAAATGAGTTTTAAAGATTTACTGTAAGAAAAAATATCTGGCACTTTTAAACCACCATCTTTAAAATCACTAATTTTGTTTGAGCTTGTCAATTTTACTATTCCATATAAAATCATAGAATAACACTTAGAATTTTTAAGGGTCTTAACATGAGGACTAGGTATTACATTTTATATTTGTACAATAATGGGAAATACGAAAGTCTTGAAAACAGCCACTCTCCCAGTAATAAATAAGTTTCTAAATGATCAGTCTGAGAGAAGAGATTCAACAGATTAAAATTTTCCCGTAAAATTATCTTCCTAAATATCATCTTTTGATAAATCATACTTAATTTCTAAGAGCTTAAATTTCTGTCGATGATTACATGAAAGATTATGCTCTGTTTCGATTTCCTCCCTGCAGCCCCGTTTCACCCCAATCAATACAGCTTGTGACTTATCAATCAATCAATATAGATGTGACCAAATTTTTTTATAGAATTCTACGGTAATTTTTTTTTAGATTTTTTTTTTTATTTATTGGATCATTTTTTCGTTACACTGCCTTTCTTTTAGATTGCAGAAATATTTTGTACTTTCTTCGCCTTCGACTCTCCATCGTACTTTTGTCCAAGTGATCAAACCCTTAAATTTCTTTTCCCTTATTATTTTCAATTTATTTACCCTCTACCTCAGAAATATTGTTCAAAAATTGTACATTATCTTCAGATTGGTCTTTATTATATAATTTATATAATTCATCTTCTAACTCCTTCTCCTATGTTTGTCGTTCCCTTTTCTTCAATGACGAATAGCTAATAATTTTTCCCCTAATTACTAGTTTTAAGGTTTCCCAAAATAATTTTTCAATTTTCTCCCCTAATTACTAGTTTTAAGGTTTCCCAAAATAATTTTTCAATTATCTCGAATTCTGTGGCTTCTAAATTGCCGTTTTCGTCCACTTTATTTTGTAGACCTTCATGGCATAATTTCCTTTGTTGCTCAAGCTAGTTTGACAAATTATACTAGATGATGAACGCACTTTTCCATATTTCATATTTCACAGAGTTTCTTTGAAAAACAAAGGGCAGATAAATCTGTTATATGTTAATACATAATACTCACACATATTCTTCTTTTGTTTATGACCCTCGCGGATGTAGACATTCTCTGTAGACGCTTCCTGATTGTTTGCGCGTGCGCACTCTCCAGTTGCAGTGTTGAATTTGGCCACCACTCCACCAGTGGGTTGTAATAAAGCGAGACATTGTATCGTGCTATTTACGATTGTGATATTATAGATACCAGTTTCGCTATTAGACCCTCCCTGGCTACACCTTCCGGGACCTATGGTCGGCTTTATCCGTCCTAAATGCCACTTTTGCTCCATCGTGATTGGAGTACATATACCTAAACCATAAATACTTATAGATAATTAAATCAATCAATATGTATTTGTTTTGACAATTCATCTTTAACTATATATATATATTGATACAAAATAATAACGACAGCAGGTTAGTATTACAGTGTAGTTTGACTCTAAGTTATGTGGGAAAAATCATTCATATCTATTCCTTCAAGCAAGGACGTATCTTACTTATAAATCCTTGCTTCAAGGTTTAAAGAGTTACAATGAATAAATAAAATTATTACATGAACTGGAAAAACAAAACAGAACATTGGATAATTAAGGAGACTACTGATACAGTTCACAATGTACATAGCAATGGAAGAAACATACAAGTGAAGTACTGCTACAATGTATAAACTATGACAAAACAAAATGCAAAAGGTGTGAAACATACATCATGTTACGATATTTGAAATCACTCGAATGTTACAGTAATTAACTATATTTATACCATAACTATGCTTGTTTCACAATGGGAAAAACGTGTGAAAAATTCATTAGCAGTTATAGACTCTGTTTGTGGGTACTATATTTTATGGCGGAAAGATATGATGCAAAATGTGGCGGCTACCTCCCCTGAATGTGACGAGAAACAGCGGATTCCCATGGTATAAATATAGAGTAACTGTTATGGGATAAACACGTTCCTTAACGCGGGACTGTTATTTATCATATTTATCTCACTCTCGTTAGTTAATTTTCAGATTATGAAATGACACTCTCTTAAGCTCGTGTTTTTTTTCAAACTATGATTTGAAAAATAAACATAAGTCACTTGTTGAAGTACTTTACTGATTTGAAGTTATTTAGAAAAAAAATGATAACTCACTTTTAATATCATGTAATTTTAAATCACTTTCTAAACTCGGCATTACCATCGTCGGAGACCAACGGGGGATCGCACTACACTACGCTACACTTATCAATGTTAGTGTATATCGCTTAGCTGGGTTACCGAGGATGGGCATTACAAAACATTACAACCCATGGAGATATTTGTAAAGAATATATAACAAATATATAACCCAATTTGTATAATGTATGGGGTATCTTGAACAATAATTTTTCAGTTTGAAAAATAATGTTTCTATCGAATGTTGTAATATTTATATTGCCATTGCTTGGTAAGATCATCTGATAATGTGTTATAACATAAGAGACGACAAAATCTACGATGGCAGTTAAATGTGAGTAACCGAACTTACTTGACGCAATCAGGATAGAGAAAATCTCTCCTAAACATATTAACGGTATGAAACTGAACATTGTGTATCATTGTTTCCCAGTCGACTGTCGCTTGTCTCCCAGCCTGCACAGACCACAAGAAACTCCTAAAAAAATTATTTCTCTTAGGATCCGCTGTGATCAATAAAAGATCATTGAAGCGTTTGTCTTGCGTTAAATTAGCGAAAACATTTTATGACAGCTTTTGATAAATAACTAATGAATGGTTGCATACAATGACAACCTTTTAATATATAGTTGTTTTTGATATATAATAAATGCACGACTCGCTTGACAAACAAAATTATTGTTCTTAGAACCATCCAATGCAACCAAGCAGCCGACAGACTGAGACATTGTTGCATAATGCAGTGAAGCATTGTCGCACTTTCGCATCGCACATTGTCGCACTGTCGAATGGCGCATTTTCGCATGGAGCATTGTCACATCGTCACTTTTTGCTTGGCGCATTAGTATTGTGGCACAGCTGTCGCATGGTCGTCAATGCGACATGGCCGATATCAGCCACCATTCTGGAGAGCACCTTATTTTCGCGCTGACTTAATTTCCCGTTTTCTATGGTGGCATATTCCTGCCACCACTTAATATTAAACGAGATAATTATCTCGCCAAAATTACCATGATAACGTCGGCTTATCATAATAATTTAGTCTACTTATTGTGATAAATATGTCGACTTGTCATGATAATTAAGACAACTTTTCTTGACGTTGTAAGTCAACATATCATATTTACATTTTCACTTCGCTCCGCCTCAATGAAACTAGTAATTATAAACTCCTAAAACTTCATGATGCTTGATCACGCGCTGACCTCTGACCGGCATGAGAATACATATTGATTTTGTTGACATTGTGACCTAGTTTTACGCCGCTTCAATTTTGATTGTACTTTCAGCGATGAGGCCTACTAGTAATATCGTTGTACATTTAGAAACACAGACAGAAACACTTGATAAATTGATATTAGAAATTGTCAGTAATATACACGTCTACTTTGATGCAACGCTCACTTAGGTTTGAAGCCCCAGAAAAAATGCTGAACTTTACTGAAGTACCGAACGCATTGAAGTTCGCCACGTAATAGCACCTACATGTAGGCCTGGTATTATAATCGATAATGATCCTAAAACTCCAGTTGACAATGAAGTTATCACACTTCAAGAATAACACATAATTCTTTCAGTGATGTGCGATTAAATTAACATTTAACACATTTTACTGAGCCGTTATTGGACCGCATCGCATACATAGACACAGGGGTTTGGTTTCACACTAGGTTTAGTTACATCCGACAATCATTGAAATCAAATTTTAAAAGGTTTGATTATGTATGAATACCAACTGTTCGGCATTTTCATCAATTGTCATTTTCTTTGAAACCGGACCCCAGCTAAATCGAGCTACCAGATCACACATTAACTGCACTGCCAGTAGATTAAACTGCACAGCAAGTTTACTATTTGAAGCGACATCAGAATTATTTTGTGATAAAACTTAAGCCAGTGATTTTTATACATGAAAACAACATTTCGAAATCGCCGTTTTTAATCGTAAAAATTATCAAAAGAATGAAGCTATGAACTATGAAGAAAGTTAATCTCGTGCAAATGGTACATGAACTGCTTATTTGAACGAGATTAACTTTAAATGATGACTAAGTTGACTTATTGCATTAGTTATCTTACTAAGGAGACATATTTCAATAAATTGCGGAAACGCAAATATCTTGGTTCCCGTTTCAGATTTAATCGACTTATCAAGATAACTAACATGATAAGTCGACTTAATATGATAAGTTTGGTGAGATAATTTTAATGAAATATCGCTTTAATTACATGTATAACGACAAGTCGACTTAATTATCACGACAAATTGACTTAATTATTATGATAAGTCGACGTATTTTGGCGAGATAATTACCTCGCTAAGATATTAAAGATGCTCCACCGCCGACAGAGCATAAATGCTATTCACCATTTGAACAATAATTGGTGTTTAATCGTGTATATATATGCCTAATTAACACGAAAATAATATAAAATAATTTAATTCGCCTTTGGTACATGCGCAATCAGTACTTCATTCCATATAGGCTATAGAGCCACTGAATTTTTTCGGGATGCAATTAATTATTTTTCATATTTTTGACTCGAAGTAAAATTAGAAGGTCAAACTTTTCAATGGCGGTAATGATGTAAAGTAAGTAACTTTTGTAACTGAAGAAAAATGCTAAATCGTCTGCTCCTGTTTTTGATAATGAAAAAATACCATTTGTCAGCGGTGGAGCATCTTTAAGTGGTGGCAGGAATATGCCACCATAGTTTACACGTTACATGACTCACTATCGTTTCTCCTCTGCTGACCAAAAGCTGCCAAGTTGTTATCGTTGGCAGCCTTAATTCTGTAATGGAGGCCCGTCGATACGAGCGCCGAAGGCGCGAGCAATATGTAATGTAGGGGTCCGGATGCAATTTCCTACATTGTAGTGAATTTCGGCATTGAATTTGCTTATCTTAAAGTATACATTTTCCTTTCTCAACTTAACATACACATGTCTGAAATATAACAGCCAGCCGGGCTACTGCACTTTGAAATTCTGGCAGCCCGATATATATTTTTTCAGACAGCCCGGGCTACCGGGCTATAGTGTTTGATATATATTTGAATTATATCGAATTGAATATTTAATTAAATTAATTTTTGTGAGATCTATCAAAAAGAAAATACATCTAATATAAGTTTCCGGGTCTATTAGTTCGCAAAAATAGCAAAATTTTACATGACAAGAAATCGCTTTATAACAGTCATTTTGACGGTGATCAGTTGACGTCACCACGTCAGCATTAGTGACATCATAACGGTCACGTTTTGGGTGTCAGTAACTTAAAGAATATATTTTTATTTAGTTGAGGTTATGAGGGTATAATGATAATGGAGCACGTGTAAATTATGTAACATCGGCGAAGCCCGGTTACATAAAATTTACACGGGCTCCATTATCATTATACCTTCATAACCTCAACAAAATAAAAAAACATAATTTACACGTGCTCCATTATCATTATACCCAACAAAATAAAAAAATATATTCCTTATATTTACAGTTTCTCACGTAAATGGATATTATTTATTCTCGCGGCAGTTGCATATTTTTTATTAAAATACTCATATTCTTTTCACTCCCGTCATCTTCAACGAACTCGATTGGACAGCTGATTGGAATCGGGTCAAAAGTGAGGTCATGACCCCACGTTGCTACGCCATCGACTAGTCCCGTAACAATGTATATGTAATAATAATAGAATCGCCGCGCGTGTTGTGCCAACATTATACACTGATAATGATACTTCATTTTGCCTTGGTTAGTTTATATAGTAGAAGTGACAAGTAAATGTAAATATATGCATGTATATTTATTGTATACAGAAACATATATACACTGTAGGTAATATGTACGTAATACATATGCATGTATATTTATTGTATACAGAAACATATGTACACTGTAGGTTAATATGTACGTAATACATTGGACAAGTTTCTGTTTACCAGAGAGATATTAAGTTTAAATTCTGTTCAGTGCAAGTTACATTTGTTCATCATTAATTTAGATATACTATATTATATATAGATCTAGTACAGTAATCTTTGTTAAAGGCCTATCCAAGGATGTTACAGTGTTAAATCATTGGCCTATCATCTTGTTTAAAATGTTTTCACTGTTAAAATTTCACTTGTTTTTTAATTTGTTTAGGTTTTACAGGAAATTATGGAGACTTCTATATTTTAAAAATATTTTGGCGACCAGGATGCGGGATCATGAAGCAATCACAGACTTGATTTAAGACTTTAAACGTTTTGTAACGCCTTTTTTTGATTGCCTAAGTCTAAAATGAGACTGTTTTGGACTTAGATTTTTTTCATGATCTTCTTCAGAGCCAGTCCGAGATCGGTACATTTTGCGTTGGAAGGGAAATAACTCGAGTGACAAATATACAAACTGTAGAAGACATTGAAATTCAGGCTAATATAGTCGATAAGAACATTTGATAATATAGGTTTTAATATCATTTACACAGTACTAGTACATCGGGATGGCGGCTGGACCAGTTCCCCTGAAGAGGCAGAGTTCTGCCGAAAGAATTAATTCTGGAGTCTCACACTCAAAAATACATCGATTTTCGGGAGAAATCCCTTATTTTCCAGACGAACTTATAATCAAAACAGCTACATGCGTGAGTGATTTGACGGATGTGCGTCGTTCTGCATACTGTTTGACACCATTACAAGTCACCAGTTGTAATGCTGCTGTTCCGGAAGACGCATTTTCATTTTCAAATGCATCTTGCAGCGTTCGCCCTATTGAACCAATGCACGTATTCGGTAGCATATTCGGAAAGGGTGTACACTTACTACTGAATTACTTGGATGAGAGACTGCTACCAGAGAACAATAAAGAAAGACACGTTTTGGGTAAACTTTTGAATTACTTGGTGGATACAGGTAAGCACATTACTGCTATATTTGACCTAATTCAAGGTCGAGGTCATTCAACTGAACAAACTGAAGTGCTGAATATTTTGAGAAAATTGAAGTGCAGACAATTTTTTTTCAATCGTTGCACTATCAATATCCAAAAGAAATAAAATTAATTTAAATTTTACTGACAAATTAGTAGAATTAAAAATGTACACCTCATTTCTGAGGTAACTTTAATTTGCCTTCTTATACCACAGGGGCCCGTAACTACTGTTTATATTATAATATATAATTTCAGTCACTGGGTACGTTATATCACGTACCCAGTGACTGAAAATATATATAATAATATAAACAGTGGTTACGGGCCCCTGTGCTCATACCAAACGAGATTTCAAATGCAATTAAATTTCATGATTAAAGATTTTTCAATATCAGAAAGAGGAGCAGGCGATTTAGTTTTTTTTCAGTTACAAAAGTTACTTGCTTTACACCATTACCTCCATTGAAAAGTTTGAGCTTTTAATTTTACTTTAAAAAATTTCCTTGGCACTTTATTCTCTATGAAATGAAGTACAGTTGGTACTAGATTAAAGGTTATACTCTTGTGCACACGGAGTGCACAAGATTTATATGTACTGATTGTGCATTCACCTAAAGCAATATAAATTATTTTATATTGGTTTTTTTTATGTTTATTAGACATATATATATAAATTAACACGATTAAACACCTATTATTATTCAAATAATGAATATCATTTATGCTCTGTCAGCGGTGGTCGTGGAGCATCTTTAACCGGTAAACCTATTGAACTTGTAGTTGAATTTGTTTAACACATGTTTTTTTCAAAAATTCTAATTACACATTTTTGTAGACTTCCTGCGAAATATGCAAAAACGCATGTGATAATAAATTGGTATTTTCCTTTATCATTCAGATTCTCATGCTGCATTGGAAAAAGTACAAAACTTTTCAGAAGCAGAACAAACCATTTGTTTGGTGAATCACTTATTTGTTAAGTTGGCAGCCTCTCCAAACTTCACGGTAAATAAACACTCCAGGAGGAAGCAGAGCACGGCTTGTCCGTGTGGAAATGGTGACTGTACATTACAGGGCCAGTATGGTGACACAAGCATAGGTAGGCATCTTAACACCAACACACACACACCCCCCCCTCTCTCTAGGAAAAAATGATATGCATTGATGGCTTCTAATTGCGAAAAGCAACTAGGTATATATTGATTAGATTTTCTAACAATTCATTCATCCATGTTTTGATATATCCATAATCTTAATGACAAATTAGGCCTAAAAAAAGATATGTATGTTTCAGGTACCCCTACCTACCCTAGTTTTTACTTCCGACCCTAGCTATTTTATCACACTTTTTTCAAAACAAAATGTTGTGTATGAAGTTGTCAACTTAGATTTTTACGCATGCTTTAAGTTTATCCAGATAAAGTTCAATTACGAATATGGTAATGAGAAATAAAAGACTTCTAGCCAGCCGAAAGCCTGAAAGACAAAGTACATGTATTATTAAATTACTTTTTAATGTAGTTATAAAGCCAATCGACCCCTCCTAAAAATGAAATAGAAAAATAAGATAAAAAAAAATCCCGACCGACCTACCCTATTTTTTTCAATCATGTAACCTGAAACGTGCATTTATTTTTGTTTGGCCTTAGTAAAGTAGTACTGACAATAAATAAGCCTGGCTCGAATGTATGAACTTGTCAGATTTATTGATGAAATAGTGAAAGCTCAAAGTAAACAAAGTTTACATAAGTATGCTGATGATGGTTTGATTATCATTTACATTAAATGTAAACAGCAATGCAGCATAATAGACAACATTAACAGTACCAAAAATATGGTTACACTTATTTCTTGTCTCATTCATACACAGTAATACACTTTACACTTGCGAATATTTTTAATATAATTTTATGAGGAGAGCATCCTTAAAGATGCTCCACCGCTGACAATAGGTATTTTTTCACTATCAAAAACAGGAGCAGACGATTTAGTATTTTTCTTGAGTTACAAAAGTTAATTACTTTACACCATTACCACCATTGAAAAGTTTGAGCTTCTAATTTTACTTCAAGTTGAAAATATGAAAAATAATTAATTGCATCCCGAAAAAAATCTGTGGCATTACATTATATGTATATCCTATATGGAATGAAGTACTGATTGCGCATGCACCAAAGGCAAAATAAATTATTTATATTATTTTTTGTGTGTTAATTAGACATATATATACAAGATTAAACATCAATTATTGTTCTAATGATGAATGCCATTTATGGTCTGTCGGCGGTGGAGCATCTTTAATAAACTGGTTTGTTGTTTTACTTTACAATACTGGCAGAATAAGGTTGAGTACCAGGTAACTAATAATAAATGGACATGAAAATATATAAATTATACCTTATGACTAGATCAGTAACATGTTGACTAAACGGACACATGAGTGTATTGAAAAAAGTAGTTATAGAAACATGCACCGTAAACACTGGTTAAATTCACCACTTCGACTGCACGTTATAATATTGCAATTATCGTTAGATTATTATTATTTTTGACTTTGGCATAGAAACATTGCTATCCTATAATAAAAAATATCAACAAATATTATATAAATTTACACAGTATGGGCCACCATATAGACTACGTGTAGCAAACAGCATGGCTAGACTGAAAACCGTATCAATAACGTTTGGCGGAAATAGAGAAATACCAAGGGCGATAACTCTAAACCACAAAAAATTATAAGAGGCAGAACAAATGTAATGGCTAACTAAAAAGAGGTAGATCACTACATTTAATTCCTTTATTTTATCCAGGACATGAAGATGTATGGCATGGAAGTGTGGCCATCATAATCAACACTGACGTGGTTCTGGAACCTGTTGAAGTATCTGATTATCCGGAGAGTCCAGATGGGGAAATCCCACAGGAAAGTGACCTTTGTGGCTTAGAGAGTAACCCCAAAATCATCGCTGAAACAATCGTATTTTCATTCCTTAAGAAGCAGTTACACTCTGAAAGTGATCACTTCCTGTTTCCATGTGTTGGTGCCGGAGGATCAGAATTGGTTTTCTATTTCTATGACTCTGAGAATGATGTTCTCCTGGAAAGTTCTCGAGTTCCACTTTTTATTGGAAGGTCTAACCACCAACAGACACTTAACTTTTCAGCGGTGATAGCTTGTTGGCTGGTTGTGAATTATAAATACTTGTGTACTGGTTTGACAAGAGGCATGCTGGTCCCAAATAAAAAAGCTGCTTTCTTTAGTCATGCATATCTGAAGTTACCAATTTACACATCTAAATTAAAGTTAGGAAATGTTGGAAGTTCAAAATGCTCCAAGAAACTGTGTTCTTCTGTTGATACTTCTGACGAAATCATTCTCGAAGCAAAACAAAAAATCTTCAAGATACAGCAGAAGAATATTGGACGTTTTGCTATTATCTAACTTTAATATTTTCAAAATAAAAATATGTCATTGTTTATGAAAACATAAATAACATTATTCTGTTGAACTACATTTTGAATAAAGTAGATGAGTACATTGTATATGTTAAAATGTTGTGATGATCCTGACTAAGGTGTAAATAGCTGGGATAGTTATAACGTCTGTGATAGTAACCCCTCGAGCATCAAGGATGGGGCTGAAGTGACCAAGATTACATTTTACGATCCCTGAAAAACAGTTGAGACAGACTGTTTATTATGTTTACTACCACAATCGGCGATGTTATTCAACTTTCAGGGTATCAGATAAACGTTGTTGGTTAAAAATTTGTTTATACCACACGTCGAGGTCGTTTAATGTGTCAAAAACGTGACGTGTTTATGTGAAGTATTATAATCTGTGTAACTCGTTTTGACGAAAAAGGATCTTAATACTGGTGAGTTTGGTAGAGTAAATTAGTCTGAAACGGACTTGAACTTGATCACAATGGCTTGATGATTATTTGGCGGGATGTAAATGGCACGGCCCTGCCGTGCGCATTTTTTCATAGTTCGACAAATAGTGTTATATTTTAAGTAACCTTAGTAACTTTAATAATACGTTAAATGAGAAATATTTCATCACAAAGTTTTTCCAAACTCGAAGACTTGAATGGAATCTTAAACAAAATTTGATTTTTGAATATTAATTAGTGCTTTGTTTTTGCTGATGAAAGTATCACTACATCTTATTTGCATATCTTGGCAAACACACGTTACTTTAGACACTCGCTAAAGCTCGTGTCTTTCGTAACTTTTAAAAAATAACTCACTCGTGGGGAATAAATTCCATATCCAATAACCACTCGTTATGTTACCTCTTTATACATATGTCCATTACACATGTTCATAGAATTTGAACCGTAGGAAACAGATCAAGATCTAGTATCCCATGGTCACAATATGTGACCACGATCGAGTGTTAACGATAAATCTTGCAAGTGATGTATGGAATTTGCAATGTTTTTGCAGTCTAGTTTAATCTTTAGTTTACCAGTTTATTTAAATGATGAACGTACAAACCCATAATGTTCAACGTTAGACGCCTTTTTCTGCCGCAATTAACATCGATGGTATCGTTTGCGTATTTACTGTTGATAAAATTAGGGGATGCGTCTCATGTTAAAACTTAAATTCATAATCAAATCTGCAGTAAGTTAATGAAAGATATTCTCTCCCTATTCTAAAATTATCTAGGTGATGCACACATGCAACATTTCCCTTTAAAAGTACAAAAATCACCAATTTAAAATCGCTTGTAAAATTGCAATAAAACGTCGAAGTATGAAAGAAATAGAGGTTACACAATGCGTGGTTGTTGAATATTGAATTTATTTCACTAGAGCGAGTTATTTTTTAAAAGTTACAAAAACAAAGACACGAGTTTTAGAGAGTTGAATAACGCCCCCTATTTTGGTAACATGTACATAATGTATATACCATTTAATCATAAGAACTATTTCATTATCAACTTCACTATTTGTTACTCTGTTATGAAATAAAATCTAAAAGGAATTAGCAGAGCATCAAGAAAATATTCCAAATTGTTGTCAAACTCTTGTATTTTGTATTAGTCCCAAAATGCGTGCTCAATAGTTTCTATTCCATCATTACATAGTGAACAAAAAGGACTTTCTGTAATACCTAATCTAAAGAGATGAACATTTCTTGTTAAGTATATGATGGTCTACTCTATACTGTAGCCACTGCAATTTGGTATTTTCAGTAACCAAAAAAGGAGTTCTATAAATCATTTGTCATTTATCATTTTCAAAGTTAAAATGTCTTCCCATTCTTTCCGTCCTGTTGCAATTGTATCATTTGAACTGAGTATATTGAAAAAAAATTAACACCCTTTTTACTCTTACAAATAAAGTTTAATTTCTCCAAAAGTAAGAAAGCTACAATGTTTTCTTTTGGCTGGAACACTTAAAGATGATCCACCGCTGATAAATGGTATTTTGTCACTCTTAAAAACAGGAGCAGACGATTTTAGTATTTTTCTTTAGTTACAAAAGTTACTTACTTTACACCATTACCACCATTGAAAAGCTTCTTATTTTACTTCAAGGTAAAAAATAAAAAAATGAAAAATAATTAATTGCATCCTGAAAAAAATCTCTGTCACTATGTCCTATATGGAATAAAGTACTGATTACGCATGCATCGAAAGCAAAATAAATTATTTTATATCATTTTTTAAAAGTTAATTAGACATATCTATACATAATAAAATGACAATTATTGTTCAAATGATGAGTATAATTTATATATGTGATATGTCAGCGGTGTAGCATCTTTTTTTCTTTTCTGTTTTTCCCACTCAGGTAAGAGAATATAGCTAACTTCTGTGAGCAAGTTGCTTATCATTTTTTAAACTTACTGTTGTTTTCTCAATATTTACTTCATTAAAACACAAACCAACATACAAAAAACACACACACACACACACACACACACACACACACACACACACACACACACACACACACACACACACACACACACACACACATACAAACAGATATATATTTACATACAAACGCGCCCACGCACGCGGACACGGATCCATAGTCCGCGATCCATACATCATCCAACAATTCAAAGTTATGTTCAATCAATTCATTCAATCATATCAATATTACCATTATCTTTTATATCATTTTACACCTTATATAAACTTACCATCTGATGATTTTGCATTTGCTCACTGTTCATATTGGTATTTCATCATAGTGGTTTTATATTCATTTATTTTAGTTTTACATTTCATCTATATGTATATAATTTTTTAGCATTCTCATACAGCATTAAGTATATTGCAAAAATATGAATAATTTTCATCCATTTTTATACATATTATATATAGAACAAATTGTTTCACTAATTTAAAAATAATTTCCTTATAAGTACACTCTGATCAATCCTACCGATAGTCGAATTTCAGTGTTGGTCGTATCAACTCTTACCACATCGATTTGACAATCGGTACAATTGATCAGGCTTCTCTATATTCAAATCAATAGATATCAGTAGATATCATAATTGCTAATTATTGCATATCTTACAAAAAGTTATGTAAAAATGACATAATTTTGTAAAAAATTAAAGTCAAATTTCCTTTTCCATTCATACCTAAATAATTGAAGTATATCCACGTATTTCGTTCTTGATTCACTGAGATGATACCATTTGTATATTACGAAGCCAATCAATGATAAAAGAATTTTAATATCATAATAAGCATCATAAGTCATTTTATAACCCAAAACTAAATATTTCATTTTTGTTGAGGTAATGGTGTATCCAAGTCTATTCATCGATTGTTTTATATGCTGCCAAAGTGGATCTACACAACAGCACTTAATAAAATAATGATTGTAGTCATCCCTTACATTGCAAATATGACAGTTTTCGCACTCGCGGTGGAGCATCTTTAAAAAATCATTGTGATTTCAGAACAGTTCGAATTTTGAAGATACATGTAACTTGAACACTATTTTGTTGTGAAAATTATATATTATGAAGTTAATAAATAGGACAAAACGATTTGTTACGCTGGCACGAGCAAACACAACAAGGGCAATTGATGTACATACATGTAAATGTATACTAATGCTATTTTCTTTTCAGGTGGCACTGGGACACCAGTGTAATCCAAAGTAAATGGTGGCACTAGGTCACTGGTATAATTTGGTATTTTACACAACAGAGGAGAACATTCATTTAACGAGGGCACTCCTGGACGAGAAGGCGAAGTAAAGAGAAAACGTGATTCACTGGGAAACAGAGGCGAAACACGTGAGTAGATCTGACTTGATTCATCACATAAACTTTAGGATGAAATGACGTTTCTGAATAGAACAAAATCCAAGATGGCTTACTTTCTAAGTATCCTCGTCTGACAGAATCATATATCTATTACTAGTAGTATAAATGCTTCAATAGTGAATTTATACAATTTATATGTGCAAACGATATAGAGAATACATGACAAGTATCTTACAATGCAAGCTTTATTTTGGCTTAGGAAAGCCCAGATGACGAGGCTTTGCCGAGTCATTTCGACTTTCCGTGTCGAGTACTAAACTAAAACTTGTATTGTAAGATACTAACCGTGTACTCTGTTTATCCTGCAACCATCTTTATGGACGATATTCAAAACGGATGCAAACTGCCGTTTATATACTTGTAAGATATCATCGAAACAATATGGAAATACTCAAAAATTAATTATTACCCAGATAGATTTATTCTACAACTATCCCACATACTGACGGATATCTACTGCCGAATTTGTGCTTTATCCGTCTGTACGATCACGTGAATTTGTTCCACATCTGACAGAACATTTTCTGACTTGACTCCGAACTTTAACCTTCCGGAGTATGAAACGTCTTTTCACTCAAACGTGACGTCACTTTCACCGGAATGATGCGACTATTAATATATCGAAACCCTTGTATTGCGGTGTCTACTTTTTCTTGTCCCATGTAAAAGGTATGTATCGTGAAGTTTTTATCTGATGGGTAATTATTGTTTTGAGTATTTCCAATTGTCTCATTGATATCACACACTGAGCAGAATCACTGAAACTGTTTCCGAATTTCCCACGGTAGTAAGAAGGCCGTCAAATACTCTTTTAACGCGCATAATATAATCCTTATAATTCAATTTACTTAACAATTATCTCTCCAAATTTCTTTTATTCACTTTGGAACTATTTTCTTCTGTGATATTAATACGTCGTTATCTCAGCCAATCAGAAGAAACGTTACAGACGGCGACGCCATTGATTTCCTTTATGACCCGATTAAGTACATTTTGAGCAAATGAAAATGCTAGTTATCAGCAAAATTGAATTATTAATAATATGAACTAATGTCTGCTGGTGTATAAATGTATCTAGTGTCTGCTGGTGTATAGATTTTGCGAATCACACTATTAGTTTCTTAAGCCGTGCATGTGATCATCAGTTTGAATGCAGAGATAGAGTAAACATCTACACTGATATAGAAAAACATATAACAACACAACATACGTACATTAGAGGTACAAGTTTTATTTAGAAAATATGGAACTGAAAACAAGGAAAAAACAAAATATGTTTCTCTTCTTTAATCATAAAAGATTACCCGGCTCTTCCGAGACTTTTCAAAATGTTATTCTACGATACAAACGTATGTTACTGATCACAAGTAATGGCCCCAGTAAGCATCACAAAGAGATTGGCACCTCGTGCCCCGACAACCCCTCATTTCTCTACATCTTCTCTGTACCTCATGTTCAGGAAAAAAATCCGCTGATCTCAAGTACACCTGATTGAACAAGATTGCGTAATAAACAAAACGCCTTATAACATAGTTAAAATGGCATTGTTTACACCAAATAATTGATCTATATATAACGAACGGTATTATACCGCAGTGGTAAATTTTCATCGGTTTAAGCTACATATTTATCTAAAATGAAAGACTATAGTTTCGGCATACAGAATACAGCATTAGCACAAAAATAATTCATGCTGTACAACTGTACATTGACTATAAATGTCATGTTTTAAACAAAATTTTCTTGGATTAATTGATCTTCTAGAATGAAATTTTACCATCCGTTATTTTTGTTGACGCAGTTTTTAATTAACAATGAGTAAGAAACTTAACTAAGTGTAAAACAATGGTCATTCTACTAACAGTTATGACGTCACCATTATTCATATTATGTTGTAATAAGGTATAGAGAAGATGTATGAAGAGTCGAAGTCAAAAACGTCAACAACTTGACCTCCATGTCAACATATAGCCTAGCAGAGCATGTGAAGGTCATCAGGACCGTATAACTGTGTCGATCGTGTAACAGCCCATTTTAGCATTTTACAGTCTTTCACCTGCTCTTTTACAAATCATCATCGAATTAAATTTAAAAAAAACCCACACAATTATACGCTACCTGGATCCCTACACGTCTACTAATCCCGATCACATCATGATCAGAACAGAGTTTGACTCTAGTTTTTCTAATGTTTTTTTTTCTTCATTTGTGACCACAAACATTGTGTATTCTTCTACATAAAAACAGATACCTTGATAACTTGTACATACAATGACAACAAAATATTCAAAATTATATCCAATATGCGTGTATATATAGATATATATAAACTTGATGTAATCGCTAGTGATAATGTTTTTCATACAATTCTTTATTATGCAAAACCACCATTTTTACATTTCTTTATAAACATCAGCAATTTTAAAATATAACAAACACTTTCTCGTGTAACGCCAATAATGTTCTTGCAGTGTTTCTTCCGCATGTTTTAAATCACCCAATCAAAAAATATATACATACTTTCTATCCCATCGCCTGTTTAATGAATAGTTTTTAAAACAAAAATCACATATCACTTAACACTTTGAACAGTTGAAGGTTTTCAGTTGTCTTGTAGGTATCAAACATTTCATTTGCGGATTTAAATCTTTGTTAAATAAGTGGAAATCGTCCGTCTCATCGTTTATTACTAAACAAATATATATATATATATACAGGAAACCTTACCTATGAAGAATGATCGAAACATTTTTGTAGATAGAATCGTTACAGAGAGGAACATGGCAAAGAGACATTATTTAAAACTTGTTTTACTCTGTAAGTTTAGAGGCAGTAGCAAATTTGTGAGCAAGATTGGTGGAAGTAGACAGTTTGTCCTAAAGGAAGTTGACATTGATAACATTTTCATCCTTAAAAATTGTATCGTTCGCTCCATCAGAAATTCAATCGTTAAGATATATTATTCTGATATTTAGAACAAGACCGTATTAAATAATAGCCGTCGTTTCTTTTCGACGTCTGTTAACGGATTTATTTGGAATGGCCATCTTATATACATGTATGATGTGTTGCTAAAAGAATGTTGGTAAATATAAATTATTGAGAAAAGAACTATTAATCAATATATAGATTGACCCGCATCGTATTATCTAGACCTGGAAAAACACAAAGGTCTATTTTGACTATTGTTAATGTAATGTAACTTTCAAAGTTACACTTTTACTGACCAGAAATAACCAACCACCAGCTTCATTTAAGTACCTAAATGTTTGAACATTAAATCGTTTACGTCATACAAAATTTCATGTAGATTCTGACTACGATAGTCGAGGAAACATACTTACAAAATGAGCAAGAAAAAAAAATCAAAATATTCATTGATATAGATGTATATGATAATAGTTACAATAAAATATATAGTACATAATTATATATATATATTTATATAGATAACATAATGCTTACAAACACCCGATAATGAGACTAATGTTAGTTACCGTCAACACATTACCAGTATTATTTTGCTTTGGATAGACCACCTTATCAATCGAAATGAAAATATGGTTATGGAAAATTGAGTTTTTATTTCTACGTCAAAACGTAACTTATTTACAGACAAAAAATCAACAAAAATATAAAGCTTTGGGCGATCAATATCGGCTTTTATGTTTTGCGGCCTAAACCATGGAATCTGATGTCTTCAGTACACTTTTTTATAAAGTTTGAATATCAAAACTCTAAAAACAAAATGGTAGTTGAAACAAATTCCAAAACGCTAAAAATTTCATTGATGTAATAAATTCCTAACATTCCTACCAGTAAGAAATTAGAGATCAAATCCAAAACGTATTATCGCGTGGCTACAGATTCGACACAACTTTATGTAGTGGTCCACTTGTACAAAGATAACTAACATTAGTTCCACCTAAATCATCATGTAACACATCATGAAATGTGAACGTAACCTAATTTGACCCACCCCAGGCGTTGTCGGAATACAAAGACCTGCACTAACGCGTGTCACAATATCATTTCATGAGGTAGAGAGCACACTATATATATATTACACAGTGTTAATGCGGACCTTTCATTTCTGGCATATCATCAAACCCAATATCTATTTCTCTTGGCCTTGGCTGTACCTCGAAATCTTCATAGGATCACCCTTTGCAACAACAATTACTAGAAAAAAACCACTTTCGTCTAACCCCAGCAGGCGACGTACAAACGAGACATTTAAAAAAGAGAGCACTAGTGTTGATAAATGGATTTGCTTTAAATTTTAAACATATAAAAAAAACAATATAGATTTAAACAGCTGATCTGTTATTTCCTCTAAGTATCTTTAACTATATTCTATACTTATTTTCGTGACATTTTTCAAAACAATGCCAGGACCATGGCATGATGCAACAGCCCGGTACACAGGTACAAAGATATTTCGATATTTCTGTAACTTCTTTAAAATTAACTTTCATATGGTCTTGCTTATAAATGTTAACCATTCTCTTACAAAAGGGAGATAAATCTAATAATGTCTTGATTCTCTTTCAAAAACTATGATCAATACAATGCATGTCTTGAATGACATATTGTTTCATGCAACAAATTTTATCAGATTTTCGATTGAAATTTCAATGCTATTCAAATAGGTCATGGTCCGAAAAAAATGTGTTTTTGCAACAGAAAACATCGAGAGACAAAGTCAAAAATAAATGTATTGTAAAAATACATTAATTCTCATAAGGAAAAGAAAGTTGCGCAAGGCCGGTGGTAGTAAGCTTTAAACTGATTAACTGGTTAGAAATTCTACATCAGAGGTAAAACACCAAAGAGGTCACTTGATTTCTATAGCCGGAAAAAATATGGCTTCCATCACCAGACAATTCGAGGTCAGGGTCTAGATTTTCAGATGGTGTATATGCCGAATTTGCATATTACAGAATTATCTGCTCTTGCGGGTAGGTATTGATTGTGACGTCATGTGCTTGCGAGCGTAACGTAATACTTTTCGGAGAAAACGACGTGAATTGCGCTAACAAAACAATGACGTAACAATCGATACCTACCCACAAGGGAGCTAACTCTGTAATATGCAAAGACGGAATTTACCCAGCCAAGTTTATTCAAATAAGCATCAGATTGCGTGGGGAGGAGGTTACGTCTCATCAATGCATGCATTTGAGGTAGCTGAGTCAATTAATTACTTCATTTATGCCCGTATTGCCCAGAAAACAAAAATTACTTACAATTTGTGTTTAACTTGTAAAGAATTTGTGTATAAATATGTCCGATATACTTAATAATCATTTGAGTCTTTTCCTGAAAATATTCAGATCTAAACAAAACAATTCTACAATACATTCTTACTTCTATCTAACTATATGCAGCAAGAAAACATCTATATGTGAGAAAAAAATGAAAAAAAATATGAATGATTTTATCGATTGATCCAAATAAGTAGGAAAACGAGCACAACCACGTTAAAAGACACACAAAATGTACAAAACAGGTTATGACATATAATCTATATATATATATAGGCATAATGTTAACTTGACATTATACTTCATCACTAACGCTAACACATGATCCAACATACACATTGAGGTATATATGTAAAAATTGAAATATCATTAAAACCCGTTCTTTCTAAAGACCACAAGTGACCTCTTCACCATATAAGGAAGTTCATATGTCATATGTTGAAATGAAATACAGCCACCGATAACAATAGTAGCTACAAATATATCACTAGGACAACAACGGTTATACCAATGTATTCACAATAAGTTCAACTGGACAGGCATACAGGGCTTATGAAGTGCAAAGAAAAAAAGGAGAGAAAAATGATGGATAATTATATTCCGCAAGACGAAGTGTTAAATGCATACAAATAGATGACATATGTGTTTATATATATATATATATATATATATATATATATATATATATATATATATATCATAATAATTGGTTGATATATCGTATTAACATAATATATCAGATCAATGAATCTATAGGCAAACCTCTAGATATCTACAAGGAACATTCATAATTGAAGAGGTCGACACAAAATTCTATGATAACCTGAGAAATATAACAGACATCAACTAACTCCTGATATCAATTCTCCTGAAAATTTCCAACACAATTCTCCTCTTAATAGAATATTTCTCTTCAATTGAACTCTATATTTTGCTACTTCAAGCATCATACTAGTTCAACAGGGTTTAACGCACAAAGTCATAATGTTACAAATTTTCAATAAAAAAAGCAAGTAGCTACCATGATACTCCAAAAAAGGGTCAGAGCTCTTATGTATACGAACGTAAAGGGAATAACACTACCTGAGGGAGTGCACTACTTGATGCTAAGTTACCAGTATAAACCTGAATATACATAAATAATAAATACCTAATAATTCGAGAGCCCTGAGTTTCGTTAACTCTTTGTAATATTTCTTTCCTGATATTTTGCCATCAGCAACTCAAATGGCACAAATTAACCATATTTTAAGTGAATTTCTTTCGTAAGCATACTATAAAATCCGTTTGCTTTTCACCAAAGTGCATTTGCTTCACATTTTAAATCAGAAATGACATCTTCCATATAGCATTGTTTATAAAATTGTCGAAACACAATGGTTCTGTCGAAATAACAACGATTCATATATTTGGAAACGTGTGCACAAATCAGTGATTCAACATCCGATAATTTATAACTTATCGAAGACAGATAAATAGGGAAAATGGCATTTGATTGATTTTATAGCAAAGCAAGAAACTGATTGAAACGCAATGTGTTCAGCTCCATCAATATTTAAGAATTTGCCGCAAAGTCCGGATTCTTTGTTATACCAAGAAAACAGCTTTTCGACCAAAAAGTGTGAATCTATTTTTTATGAAAAAAGTATGAAAGCTATTACTAGGAAATTTGCGTTATCAAATATAACAATTTTTATAAAACATTTCTGTTGTTTTGAAACGTCGTGATTTTAACCCAAAATCGTGACTTTAACGGAAGCTGATAGAATTGATAACATCAAAAGTAAACATGAAAGTTCCAATAAAGTAATTATAACACTTGTTTTTCCTTCACTAAAATTGATAATATTTCTTCACTCTGGTGTAGCTCTGTACAAAAATAGTCTGTTAACAATTAGCTCAACAATATACACTCAAGTTATAATGTATATCTATACTACAATAACCAATAACAAGTAGATAATACGTCAAATATCATAAAGGAAAATTATTATCAATATCATCATGATCATTACCAACAACATCATTAGACAATTAAGCATTTAGTACAATTCTATTACCTGAATTGATTGTGAGATAATAATCCGTATGAAAAATGGAGAGAAAAAACAAAATCAAGAATGAGGTAAAAGGTGAGCGAGTAGAGTTATAATTTACATCAATCATTACACAACATTCATATATATACAGTGAGGTATCATTACATCACAAAGTCCCGGGACTGTAGCTGGCGCCACCTCCTGTGTGTATAGTCCTGCCACCTAGTGGTGGATGTATGCTAGTGATACCGCCGAGAGCAATGCATGTGATCTTTGTCTAGGAAATTTGGTGTATGGGTTGCTGATCTGTGTATTTTGCGTGTTGCAGGAGTACATTCCTATATATGATTTAGTAAAGTGGTCAAAAATAAAATGAAAATGAACTTAATTGTTCTTAAAATAATTCTCAATAATTCAGCCATTACGTTTTGTTGTAAATTGAAATGGTAAAAAAATTGAAGTCATGTGCGTGTTGTAGATTTTGCATTAAAATCTTATTTGCGGTTTATCGAAAAATATATATAGTATATTAAAATGAATAAATAAAAGCTTAAGCATCAGTCTTCGGATTTGTTTGAGAATAACGGTAACTTATAATTATATTGAGTATGAGATAGTAATGATCATTTGCTACAAACAAATTGTTTGAAAATTGTCTGAATATCAAAATGCTTGAAATGGACTTTATTCCCTGAGTTGACAATTATGAAATGTGCAAAATAAACAACTTCTAACTTGTAAACAATAAATAAGAGCCTATACGATAGTCTCTAAGTTTATGCTGCCGACAAAATTATCAAACAAAAAACAAATTGCACAATCAAAATGCTAAAAAATGGAGCTTTGTGTAAAAAAGATTTTAGATACCCATCCTTATTTGTAATCATAACAATATCTAAAACAACTTCATTTCAAACATTGAAGTTTCCTAAAACCAATTTTATTCTCATTTATGTTTTTATCCGTTTCAAATTCCTATTTCAAAATATACGATATACAACCATCATGATCGCATATAACAAAACAAGGTACATATTGTAAATTGATATCAGTTGAAGGTGGGTGTATCTTCACGATAAGAAATAAGAATGGGAATCCAAAACAATGTTTTTGCGTCGTGCTGATAAAATATATTTAAATATAATATATATGATACATGATATCTGATGCTAGATTGCTTTTTTTCCTCTCAATGATGGTCACTATGGCAATGGTGCTGTGTGGCTAAGAGATGGTGCCAGCTACTTGTCCCTAAGGACTCTTTGACACAGATGTGTGCTAGCCACATAGAAAAATGTTGTCAAAGTTTCAAGAGGTAAAATAACATAAGTATATATAATTGCAAAAAACATAAATCTTTTTGTAGAATTTCTGAATATTAAACTCAACCCATACAGAAGAAAAAATCACATGAGGTAATAACAGATTTTCAACTCATGGCGCAACTTTTCGGGAAAAACCCAAAAATAACATGCTTAACCATGGAAACAAAATCTGGAACAAAATTATAAAACTTTGACAATATTTTTTCATAAAATCGCCAAAGCACAACAGAAGGATGAGGTAACGCTGGTTGAAAAACCGGAAAAAAATGAATGCTGGGCAATCTCTGTTACCCTGAATATATATATAATATATATAAAGCAAATATCTATGAGGCTGAACAAAAACATGAATATAGACATATATAGATATATTTATGGCATATATATATATTTAAACTATATATATACACACATACACACACATTTTTTCTTATAAACAAGCAATTCGATTCGTATCCTAAGTGTATTCAAAACACTCTTTTGTGTAATATCAACAATGAAAAATGTACTTATAATCCACCTCAATATTTCTACCCGTCATCTCCACGATGCTGTAGTTAGCGTGCATTGTATAAGCAAAAGGATAAATCCTCTTGGCTTGACGATTCGGCTAGTCTCTGAATCATCAATTCATTTCTAAAATGTACCTTAGTCACCGTAAATGCTCCGAGATGTGCAACGAGAAGTAGACCCGGTCGTGACAGTCTTCGTCGCAAACAGGGCAGAGAAATGGCATTGTCCGCCCCCCAGAGTGAATCTTGGTGTGGATACGGTACATGGCATATTCCGAGAAGTAGCATTCACAATGTTCGCACTTGAAGAGGCGACCGGACCCCATCAGCGTTGCTATGGAGTCGGTGGAATTCTCGAGACCGGCCGATGAAGATTGCGCCTGGTACAATGCACCGCTGTCACCAGAATGAACACTCGCCCCGCCGGGGCTTTGTGCGTTTCCATAGGCTGGTTCTAGACCCATCTTACAACACATCTTGACCTGAATTCCAATTTCATTTCCATTTGCTGCCGCTAGACTTGGTGCAGCAGTCATGAGAGTTGGTCTAGAGAGGTCGGAGCCTCCGCTGAGTGATCGGGAGCGTGAACGTTCCACTGAGGTAGGGGAGATAGATTCTACAAGACTGCGATGTTGAAGGTGATCTACAGGATGCCCTCCTCCGTCGCTGCTGGATTTGTGGGTAGAGAGGTTCAATGCATCTGACTGGGGTGACAGACTAGGTGTGAAGCCTGGTAAAGCCGGCGGGGGTACTTCTGAGGTAGACTGGAGTGGGGAAAAGAAGGAGGGCATAGAGGCTGCAACTGCAGCCTGATGATTGTGGTAGCTCATGAGCAGGGCATTGGACATGGCAGCTGAGGTAGTAGTGTTAAAGAGATTGCTGTAGGATCCATTAGCTGTGAGCAAGTCCTTAGAGGTCGAGAGTGTTGTAGGAGAGGATGTCAGGTGGCTTACATCGGCAACTGTCTTGCGTGGGGTGCTGTGCATCTGGGAAGAACTGCTGTTCCTAACAAACAAATCCCACACGCTCTCCGCCGAAATCCCATGACGTCGTGCATGTCGGCGAAGTGTAGAACCCCGTGTGAACTTGGCCCCACATACATTGCACTGATATGGTTTGATACCCGCATGTAACTTGATATGTGACTTCATGTTGTTTTTGTACCCAAATCGCTTACCACATATAGGGCATTCATATGGCTTGTGTCCCTCGTGGGCTTTCATGTGATAAGCCATGTGACTCTTGGGATAGTCCCTCCCACATATAGTACACATTTCCTTTTCTTGTGACATCATATCCTGTGATGACACCATGTCTCCTGGCGACAAAAGTTCTGCTGATGACATCATTTCCTGTTCTACTGCAGCGAGATTGTCTGCCGGTGATTCCTGCTGATCTGGTGATGTCATGTTGTCGTTTGAATCAGACATTGACACCAGTTCAGGGTCGTTGATGTTATCCACTTCGTTTATCTCGGAATCATTGAGATTGTTGTCGCTGTCGTTGTTATTTGCGTTGTCAAGGGGTGCCGATAGGAAGAATTGAATCGAAAGCAATTCCTCCTTTGGCAGATCGTGTGATTGAAGGTGATCTGCCATCTCCTGATGAGCCACCTCTGGCTTGCCACAGTAGCGACACAGCCAGGGTCCATCTCTATGACGAGTCACCATGTGTTGTCGTAAACTCTCTTTCTCTCTGAACGTGCTACCACAGATGGCACAGTTACAATCATCAGTGATATGTTCACGTTCGTGCGCTATGCGCAAAGCTGCCTTAGAGAATCTCTGGTTACAGAAGCGACATGCGTATGGTTTGAATTTTTTGTGTATCTGTTCATGAACATGCAGCTGCCAGGATGACTCAAAGCTTTTGCCACATACACCGCATATGGCCTCTCCTTCGAAGTAACACTTTGATTTGTCATTAGAGTTCTTTTCGTCATCGCTGAGCGTTCCTGTCAGATCGCCCAAATTATTTGAGGTAGTTCCATCTAAAAGCAAGGCATCGCCTTGCCCTGGTGAGGTAAAGTTTAAATCATTAGCTCGTGCTTCGTCGTCTTTCATGCGTTCCTGAAACGTCTCTGAATCAGGGACATCCAAATCGGATCCATTCTCAATATCATCCTTAACATCGTCGTCCTTTTCACCTTCATCGTGCACTAGTGAATTGACGTCACCTTTGGTCGATCCCTGTGAAGGTGATTTGGAAAACGATAAACCACCGTGACCATGATAGGGTGACAATGCGAATCCAGACATGTCCCCAAGCTTTGGAGGGCGAGGAGACGACCCATTAGAATCTGGAGTAAGTCGCGTCGTGCTAGAATCTATATCATGTGACCCGTCTGTGCCCGAACGATGCCCTAAGGTATGAGCATGTCTTGTTGCACCGTTGATATCCTGATTCTCCTGCTTGACTATAACACTAGTGTGAAATCCTAGTCCATTTTGTTCCCGCTTCAACACCATGGAAGGGTGTGAAGACAAGTGTGAGGTAGGTAACTGAGGGGCAGACGGGTGACTAATACCACCCGTCATTGAGGTAGCCGATGGCTTGTCTACTCCGTGTCCACTATGCCCAGAGGTAACGCCTGCCCCCGGACCACCTGGTCGTTTTCCGTTGTCGGGCATAATTCCACAGACTGCTGCACGTAACAACGGGCAGCGTTTTTCATGATAACGTCGAGTAGTCGACCGAGTGAACACTTTCCCGCAATAACAACATGTTCTAGACTTGCGGGGGTAGCCGTTTGATGTGAATTGATAGAGATCGCCTGGATACCCGTAGTTCGGCATACTAACGCCACTTAGTCCATATGGGAAGGTGTCGTTTGAACTAGAATAAGGGGGGCTACCACCCGATCTGGCTCCCCCCTCCCCCTGAGATGTGTAGTTCAGTGACATCTTCCTTCTTCCTTGCGAATATCCCTGAGTGTGGAGTGTAGACCCATCAGGTTTAACAGATAAATCCATATTTAATACAATGTCATCGAGACTATATCCCTGATAAATAAACAAATGCTTTCACTATGCTTAAACGTCATCTGCTCCAGTCTCACATTCTTGTGGAGTCTGAAAAATACAAAGATAAAAAATACTATAAGTTATGGTCCATATTAATTCTACTGCACCAAAATTTTATCTAACAGTTTTTACATATTAACTCAGTATGCTATGTTATGTGTTTTGATGGTCTTCTTTGTGTGATAGAAACGTTATCTATATGTCCTGTCAAAAACATATGTATTTGTAAATATGTTATATGCAAAAAATGTAAAAAAAAATACATAAATCAAAAAATGGTCAACAAACAGACTTAATCAAACGAAAAATGAATCACTTCAGAAATCGTTTTATAAATTATATCAATCAATAAATTAGAAAAAAAATGAATGCATCAGAATTTCTGTAAGAAAATTCCATAAATAGATGATAACTTCTGAATTATTGGAAAAATAAACTCTTCTCAGTAAAAAAAAAAAAAAATCAAGATTGTCTTAAAGATTGATTCTAATTTTCCTCAAACAGAACATTTCCTTAATACATCCTCCAAATGATTTGAGTTTGGAAAATTCAGTTCTTTCGATTGCCTCCCTTTGACCATATATTCTCAAACCATGATGTCAATTCACTATCAAATGCATTCAAACCATAATGTCAATTCACTATCAAATGCATTCAAACCATGATGTCAATTCACTATCAAATGCTTTTATAAAATGAGAGCAGGAGACCTAAATTGCTAATTAAGATGGCTCCAATGTACATGGTTTCAGTATTACAGTATGGTTGGATTACAGATTTCAAAATATAACCCAAAGTGATAATCAAGTGGTAGACACATCACAAACATCTCATTGAAATAATTGTTATGAATTAATTTATATATATATATATATATGCATAATTGCATAGAGAATCATACACATAAAAGGATTGAATATTTCCAGTACCTAGTTCATGACCTTAAATATAAAATGTTCTAAATGTCAAAAAATATGATTTCTTTAAAAACAGCAACAAGATCCTAAAACATTGCTTCCGCCAGAGTATAAATTATAACTAGTTTGTTTGATTACTGCAGCATGATAAAGGAAGTCAGACAGCTAATTCTGATGCTCATGGTTTGCGAGTCAGCTAATTCTGATTCTCACAGTTAGTGAGTATGTTTGTCTTTTTCGTTTTTATTGATGAACCCAACACAACACAATGAAGTTTGGAAAAATGTGCCCCATATAGCTGTGATCATAGTTACACATTCAATGAATATTATGGTAAAGTAATTAAAATATAACCCTGCTAACAAGAGTGAATGACAGTCTTCTAACGAGATCGGAAAATCAAGTACAATCTATTCAATTGTTCATGCTCTTTCATTAACGAACACTCTATGTGATTACAACAGGAACCCAGCAAACCTGAAATTTATATTAATTATACTTTTTTCCTTAATTAAAAGGGAGGCTTTATTTATTAATAATTTGCTGAACTTTCATCTAGCTTTAAATTAAGTTCTAATTACATTCCGATGTCCATGTGGTGTAGTTAGGAATAAAGACACCACCAGTGTTAGAAACAAAGTTCTGATTTTATCTCTAAATATGACATTTCATTAAAATATGGTGAATGACCCGTTTCTCTAATCTAGAATTCATACGAAATATATTTTCAATAAAACCTTTCATTAAAATACGGTGAATGACCGGTTTTTCTAAACTAGAATATATACAAGATATATTTTAAATCAAGCCTTTTATTAACATACACTGAATGGGCTGTTTTTCTAATATAAAATTTAAGACATTGATTTGTTTTATTACAAATCTTGAACAACATTATATTGACTTGAGTTAGCTATGTTTTTTCAGTAATGCTTTATTTTCAGTAGTTAAACATTAATGTTAAAAATAGTTACATTTATGCTGATGATTTATTTTTCAGACTACTTAACAACATGAAATATGTTTAAACGTATGAATCTATTGATTTTCCGATGTATTATTTGTAAATGAATGAAACTTGGTCTTACTTACAAACAAGCAGATGACTGAAAAATGCACTTAACTGTACTAATATATAGTGAATTTTTTCTTTTAATACATCATGCACTTTACTTTACTGTAGTGCAAGTCTGCATCAAACGTTGTGATGATTTTCATCATTTTCACTTAAAAGCTTTGTAGTCTTGATTTCATAAAACTCAAAACATTGTGCAACCATAGATCTCTGCAGCTGTATTTCTGGCGTAACCTCATTAGTTCCCCCTACAGGTGCAGCTGTATTTCTGGCGTAACCTCATTAGTTCCCCCTACAGGTGCAGCTGTATTTCTGGCGTAACCTCATTAGTTCCCCCTACAGGTGCAGCTGTATTTCTGGCGTAACCTCATTAGTTCCCCCTACAGGTGCAGCTGTATTTCTGGCGTAACCTCATTAGTTCCCCCTACAGGTGCAGCTGTATTTCTGGCGTAACCTCATTAGTTCCCCCTACAGGTGCAGCTGTATTTCTGGCGTAACCTCATTAGTTCCCCCTACAGGTGCAGCTGTATTTCTGGCGTAACCTCATTAGTTCCCCCTACAGGTGCAGCTGTATTTCTGGCGTAACCTCATTAGTTCCCCCTACAGGTGCAGCTGTATTTCTGGCGTAACCTCATTAGTTCCCCCTACAGGTGCAGCTGTATTTCTGGCGTAACCTCATTAGTTCCCCCTACAGGTGCAGCTGTATTTCTGGCGTAACCTCATTAGTTCCCCCTACAGGTGCAGCTGTATTTCTGGCGTAACCTCATTAGTTCCCCCTACAGGTGCAGCTGTATTTCTGGCGTAACCTCATTAGTTCCCCCTACATTTTGGTATCATAGTCCCTGCAGCTGTATTTCTGGCGTAACCTCATTAGTTCCCCCTACAGGTGCAGCTGTATTTCTGGCGTAACCTCATTAGTTCCCCCTACAGGTGCAGCTGTATTTCTGGCGTAACCTCATTAGTTCCCCCTACAGGTGCAGCTGTATTTCTGGCGTAACCTCATTAGTTCCCCCTACAGGTGCAGCTGTATTTCTGGCGTAACCTCATTAGTTCCCCCTACAGGTGCAGCTGTATTTCTGGCGTAACCTCATTAGTTCCCCCTACAGGTGCAGCTGTATTTCTGGCGTAACCTCATTAGTTCCCCCTACAGGTGCAGCTGTATTTCTGGCGTAACCTCATTAGTTCCCCCTACAGGTGCAGCTGTATTTCTGGCGTAACCTCATTAGTTCCCCCTACAGGTGCAGCTGTATTTCTGGCGTAACCTCATTAGTTCCCCCTACAGGTGCAGCTGTATTTCTGGCGTAACCTCATTAGTTCCCCCTACAGGTGCAGCTGTATTTCTGGCGTAACCTCATTAGTTCCCCCTACAGGTGCAGCTGTATTTCTGGCGTAACCTCATTAGTTCCCCCTACAGGTGCAGCTGTATTTCTGGCGTAACCTCATTAGTTCCCCCTAACCTCCCCCAGGTGCAGCTGTATTTCTGGCGTAACCTCATTAGTTCCCCCTACAGGTGCAGCTGTATTTCTGGCGTAACCTCATTAGTTCCCCCTACAGGTGCAGCTGTATTTCTGGCGTAACCTCATTAGTTCCCCCTACAGGTGCAGCTGTATTTCTGGCGTAACCTCATTAGTTCCCCTCAGGTCAGCTGTATTTCTGGCGTAACCTCATTAGTTCCCCCTACAGGTGCAGCTGTATTTCTGGCGTAACCTCATTAGTTCCCCCTACAGGTGCAGCTGTATTTCTGGCGTAACCTCATTAGTTCCCCCTACAGGTGCAGCTGTATTTCTGGCGTAACCTCATTAGTTCCCCCTACAGGTGCAGCTGTATTTCTGGCGTAACCTCATTAGTTCCCCCTACAGGTGCAGCTGTATTTCTGGCGTAACCTCATTAGTTCCCCCTACAGGTGCAGCTGTATTTCTGGCGTAACCTCATTAGTTCCCCCTACAGGTGCAGCTGTATTTCTGGCGTAACCTCATTAGTTCCCCCTACAGGTGCAGCTGTATTTCTGGCGTAACCTCATTAGTTTCCCCTACAGCGTAGCAGCTGTATTTCTGGCGTAACCTCATTAGTTCCCCCTACAGGTGCAGCTGTATTTCTGGCGTAACCTCATTAGTTCCCCCTACAGGTGCAGCTGTATTTCTGCGTATCTAGTCCATGCAGCTGTATTTCTGGCGTAACCTCATTAGTTCCCCCTACAGGTGCAGCTGTATTTCTGGCGTAACCTCATTAGTTCCCCCTACAGGTGCAGCTGTATTTCTGGCGTAACCTCATTAGTTCCCCCTACAGGTGCAGCTGTATTTCTGGCGTAACCTCATTAGTTCCCCCTACAGGTGCTGATCTGTATTTCTGGCGTAACCTCATTAGTTCCCCCTACAGGTGCAGCTGTATTTCTGGCGTAACCTCATTAGTTCCCCCTACAGGTGCAGCTGTATTTCTGGCGTAACCTCATTAGTTCCCCCTACAGGTGCAGCTGTATTTCTGGCGTAACCTCATTAGTTCCCCCTACAGGTGCAGCTGTATTTCTGGCGTAACCTCATTAGTTCCCCCTACAGGTGCAGCTGTATTTCTGGCGTAACCTCATTAGTTCCCCCTACAGGTGCAGCTGTATTTCTGGCGTAACCTCATTAGTTCCCCCTACAGGTGCAGCTGTATTTCTGGCGTAACCTCATTAGTTCCCCCTACAGGTGCAGCTGTATTTCTGGCGTAACCTCATTAGTTCCCCTACAGGTGCAGCTGTATTTCTGGCGTAACCTCATTAGTTCCCCCTACAGGTGCAGCTGTATTTCTGGCGTAACCTCATTAGTTCCCCCTACAGGTGCAGCTGTATTTCTGGCGTAACCTCATTAGTTCCCCCTACAGGTGCAGCTGTATTTCTGGCGTAACCTCATTAGTTCCCCCTACAGGTGCAGCTGTATTTCTGGCGTAACCTCATTAGTTCCCCCTACAGGTGCAGCTGTATTTCTGGCGTAACCTCATTAGTTCCCCCTACAGGTGCAGCTGTATTTCTGGCGTAACCTCATTAGTTCCCCCTACAGCTGTATTTCTGGCGTAACCTCATTAGTTCCCCCTACAGGTGCAGCTGTATTTCTGGCGTAACCTCATTAGTTCCCCCTACAGGTGCAGCTGTATTTCTGGCGTAACCTCATTAGTTCCCCCTACAGGTGCAGCTGTATTTCTGGCGTAACCTCATTAGTTCCCCCTACAGGTGCAGCTGTATTTCTGGCGTAACCTCATTAGTTCCCCCTACAGGTGCAGCTGTATTTCTGGCGTAACCTCATTAGTTCCCCCTACAGGTGCAGCTGTATTTCTGGCGTAACCTCATTAGTTCCCCCTACAGGTGCAGCTGTATTTCTGGCGTAACCTCATTAGTTCCCCCTACAGGTGCAGCTGTATTTCTGGCGTAACCTCATTAGTTCCCCCTACAGGTGCAGCTGTATTTCTGGCGTAACCTCATTAGTTCCCCCTACAGGTGCAGCTGTATTTCTGGCGTAACCTCATTAGTTCCCCCTACAGGTGCAGCTGTATTTCTGGCGTAACCTCATTAGTTCCCCCTACAGGTGCAGCTGTATTTCTGGCGTAACCTCATTAGTTCCCCCTACAGGTGCAGCTGTATTTCTGGCGTAACCTCATTAGTTCCCCCTACAGGTGCAGCTGTATTTCTGGCGTAACCTCATTAGTTCCCCCTACAGGTGCAGCTGTATTTCTGGCGTAACCTCATTAGTTCCCCCTAAGCAGCTGTATTTCTGGCGTAACCTCATTAGTTCCCCCTACAGGTGCAGCTGTATTTCTGGCGTAACCTCATTAGTTCCCCCTACACAGCTGTATTTCTGGCGTAACCTCATTAGTTCCCCCTACAGCTGTATTTCTGGCGTAACCTCATTAGTTCCCCCTACAGCTGTATTTCTGGCGTAACCTCATTAGTTCCCCCTACAGTGCAGCTGTATTTCTGGCGTAACCTCATTAGTTCCCCCTACAGGTGCAGCTGTATTTCTGGCGTAACCTCATTAGTTCCCCCTACAGGTCAGCTGTATTTCTGGCGTAACCTCATTAGTTCCCCCTACAGGTGCAGCTGTATTTCTGGCGTAACCTCATTAGTTCCCCCTACAGCTGTATTTCTGGCGTAACCTCATTAGTTCCCCCTACAGCTGTATTTCTGGCGTAACCTCATTAGTTCCCCCTACAGCTGTATTTCTGGCGTAACCTCATTAGTTCCCCCTACAGCTGTATTTCTGGCGTAACCTCATTAGTTCCCCCTACAGCTGTATTTCTGGCGTAACCTCATTAGTTCCCCCTACAGCTGTATTTCTGGCGTAACCTCATTAGTTCCCCCTACAGGTGCAGCTGTATTTCTGGCGTAACCTCATTAGTTCCCCCTACAGGTGCAGCTGTATTTCTGGCGTAACCTCATTAGTTCCCCCTACAGGTGCAGCTGTATTTCTGGCGTAACCTCATTAGTTCCCCCTACAGCTGGTGCTACAGCTGTATTTCTGGCGTAACCTCATTAGTTCCCCCTACAGGTGCAGCTGTATTTCTGGCGTTTGCAGTATTTCTGGCGTAACCTCATTAGTTTTCCCCCTACAGCTGTATTTCTGGCGTAACCTCATTAGTTTCCCCTACAGCTGTATTTCTGGCGTAACCTCATTAGTTCCCCCTACCCTATTAGTTGGTATGTAATGTAACTTGACCCAGAATCAACATTTGTAGGGCATGGTAAACAGGAGTATACTCATTCTTTTCCCCCTACTTTGATTGTCTTCATCATTACTTTTAAGTATTTGTTCCTGTTGTTGTCCCTTATGTTGTGTTATTAACAGCAAAGCTCGCCTATTCAGAAGAAGTTGATGTTCAAGTATTTATTATTTAAACATGGAAATATGACAAATTAACAGACTCAAAAAACCCCTAAAGGGCCCCAAATTGGTTGTATTATCACATTCAGCATCCATACACATTAGGAAAATAAAATCATAAACATTTATGATGACTTATGCTTAAACAATTGACCAAACAGAAACTTGCTCAAAAACTTTAACGTGAAATGGGACGCCAAGGCTGACACCGACGCCGGGGTGACAACATTAGCTCCCCCTATTCTTCCAATTGGCGAGCAAATAAAATTGACATCCTTTGTTAAATTGTGTTTCTTTGATATGTCTTCATTTTATTATACTTTGATGAAGATTATAATTTGTTTGTACCAAAAGAGAAGCTAAAGCAAAATATGAATAAATAATAATAAAAAAACCAAAAAGTTCTGTTAATCAAAATCAATTAAATATATTGGTATCAAAAACAAAAGCAAGACCCCCCTCCATTTAACTTGAATGGAAAAAAACATTTTTATAAAGAATAGTCTTACTGCTATAGGTTCATTCACTTCTAATGCTGCTATCTGAACAATCATGTTTTTTCTGTTGTAGATGCCATTAGGATGGGACTGCATAGATTCAAATCAAAAGTGCACATCAAGTTAAAGACATTGCCTGGCTACACATTTACTGGACCTGCCAAGAGGACGACAGTTAGAGTGTAAAGTGCACAGACATTTAGATCTTTGATGTGTATCACAAACTTCTGTGTGGTATATAATTTAGGATCTCCTACCCAATAGGTATTATGTTTATCATCAGCTGGAAGGTTCTTGCATTTGCTGACATCTCTGTACATACCTACAGGTAAACTGGTACCCATCATTTTCCACAATGATGACTAAATTGGGTATCTTATCTCTTTTTTTCAACAATAACTTCCTCACATTTTGTCTCAGTTAATGAAAATGTGTGAATTAAAGATTGGCACCAGTATTTCACCCTTTTTCAATGCAGATAGAATGATCATTTTGTCAGCTTAAAAGGTAAAATTAAAAT
Organism: Argopecten irradians; assembly: GCF_041381155.1. Classification (NCBI taxonomy): domain Eukaryota; kingdom Metazoa; phylum Mollusca; class Bivalvia; order Pectinida; family Pectinidae; genus Argopecten; species Argopecten irradians. The sequence continues at coordinate 25,362,174 of NC_091148.1, forward strand.
TGAAATAAATCATTTCAAATTTAAAAACCTTCAACTTAACAAACAGAAAATCTAAAACCTTAAAAAAACTTCTTACACCTTCTTACACGCATTTCTTGACTATAGTTCTTCAGCATGGAACCTGACTGAAGTACTACCATTTTTTTTTCAAAGTCTAACTAAAGTACTACCTATTTTGTCCTGATTTTACTAAAGAACTACCTATTTTGTCCTGATTTCACTCAAGTACTACCTATTTTGTCCTGGTTTCTCTTAAGTACGACCTATTTTGTCCTGGTTTCTCTTAAGTACGACCTATTTTGTCCTGGTTTCTCTTAAGTACGACCTATTTTGTCCTGATTTCACTAAGTACTACCTATTTTGTCCTGATTTCACTAAAGTACTACCTATTTTGTCCTGATTTTACTGAAGTACTACCTATTTTGTCCTGAGTCTAACTAAAGTACTACCTATTTTGTCCTGATTTTACTAAAGAACTACCTATTTTGTCCTGATTTCACTGAAGTACTACCTATTTTGTCCTGATTTCACTGAAGTACTACCTATTTTGTCCTGATTTCACTGAAGTACTACCTATTTTGTCCTGATTTCACTAAAGTACTACCTATTTTGTCCTGATTTCACTGAAGTACTACCTATTTTGTCCTGATTTCACTAAAGTACTACCTATTTTGTCCTGATTTCACTGAAGTACTACCTATTTTGTCCTGATTTCTCTTAGGTACTACCTATTTTGTCCTGATTTCACTGAAGTACTACCTATTTTGTCCTGATTTTACTGAATTACTACCTATTTTGTCCTGATTTCACTAAAGTACTACCTATTTTGTCCTGATTTCACTAAAGTACTATCATTTTGTCCCGATTTCACTCAAGTACTACCTATTTTGTCCTGATTTGACGGAAGTACTACCTATTTTGTCCTGATTTCACTCAAGTATTATCTATTTTGTCCTGATTTCTCTTAGGTACTACCTATTTTGTCCTGATTTCACTGAAGTACTACCTATTTTGTCCAGATTTTACTGAAGTACTACCTATTTTGTCCTGATTTTACTGAAGTACATTATTTTGTCCTGATTTCACTAAAGTACTACCTGGTTTGTCCTGATTTCACTAAAGTACTACCTATTTTGTCCTGATTTCACTGAAGTACTACCTATTTTGTCCTGATTTCACTAAAGTACTACCTATTTTGTCCTGATTTCACTGAAGTACTACCTATTTTGTCCTGATTTCACTGAAGTACTACCTATTTTGTCCTGATTTCACTGAAGTACTACCTATTTTGTCCTGATTTCACTGAAGTACTACCTACTTTGTCCTGATTTCACTAAAGTACTACCTATTTTATCCTGATTTCACTAAAGTACTACCTATTTTGTCCTGATTTCACGAAAGTACTACCTATTTTGTCCTGATTTCACTGAAGTGCTACCTATTTTGTCCTGATTTCACTGAAGTACTACCTAATTTGTTCTGATTTCACTGAAGTGCTACCTATTTTGTCCCTGAGCATGAGGATAATGGCTAGTTATGTGTATGATATATGTGTAGGATATGCTAGTGAGCAGCAGTAAAACCCCCCACAAACCTGTACCATTTATGGAAGGTAAAGTGACAACTTGACAGGAAATGTCCAGACGACTTTGACCACTAGTGACCTCGACAGAGGTGGTCAGACAGTGGTGGTCCAGACTGGACAATCACATGTATAGTAGGTTAGTGACCACCAACAGCTAGGTACAAATGTAAATAGCTAAATATTATTTCCCCTTATTCTATTCCTTATTGGTATCATTTTCTCCGTTACCTCCCGGGTAACCTCCCTTCTTTGTAGGTAACCATTGTGGTGTCAATATTTTGTGGGAAAAACTTGCATCATTTTCTCCGTTTCCTCGTAAACACTAAATGTCACAATCAATACCTACCTGCAAGGGCAGATAATTCCATAATATACAAATACAGACTAATCATCTCCCTTCATTTTATGTTATTTGCTAATAATTCAATTTCAATTTCATATGTTACACTGGGCAAAATATGTTTGACATGTGATTTTTTCTTCACCAATCTTTTTGAAATCATAAGTTTTTATGAATTGAGCTGAATTGAGCTGAATTGAGCTGTAGATTCATTCAAAGGAACAGAAAAATGTACGATGCCTTATAAACATAAGTTAAAATACAGATTTTTGCACTGTAAAAGTCCTTGTTTTTATGCTTTATGAATGTTTAGATGAAAACATATCGGCATAAGTGATTTTACAATTACTAATAACACCGTGAAACACCGTGAAAATGTGAAATGAAATTGTAGACCACAACTTGGTTTCATAGGCTGACACATATACTCACTTCACTGCATGGCAGACATTCATATATAATGATTTTTGGCAGTATATACCGAAATTAATTTTGAGCTCTTATTTATCTGTGTAAAATTGCAACCTATATGCATTGTAAGTATTGTCAAAATTATATAATTTTCAGTATTGAATAAAAACCTCTTCTTCATTTGTGAATGTATATGAAAATTACAGCACATATAACTTCAATAGAAAAGCAACAATTGTTTTTCCAATAAATATATAAAATCATAATATCAATAAACAAATCATCATTATTTACCAAAATTTCATCTCAAATTTGACGAGAGGAATATTAAAATAATTTTAGAAATAAATAAATCATCATTATTTACCAAAATTTCATCTCAAATTTGACGAGAGGAATATCAAAATAATTTTAGAAATAAATAAATCATCATTATTTAACAAAATTTTATCTCAAATTTGAAATGTAGCATTCTGACAAGAGGAATATCAAAATAATTTTAGAAATAAATAAATCATCATTACTTACCAAAATTTTATCTCAAATTTGAAAAGTAGCACCATGCATAGAGGGATAGGATTAAATGCCAATAGCAAAAGTTGTATCTATGTAAATATCAGAGCCTGACTAGAAACAAAAGTTTATAACACTACATCTATATAAGTAAAAGACACCTCGAAACAAGCACAAGTGCAAACAATTCTCATCATCCTGCTCTTGGTGTCAGATCTATCATTGACAATCCCTTTTTTCTCAACTCTCCGCCAATCCAAGCCAAGGACCTCTAAATGAATAGCAGTTATTACACATTGGTTCTAACTGTAGAATATGTTAGGTTTTCACAACATCCTCTGTAGTTGATGTAAATATTTGTTTTCTAGTAAGCTACCTGATTTAATTTTAAAAAAAAATAAAAAAATTGTTATCTTGATCAGTCGATGGAAATCTAATATTTCTTTTCAATATTAATGACGGAACATTACGATCGGATAGACATCCTTAAGTATACAATGGAAAGCTTACTTTTCAAAATTTATTCATAATAATTTTCAATTTTTTTAAGATCTCAGAGAAAACTTCTAATAGTGCACTCTGCTAAGCCTGATGTTCAATCCCTCATCACACTTGATATAATGCTTTGCTAATTTGTTAAATCTTCATTGATTAATTTTAACACTTGTCTTAACCTTAGGGGTTTAAACTTGCCAATGGTACAATTTAACATTGTCTCTCTGAGGCGTTCTTGTCACCAGACTAATCACAAACGCAGGCCAACAACCTGTGCCGAAGAATTGTGCACATGCATGACACAAGTTCACATCCAAACATGGGTACCGAATCTTAAAAATAATAAATCTTACAGTCTTTTTTAATCAATTTGACATTATTCTATGGTCAATAATAAATCATTAGTTAAAGAATTTCAGGATAACATAACATCTCCAATGATGTCCATCCCCCGGAGACTGCCACTCATTTACCTTCTACAAAATATATCACCATTCCTGCATCCGTGGCCAAAACATGGTATTTGAACACAGCCCTATCCGTAGAGCATGGCACCATAAAACTTTCTAAGACAGATCTTTAATTCAAGAATATGTAAATCATATAGTTGAGTAAAAAATCTGTCTGAGAATAATTCTATGGTGCCTGGCCCTGGGGTCAGTGGCCACATTTACTCCTCTAAATGGTGTTTGTACACGTCCCTATCCCCTTGGGTCAGTGGCCACATTTACTCCTCTAAATGGTGTTTGTACACGTCCCTATCCCCAAGGGTCAGTGGCCACATTTACTCCTCTAAATGGTGTTTGTACACCTCCTATCCCCTGGGGTCAGTGGCCACATTTACTCCCCTAAATGGTGTTTGTACATGTCCCTATCCCCTGGGGTCAGTGGCCACATTTACTCCCCTAAATGGTGTTTGTACACGTCCCTATCCCCTGGGGTCAGTGGCCACATTTACTCCTCTAAATGGTGTTTGTACACGTCCCTATCCCCTGGGGTCAGTGGCCACATTTACTCCTCTAAATGGTGTTTGTACACGTCCCTATCCCCTGGGGTCAGTGGCCACATTTACTCCTCTAAATGGTGTTTGTACACGTCCCTATCCCCTGGGGTCAGTGGCCACATTTACTCCTCTAAATGGTGTTTGTACACGTCCCTATCCCCTGGGGTCAGTGGCCACATTTACTCCTCTAAATGGTGTTTGTACACGTCCCTATCCCCAAGGGTCAGTGGCCACATTTACTCCACTAAATGGTGTTTGTACACGTCCCTATCCCCTGGGGTCAGTGGCCACATTTACTCCTCTAAATGGTGTTTGTACACGTCCCTATCCCCTGGGGTCAGTGGCCACATTTACTCCTCTAAATAGTGTTTGTACACGTCCCTATCCCCTGGGGTCAGTGGCCACATTTACTCCTCTAAATGGTGTTTGTACACGTCCCTATCCCCTGGGGTCAGTGGCCACATTTACTCCTCTAAATGGTGTTTGTACACGTCCCTATCCCCTGGGGTCAGTGGCCACATTTACTCCTCTAAATAGTGTTTGTACACGTCCCTATCCCCTGGGGTCAGTGGCCACATTTACTCCTCTAAATGGTGTTTGTGTACACCTCCCTATCCCCTGGGGTCAGTGGCCACATTTACTCCTCTAAATGGTGTTTGTACACGTCCCTATCCCCTGGAGTCAGTGGCCACATTTACTCCTCTAAATGGTGTTTGTCCACATCCCGATCCCCAAGGGTCAGCAGCCCTTGCACAATGTTGGTAAAGCTGGTGTGGCCAGTCTTAGCCAGGTCTGCAGATGATGATCAATTTATTGCAGAGCATGTGGTCACTGGCACAGTGTGTGCACAGAATATTGAACAGGAGTGGCTTGCCTATGCCATAACAGCTCCAACAGCATGGCTGGTCAGTTTGATTATTCTGATTCAATATTTATGATCTCGCTGAATGCTTCATAATCTCACATAAAGATGATAAAATTTGTGAACTGTTAGTTTTTTGTTCTTTATAAAAAAAATCTTTTCATACTCCAATTTATGATAACAATACATTTCTTTTCATACATTCAGTTATCAATGACTCTCATCAAAGCTAACAATACCTAAGGAATTTAAAACGCTGTTCTGATCTACTGCAGTATGTAAAACCATTCAACTACAGGTGGAGGTCAAAGGTTATAACCTAAGGGGCTCCCCAAGGAGGATTTCAAAACATAATAATATCATCTATTAGAACACTGATGGCAATCTCTTGTTCTCTTGTGCAGCCTTATTATCTAAACTGTTGGTGGATTGTGCTGTGATATTGATCATATCAAATGAAATTAATTATAAAATCATGAAATTTTTAGATAAATATTATAAAGATATACATTTTTTTTTAAATTTCATTTTAGTAATACGTTACCATAACTTTAGTATGCATATCTTCCACAATTTCCCATTCATTTGTATACAAATATGAACAAAATTATACTCCATTAACCTCACATGTATTTGTTCTTTGGTATAGGCTGGTCCATATACCAAGAATTGACTTTCAGATGCTGTCATTTTAAACATCAAAACTTCATTGAAAATGTTTCATAAAGACAAACACATGCATCCTCAGTACAAAGTTTTTCAGAGTCCATTTCCTCTATAAAAGGTCATTTAGTTTTGATCCTAATCAACTTAAATATTTGATCAGTTCCTTGACCTAAATATGAAGAACAAGGTTAAGAGTTTTTAATTTTATTTTTTACAGCTTCTCTGAGGAAGCTGCAAGCTACACTTTACAGTAGAAATGAATTCGGACATTAAATGAATCCAGATAAATATTTCACTGTTGTCCCACCAAGCTAGACAGCTTCCTAACCTAGACAGCTTCCTCATAACCTAAGGTTAAAAACGCTAATAACAAGAAATTTTTAAGTGTTCCCAACTTAATCATTATAAACTGAACACATTTCACTAATATTAGAGACTGGTCTATATTGTTTGCCTGATGTATTGTTGAATAATATTTACTGCACATATACCTATCCCTGCTCTATTATCAGGGAATCAAGTACCTACAGTGCCACATAGAAAGGTTGTTTTTTAATTCCAGAATTCAAAAACTCAAGCTAACCAGAGAAAATGGAACATACAATGCTGGTTAATTAGTTGTTAAAAATTTAATTTGAACAGAAAAAAACAACAACAAAAAACCAACAAAAAAAACCTTCTAAACTGAATTGTTGATGGACATGCATGCCCAACTACCAAATACGAAAATGGAGAATGGTGGAGAAATACAGAAAGTCCAGAATGGGGTCAAAGTTGAGTCCAGAGGTCAGCAGCTGCTTTATTACATGGGCTGTCCCCTCATGTAACTAGTACGCCATGGCAAAAAGGAAACTGCATAATAATGACGAGATGAAAAGAATTTTAAAACGTTCAGATTTTGGGGGGCCAGCTGTCCTGAAAGGTTAGTGATCTTCTGATTGTCAAAAGCCTTGTTATCTTACAGTATAAAAAAATTAAATTAAAAAAATGAAAAAAAAAAGAAAGAAAAATCTATTAAAACTGAATTCCTGCTTGCAATATATTGTTTTCAATATAAAAGAAAATATTAACAAGTATTAAGATGGTAATAATAAAAAAGATGATATGATAATTTATCTTTAATATAATTGTCAAGCTGTATAAGTTATTTTTCATTATTCAATGGCCATACAAAAACTTGATAAGGCTGTTAAGAAATTCACAAACAAAACGCATTGTATTATTTAGAGGCCATTTGGTTTTCTAACCGATTCTGTTAACTTAAAATTTCTGGACGTTTTTCTTGCATGGTGTCACGTAAATTTTCAGTTCTTAGCATGTGAGCATTTGAAACATTTCCTTTCATACAGAGAGTAATCATTCAAACAGAAACACAAATATGCTTTGTTATATTTCAGCTAAACCCGCATTTTAGAATAAATTGCTAGAAATATAAATCTAACTTGAAAGAAATTTTACATAAACAACAAGGAGGAAAAAAACCCAAATAAACGAAAAAAGAAAAAGCAAAAAAAAAAAAAAAAAAAAAATGCATGAAGTATGATATTTAGTATAAAATTTTATATAATATAATAAATAATGTTCACATGTTCACTTTATTTAGTCACTATTGAACAAAACAATTGTAATCATAAAACATTATACTGAAGATATTTTTTAATTAATTAGATTGACCTAATTAAACTAGGCTTTTGTAATGAGATGATCATCAGTGTAAGTTTTGATCCACCATGATATTGTATATAAGCCGGGTTTAAAGGTCGTTTCACTGTTACTGTGGCTCAGTGTGCGTCCAGTGCAGTGTTTCTGGCCCATCTCCTGAGATATTTTTTTACTTCTGGCAGCCCTCAAGCACAGCTGAATACCAGTCACTGACCTACAAACACTTAACCATATTGTACAATTTTTTAGCCATAAATTTTATCATGTTCCTGAATAGGTTCAAGATTTCATGCAAAAGCGAAATGGAGCTGTTTACGGCCTCCGATGTCACAACTTTACAAAGTATAGTTAGCTTGGTGTAAAATACTGTGTAAGGGCCCTGATGATTGTTTAAAGCAATTTGATGTTTTGTATTTTTTTAAGATGTTAAATTTATGTCTTACACACACAACATTCTGGTATTATTGAGATGCACTCAAATGCTCCTGTTACTTTTTTAAGATGAAGTCTTAAGTTGCCAATTAATGCCCACAAGCTTAACAGTGAACGATAAAGAAAATAGCCTTCACTATGTTAAAACAGTATCTTTATTGAAGCGTATGTACAGATTATGTGCTGTGGACCATGACTAGCCTTAATATGCATAACTGTACATTAGCTTACTCCTAAAGGTATATTGTACAAGCTCACTAGCCATGAAAAAAATAAACTATTAATAACATTCACTTCTACAACAGCATGTGTATTTTATAGAGCTAAGTAAAAGGTGGCAAAAAGAAACTAAAAGAGGGAAACTGGAAAACAAGGGGCATTAACTCTTTTAATTACTATAGGACAATACAGACATCATGCTCTAATAAAAGTGCAAGAGTTTTTTTTGATGCTCTCATATTTTAACTGTGATATATGTCTTAAATGAAGATTTTCTTCCAGAAAACAGGATAGTTAATACCCTAAGCACAAAAAAAGTCTCATTTACACAAGATGTTCAATGCAAATTGAGATTGCGAATAGAACAAATATATGATATAATTTAACCTTATGACAGATAATAACTAAAACAAAAGAAACATCCCAAGTCATTCATTAAAAAAAATACTAATTCAGAATGTTTGTTTTAAAAACCCAATTCAAAGCCTAAAATTGAAAAAAAAAATCAAAAAAATCTGTCAATAACATGGAGTAACATATACTACCCACACTGGTTGGCCCAATACAGCCAGCAGATGGGTCAATTACATGAAAGCGATAGTAACAAATGTCAAAGGGACCGGTTGTTTCCTCCATGATAACATTCAACCCAATCCTTTTTGACATCAGAGAATGTGGTCAGATCCAATGTGGCCCAGTTTGAAACTGGAATGAATGTAACTGACTATAAATCATGCCTATCTCTATCAAATTCCCATTAGGCCTTTTGTAAGAGATTATGACCCAATTTTGGTTATTTTACTGTGAGTAACTATGGATGAATCCTGCACTATTGAGAACAGCAGGATAGGATGGGGGCTTTGATTATTAATCAATTAGGCAATATCTGTATCACCTCTTTAGGTGCTATTTCTTCTATAAATAACACAAAATAAAAAGTTCAATTAACATTGAGTTTTTTTCTGTTATTTTTTAAAAATCATTTTAAAAATGTTTTGCTTTAACTGACCTTATTGTCAAATAAAAAAAAAATATCTTCAACACAAGATAAAGTTCAATTTACATCAACAGATTTTTTGCTTCTGCTATTTTGTTTAAGTTTAATTTTTTTTTAAAAATCATTTTAAAAATGTTTTGCTTTAACTGACCGTAATGTTAAAGAAAAAATATCTTCAACTAAAAAATTAAAGAAAAATATCTTCACAGAAAAAATATCTTCCAGTAAAACATTAAAGAAAAAAAAAGTCTTCAAATGAAAAATCAAATTTTTTGGTTGTGAATTTGATACTGTTGCCAGGTACTGACCACTGGTCCATGGTTTTTCTACAGGTACTATGGTTTTGCTCCACCATCAAACCTATCACATCCTTATATCACCCTACAGCTGTTAATAGGATGTAAAACTAAACACAAAAAAAAATCTAAGAAAAGGAAATAGACGGAATCGATGTTTTGTTAAAGTCATCCAAAATGTAAAAATTTCTCCAGACATATTATCTTAGTTTTCTTTTTCGTTGCTTCGTTTTGAACTTTACAGCCAATATAGCTTCATTGATTTTCAGTTTGTACACCTATTTGTAGAAAATGTTGACCATCTTCTACATTTCGAACAATTCACAGACCTAGTGGGTAAAATAACAAAATATTATATAGCATTTGTGAATTTTCTCGTTAATTTTTTTTATTTTTTTATAGAAGCCTAATTAACTGCAGTTTTTACACCACTTATCAGAGCAAAGCACTTGATGTGTTTGAACAGAAGAGACAAAAAATGAAATAAAAACCATTTCCAACCATTCAAACCAGTATTGTAAGACAAAAATAACTTTAATGATATCTTCAAGCACATTTGAAAATCAAATTTTCCAAAGTAACCATTTAAGCAACCAAATTTGAAATGTCAGGTATCATGGACTCGGAGAAAATACCACTGCTTTGTGGTATGTCTTTGTCAACCATGCAGGTGCAAAACAAACATCAGAAGTACAATAAAATGTAAAAATATTTTGCCCTTTGCAAAGATGCTTTTCTTTTTATTTCTATGCAGGTATATGTTTGTCACTTGTGAAGAAAACTAAGGCAGTATTAATAAGATCGTAGTCCTATAACAGCTAAAGTCATTTGAGGATGGCCTCACCTGTGTACAATGTTAACGTTATAGGAGCCTGGTGTATATGTCAGTATTTGTAATGAGTTATACAAACATTCCCACTTCTGATTGTCTCCCTTAGTAAGACATGAGAAAACTTGTCTCACATCCATTTCAAAAGCGTACATATTATACACCTCCTCATTTTATATGTACACAATTTGACGGTGTAACATGCAAAAACTTTAAGTGTTTTTAAGTATTTCCAAAAAAACAGCTTCAATCAACTAAGGATGGCCTCACCATTATGCAATGTTTTGGGAACCTGTGGTATATATGTCAGTCAGTCGAGTCACACCAATATTTCCCTCTCTCTCTTGTTTCGCAAACTTGAACAACCTGTTTTACATCTAGTTCAAAATGGTACATATTATACACCTCATTTTCATTTCTATTTTTAAATTTTTTTTTTGTGTGTATATGACTGGACCGTATGACATGCAGTAACTAAGAATTTATTTTGTGAGATGAGTCGGTGTCTAAGGATCAGCAGCATACTATACACACCTGTAATCTTTAATCTAAAGTTCACTGATGGTTTAACAAGATATCATTTTAGCTTAAAGGAATGGACAGGTAATACCACAAGTAATACCACATTCTACAATGGACGGCCAGACAATGGGTCCAATCTGGGCCGAATTATTCTGGTCAACACAGACATATACATAAGGGTTTCTACTGATAAAATCAACCCATTATGTACACCAAAGTGCATGCACCAGTGGTCATCTACAGACAAACTGGACATCGGACATTGTGGCCACTGACTAGACGCCTTGGGCCATGTAGGTACATACTTTGTGTCAGTGTATAGTGCAAGCCTATACAAATTGATTTTGTTTGTTACTAGTCTATAGGGGTCAGTTTTCACACCAATGGTCAACAGGGGCCAAACTGTTTAATTGATCAATACAAGATTTTTCACAGCATATCTTGTTAGAAGTATATTCAACTCATTTCTGAATGGTAATCGAAATCAATCAACTCAATAGGTATTGAATTCCACTGCAGGCTTATCTCCCCCTGGTGTGAATTTTTTTGTGTGTGAAACATCTAACTTACAATTTTGATACAATTTACCTATATAAGTAAAAGAAAAAAGGCAATTTGTAGGTTTTTTTTGCAAAACATTTATTTTCAAATTTCTCATGTGAGCTTTTCTATTGCTCACATGCTTTGTAAAGCTCATATGCTTTTGGTAGCTCACATGGTACTACCTAACAAGAGGCCCAGAGGGCCTGTATCGCTCACCTGGTTTGTAATGCCAAGTAATGTTCTGAATACAGGTTTAATTGTTTCTTTTCTGAAGGAATTTTAATATTAACCTCTAAATCCCCTATTGGGGCCCCACCCCTCCCGCCCCCAGGGGGGTCAGAACAAAATTTATACAAGTTTCTGTTCTCTTCTTCCAAGGATGTTTATGGCCCAAATTTGGTCACAATCCAAACAAAACTCTAGGACAAGAAGTGATTGATAGGATTTACCTATATTTTCCCTATTGGGCCCCGCGCCCTCCTGCCCCTGGGGGGGTCAGAGCCAAAATTTATACAAGTTTCTGTTCCCCTTCCCCAAAGGATGTCTGTGGCCAAATTTGGTTTACATTCCATTCAGAACTCTATGACTAGTAGCGATTTAAAGGATTTACCTCTATTACCCCCTATTGGGCCCCGCCCCTCCTACCCCCGGGGATCAGAGCCAAAATTTATACAAGTTCTGTTCCCCTTCCCCAAAGGATGTTTTGTGGCCAAATTTTTGGTTACATTCCATTCAGAACTCTATGACAAGTAGTGATTTAAAGGATTAACCTCTATTTCCCCTATTGGGCCCCCGCCCCTCCTACCCCTGGGGGATCAGAGCCAAAATTTATACAAGTTCTGTTCCCCTTCCCCCAAGGATGTTTGTGGCCAAATTTGGTTACAATTCATGTAGACCTCTAGGACAAGTAGAGATTTAAAGGATTTACCTCTATTTCCCCTATTGGGCCCCGCCCCTCCTGCCCCCAGGGGTCAGAGCCAAAATTTATACAAGGTCTGTTCCCCCTCTCCCAAGGATGTTATGTGGCCAAATTTGTTGGTTACATTCAATTCAGAACTCTATGACTAGTAGCGATTTAAAGGATTTACCTCTAGTATTACCCCTATTGGGCCCCGCCCCTCCTGCCCCCGGGGGACCAGAGCCAAATTTATAGAAGTTATGTTCCTCTTTCCCCCAAGGATGTTTGTGGCCAAATTTGGTAACATTCCATTCAGAACTCTATGACCAGTAGCGATTTAAAGGATTTACCTCTAATTCCCCTATTGGGCCCCGCCCCTACTGCCCCCGGGGGGTCTGAGCCAAAATTTATACAAGTTCTGTTCCCCCTCCCCCAAGGATGTTTGTGGCACAAATTTGGTTACATTCCATTCAGAACTCTATGACTAGTAGCGATTTAAAGGATTTACCTCTATTTCCCCTATTGCGCCCCGCCCCTCCTGCCCCTGACAGACCAGAGCCAAAAATTTATACAAGTTCTGTTCCCCTTCCCCTAAGATGTTTTGGCCAAATTTGGTTACAATCCATGCAGACTCTAGGACAAGTAGCGATTACATAGGATTTTCTATAGGATTTTAAAACCTCATGTGAGCAATTTTTTTTAAAGCTCATATGCTTTTGGCTAGACATAAGCTCCACATGGTACTAGGGGTGTGCTAAAAACTCATGTGAGCTTTTTACCTCATTTGCATGTTAAAATTCATGAAAGAAGCTCATGTGCATAATCATGTTAGTTTTCATGGTAGTTTCTCACGTGAAGCTCATGAGCTCTTGGGTAGCAGATTTCCATATGGGTGGATTATCTCCCCTGCTGTGAATGTTTTTTTTTTAATTGTTTTTTTTGTGTGTGAAACATCTAACTTATATTTTTGATGGTTTACACACAGTTTACCTATATATTAGTAAGGATAGTTGCAAGCATTGCAAACCTTTATTTAATTATTTCCCCTTAACTATAAACTTTCAGACGTTGTAAGTTGTTTGACTATGGTAAATAATACACACAAACTCTTTTACACTTCGACTATTCGGACTGCTTTTACTTTTTGTATTTTTCTTTCTATTTCCTCTGAATTTAAAGATTATGTTAATGAAATAACAAACAGGCAAATATTACATGTAAATAGAAAATGGTTGCCATGGAGAAATCATCAAAATAAAATCCCCCAATCAACAGACTTACATTAGAGGGATTACAATAAGACTGCTTGTAGATCTCTCATTTACTGGTTACAAGTTTTCTTTCACGTAAATTTTTATCAAAATCAGAGCAAATCCCCCATGCATGTTTGAAACTAAGCATTAGACCCAATTCCCAATATTACTAAATTCTTTTTTTTTCATTTCACAAAGGAAATTAGAATTAGTGTATCGATGATTGGCTTGATACCTTGTAATCAATTAGTAGGATCTGTACGAAGCACTTAGCACAAAGAGATAGGAAGTAACCAGCATGATGAACATGTACTTTTAAAACACTTTGAAACAAAACATCACTGTGTCTTTACTGGGCAGTTGATAGAACTATTGTACTCAATTAACTCATTCACCCCTAAAAATTCATAATGGACTGTTCCAGCAATTGAATTGGGAGAGTTTAAATGTGTTGTCCGTGGGTGAATGAGTTAAACTAGAACAAGGGTGATATTGCCAAATTCAGCAATAACATTAATGCATTCCTGTAATTTTGACATTTCAATCATGGTGTATTAATACACATCTAGGCATACGTGCTATATTGAAGTAATTCACAAACTGCTACATATTTCTAGGAGCAACTCTAACAATTACACAAGTTGTGACTTCTTGTGACCAAAGATCGCCATTTATGGACTTTTTATATAGATTCTGAAATATAACTCGACTTTAGAAAAGGTGATATGACCTTAAAGAAAAGAAGTGACAGACATTTGACCTTCTATAGAAGGCTATTTTTGAAACCAAATCAATCAATTAAAACATGTGTCATTTACTGACAAGGAATTTTATATGTGTGCATCTTTAGTTTTCATTTTAAGGAATTTTACGTACATGTAAAACAACAAATTTTGTAAGAACAACAACAAAATTTCTTGTTTTTCAGGTACGTAAAATACCTATGATTTGAAATTTATTTTTATATTGATTTATAGACAGGTGTCTTACAAAGGTGAACTTTTTGATTGGTCGCCTTTGATATATAGGTCACCAGAATAGACAGGTGAAGAGGATTTCTTTCAGTTAAGATATCAGAGCAATCTGTGCATCATTCAATTCCTATAGATATTTCTGTTTAAATAATGTAATGATGCCTGCCTGATCCTACCCCCGATTATACGATTATACGGTTTATGTGTCGACACACGATGTCCCAAGCATCAGATTATTACATACTCTGGACCTAAACTGGTAGATAATATGTTTATATATATAAAACAACAGTGCTTGGTTTTTCACTGTTTACTAACATAATCTGCCCAACACGACAAATATATAAATACATCACCCACCAACACAATGACACAATTCTGTCTTTGTGTCCGTTAGAGTTGATTTTTACGATGGCCGAGAGCGGCCTGCCATTATTTTTTATAAAATAAAAATGTCATGACACTTTTTAGTCGAAAAGTGTCGGGCAAATATTTTTTTAATAAAAAAAAATCCGTCATGACACTTTTCAGTCAAAAAGTGACATGACATTTTTTACTCAATGAAGGTATATGGAATTTTTAGGAGTATACGAGTATCCTATTTCAGCGCTGCTTTCTCAAGGTAATCAGAATTCGTGGGATATCTTAGAGCTGATAAAACCGTTGTAATTAATTTGCCAGGGTTCAGGTACGCACAGCAGCACATTGTTTTATAGCAACATTCAGTGTTTTGAAGACTATCCAGCATGTACATGCAAGTATCAACATCGTTGTTTTTAAATAGCATCAAATTAAGCAATACACTTTCTATGACATTAAAAAACTCGTTTATTTTTTTAAGCTGGGCAACGAGATGTTGAAAGCCCCAATGTCAAATGCATTTAAAAAATCCTAAGGTAAGCACTCCCCATTGAATGTTACACTATAAAGTTCGTCAAACAGGACGCTTTTTACAATGCATTTTTGCATTTCATATGTGATTTATCAACATTACACTTGTTATTACTTGCCGTAGAACTTACCAGACAATAAAAACTAACGAATCATTCAGGTGTAATCAATCGTTACAGGAGATTCTGGTGGTAAGGATACCAATTTTCTTTTTTTTGGCTGAATATAATATATTTAATTATAGGGAACTATGCTACGAATATCTTATTTCAATAATGTAACTAGCATTAGTCATATAATAATTACAGATATTTTGGATACTGAGTAACATTTCTCCAGATATACGTTCAGAAGTAAAACGATAACATACATGTAGCATGAAATATTACACCTACACACTATGAAAGTTCAAATTCTGCTTTTTATTTTGTTAATCAGCATTGTATAAATATTCTCTCATCTCATCTCATAGGTACAGCACAATTTATGTCGGGAATTATCATTTTTCCTATTTCATATTGTGATAAATACTGTTGTTTGCCGCGTTTCACCAACATAATCCTGCCGATTAAACCTGAGAATAGAACACGTAACTTCGGTGCTGTATCACATTGACATTCCTCTACCGCATAGTAAACAAGAGGCCCAGAGGGCCTGTATCGCTCACCTGGTTTGTAATGCCAAGTAATATTTCTGGATACAGGTTCATTGTTTATTTTCTGAAGAAATTTGAATATTTACCTCTAATTCCCCTATTGGGCCCCACCATTCCTGCCCCCTGGGGGTCAGAGCCAAAATTTATACAAGCTCTGTTCCCCTTCCCCCAAGGATGTTTGTGGCCCAAATTTGGTTACAATCCATGCAGAACTCTATGACTAGTAGCGATTTATAGGATTTACTTTTATTTCCCCTATTGGGCCCCGCCCCTCCTGCCCCCGGGGGGTCAGAGCCAAAATTTATACAAGTTCTGTTCCCCTTCCCCAAGGATGCTTGTGGCCAAATTTGGTTACAATCCATGCAGAACTCTATGACTAGTAGCGATTTAAAGGATTTACCTTTATTTCCCCTATTGGGCCCCGCCCCTCCTGCCCCCTGGGGGTCAGAGCCAAATTTTATACAAGTTCTGTTCCCCTTCCCCAAAGGATGTTTGTGGCCAAATTTGGTTACAATCCATGAAGAACTCTATGACTAGTAGCGATTTATAGGATTTACCTTTATTTCCTATATTGGGCCCCGCCCCTCCTGCCCCCAGGGGGTCAGAGCCAAAATTTATACAAGTTCTGTTCCCCTTCTCCTAAGGATGTTTGTGGCCAAATTTGGTCACAATCCATGCAGAACTCTAGGACAAGTAGCGATTTATAGGATTTACCTTTATTTCCCCTATTGGGCCCCACCCCTCCTGCCCCCGGGGGGTCAGAGCCAAAATTTATACAAGTTCTGTTCCCCTTCCCCAAGGATGCTTGTGGCCAAATTTGGTTACAATCCATGCAGAACTCTATGACTAGTAGCGATTTAAAGGATTTACCTTTATTTCCCCTATTGGGCCCCGCCCCTCCTGCCCCCTGGGGGTCAGAGCCAAATTTTATACAAGTTCTGTTCCCCTTCCCCAAAGGATGTTTGTGGCCAAATTTGGTTACAATCCATGAAGAACTCTATGACTAGTAGCGATTTATAGGATTTACCTTTATTTCCTATATTGGGCCCCGCCCCTCCTGCCCCCAAGGGGGTCAGAGCCAAAATTTATACAAGTTCTGTTCCCCTTCTCCTAAGGATGTTTGTGGCCAAATTTGGTCACAATCCATGCAGAACTCTAGGACAAGTAGCGATTTATAGGATTTACCTTTATTTCCCCTATTGGGCCCCGCCCCTCCTGCCCCCTGGGGCTCAGAGCCAAAATTTATACAAGTTCTGTTCCCCTTCCCCCAAGGATGCTTGTGGCCAAATTTGGTTACAATCCATGCAGAACTCTATGACAAGTAGCGATTTATAGGATTTACCTTTATTTCCCCTATTGGGCCCCGCCCCTCCTGCCCCCAGGGGCTCAGAGCCAAAATTTATACAAGTTCTGTTCCCCTTCCCCCAAGGATGTTTGTGGCCAAATTTGGTCACAATCCATGCAGAACTCTATGACTAGTAGCGATTTAAAGGAAATGTTGACGGACAGACAGACGGACGGACGGACGGACGGACGACGGACGACGGACGCCGCGCCATGGCATAAGCTCACCGGCCCTTCGGGCCAGGTGAGCTAAAAATGTGTCATGACACTTTTTTGACTAAAAAGTGTCATGACAGATTTTTTTTTTATTAAAAATTATTTGCCCGACACTTTTCGGCTAAAAAGTGTCATGACATTTTTATTTTATAAAAAAATAATGGCAGGCCGCTCTCGGCCATCGTAGATTTTGGGGAACTTCGCCATATATTTTACAGTGGTACAGTTTTCTGCCATTAATAGTCCGCTGAGGGAGAATAAAGGTCTATTTGTGTGGACGAGGATATCTGGGGCTTGCATGTCCACGACGCATGCTTACATAGCTAGGTCTAAAGATGTCAGTCACATCTGACCTGTGCTACGGTTTTTTTTACACTTCCATTTCATTTAAACACATGCAGAAGGACAATTTTTCTTCATTCAACCAATTACCCTTTCAACTGACCTAAATTCTTCTCTTCATATGAGGCCACTTTGGGGGGTTATAAGTGAGTTGGCAAGATTTCAATGGTTTTCATTAATTTTATGAATACACTTTTTTTCTTCTTTTTCTGTCGATGACTCATCTGGTTTAAACCACAACAGATAAATTTAGATATGCATTTGTATAAACTCTGCCATATTATCTATTGGCCATGTCATACTCATTAATGGGGTATTTATTTTCAACATAACACTGTACGTTAGTTCAGTACTGATCTAGAAAATAGAAAGCATTTCTATTCCGACATGACATTCTTCAGAACAGCTGTTGAGGAAAATAAAATGCATCAACTGAGGATACAGTTCTAGAATAATGTCAGAGAACTCTTGGATGTTGTCTATAGCATGGGCTTACAGCTACATACCAATAACTAGGTCTTTGATCCCCATACATGTAGGTATTCCAGTATGGGAGACAGTTGCACTACATTCATCTAATGTTGCATATAAATAGAGATACAGTCAGGGTTTATTTATTTACTGACCTCTTATTCTCGTTTTAAAGCACAGAAAATGAAAAGTACCCCAATTTTTTCCCCCCTGAAAAATCATTCCAATTATAAATACCCATTTTACCTACCAGGGTAATTAATATTTCTGGAACACAAGGGTAATGAAAACCTGTTCATAATTTGTAAGATGCACGAAAATAAAGGTACGTCAATTATATAACATAAGATAAAATAAATATTGATACAATCATTGTCCTACAGAAATTTACAGTGGCTATAATAAACTTTTGATTTCATACAAATCTGTATTTAGTGTTCATATTACTTCCTTGTTATAGCAGCAGATGTTTTCTGCTATCAAATGTTTTTGATGAATAACTATATTATGGTATACATAAATTATATGACTGCCTTCACCTGTTGTGGATTGAAACTAAAACGTATCTACATTTATTTAGGGAATTATTTCATCTCTAACATAAGTGGCTATTCTATTTGAGATAATCATAACCTTGGTAGCATATTAAACATAAATAATTACACATGCACCTACTTCTATATGTTTATTGTATCCCCCTCCCATCCTGAAATCAATTTTGCCCATGTCCATTACTATTCTCCCAACCAGAGATATGTGGGATATATGTTACATATGTTGACTGTCTCTCAGATTAGATTTGCTAAAAAAGATGTCATTTAATTGCGAGGATAACAGTTCATATACCCACTCATAATACATAAGCCAAGTCTACAAAACATTTGGTACGTGGAGTCTATTACACTATTCTGTACTGGCTTATAACAGAGTTATCTGCCCTTGTGGGTAAGTATTGCTAGTTTTAAAAATATCACTGTAATATTGATCTATTATGGCCTGGTTTAGAGGGCACTATTGCCTCATAGTATTGTTGAGGGATGGAATAGTACCCAAGTCGAAGCCGAAGGCGGAGGCACTATCCCATCACAAGACAATACTTTGAGGCAATAGTGCCCTCTCAACCAGGCCTTAATGGGTTCAGTACATCACCATCACATGAGACCCGTTTTCATGTCATCGTAACAGAAGCACGTCAACCAACACCTCTCAATGCTATCTTCATTTCCACACCACTTTGTTACATTAAAAGCACAACATATGAATTGTTGCAGAAATCTGTGTTTCTATAAAACGGGATTCAGCTTCTGATGAAGATTAAAAAGTAGATTATTAAAGAACATGAGTGAACTGTCTTCTGTAGAAAAGCAGCATTTGCTTCCATCCCCGCACACAACAGCCTGTCCGCCATCTTGACGTCCTGGTCGAAGCGCAATGTTATAATGACGTCATGCAATGGTGACGTCACAATGCATTCACATTCAACTTCACGCCACTTTCATAGTGCCCACAAATAGTACCCATGTGTGTAGCCAATCAGAATCAAGCATTCTGTTTCAAATAGGAAACAATGTATCGATACCTACAAGTATGGGAGATAACTCTAAGATGCATCTACCCATAAGAAAGAGCATTCTGTTCAAATCTTTAAAGATGTATTAGAGATTACTCGATATTAAGATATTACTATGCCTATAGGGACTTCCCTGCACTAAATCTAAGTCATTTCTATATATCTCCAGTTTTACATACATTATATAAATGTTATACATTCACCAGTAATACATCAAACATGTCCACACTTTATACTGTGATGGATGTTCCCAATCCCCATACAGTTACACTGCATACCAAACAGGTACCGACCCGCTCAAGGCGATCATCATATACCGTAGAATTTTTTGCATCTATAATTTACACGACATTCAGAGATTGTAAGATAATATGCTTAAGCCAGTTTTTGTTAAATTTCTATTTATAACTGCATTTCCGTTAATATTCTACCACTAATGAATAATTAATGTCACCATACAGTACCTATTCATTGAGTATTTATACTTTGTTTTTAATGTTAGCATAGATAATATACTATAAAACCAGAATTACTTTTATGGAGTTACTTTGAGCGACATTTAGATCATCTGATTTTATCTCAGAACCACCGATCTCTGCACTTTCAGGAGTAAGTATTAACTACCTGTATCATACCTTCAGAATAGAACAATCTTCATCGAGAACCAGAGGTCTTCTTAACTTCAAACTCTATCCCTGCTCCATGAGAGAAATTATATTGGAAATTGGAAATATCTGGACTACTTTATGAAAATGACTATTTTTAAAGATCTTGACTATTTTTAAAGATATTAACAGCATATATATTGGCTATGTCATGACTTAGGACATGACTGTGTCTATAAATACTACGACCGACAAGAGTAGAACTTCATTCCGCCATTGTCACCTTTGCGTTCTTAGACTCTTTATGCTTTAATGAGATGCATGGGCCGCAGAGGCTGAGTGGTTAATGTGTCACGGACATGCTACAACTAGCCCTTCACCTCTGAGTGTCAAGTTTTAATCTTAATCATATTGGGCAGTTGCCAGATACTGACCACTGGTCAGTGTTTTTTCGCCAAATACTCCGGTTTTCCTAAACCTCATAAACCTGACCATGTCCTTGAATGACCCTGTTAATGTAAACCACACAAATGAAGCACACTAATTAGATGCAAGTATGTCAATAGATTACAATATATATTTGGGTACTCTGCTTAGAATTTATATTTTACCCAAAATACAAGTTGTATGGGGTTGCTTATGCACACAAAACCATAATTCTGAAACTGAAAATTTGATTGTATCAGTTGTATTGGTTCCACCTGAGTGACGATCCCACACATTGTTTCTAGAAGATTCACATCATTGGTTTCTGTATGTATAATTCAGGTGCATTCTGTTTTAAATGCAGTGATGACCTACATAGTAAATTCTGTAGAGCATTGATAGGCCTCGCCATAAATTATTCATAGCCCGTACAGTCCTGGGGGACATAAGGTATTCCACTCTGCATAAAATATATCATAAAATTGTAAAATGCATTACATTAACATACAACAGCTCGTGTGACAACAGAAGCTACATGTAATATTTAACCAACTTAAATGTGAACCCACAGGTGTGAAGTTTTACAAAGGTATTAACTCCCTATGAGTTCTGGGATATCTTAATCTGCAACTTTATAGGTATGCACTTTGACCTAGTTGTCAAGGAAATCTAAAAACTTATTAAGTATATCTCAACATCTTTTACATAATTTTACTCCGATGTGACGAGTTGGTTACATGAAGATAATTCAGCCTCATTTTATGAATTGAAACCAAGTTTTTTTCTTACTTAAATTAAACGCTTAAATCACCTAAATCTTATACATATATTTCAATCGCATAGTGCAGCTGATTTAGAGAATACCTTAAAACCTTAATACTGAACTTATATTGGGTTTGGGATTCTAAGAAGCGGTTTTGGGGTATTTATAGTTTTTATACAAAAAGTTGAATATATATTAACCTCCTTCCTAGTTTACACCAAAACAACTTATGATGAACCGAATTCAACATATTCATCATTTCAAGAGAAATTTCTTGAGGCAAAGTTGGAGAACATATAGGCCATGATGTAAATAACCTTATAAATCAGAACCACATCAGTGTATCAGGGTGCATATAAAACATCATCAATAGGTATAAGTCAATCAAACATGTTTCATTACAGATATCGTACTGCAGGCTGGAATTTTTTCAACGATATGAGAAACATTATACATACATACATTTAGAGAAATATACACTTAAAACTATGGTTAAAACTATCATCCTATTTCAAATTAACAATTATTACAAAGTACACTACATATATAGCTTCTCACCAATAGGATAAACCCAGAACGAAAACCTAGGAGAAAATAGCTTTACTTCTGGGAGATATTTAAATACTAGAAATATAAGATTTAAAAAAATGTTAATTCTGTTAATCATATGATAAAACATACAGAACAATGTTGTTTTTTTTTTTAATTTTTCTTTGTTTTCACACCAAATCTGGCTTTTTGATTGGCCAATATTTTTTTGCATACCACTATGAAAAAAAAATTCCGAGAATGGCGCGAAACGCCGACGTTATCATGACGTCACAATAGAGACATTGACGTTGCTTATTGATTCGGAAAAAAGAATCCCTTGAAAAACCACTATAATGTTACATTTAAACATACTTCATTTTATCAAATAGAGTGTAAAATTAATTATAAGCATTGATGTCACTAATTTTTTTATTTTATCGGGTTATGAAAAAAAAATTGTTTGCAAACTTTTGAGGATTCACACAGTTCGCAAACAATTTTTTTTTCATATCCCGATAAAATTAAAAAATAGTGACATCAATCCTTAAAAGTTTTATTAATTGCTTGTATCATAATTCCAGCTGACAAATGAAATGAACATAAAATCCTATATGTGTACTAAAGTTGATCTATTTATAAATGAGATAATGATGAATTAAACAATGTCACCCCTTTGAATTCCCTAGAAAGGTATACATTTCTAAAAATGATTTATGCATGAAAGCGTTACTTACCCTACAGTATGACATCTTACACATATATAACGGTGTATTAAAGTTTGTGTTTATAAATAGGGATGACAATGAAAACTACGTATGAAAAATTACACTACATCACTTATACATCTATGAATCAAATAAAGATGAAAAAAATGTTACCCCCCCCCCTTCTTCCTCCAATTCTTCCCTAAAATGATTTATGCATTACTATGCGTTACTATGCTGTAATATCAAATCCACAATGGTGATATGAGTGTGCTGGACTTCTGATGTATGTGTATAATATAACCAGGCCATTCACCTATACAACACTCACCGTTGCCCACTTCGGTCGTCTAATTAGTACATTGGCGCCGTTATGTTGTTGTCATGTTTTGTATAGATCCCTGCAAATTGTGGTGCAGACGATGATTTGTCACACAAACACTGGTGACATTGCCATTATAATGTGCCATCAGATGTGACAGGTACAATTAAAATAGATCAATACACTTGCAGGTGGGTGGCCAAGAATGCCTGTTTTTCTCCGTCACATCGTGAATTTAAAAATCTATCCAAACAACTAGAAAATGTCCCTAACACTGGTGTCCAGTCCTATAGTTACATGTTGTCAATGTATGTAATGTATAATACCTCCACTGGACTAACAACTCGGGCGGTCAGTTGTAAAATGACCACCAGGTAAATTCTGACTGCATTTCCAATACCTGCACTAATTAGAGATTGACCATGCAGAGTGGACATAGTTGGACAATAGCTTGACCAGCCCTAAGCTTGGGAGCTGTTACTCAATCGCCCACTACAATTGTGTCAACTCGATATATATAAAAGGGCCAATTTAGTCTATAGAATAGCAGATCTGCAGAGCACTGCCACCCCAGGTAGAGCTATTGTGTATACAATGGACAGACCGGTTGGCATTTTTGTGATCAGAAGCTTAAAATTCTCATGCTACTTTGGTTCCTGTACATGTACAGCAAACAGTACACCTGTAGGTGTATACAGGTAGATAACGAGTTTTCATGTACAGGTATACACACTCTATATGCGTATTTGTGCGTGTCAGGTTTTTGTGTAGTATTGTGAATGGCACAATGTGTATAAAAGGAATTGAACTTCTTTTGCTGCCCATGACCAACGACCCACAACACATGAGATAGATTTAAAACCTATACACTAAAACGTGACACCTGTGTACACATGTATGTACCGTAAAAGTAAAATCGGAACAAAGAATTCTCTTGACACAGAATGTGAAGGGAAATACCAGCCATGACACATAACAGCAGTGTATCACACAAATACAGACCTCTCGATCTCCTCAATTCCTGATCATACTTATTTACATATAGTTATGCATCATTTATAATCCAGACCTATATATGTTTAAAACATGATACATGATAAGTACAATTCGTTGTGATATAACACAAAAGATGACCCATTAAATCCCCTAGCGTACTCCATCACTCATTCAACATGTGACCTAGCTATTTTAAATTCATATTCGGTGTCTTGGTGATGCATGTTGTTTCTGGTCAGCTACTTAGAACAATCTATAAATATCGAGTTTACAATTACATTATCACCGAGAATTACCGGTAGGTTAACTAACCATCCAACACAAACTTCCTGCACCAAAACACTATAACACTGTTATATGCAAGCATACATTATTTTTCAGAACACATTTCCGCAGAGACAACTAGAACTCCCCCTCCCAGGGAAAAACGGACTGTTCAACTAGGTATATGTAACCATTTAAACTGGTCTTTAACTTTTGGTAGGAGAGTAAATTAATTAGTCTAAATACTCAGATTGTATATCTTAAAAAAACAACAACAAAATATACTACCAATCTAAATAAAAATATCAAAATTATCATTTTTTTTTTTTTTTACATAATTTTGGACATTTCTGTTTGTCTTATGATAACCACAAACTAGGGGGAGAAAATCTACTAACAACATTCAATAGGAATATCATTTAAATTGACAATTTCGATTTACAATTTTAGGAATTCTTTTCAATGTTATCTGATAATCTAGCAGATAATTTATTTATTATACTATTATTAATTTCAAGATGTCTTAAATTATTTTAGGTTTCAAATTGGGGAGAGATAGTCTTATAATTCAGTAGAAAAAATGTAATTTATTATGCTTTCTTAATTTTAAATGTCTATTCTAAGTTTCAAATTAGGGGGAGATAATCATGTAGAATAATTTAGCAGAAATCTTTATCTATCGTATCCTATACAATGATTGTCATTTGTAAAAAAATGTCTATTCTAAGTTTCAAACTAGGGGGAGATAATCTAGAATTAGAATTCAGAAGAGAAATTAATTTCATGCTAGATATAAATTTTGTAATTCCAAAATGTCTATTCTTAATTTCAAACTAGGGGGAGGTAATCTAGAACAAGAATTACTATCTTTTATGCTATAAAAATTTTGTTATTCCAAATTGTCTAATGTATTCTTAATTTCAAACGAAGGGGAGATAATCTAGAATTTGAATTCAACAGAGAAATCCTGATCAAACTTATACTATGTAAGCAGACTTAAATGAAACATAGAACAAGTTGTCAGCATTTTGCAACTCATTGATATTCATGTGTCTGTCCCTTAGTGCAATACTGTAATGTTTTGGAGGGTCATTGAAACTACGCCTATGGTATATAACTCATAAATTGCACTACTGCTTCTCGATACAGATGTGAGGTAAAAAAAAACACATCGTGACCTAGTCTTTGAAAGTTTAAGCATGACTTTAAACTCCATAATTAAGGTTTGTAACAGTGATAGAAATCAAGAAAAATATGTTTGTAATGGTATGCATGCATTTTTTTGTATTTTTGTGTTTAATTGCATTACGAAACCATGCGAATAACGTATGACACACTTACAAGATGTTATTGTCTAAATAACTACACAAAAAATAATATAAATATAATCTTACATGTTTTGTGCCTTTGGGTATCAAGGTACTTTAATTTAACTTTTGTTATATATTGTGAGACTGTTTAATAAGTGTTTTATAATTTCATACCGCCAATTTCGAAATCCCCAGATATCAACTGTCTTAATACATAGCATTACGAAGTCTCTAATTAATCTAAGATAAATTACTGTATTCACATGTGTAAAACATCACACTATATATAACTGTGTGAGTAAAAAACCATCGTGACTATCTTTGAAAGTTTAAGCATGACTTTAAACTCCATAATAAGGTTTGTCAGTGATCGAAATTGTATGCATGCAAACGTATGACACACTTACAAGATGTTATTGAAATTTAACTTTTGAAATTTTCTGATTTCTCGAAAAGTTTGTGAATTCCATCAAGTTAAAGCAAACGATAGACTGGGATTATAGGTACAGCATGTTCAATCCAAAGATTTAATTATTTTACTCCACCTTTTTTCATATCTTTTCAATTCTATTTGAATTCTTATTCATTTTGAAGATTTGATCTTGATAAATCAAATCTTCATTACAAAGATCAGAGTTTCATTTTTAGTTTTGAAATGTATGAATACATACAACAAAACACCTGCACAACATTACAGTGTGGCTGTAAATATATTCATGAGGTGTTGATGAATACTTTTCCCTCCTAAATTAGGTCAGTCACCTTCCTCTCGGCGGTCAACCAATCAAATCAACTGTCACAGATTTTCATGCAAGAGCCAATCTCAGTCGACCAATGAAATTAACTGTCACAGATTTTAATGCAAGGTCAATGACACAGTCTGTTCTATTGGTCACAGAATCTATGACATTGAGAGGATAATGGACTTTGATATCAGATTCACAAAGATAACTAATTTGGTTGTGAATGCCCAACATAACGTGACATAAATGTACTTCTACAACATTACTATAGAAATCCTACAACCATTGTATCTTGTAGTTGTTTTTAAAGTAGAAATTTTTATCGGGATTATTAGAATATATACAAATTGTCATGAGCCAGTGTTTAAGTAGATTCCTTTGTCCTCAAAACCAAAGTCACATTAACATCATTTAAATGAGAACTGAAATCAACATAATGTGAAACCTGAATATATCCAACAAATTGTGACACAGTCATTTTCAACACTAAAGTTACTGCATGGCCACTGATTTAACTGACCACTGACTTTAACTGACCGCTGATTTAACTGACCACTGATTTAACTGACCACTGATTTAACTGACCACTGATTTAACTGACCACTGACTTTAACTGACCACTGACTTTAACTGACCACTAATTTAACTCATCATTAACTTAATAATTACTGATTTCATCAACCACAAACTTTAATGACCACTACTGACCACAGGTATTACTGATTCATCACATTTTACTAACCTCAAAATACACTAATCATTAAATAACTAAACAGACTACTGATTGCAATGACCACTGTCCATACTGACCATTAATTGGCTTTACTGTGACCAATGATTTTACTGACCATTGCCTTTAGTGACCCATGACCATGTGACAGACCAGTGATTTTACTGACCATTGCCTTTAGTGACCCAGGACCATGTGACAGACCAGTGATTTTACTGACCATTGCCTTTAGTGACCCATGACCATGTGACAGACCAATGATTTTACTGACCATTGCCTTTAGTGACCCATGACCATGTGACAGACCAATGATTTTACTGACCATTGCCTTTAGTGACCCATGACCATGTGACAGACCAATGATTTAACCTATCGATATTTAACACAACAACAATATCCTCCAATGTAATTCAGACTCCATTATACCCACCACATGAAATTATGCAAATAATCAAAATTTAAATTCAAAATTAAATGAGATGAAAACTTACGGAGTAGAACTGTATCTCCTCCAATGAGTGCCGAAGCTGTAGGAAGAAAATTAAACATTTGTTAGACATGTATCATAACTAAAATATTTCAGGATTTTGTTTTCTACCTTATTGTATACTGTAAACCTCATGGTTTAAATAATTGATATTAACACAGCTAGCAAATAAATAAATAAAAAAAATAAAATATCTTACCAAAGTTTATGATCCAATTAAAACCCCTATCTGCCCTTCCTTTCTCCATCCCCTGTTAATTATTCCTCCTCTCCGTCTTCCTCCCCCCCCCCCCCACACAACTCCTCTATACTCCATTCCCTCTGTCCTACCCCATCCAATGCATGCAGCTCCCAATCAAAATTGTATATTTCTAATCCATCCTTCTTCCATTTCCACTGTTCTCCCTGCCCCATATTACAGTGATTATGTGATTATTATGTATATTTCCATTCCATCCTCCTTCCATTTCCAATGTTCTCCCTGCCCCATATTACAGTGATTATGTGATTATTATGTATATTTCCATTCCATCCTCCTTCCATTTCCAATGTTCTCCCTGCCCCATATTACAGTGATTATTATGTATATTTCCATTCCATCCTCCTTCCATTTCCAATGTTCTCCCTGCCCCATATTACAGTGATTATTATGTATATTTCCATTCCATCCTCCTTCCATTTCCAATGTTTCCCTGCCCCATATTACAGTGATATTATGTATATTTCCATTCCATCTCCTTCCATTTCCAATGTTCTCCCTGCCCCATTTCCATGATTATGTGATTATTATGTATATTCCATTCCATCTCCTTCCATTTCCAATGTTCTCCCTGCCCTATATTACAGTGATTATTATGTATATTTCCATTCCATCCTCCTTCCATTTCCAATGTTCTCCCTGCCCCATATTATAGTGATTATTATACCTCACTTTCATTTAGAATGTTCTGACTGGATTAAACTTGATCACATGACATTGAATAAGTTAGATGTTTCCACAGAATCGAAAGGCGAGGGAAATACATAACCCCAGGGAAATAACCCCAGGGAAGTAACCGGAAGTTGACGTCATCTGCAACGTCAACCAACAATGTAAACTCTGTTGCTTATGTTTTGCAGCCTGATGAATTTAGCAACATTGGGAAATATTTTCATGAGTTCTTTTACCAGAGAAATGTTTTTCTTTTAATCTTGATTGCAATAATAAAATAATTATGTCCCTATGCTTAGCCCTCGAGAAAATAACTCTTGCCAGGGAGACAATTCTAGATGTCCCTCGAGAAAATATCTCTTTCCAGGGAGACAATTTTAGATGGCCCTTGAGAAAATAACTCTTTCCAGGGAGACAATTCTAGATGTATCCCTCCTCAGAGAGCCATAATTGTATATTGTATAGTAAACCACCCATCATACACCTATTAAATACCGTAATCAACCATTCCATCCTAAGAATCAGAAGAGTACAAATGTGTATTAAACTGACACCTACAAACGATTCGGTATTTTTCCCCCCCCCATTTGTTTTCTCTAGGCAAATAACTAGCGGTGCAATTTTGTGTAAACATCAAAATTCATAGCGTGGATCAGCAGTTACGTGACTATGAATGGCCATTTCATAACTACAGTCATGTAATGAATATCTAACACATACAAGAAGTGTGTTTATACACTTGTCAGTGATGCATCATTTCTAGGTCACTCCTTTACTGAAGCGTTGAGTGCATTATAGTGCACCATTTTTGAGTCAACCCTTCACCGATTTGCACTGATCTGTACACCAGCTAACCAACATCCAAATATACACCTAATGTATTTACAGCCCAACAAACTGCATATGTCCAAACACTTCAGAGAAAAAATTTATCCAGGCATACCAATACAGACATAGTACACATATCATTCAAGGGGATTTCTTTATATCTGCAGAAATAAATGTATGGGACGGACAAGTAGGAACCAGCTATGGAATCACCTACACTAGATATACACATATACACAAAGCCATTCAGAAAGATATTGGTTCAAATATCAATTAATAAATTTGATGAACTGGCAGAGTTTGTTTTTAACATTGGCTTTAGGGTGATGGGATGGTGTAGTGGTTAAGCCGCATGCCTTTCACCTTGGCGGGCAGGGTTCGATCCCCGGTATGGATATAAAAATGTTAGGGGTCACCTGCCCTGATCATGTGGATTTTCTCCGGGCACTCTGGTTTCCTCCCTCACTAAGACCCTTCAAGCGCTTACATCCAGGCCATCGAGAGTGATTTACATTTACACAAATTGCATAACTTGTGTCTCCATCGATGTAAAATAAATAAAGTTTATATTTATATCTTATTGGCTTTATATAGTCAGACCTGTCTATAATGACCCCCAAGGTACCAAGAAAAAACATGTCACCATAGCCAGGTGTTCTGTATACACAGGGCAAATTGTGTTGGAATCATTATTGGGGACCATGAAAAGTGGTCTTATTAAGCAGGTGGTCTTTATACAGAGGTGGTACCAAAGGCAGGCTTGAATGTATGCATCAAAAGGATCGGAAACCAGCTACATACATCTTTTTCAGTCCTTTCCTAAAATTATGAAGTACCATGCAAAATGTATTATAAATTCTGCATTGAATCAAAATTGAATTCTAACTCTAAAACTCTCTGTATCGTGTTTGTTTGAATTAAACAAATAGGTGCTATATATGACTGATCACAATTGACTCACAGAGGATTTGTCTCTCTGTCAGATATTACAATGACATTGTACACTTTACAGAGATATTGTGTTGTGATGAAGCTGTTTCATTATTCCTTAACTAAAATCATCAATGAATATAGGACTGTACATTTTAACATAGAAATCAATATGTGATACACAAGTCAATGCTATACAAACAACTATGATGCACATTGCATCTGATACTACCAACATTTATGAATAACTGGATTTGTTTGGCCGATAATGGTCTATTCTATGTTCAGAGTGTAATTTACACTGTACATGTATGTTACGCTGATGGTAGCAAGACCACATTTAACTCCCATTAACACATAAAGTGTAATTTACTCACTCATTACATCAGGTGGTGGGTTGGATTACGACACATGCATTTGCTTTGTACTTTTTCAATATTACGACACATGCATTCACTTTGTGCTCTTTCAACATAACAACACATGCATTCGCTTTGCATTCTTTCAACATAACAACACATGCATTTGCTTTGTAATATTTCAACAAAACAACACATGCATTCGCTTTGCATTCTTTCAACATTATGACACTTGCATTCGCTTTGTAATCTTTCAACATTACAACAGTTGCATTTGCTTTGTAATCTTTCAACATTACGACACTTGCATTCGCTTTGTAATATTTCAACATTACGACACTTGCATTTGCTTTGTACTCTTTCAACAGTTCTTGTAAATATCTGAGTTAATGACCAATTTCAATTCCTTTGCTCGGGTCACACCCAAACCTGAACATCTGGCTTTCTCAGCTTGTGCTATCAACCAAAACAAGAGAAGATCACTGTTTATATGATTTAACAATTTTTCAGTATGGTAACAGCATAAATGCAGTATGAATGCAGTATATATAAATGCAGCACGAATGCAGCATATAAATACAGTATAGAAGAAACATGATACCTAAATTCTTCATACTTCCTATTTAAAATCAGGGCAATTAAAAGGATGTGCCCGATTTAGAAGATGAAAGCAGGAGTACCCAGAGAAAAACCTCTGACCTACAGCCACTGCTGACATTAGTGGGTATCAAACTCAAAACCCATGGCTGGAAATCTCTAGTAATTGTATATCAAAATACTATAAAGACTTTGACACAGCAATCCACAGAAAAAATCCTGCCAGCAAAAAAAGGGAAATATTGGAGCTAGTATTAATCGGGATTGCATGTTTACATTCAGTTTCTATTAAGTTCTGAGTTTGAATGAAGATATCCATTATCATGCTGATGCAGCTTTGAGGCCTTTTTAGCTGTTGGCGATGAAATCCTAGTATACATGAACATTTTCGTCATTATGTCTAAATCATTGAGGCGTAAACTTTGTAAACCCCCTTTGTACGGATGGACTCAGAAATGTCCTACTTATGACTGTGGCTTATTTAACCGAGAAGAAATCTAATGACAAAATGAAAGAAGACATTTCGGTGGTTTATACACGAAAACCTGTATTAGTTTCGTTTAATCACTGTGTTATTTCATCGAGATCAATTGAAAGGTAATTCATTACAATTTTTTTTTAGAAATAATCTTACGCAAGTCGGTGTCAGATCTGATACACTAATGGTTAAAATGGTTTAGTTTAAGTCCATATGCACTACAGTCCTTGAAGCAGAATATCCTAGGACTCTATGAATAATAATGACTATTTCAAAAGGAATTTTTACAACCCATAGCCCGAATCCCGTTTAACATCACACATGTACAGGTTTATTATAACTACAGTAGTGCCATATGTTTGTCACATATGCAAAAACATGATTTCTAACAAATTGTTATGCATCTTTTTTGCATAAATTCATGTGTATTTATACATAAATGATTTAATATTGCATACACGTGTCAATCAATATGTGGCATATTCTGCTCATCTGCCATCCTTCTGCACCTAACTACAAATCTATGAAACTACTCAAAAGAAATGAATAACCCCATGTTTTCCAATATCCACCATCTTTGCTCTATTGTAGATAATACAAGAAAGGCATTGATGTTTTCAGAACAATTGAGACAGATATGATCCCAAGTTTGAGAGTTAATTCAATTATTATTATATATAATATAAGAACAGAGTCACATTTTTTATGACTTTTGCAGAGGTCATGTTTATGCTATTTATGGAGATGTCAATGTTTTTGCCATTCAGGGAAACAAAAGAAGCCTCATTTATTTCTGACAGTTGTACATTGAGATGAGAAAAAGAGGCCATGTTTTTGCCAGCATTGAGGCCATGTTTTTGCCAGCATTGGGGCCATGTTTTTGCCAGTATTGAGGCCATGTTTTTGCCAGCATTGGGGCCATGTTTTTGCCAGCATTGGGGCCATGTTGTTGCCAGCATTGGGGCCATGTTTTTGCCAGCATTGGGGCCATGTTTTTGCCAGCATTGGGGCCATGTTTTTGCCAGTATTGAGGCCATGTTTTTGCCAGTATTGAGGCCATGTTTTTGCTAGTATCAAGGCCATGTTCTTGTTAGCATCAAGGCTTTGTTTTTGCCAGCATTGAATCCTTGTTTTTGCCAGCACTGAAGCCTGGTTTTTGCCAGCATTAAGGTCTTGTTTTTGCCAGCCATAGAGAGGTGCCATGTGATATTCCCTAACTTGTAAGCAGTACCTCCTCAGCCTAACACTAAAACCCTGTTACACAAAATCAATATGGAGAACCTCCACTGCCACTGGTATGTATAACTCCATGCACAGGCTTATAGGTAAACAATCTCAAAATCAATGAGTGTTCCCCAACACACATAAGTACTGAGTGAATAGCCAAATAGTTGGAATTCTCAAAACAATAAATAAAGGCAGAGCAACAATTTGTGAAATATGAAATAATTTATAAATTCTGTTGTTACGGTTTGCAACTGCTGCTTTATTCTAGTTTATCAACAAAATCGATACAGTTCATGATTAACATAGAAGCACAATATAAATAACAAACAGTTTAAATTCTTGAAAAAATAAAGGCTGAGAAACAATTTATAAAATCTGAAATAATTTGTAAATTTTGTTATGCAATTGTTATTTTTTAGAGTTTATAAATACAATTGATAAAATCCAGTGTTACGACAAATGACTTACATATAAATAGATACATGTACTACATAAATCATGAAATAGATTGAATTTTCCAAAATATTAAATTGAATTAATTACGATGCCAATTTGTAAAATCTGACATAATTTATAAATCCCGATATGAACACAATAGATACAGGCCAGAGTTACAACTCATGATTAACTCCATTGGAATGTTTAGTATAATCATAGTAGGTAAAAGTATATAGATTATAGAGTTATATTTGGAATTCCTCCCCCCCATTTAGGGCCTCAATTTACCAGAGTGCAGATGCTGAAATGGTTGTATGCAATGAGTTAGCAGTATAAACTCTATACTTATAACATCAGCTGGGAGAGGTTTCTGACCCATTTATCTTGATGTTACACTCGCACACACAAAACACACGCTCAATCTTGGCCAAAACACATATTATGACCATAAAAAAAGGCTGCAGATATCTTGATACATGACTTACAGGAATGTTACTACAAAACTGTACTAGGGCTACGCTTCACCGCACCAGCTGGGGGCATCAGGCTCAACTTCTTAATTAAACTTAACCAGAATAATCAATTTCAGAAATCAAGAAATCTTTTCATTAAGATTTAACTGTAGAATGATGGAGGTTTAAATTATATAAATTACTTTTTGAATTGCTTGATCTTGTTTCATTAGTTGTTTCTCTTGCACCCAAAATTTGACATGATAGAAAATATTTAAATGGTAAATCTATAACTATACCGATAGGAAGATCTACTAATTACAAACAATATAGATTTATTTTTCTTTCAATGCAAAATATCCTTAAAATATCAAAGGCAATCATATTCATTTCAATTGTATACACAATGTTTTGGCCTTATCAACATTGTATAACGTATTGTTTACATCATAATTTAGGAAGCATTTTAAGGTAATTTGTATAAATTTTGCCGATTTTAATTGTCTCGATATAACGTGTGTCGTATGATAATAAATCATTGCCATATTGTAAACCTTACATCATCATCTGTGTAACGTGAAAGATTGTATCTTAACCCATATAATCAGTGAACCATGATAATACCTTCAGTCAGGTGTGAAAATACTACATTCCAAATTCAGCATTAATTCTTTTTATTTTGAAATAATTTCTAATTTTTAAGACTTTCTTGACCTCAAATTCTAACTTTTGAAAACTTTTCCAATAATGACTATTTCCGTACGATGCCAGCTTCTTCTGTCCCCTAAGGGAACCCCATAGTAATAGAGTTATTTCAATCGATGGGAGGCCCAAGTACCTTCAAAGATAGTTAATGAAATCAAGACATTATACTTATCATTTGAAATAAGAATGCCAAAAAACTAAAGGCTGCCCGCGCCTTTCTTGTAACAACTAGTAGATATATGTGTACAACAGAGGGATGTGGAATGGGGTGGGGATGATGGGGGAGGGGTGGGGTGATGTTGAATGGGGGTGGGGGGTGACGTGGAATGGGGGTGGGGTGAAGGGGATAGGATGAAAGGGGTGGGGGTGATAATGGTTGAAAGTAGAGGCGATGTAAAGCACTTACTTTAAAGCTGCACTACATTAAGAAAATGACCTTGACCTTGGTGTACAGGCAAAAAAAATATGTTTATGTTTATCAGAAAAAAATGAAATTTTATGTAGCCATTGACATGAGGCTTTATTATATACCGACAGTTCAAAGCTGATGTAACATTACTGTAAACTGTAGGAGGTTCAATGTAATGGGCTGAAGAAAACATATAAACACTTCCAACAATTCAAAATATTCAATATTTTGTGTACAATATTGTAGCAGCAGAAAGCCTTAGGCCTCCTTGGGGTTTTCTCCGTACAAGTTTCTGGCACAAACACAGAATAATGTGTAGTAGTCATTTCAATGTTTAAAATATGCCAGTCTCCATGGAGTAGTACTGCTATTGATTTCAAAGTTGAGAGCTGGTAGATTTGTACCAGTTACCAGTAACTTTAGAACAGTTCAGGTCCAGATTTTGTGGAGACACAAGTAGTACACTCTTTTGGTGATGAATAATATATCTTGGGATGACGACTGAACAAATTGCACCCAGGCCTTCTGAGCATTTAACAGTAAATATATAAACTAGTAATTAGTACATTTCTACTTATTGTCAGACAATACTGTTAGCGTTAAAGCAATGAGAGAATTACTGGGTTAATTAGTGTACATACCTAATATATCAAACAGAATGACAAATCAGAAACAACTAACAGGAAGTGCATTCCTAATAAAGCCGACAATTGTTTAGTACTAAAGCACTCACATCAGATCACATTTGAAATATTTTGTTTATGTCCTCTTTACAGCCATGGTTGTTTAAGGATGTGACTGGTTTAGGAGATTTCGTGAAGTGGGAGTACCCAAAGAAAAACTACCAAACTACGGACTGCACCTGGCTATTGCTCTGTATAAGAGTTCATACAGTGCTTTACATAGCCTAAGACCATATTCCCTGTTTTGCTTTAAAACTTAATTAAGTTTGCATATCTTCCTTCCGGGGTTATTTACATGATAAAGTAAAACTTTTAAACAATTTTACATGTATCCTTGTATCTAGGACAGAACTCTGTTCTCATATTGAACAAATAATTACATTTTACAAAACAATTGGGTCACCCAATTTTGTGACAACTTTATTTAAACAATGATAGTACCAATCAATCTATTCAGCATGCAAGCTCAGGATCTTTCATTAAAACGACCAATAGTCTCCATAGTGTCAGCAACAAGTAACTGAAAGATGGAGTTGTTTGCTTAACGGGATAATCATGTGCAAAGATTCTAATCAATTCCACAATAAATGCAATTGATCAAGACTCAAGGTCTCCTCGGACATAATGCCTTACTTCAACCCCGGATACTGAAATTGATTATTGCACGGAGGACTACGATGTATGCATTTTCACTCCAGTTGAGTAAAAATCAATTGCGAGGGTTTACACAACGTATGTGTGAGTTGTTAGCTTACACCAAAGTCAATGAATGGTAGGCTTTTACACTCGCGGAAACACATGCCCAGGCTGCATCTCTGAGCACTGTGCTACATAAGCTTCTGCATAATGAGAATCCACGGAATACTAATCAGAGTAAATTTTACTTGCACATACATGCTTACATTGGTGGGGGGATATGGTAATACTTTAGAAAACCAATTAACTGCCTTGTTGTTTATTTATCTAGCTCCACTGTATTTAGGGTAAAACGAGTGCAGACACAACCACCTCTTGAGGCATAATTTCAGGTGGTAATAGACAATCTGTAGGGTCAGGCTGATGGGTGACACCGTGGGATAGGATTCAACACATTAGGTAATAGGAGGCTGGCTGCTAGAAAGTTAAATCGCAGAAATAAATGCAGGGCAGGAGTCGGAGTTAGATAAAAAAAATGTGTCAGTGGTTTTTGTTTTCTTTTTATTCTATCCTCTTACTTTTTAAGCCCAAAAAATAAGGATGGCCACAATTTTTTTTACAGTCCATTTCCAATTATACAGAGGAATTTCATTTTTTGAAACACCTAGAACCCCCCCCCCCCCCCCCCCCCCATTTTTTTTCGGGTGAGGGCATGAGGAGGAGGGGGTTAGCTAAAGACCCACCTCAAACGTAGGAAAAGGATGGTATTAAGATTTGGAGCAGAAAAGGATATTGGGACTACTTCTATATGATGGGATAATATATACGGGTAGGGCTTCCAGGGCTACAGAGTGGTATAAAGAGCTGAAGAATGGGGGTAGGGGTTAAACAGTTGTGAAGGCGGCTATGTATGTTTTTGTGTTTACTGTGGAATAATGAATATACAAACAGTAAGATTTGTTTTGTATAATGTAGTCACTAATGTTGCATCAACTGAACACTAATATTTCAGTCAGTGGAATAATATAATATGAAAGTTTAAAACCAAGAAAGAAAGCGCTCATGAATAGGTAAGTATAAGATAGTAATTTCATAGAAAGAGCTCAGGGTAGATAGTAGCCTGTTGGATGTATCGTATGGTTGTGGGAGTGTAAAGCAGTGATCACTTTTTAACATGTACTTACAATTATACACCAGTGCTCATCTACATAACACTGACATTCTAACGAGTTTGTGACGTATGTGGATGATATCATCTGAATGTTTCATCCTCTGATTACCCACATCAATCATAACTGAACACACATTCATATAAACCATTAATGTTATATATACCTACTTCCTTAAGTGCTCTGATTTTTTAATTAAACTCTCCTCGTTTTTGAACCTCGTCTCTTTGTATGTTAAAATGATATACGCAGGTAATGGGGCAGCATAACAGGAAATATAGCAACAGGTAATTTACAGGTAAGATAGCAAAAGGTAATTTACAGCTAAGATAGTAACAGATAATTTACAGGTATATCACAACAAGTAATTTATAAACGAAAGAGCAACAGGAAATTTACAGGTAAGATAGCAAAAGGTAATTTACAGGTAAGGTTGTAACAGGTAATTTACAGGTATATCACAACAAGTAATTTACAGGCGAAAGAGCAACAGGTGATTTACAGGTAATATTGCTTTTGAATATGTTTATTATTTTATAATATAAGTAGGCAAAACTTGGATTTATACTTTGAAATATTATATAATGCCAAATAATAATGTTTATAATTATAGATTAGCATGCTGCATTTGATAATGAGTAATTCTGCATCTTTTGTGTTGATTAGCTCACAGAATTTTCTTCTCAATAGAGCAATTCTGCATGCTTTTTTTTTGATTGGCCGGCTGAATTATGACATAGCAATGTGTCACTGATTTGATTGGTCAACTGAAAGGGATTATGTTGATAGTGCATTTGAACCTGTCCTAGTTGTGCTATGCGACCTCACTATGCCTACAGATGCGACCTACATTAGGAAATATTTGCACTTCCAAGACACATGTTTGTCTTTCACTTATGTCTAAGACTGCCCCTAGCAAATAGAGCTTAATAGCCAAGCAGAGCTGACCCAACACCAAACATTGGATATTTGTTTTACCTCACCTGTCCTGCACAAGAATGACCAGTACCACATGACCAACTGGACATTGTGGTCCGTCCATATATCAAACTGCACACTAACTCCTCCATATTTCAGTTACACAGTAAAACCTGCTTTAGAGATTACCTCTGTATAAAGACAAGCTGCTTAATTAGGAACACTTTCTCTGGGTTCCATATGGTCAATTTCAGCACAAGTTACTGTGTGTATAAAGACCACTTGGCCATCAAGACCATTTTCTTAAATGACCATTATAGAATTATTGAATTACAAACTTGGAGAATATAAAAGTTAAAAGTATTTACGCGAATAAGATGGGTTCTCACTTACAGGCAAATAATGCAATATCATATTTAAATGTGTCATCTGTACGAGTGAATAAATCTATGTATAATGTTGCTTTTAGCTAAGGTACAAGAGATAATCAAAATATCTAAACTTTATAAACAAGTCGCATACAAAATGTCAATAAATATAAGGTAAATTGTAATGAGGACCTTTTAAGGACACATGCACTATAGAATGCCTGGCATGGTAAGTAAGTGGTGCAGTTTATCATACATATTCAAATTGTCAGAATTTTTTTTTTTTTATTAATAAAATTGTTTGGAAACTTTTGGAAGTGACTTCCTGAAGTTTCTGTTACTGAACCATACTTATGAAACACATGTCATGTTCTAAACCAATTTATTGTCAAGAAGCAAACTCAAGATTACAGTTCAGCACAGCACTAGAGGAAGTCATGTAAATGATCATGATCTGCAATTTCTGCAGCCTGAATTCACCCTCACTAGGGCTTTAGTGTGCAATTAACATCCAATCTGGAAGCCTGACTTCCTTACAACAGATTGTAATTGGATAACCAAAACCCTAAAACCATTGTACATGTCTCCTGATTCTAGTAAGATCACACAGAATGTGTTACTGTAATAGTTTCAACATAAATTTAACAGGAAAAAACTAACTATGCTAATTACACTTCGGTAGTAATTAAGTCAGTTCGGTCGTCTGCATCGACTTTCAAGGACACTTTTTTCTATTAAACAGACCTGATCATCTAAATATTGAACCTTTTTCCTGCATATCTAATCTATAATTCATTTTCATTTTCAAAGAATTTGTAATCTAATTTACAAAAGTATAAGATGAAAAGCTACCTGCAGTTTTTTATTTTCTGAAATCGATGAAGTATTTCAGGCCATGACAAAAAAACACCTTGATTTCAATAGCAGTGAATGATTTCTGATTTCTGGAGAAATTCTTTTCAAATTGCTAACCACACAATGAAATGGAGGTAACATCAATTAAAGCAAAATATCAGAATATGGTGGTCACCTGTATTGGAGAATTTGTAACAACATCTAGATTAGCTTTATAATACTCACTGTTTCATTTACATCACGATTGAATAAATAAAGACTTTTTTCTCTCTTTCATTTGCTGTAAAACTAGTTGCATCTACTAAAGTTTTACCTTATTCACTAGGTAAGCCTTATCTAAAACTTGCTCTTTTCACCCCTGATGACACATTTGAACCATCCTATTTCAAAGATGAGAACAGTTCATTATGAAATTTCAGGGATGAATGAGTTCATTATACAATATTCCAGATATATTATTTCTTTATTAATAAATGATAAGCCCAAATTTTTTCCCTTTTCAGGTAATGAATTATCAACTTCTTTCTATGAAGGAAATGGAGGCAGTGTACCACAAGAGTTGAGGGAATTATACTTATGAACATGGAGATTTAGTTATGAACACGGAGCTTTAGTTATGATATATGAATATCATCCCCTCTTGGTTATCAAAGATGACTTTAGTGATTCCGACACATCAAGTACACATGTATACCTTGATGTTGATAAGTGTTTTTTATGCTCTACACACAGTGCAGTGAGGTTACATGGATGTAGTAATGCATAACATATGTGTAAACTATTTACTCTCTCGCTCCCCTGCATCAATTCCTTTTCTTATCCCCTACTCTCTCCCTCCCCTACACATCAATTCCTTTTCATATCCCCTACTCTCTCCTTCCCCTACACATCAATTCCTTTCCTTATATCCCCTACTCTCTCCCTCCCCTACACATCAATTCCTTTTCTTATCCCCTACTCTCTTCCTCCCCTACACATCAATTCCTTTCCTTATCCCCTACTCTCTTCCTCCCCTACACATCAATTCCTTTCCTTATCCCCTACTCTCTTCCTCCCCTACACATCAATTCCTTTCCTTATCCCCTACTCTCTCCCTCCCCTACACATCAATTCCTTTTCTTATCCCCTACTCTCTCCCTCCCCTACACATCAATTCCTTTTCTTATCCCCTACTCTCTCCCTCCTGTACACATCAATTCCTTTTCTTATCCCCTACTCTCTCCTTCCCTACACATCAATTCCTTTCCTTATCCCTACTCTCTCTCTCCCCTACACATCTTCACCTTCCCTACACATCATTCCCTTCTTATCCCACTCTCTCCTCCCTACACATCAATTCTTCCTTATCCCTACTCTCTCCTTACATCAATTTTTCTTCCTTATCTCCTCTCCCTCCCTACACATCAATTCCTTTTCTTATCCCCTACTCTCTCCCTCCCCTACACATCAATTCCTTTTCTTATCCCTTACTCTCTCCCTCCCCTACACATCTCCTTTTCTTATCCCTACTCTCTCCCCCTACACATCAATTCCTTTTCTTATCCCCTACTCTCTCCCTCCCCTACACATCAATTCCTTTTCTTATCCCCTACTCTCTCCCTCCCGTACACATCAATTCCTTTTCTTATCCCCTACTCTCTCCCTCCCCTACACATCAATTCCTTTTCTTATCCCCTACTCTCTCCCTCCCCTACACATCAATTCCTTTTCTTATCCCCTACTCTCTCCCTCCCCTACACATCAATTCCTTTTCTTATCCCCTACTCTCTCCCTCCCATACACATCAATTCCTTTTCTTATCCCCTACTCTCTCCCTTCCATACACATCAATTCCTTTTCTTATCCCCTACTCTCTCCCTCCCTACACATCAATTCCTTTTCTTATCCCCTACTCTCTCCCTTCCATCAATTCCTTTCTACATACACATCAATTCCTTTTCTTATCCCCTACTCCTCCCTAACACATTCCTTATCCCTACTCTCCCTCCCTCACATCAATTCCTTTTCTTATCCCTACTCTCTCCCTCCCTACACATCAATTCCTTTTTATCCCTCTCTCTCCCTTCCATACACATCAATTCCTTTCTTATCCCCTACTCTCTCCCTCCCTACACATATTCCTTTCTTACCCACTCCCTTACACATCTATCCCTACTCTCCTACCTTACACTTTCCTCTTATCCCTACTCTCTCCCTCCCTACACATCAATTCCTTTTCTTATCCCCTACTCTCTCCCTCCCATACACATCAATTCCTTTTCTTATCCCCTACTCTCTCCCTCCCCTACACATCAATTCCTTTTCTTATCCCCTACTCTCTCCCTCCCTACACATCAATTCCTTTTCTTATCCCCTACTCTCTCCCTCCCGTACACATCAATTCCTTTTCTTATCCCCTACTCTCTCCCTCCCGTACACATCAATTCCTTTTCTATATCCCTACTCTCTCCCTCCCATACACATCAATTCCTTCCCTTATCCCCTACTCTCTCCCATCCCTACACATCAATTCCTTTTCTGATCCCTGTCCCCTACCCTCTGTCTTCCTGATCTCACCATTCCCACCTTACCCTATTTCCATCCCCTTTCTCTCCTCACATGAACCGTTTACCCCATCCCTCTGCTTTCCTCTTTTTACCCACCCATCTCTCTACCTTTTCGTACATATCTGTCTCACCTTCTCTCTCACTTTACTTCTTTTTCATTCATCTCCTCTCTCCATCCCTATTTCCATTGAATTTTTTCAATTCCTCTCCCCAACCCTCTCCCTCATCTCCTTTCTTTCTCTGTCATTCCTTTTCCCAACTCCTACTTCCTCTCTCTTTCTCACTCATTCCTCTCCCCATTACTCTCTTTCTTCCTCATCTCCTTTCCCTATCTCTTATATTCCCTCCTATTCTCTATGTCTCTGTCAATCCCTCTCTCCTTTTTGTCATCTCATGTCCCTATCCCTATTCCCTCCAACTTACATATCCCTCTCTCTATCTCTCTCTTTTTCTCTGTAATTTCCTTTCCCCATCCCCATTTCTTCCAATTTTTCTATCCCTCTCATCTCCTTTCCCTATTCTTCTCCAGTTTTTCTATCCCTGTCCCCTTTCCCTCCCTCACTCCCCCCCCTGTAAGTAATTACACTTCTCCCCTACACATCCTAGTTTTAATTTGCTTCACATGCAACTATTTCTGTTGTCTGTGTAATGATATATAGGTACTATGCAGATGGATCAGTTAGCCTATTACTACTGCGGCATCCCTTCCTAACTTCCCTATGGGGGTCCCTTCCCAAGCAGTAAAGAGCTTTACTCTCACATTTTATATTTTGTATCTGCTTTAATTAAATACCTAGCTTCTCCTACCTACTGAAAGAATATTGGCTAAAATATTTTACTGAATCATAAATTCAGCAGAGAATTTTTTTGTGAACATGAATATGTCTTCACTTTCATTAGTTAAAAAGAGAGTGGACAAAGGACACCAACCTGCCTAACACCTCTGAAAGTTTAATGATAAAAGAATAATTAAAGACGTTTTTTACTTAACATTTGATTGTGCAAATGATCTAAAATAGCACGATACACATGATCTAAAGATGATTCAGATATACATTTCATTACTACTTCTTACTAATTAGATTTTCTTATATTTAATTGGTCTTTTGATCGTTTTACTTTGTAATTATACATTGCACATCCACTTAAAGGGATACAAGTATACTGGAGTTTTCTTTCAGATTAGTTTTCAACAGTGCTTGGGAGTTAAAATTGTTCCAATCAAATTACTAGAAGGACCGAAAAGAAAATAACTACCAGGTATATATAGAATCAGTAAAATAGATTAAGAATCAAATCAAAAG
This sequence comes from Argopecten irradians, assembly GCF_041381155.1. Taxonomy (NCBI): domain Eukaryota; kingdom Metazoa; phylum Mollusca; class Bivalvia; order Pectinida; family Pectinidae; genus Argopecten; species Argopecten irradians. The sequence goes on from NC_091148.1 coordinate 25,405,877, forward strand.
GTTTTATTTGATGGGATATATAATTAATGCTGGATTTTCAAAATCCAATCATGGAGTTTAGAATAATATTATGACAATGATGTGCATATATATATATGAATATTTTGCAACACTAGGCTATTATCTAAAATACAATCAGATTCTGAATGACATTCTTATTAAAGCAGAATCTTCTTGCATCTTTAATAGCCTTGTTTCAATGCACTGAACCCAATACTAATGAAAACAGAAATTCTTTATTCTATTATTTATGATAAATTTTCTCAAATTTTTATTGCTCCCTTGATTTTTCCTCCAGAGACATGCCAAACATACACAATATACCCATCTAGCATGCAATTCTAACGCAGGCGAACAAACTAAAAATCTCTCAGCGCAATTATTGATATATCTCCCTTGGGGTGCCTCTCACAAACAATATGTAGACATGCAAGCAGGCCTTGGAGTTATGCTGGTAAGAGGGTTTGTATTTTTAATAGATCGCTATGGGATATTCATGGGCCTGGTACCATGACGATGCACCATTCAGCAACAGTAACTCTCCCAGAGAACCGATGTTATTTCTTCATCAACGCATCCTTGTCATTGCTTTATGGAGGAATGCCCATATATTATCTGTTAAATCATCCATCATTTTATTCCCTCTGAGCTGGTGTGTTCTACGGCTCTAACGGAGCAGTGTAAAGTTACAACATTTATTTTAATATCATTCAACAACGACAAACACAAAAACATTCATCTTTGGAAAAAGTGATATTCAAATGTCATTTGTAAATTTCTTGATATCAAATTTCTTCAAGATGCTGAATGATTTTAATTTTCATAATACAACAACCTTTTTTACATTTCATGCTTCATTAAAAATTTATCCGACACAAAGCTAGTTTAAGAAATTCACCATTGTGCATTAAATAATGGATTTGTATGAAACATTTATAAACGAACCCTCAGTATTGCTCTGACACTGTATCTTTTCTGACATAGAAACATGTATTAATTAACACATCAAAAGTTTCCTCAACTAGATTAAATTTCCCATGGGTTCCCTCTTCATAACATTTTGTTAAAATGCATTGACTTTCAAATACAGCTTTATATTTATTATGTAGATTTCAAATATATCTACATGTATTCTGTGATGCAGTTAGCAGTACAATATCATATAATCCTGTAACACCGTAATTGATACAAAATGTTCCCCTCCTTATAAGCATCCCCTGCCCCTTTTTTAAGCTAATAGTTGACTACCGTATTCGACTCAATAAGAGCCCAGGGCGTTTACAAAATTGAAAAAGTGCTTTTAAGAAAAAAATTATTACAAATCTATACAGTTTTTGGGCTTTATTTATGCCTGGGCAATTGAAATCTAGGCCTCAAAAATGGGGAGCAGCGCTTATAGGGATATGGGCACTTATTGGATCGAATACTGTAACTTTGAACTGAAATCTTTTTTAAATGCATAAAAATTAGTTAATTTTGCGAATTAATTTTAATTGTAGCAATAATTTTGTCAAAGGTTTTAGTTATACACTGAATTTTAAGTGCCCTTGAGTTGAATAGGTTTCATTATTGTAATCTATTGAAAATTAATTTTACATCAAATTTTGGTTCTTTTAACTTCTTTACGCATGCACACTGACCGTATGAAATGGTATAAATACATTTCAATCATGAGACTTTGTGATTCATACAATTTTAAAAGAAACTTTTATTGGTTTGAATATCATTCAAGTTGAATTTGAAATTAAAAAAGAGAGATTAGCTAATATGTTGAAATCAAGCTTAGAAATCTGAAATTGAAATAGTGATATGCATTTCCTGGATTTCATTATTAATGAAATTGTCCCTTTAAATTCAGAATCTAAAATTGATCAAAATGTTTGGTTACACAAGGCATAGAATAGGTATCAATACACACTACCTATTTAACTGATAGATATCAAAGAAGTTAATTAAATTTTGTAGTTTTAATCTGGAAAACTTACTCTGAAGTTTAAACATCTTAAAGTTCAGACAAACTACTAATAAATGCAATGCAAGTATGTTCTTGCACGCTTTCACAGGATTTTACGTACGTCATACATTTTTATCTTCAAATAAATAAGATCACTATGAATTGGGAGTAAAATCGATGGAGCATGAATGACATTTAAAACATACAGCACTTCATTGCTAAATTATAAGATAACATCACTTTGGCAGCACTTTAAAGTTTAAACATTTTCAACATTCATGAATATTTCTTGAATTATAATCAATTAAAATTCGGGGTCAATGAACGAATGGGAGCCTGGAAGATGCAGTCCTCTAAAGAAAATCATAGATTTTTTTTTTATTTACAATTTTTCATTTGCACTTTTATTTTTTTCTGAAACACACTTGTATTTTCACCTAAGGGTGTTTAATACATAATCTAAGTTAAAGAAAGACTCTGACACATCCTATACACATGTATTACCTGGTGAAGCTATTAATGCATTACAAATCTACCAAGCCCCTTGTACTGATACTAAACATAGTTAAAGCTAACTTTAACCAATATCTTCCATCAGGAATAGGGACAAAAAAAACCCCGAATTAATATGTTCTGTCTTTGTACATTACAGAGTTACCACCCTTTTGAGTTGGTAGTAAAATTCACGTCATTTTCTCTAAAATGTATGACGTTATGCCCGCAAACACATAACTTCACAACTGTGGCTGGAAATTATTAAAACTACGTCATTGAAGAGCATTTGTGACACGAATACAGAGTGTGTGAATACTTTAATCCCTATCCCGTCGAGAGACAATGAGTATATACTGTACTTATTCTGCTTAATCTCACGGAAATGTGTCCTACAAATCTACATAAATGCCACCTACAAGGACCGATTAGCAGTAATCCATTTGTTCTATCATTTCTGCCACACATCACTATATCTAAAACTGAGCCAATTTCATAACTTTATATACTTATATCATTTAAAATAGTGGGAAATATGATTTTACATCTAAATTGTGATTTGTATATTAGACTTTCTCCTTTTTATAAATATGATTTATAAATGAATATAAAAGTGAATTGCATTGAGTTCAGGACAAGGATTTATGACAGAAATGGTGCAAAGTAAATTCTATCCTTATTGTCATACCAATGTATAAATGATACACGAGCTAATTCAGTATGTTACCTTATATAATTTCTGTATTTAGAGTTAAGGGTGTATGCTACCTTATATAATTTCTGTATTTAGAGTTAAGGGTGTATGCTACCTTATATAATTTCTGTATTTAGAGTTAAGGGTGTATGCTACCTTATATAATTTCTGTATTTAGAGTTAAGGGTGCATGTACCTTAATAATTTCTGTATTTAGAGTTAAGGGTGATGCTTATATAATTTCTGTATTTATTAGAGTTAAGGGTGTATGCTACTTATATAATTTCTGTATTTGATTAAGGGATGTACCTTATATAATTTCTGTATTTAGAGTTAAGGGTGTATGCTACCTTATATAATTTCTGTATTTAGAGTTAAGGGTGTATGCTACCTTATATAATTTCTGTATTTAGAGTTAAGGGTGTATGCTACCTTATATAATTTCTAAATTTAAGAGTAAAGGGTGTATGCCACCTTTCATGATTTCTGTATTTGAAATTAAGGGTGTCTGCTACCTTTCATAATTCCTTTCATCAAAATGAGAAAGTGAGAAGGAGTGGGGATTAAAGTAATATTTACTTCAGGAATTTTCAACAGCATAAGAGAACAGGAATAACTTCGTTAAACAGAGTAAGCCCGAGTCATGTAAATTTAATTTTGTCAGTGAAAAACACTTACAGAAGGTTGCCCACTGGACTTAAATAGAACTACAAGTTCACCTGTTATAATAAGGCACAAGTTAAAAACCTTACAGGTAAAAAATACAGGTAATCAGCTTTCATATATTCTTCTTACATCTGCATAATGTAGGCCATCTACATAACAAGGATATAAAGATGTCATTTAGATAAATCTGCAAGTCACTAGGTCTATCGTATAAGCCTGATGCATCTCCTCAACAAGTGTTTTAATGATTGAACACTGAAAAACTATGGGAGTTATACTGTTACAAAGCATTATGATAAGTAAGAGCTTGTTCATTCCCTTAAGTACATGAGTTTCATTAAATTAATAAGTGTGTTTTGTTTTGACTGATTTTTACATGTCCAATGTTTGAACATTCTGGATTTTCAAATGCCGCAATATGTACTTGTAAAACCTTACATGTGTCTTCTCATCTGTAATTTATCAATCAATTTAAGTTTTCTACAAGAGATCCTACAGCCTAATGCAATGTTAATAAGTTTTGATATACATCATACAAAGTTATCTGCTCTTGTAAGAGGTAAGAAGAGGGTTATCTCCCCTTACCAATAGATAATGATCATGACATAGATATGTATCTTTTATTTTAACAATAAATGAAAACAAATTCACTCACAAGAACAAAGCTGTGTATTACAAGAATATAATTAAATTCCAAGTAAAATAACATCATCTAAATGCAAGCTACCACTCTAGGTATTAAAAGTCAGAACCCTGAACAGCTGGAAGGGATATCAATTCCAGTAGTTCACATCTTGAAATGAACCATACGGTAAATACAGTAAAAATTATTTAGTTAATTCCTCAAAAATTATAATGATACCAGATTTTCTCTGAGTACTTCTGACTGAATGATACAAATCTGTATAACGACATGTCCAAGTTATGTTTATATTACTCTAGTTATGACTGTGTACAATTTTCTATCATTGAAATCCGTGTACAAATGTCGGTGATTGATGTTCATTTCAAAATTAATAGACTTCGGAGTTCAATAAAACGAAGTGCACAAGTGTTACTTCCATTATTTACATATCATTTGCATATTATTTACATATCATTTCCATGTGTTAGAAGTGCCCATCCATACTTAATTTGAGAGTTATATCTATATAGCCTAATAAATCATTTTTGTTTTCTCATGATAAAGAATTTACTTATACAGGTGGAGAACCTGAAGGACTACAGTAAACTATGACCATCTGTGAGCTGCATTGATTGCAAATACTGAAATATTCTGAATATTCATTGGTTGGTTTTATGTCATACAACCCCTTCCCAATATGCAATGTGTTTTGGGAGGCTGTGGTATCATTATGTTGTACATGTATCTCCTTATAATAGTATAACACATGGATTTTTATTGTGCTATCACACTGAATAGTGACACCAAAGATATCGAACAGAACACCCCACTCAGTAAACACCAAGATACCAAACAGAACACCCAACTCAGTAGACACCAAGATACCAAACAGAACACCCCACTCAGTAAACACCAAGATACCAAACAGAACACCCCACTCAGTAAACACAAAGATACCAAACAGAACACCCCACTCAGTAAACACCAAGATACCAAACAGAACACCCTACTCAGTAAACACCAAGATACCAAAAAGAACACCCCACTCAGTAAACACCAAGATACCAAACAGAACACCCCACTCAGTAAACACCAAGATACCAAACAGAACACCCCACTCAGTAAACACCAAGATACCAAACAGAACACCCCACTCAGTAAACACCAAGATACCAAACAGAACACCCCCACTCAGTAGACACCAAGATACCAAACAGAACACCCCACTCAGTAAACAGAAAGATACCAAACAGAACACCCCACTCAGTAAACACCAAGATACCAAACAGAACACCCCACTCAGTAAACACCAAGATACCAAACAGAACACCCCACTCAGTAAACACCAAAATACTGAACAGAATACCCCACTCAGTAAACACCAAGATACCAAACAGAAAACCCCACTCAGTAAACACCAAGATACCAAACAGAACACCCCACTCAGTAAACACCAAGATACCAAACAGAACACCCCACTCAGTAGACACCAAGATACCAAACAGAACACCCCACTCAGTAAACACCAAGATACCAAACAGAACACCCCACTCAGTAAACACCAAGATACCAAACAGAACACCCCACTCAGTAGACACCAAGATACCAAACAGAACACCCCACTCAGTAAACACCTAGATACCAAACAGAACACCCCACTCAGTAGACACCAAGATACCAAACAGAACACCCCACTCAGTAAACACCAAGATACCAAACAGAACACCCCACTCAGTAGACACCAAGATACCAAACAGAACACCCCACTCAGTAAACACCAAGATACCAAACAGAACACCCCACTCAGTAGACACCAAGATACCAAACAGAACACCCCACTCAGTAGACACCAAGATACCAAATAGAACACCCCACTCAGTAAACACAAAGATACCAAACAGAACACCCCACTCAGTAACACAAGATACCAAACAGAACACCCCACTCAGTAACACAAGATACCAAACAGAACACCCCACTCAGTAAACACCAAGATACCAAACAGAACACCCCACTCAGTAAACACCAAGATACCAAACAGAACACCCCACTCAGTAAACACCAAGATACCAAACAGAACACCCCACTCAGTAAACACCAAGATACCAAACAGAACACCCCACTCAGTAAACACAAAGATACCAAACAGAACACCCCACTCAGTAAACACCAAGATACCAAACAGAACACCCCACTCAGTAAACACCAAGATACCAAACAGAACACCCCACTCAGTAAACACCAAGATACCAAACAGAACACCCCACTCAGTAAACACCAAGATACCAACAGAACACCCCACTCAGTAGACACCAAGATACCAAACAGAACACCCCACTCAGTAAACACCAAGATACCAAACAGAACACCCCACTCAGTAGACACCAAGATACCAAACAGAACACCCCACTCAGTAGACACCAAGATACCAAACAGAACACCCCACTCAGTAGACACCAAGATACCAAACAGAACACCCCACTCAGTAGACACCAAGATACCAAACAGAACACCCCACTCAGTAAACACCAAGATACCGAACAGAACACCCCACTCAGTAAACACCAAGATACCAAACAGAACACCCCACTCAGTAAACACCAAGATACCAAACAGAACACCCCACTCAGTAAACACCAAAATACCACACAGAACACCCCACTCAGTCATGTAATACAACAGGCAAACCAGTCCTCCCATCTGTATTGGAGCAGAAAGATTTTGGATATATACTGATAAGACCAAACTTATTACTTATTATCACACATGTTAAATTTTACCAATTCAAATTTATTTCAAAATAAGAAATTAATTACACAAGAAACAAAACCCATTTCACTTCCTGTTTAAATGCGATGAAAAAAAGTGAAATTCCAACACTTCAATTAATTTATCAAAATAATTATCTATTGATAGCAGCGAGAAATAACATGTTCCATCAAAATGTAAAGATATTTAATTGACTCATCAAAACAATTATCTATTTATACAGAGAGAAGTTAATAATTCCGTCGAAACGCAAAGATATATGAATAATGAACAGAGTATATATATATACGGTATGTAGCTAATTGTCAAATTTATCTGTTTGGCTCTAACTCACATCTAATTAACATGGTGGGTTCAGCCATGTCTTGTTAAAAGGTGAGAATTATTGTGATGGAATGTCCCATTATGATGAAAAGGGAAGGACAGGAGCATAACAGACAAGATTTACATCCCTATGCCTTTAGGTGATGCATCAGCCCTGGTGTCACATTATTATTCTATTTCATTTATTTAAAATTTTAACCCATTAACTGAAATATGCTCTCACTACCGTCTAAACACATTTGGCAAGGATATAATAAGCAGTTCGCCGATTTTGTTGAATTCATTAACCTCTTAATTTAACTTTCAAATAAAATTGAAGAACAAAAAAGAAAAAAAAAAACACGCCAACTATGGCATAGAGAATTAACAAAGTTAAAATCATGCTCCTCATCTATCTGAATACTGAGACTAAATGAATAGGACGATAATGTTATTTACTATATCTAGTATACCTTTAGATTTTCTGTTGTCAGTAATTTCTAATGTTACTTTTTTAAAATCAAAATGTTTAAAAGTAATGAAGATAATCAAACACACACATCTAATATGTGTCACTCCACCTACGATAACAAACTTGAAAAGGTGAACTACGATGACGGCAGATCAAACCCTGATTCACAAAAACACTTTAAGTAGGTCAAGGTATTATCATTGTAGGAGTGCACCACGACTCCTCACACTTCTCCACTCCCTCAAAGACATTTTGGCTTTCACCAAGATGACGTGACCGCATTACGACACCTGGTATTTAAACTTTCAAGTGAATATCTCAAACCACCTAATCCAGTGTTATGTCATAACGCTAAACACTTTAATGGACCACTTCATCTCCATTACACAACTGTTATAAATGATCGCCCGTAAAAAAGTGCAAATGGATTTGAATAAGTTTGTGTATATGATATTAAACCCCTCCTCCTTTGGCTGTAATGTCTCTGAGTGAATCCTGACAGTGCAGTTCTCTACAGTTATTACGTCACTCATTATCTAATCACCTCACACAATCACCTAATGTTTTGATCCCCCTCCTGGCTGCTGATTGTCTCCATCACCTCCCCCCTCCTATCCCTAAACTATGGTACCCTTCCCTGTATAAACTAGATCTCTTCCTCCCCCCTTTTACCCCTTTCCATTTCTAAATATTACCCTCCTCCCCCTCTTTACCTTTTACCCTTTTGTACCCATATTTATCAATCCATTTTTTATCCATCTATTATTTGATCCCCACCGACTTTTTCACTAGACCATACTTACCCAATTTATACCCCTCCCTCATACAATTTATACCCTTAATTAACTCATACAGTTTATACCCCTTCCTCATACAATTTGTACCCTTCCCTCATACAATTTGTACCCCTCCCTCATACAATTTATACCCCTCCCTCATACAATTTATACCCCTCCCTCATACAATTTATACCCCTCCCTCATACAATTTGTACCCCTCCCTCATACAATTTGTACCCCTCCCTCATACAATTTGTACCCCTCCCATACCCTCCCTCATAATTTATACCCCTCCCTCATACAATTTATACCCCTCCCTCATACAATTATACCCCTCCCTCATACAATTTATACCCCTCCCTCATACAATTTATACCCCCCTTCCTCCTCATATAATTTGTACCCCTTCCCTCATATAATTTGTACCTTCCCTATAAATTTACCCTTCCCTCATACATTTTATACCCCTCAAAAATTAGAGATGTAAACAAAATTATTTTTAATAAGTGATATTAACAATATAATTTGTAATTAGTGATGTAAACAACATTTTTTTTTGTAATTAATGATGTAAATAGTAATTATTATTGTAATTAGTGTGATGTGAATAATATTGTTTGTAATTAGTGATGTAAATTAGTGATAGTATTTGTAATCAGTGATGTAAATAGTATTGTTTGTAATTAAGTGATGATGTTTGTAAAATGATGTAAAGTATTTTTGTAATAGTGATGTAAATAGTATTGTTTGTAATCAGTGATGTAAATAGTATTGTTTGTAATCAGTGATGTAAATAGTATTATTTGTAATCAGTGATGTAAATAGTATTGTTTGTAATCAGTGATGTAAATAGTATTATTTGTAATTAGTGATGTAAATAGTATTGTTTGTAATTAGTGATGTAAATAGTATTGTTTGTAATTAGTGATGTAAATAGTATTGTTTGTAATTAGTGATGTAAATAGTATTGTTTGTAATTAGTGATGTAAATAGTATTGTTTGTAATTAGTGATGTAAATAGTATTGTTTGTAATTAGTGATGTAAATAGTATTGTTTGTAATTAGTGATGTAAATAGTATTGTTTGTAATTAGTGATGTAAATAGTATTGTTTGTAATTAGTGATGTAAATAGTATTGTTTGTAATTAGTGATGTAAACAGTATTGTTTGTAATCAGTGATGTAAATAGTATTATTTGTAATTAGTGATGTTAATATTATTGTTTGTAATTAGTAATGTAAATAGTATTGTTTGTAATTAGTGATGTAAACAGTATTGTTTGTAATTAGTGATGTAAATAGTATTATTTGTAATAAGTGATGTAAATAGTATTATTTGTAATTAGTGATGTAAATAGTATTATTTGTAATTAGTGATGTAAATAGTATTGTTTGTAATTAGTGATGTAAATAGTATTGTTTGTAATTAGTGATGTAAATAGTATTGTTTGTAATTAGTGATGTAAATAGTATTGTTTGTAATTAGTGATGTAAACAGTATTGTTTGTAATTAGTGATGTAAACAGTATTGTTTGTAATTAGTGATGTTAATTAATGATGTAAATAGTCTTATTTGTAATTAGTGATGTAAATAGTATTGTTTGTAATTAGTGATGTAAATAGTATTGTTTGTAATCAGTGATGTAAACAACATTGTTTGTAATTAGTGATGTAAATAGTATTATTTGTAATCAGTGGTGATATAAATAGACTTACCTGTCTACCTGTAGTCCATACCAGATATGTAACAGGTCAGGTGACACCATGTCCAGTCTGATCGGTCACTCCTGGCCAGCGTACCACACCCGAGGAGGGACGTCCAGTACTTGACCAACACCTTCATGACCAAAGCAGTAATTAATTGTCTTGTGTCCCCCGCGACCACAGGTAAGTCCTAAAGGGTGACCAGTAGGTGAGGACAGGTGAGGTAGGGTAGTAACAGGTAGATAGTCCACCAGGCCATGTAATGGTGTATTAAGTTTGTTAGTGATTCCACACCACAAGTCCAGTCTCTCACGTGTAAAAGCTGTACAGTGATGTACACACACTTCACTTTACTCTCATTATTCAATGATTTTATAGAAATTAACATCTCCAAGGACAGAGTTGCAAGTCAACCCTGATATGCTGGTCACCCGACCTGCACAACCTTACAACTAATCACGCTCTCCCCTGTCTTTTGTTGTCCGGCTCTCTTCCCTAACACAAGATTTCAATTTTTTTTTTAAATCAGTTCTTCATGTAAGAGGGTTGCCTCAGGGCTGAATCGGTTCACTGACTGCCTAAGTACTTGCATATATACACACCAGCACGCCGATTTTACACCCATGAATGAGGATACTGGTAGGCCCAGGTAAATACTACTACACCTGTGATCGAGGGTCACAGTTCTCAGTTGTACAGACCAGTACTAACATTTATCCAATAACCTTACGATGAAGAATCACTAATAATAAATCTAACACGGTAATAATAAATATTAAAAAAAAAAATCTTGGAATTATTTCATAAAGTGATACTTTAACATTTAAGTTTTTGAAAAAAAAAAAAAATTCCCCCGTAACGATGTATAAATATATAGATAATATAAAAAGAGATTGTAATATTGATATAAAGTTTGAGGTAGATTAGAGATGTATACTTTACAGAGTATCACTTTAACAGCTACATGTGTGTATACTAGAAAATGTCTATCCCGTTACAGTAAATGAGACTGCCACAGTTCAGTGAATCCTGTGGCTCAGGAGATGCTACGGTTCGCCGGTTCTACAACATATCACACACGTAACGTCACATCATCGGCACATACACCCCTGAACCACACTAGGGGGCGCTGGTCGCACAAGAAATTGACACCATCAAGCCCTGTTGCGTGACACACTCACCAATGTCCATTTATCATGCCAACGTGTCCCGTGGAGTGAAAGCAGAATGGAAACAACAACTTGTCTGTGTTTAGATTTTGTTAAAAGGTCACCAGTTTGACCAGCACTGTGCCAGGCTTCCCTGGTCCTTGTCCACCAGTTTCTCCAGCTCTTCCTAAGCTACCTTTCGTTCCTGTCACTGTACGAGTTTATCCCGCTAAACGTGTGTCTGAAAATAAAATGTCGCAAGAATTAGCATGGCATTAACGTCAAACACACCTCTCTGTCTCCCAACACTGTCTGCATGTTCACAGTGGCGGCAGACAACCAAAATAGAAAAAATCATCTTCTCACCTCAGTCTCCCGAAACAATGTAAGGAACTTACGCAATAAAGTTTATTTCTCTACATATCAAAAGTTTAGATTCCTTAAAAAAATATTTTTGAATGATTCCATTTTTTTTTTTTTTCAATTCAGAAACCTTTGGATATCTATGTGATTTCCCCATTACTGTATACCCTAGCTGTAGCACACGGAATACACACTGCACACAACAAGCAATATGGCTATAGGTGGGTATTGTTGCTGAATGAGATTTAGAAACCTTTCATACAGTTTTAACAATTCTAAGGAATATCTTATTACATATCTAGTTTAATTCACGCGTCAGATAAAGGCATGCAACATCCATTTCAAAAATATAATATCTGGTTTGATGATTCCATATTTACAATTTCTTTTGTCGTGTTTGTATTGATTATAGATTTATGTTTTATTAATAGGGATTGTTCTATTCTTTGCATCATAAGCTGTATCTTTTTTACCTGGTGCAGTGACTTACATGGACAAAAACTAAAAACAGACCATGCTTTGGAGAATTTAATTCTTTCAAATCTTTTCTCTTAATTTTGAATTAAAAGTCAGTAAGATTTCTACTCAAAGGTGTTAATGATACAGATCAAGCCATATGACCTAATTTTGAAAACTTTAAAATCATGTCAATTGCATTCTCGATCCCCCCTGAAAACATATTTGACTCATCTAATGCAAAGGTCGGAGCAGTTCATTATGAATTTTCAGGGGTGAATGAGTAAATTTAACGGATCTCTATAAATAAATATGTGACAAATCAATACTCTGTAACTGAAAATAGATAACATAATTATGTATGACCGTATTTAAGACCATAGCATTAAAGGGATTGGGTTTTTTTTACACCAAAACAGCGAAAATAACAAAAGAAGATTAACATTATTGTCACCCCTTCCACTTTCCCCATCCGAGAACCCTTCCAAAGACAATGCTTTGGTTTTCTGTATCCGTTCCATTCTTTATTTTACCATCTATAAAGACCATCCCCGAGGGACAAAGGGACTTTATGACCAAGGGGTCTTTATACAGGTCAAATTACAAAACCATAGTAACGTGATCATATTAGGAGATGGTCTTATTAAGCAGGTGGTCTTTATACAGAGGTGGTCACTCCAGACATTTTGACAGCACATGTAATGTTCCATTTCCCCTACAATTTTTCGTTAGGGTGAAAACATACAAATAGAGAGCAAATTTGTTTCTCGATTCACATGATTCACACAGAATCAAATGGGTATTCCCTTAAAGGGAATTTATCACTTAGCCTGTCACCTTGCTTAAAATTTTTTATTTTTCCTTTCCATGTGCCATAAAGCCAACATTTTCCAATTTAACAGTTTGTAATTTAAAGGGACCCCAGGCCTTACATTACAGTGTGCTTGCAGAAAACTGAGCAGCAGAATGTGCAATTTTCCGACCATCATCGGCCGAGCATTTCCCTTTATCCATTTTGGATGAAAATCCTCATACCTCGTTATTTTTCTCCAAAATTTTATTACAGCAATTAACAATCAGTAATATTTTCATGAAACAAATTATATCAAACTGCTTTGAAAAAAAAGTTTGAGTTAAGCTGGTATCTTAAAGATTTTTTTTTAAGAAAATTGATCATTCACCTCAGATGAAAATTTTTTTACAGTATTTTTTTTCTCCCATCAGTTATTTTTTAAAACACCTATTCACTATCAAAATAAAACTTCATACCAGTAAGTGTTATCATAAAATCTTACCCCAGTAATCTATATTTTTTCTGATGAAATTGAATATTTCTAGTCATGTCCCCTGAAGCATTTAAACAACAATTATAATCCAACACCCCCACAGTATCACCACATATGCACTGGAAGACCTATATAAATAAGAATGTTTTTATAAGTTATATTTCTTAGTTGACGTAAACACACCTCCATTAATATTCCTGCACTCTATGTACATTATAACCACACCTTGAGCCTGCACAACACTATCACTCGAAAACTTGTGTAGGAGGACATCCCTAGTCCAACCAATGTACCTGTAATTTTTTTACCTGTACTACAACATACCTTATTTATTCACCATTACAACACTAGTCTCTTTTTGTGTTTGCCTATGTGTATACATTAATTTATTAGAAAACCAACGACCTATCAAAAAGAAAACATTTATACAGTTATTGGGAAACCTTCACAATATAGCGGAGTAATGTGCACATTACTACATGTTTATATGAACACATTACTATATGTACACATTATATGAACACATTACAACTGTATGATTTCCCAGGGATCTATCACAGATGACCTCTGAATTTGTTTTTCAGTTTTAACGATGCATGCACACTACTGTGTATGTGACCCCAGCGATCGTGTTTCTCCAATGTTACCTGTACATTTTGAGCACGCTCTAGTCGTTATCTATAGGGTGTCAGGGCCCTACTTTAAACTGGAGTAAGTGCCATCAACCTAAAAAGTGAAGGACATTATCGTTGTCCTGCAGAAGGCCACAAGTTCGTTCTCGTTTATGTTTTAACATGCTCTGGCGACAATCATCGCTAAAATCACCTGTGGTAGAAGCTACTCTACCTGAATTCTGCATTTAAATCAATATATATATATATATATATATAGGTTTAAAGTTGATCCACTATTTATTATGTTTGTATAAAAAGATTTAAATAACACACATTCCATACAATTTACAGTCTAGCTGACAGATTATCCATCTGAAAATTCAAATAACTTGTAAACCAAACAAACTAATCAAAATTTAATTTTAATTCTTTATTTAATTACCATATTTTGAAATAATTTCTAATATTTTTAGGGAATTGCTTTTTTTACCTCATTATCTGTTGTTGGGGATTTTATCAAATTACAGCTAAAACCAAGTGACCACGGATCTTTGCTTTTATAGAATGTACAAAATAAACAGCACATATTGTGCAATTTCTTTTAAATATCTTTATTTTATATCTTAATTCCGCCTGAAAAGCAATTGTGTGTAAAATCATTGTCATGTCTATAGTTTGACAGGACAAAAAATGGACATGAATTAAAGCAATTTGTTGTTTTTTCCTGATAAAATTTTGGGGCAATTACAAGGACTATGCACTTATGGAATCATATCTGCACTGTCACTCGGACAAATCCTTTGACGACATAATTATCTGCTCGCGTTAATCCCCAACAATGTGTAAGATCATAGGTGTGTCCCTGCAGCTCATTATCTCAAACACAGTCATCGTGGGATATCATTTCAATGAATAATTATAAATTCTGACTCAGAACCTCACCATGATAACACAAATTTAAACAATATTTCTATCTTTGTTGACAAAGCTTCCAATAAGACAATGTGTATGAAACATATAGATGATCTAGATGCTCCGAATGACGTGAAACGGGACAAATTTGATGTCAAAACGAAAATTGGCATGTCATTGATAAGATTCATGATTCACTGAAGAGACACTAAAATGTCCAATCCCAAAACTTGTTAGAAATCAGTAATTCAGGCAGAATTCAAATCAAATCACTGAAAAACTACAAGACATGATGTGTACCAACAAGGATGTCCAACATCAAGTCAGACATACTGACGGACAGACCAGATCCTCAGGATTCAAAATGTCTGCCAATTAAAATGGCCGCCAACAGACAAGGATACCCTGCATAGAAAATGCTCATTCAATTGGAACTAGAACTGTCGCCGGAATGGACGACTAATACCCCCGCTGCACAAATTTAGTAACAACTCCATTAATAGGAGAAATTGCCGAACCCTATAGAGTTTACTCAACTCCCCTTTATGTCAGGGTTCTGTGTACCAGAACCCTATATAGTTTACTCAACTCCCCTTTATGTCAGGGTTCTATGTACCAGAACCCTATATAGTTTACTCAACTCCCCTTTATGTCAGGGTTCTATGTACCAGAACCCTATATAGTTTACTCAACTCCCCTTTATGTCAGGGTTCTGTGTACCAGAACCCTATATAGTTTACTCAACTCCCCTTTATGTCAGGGTTCTATGTACCAGAACCCTATATAGTTTACTCAACTCCCCTTTATGTCAGGGTTCTGTGTACCAGAACCCTATATAGTTTACTCAACTCCCCTTTATGTCAGGGTTCTATGTACCAGAACCCTATATAGTTTACTCAACTCCCCTTTATGTCAGGGTTCTATGTACCAAATATCATCAAAATCTGTGAAGCAGTTTAGGAGGAGTTCGCTGGACAAAGTTGTGTCTACAGACAGATGGATGGACAAACAGACAACCAAATTCCAGAATACTCTAGTGGTATAGTCTTTGCTCCGATAAAACATAATTGCACTAATAGTGTTTTCTGAGTATCTTTTATATAGCCATTATGGTATTTGTGTGATTTCATCATTGCATTAATAACCTGTTCAAAATTAATATCTACGCTAAAATTCTATTCTGCTAAAATAAGAACATTTAGAGTAGTTTTGAATTGACAAAAGACAATGTGAATGTGACGTTTCACTAATCATAGTACATAAAGACAGAAAAACTTTGAAAGTTGACAATAATTATTGATAAATTGTCTGCTGGATACAAATAACCTTATCAGTAAAGAACATGTTAGATATTAATCGATTGACGTGTAAATAAAATCACAATTTGTAACTTGCGACCAATCAGCATGATACAGAAGCTATTAGCAAACTTTCATCATAAAAATTCTC
Source organism: Argopecten irradians (assembly GCF_041381155.1). Classification (NCBI taxonomy): domain Eukaryota; kingdom Metazoa; phylum Mollusca; class Bivalvia; order Pectinida; family Pectinidae; genus Argopecten; species Argopecten irradians. The sequence goes on from NC_091148.1 coordinate 25,422,562, forward strand.
TTTTCGACAAATGATTAAAAACATTGACAGAGAAAACTATTTTATGTTACCACATTAAGAATGATTTAATTTGTGTGCCATTTCTACAGAGCAGGAGATGTGTGGAAGACAGCAGATGTGGAGCAGTGGTATAACAGGGAGGATAAAATGAGCGGAACCATTCCCTGGAGCTGACAGAAAACCTGACACAAAGTCTGCAAGTTATTCCTAAAATGATTTACAAATGATTATTTTTGCCGAATATTTTTCGCAATTTGGACCTAAAATTAGAAATTAAATTTTAGTACAACAAAATTTCATGATTTGGTTTGAAGTTTATATATAATTCAACTGATTCTTTATATATTACAGATCAAAATTTTGCGACCTAGGTGATTGGCCACAAAATTGCAAAAAAATATCACCACTGTAAAATAACCCTATATACATACCAAAGAAAGCAAATTAGACAAACTTTCACATTTATTAAGATCATATATCGGCTTGGGAAATTTAAACATGGATAGTTCTAGGTTCAAAATGGTGATTATGAAATACAAATTCAACAAACGTCTACAAAGATAAGATTGCTCTTCAGATTTTATGGTAAATTGGAAGGCACCTGAGCTCAAATCAAGCGAAAGGTGTGTATCTTTGACATTTAGAACAAGCACTATCCCTCAAATACAAAGAGAAAATCCATACTGTCAAACAGCACCAAAAAATCAATGACATAAAAGAACAATTTTCCACACGAGCAACAATAAACCTTTGCAGTTGTGCAAAAAAATACGACAGCTTCATAATGGACAACAAATTCAGGAAAATATGTTACCTATTTGGGAGTTTTTTGGCCAAGTATATTAATTAAAGATGCTCCACCGCCGACAGAGCATAAATGATATTAATCATTTGAACAATAATTGGTGTTTAATCGTGTATATATATGCCTAATTAACACAAAAAATAATATAAAATAATTTATTTCGCCTTTAGTGCATGCGCAATCAGTACTTAATTCCATATAGGATATAGTGTCACGGAATTTTTTCGGGATGCAATTAATTATTTTTCATATTTTTAACTTGAAGTAAAATTAGAAGCTCAAACTTTTCAATGGTGTTAATGGTGTAAAGTAAGTAACTTTTGTAACAGAAGAAAAATGCTAAATCGTCTGCTCCTGTTTTTTATAGTGAAAAAATACCATTTGTCAGCGGTGGAGCATCTAATTAGATATATCATGAAAATATATTACATTTTTGGGAGTTTTTTTTGCCAAATATATAAATTACTATGTCATATTTTCATCATAGTACTGTGACATCTGTTATAGCGACCAACTCTGTATAAAGACCACCTGCTTATTAAGACCACTTTATATTAGCTCCCAAATGGCAAATTTCAACTTCAAATGACCTGTTAAGAAAGGCCATTTTGCTAAAGTGACCACTATTCTCTCGTCCTTTGGACACCAATAGTCCAGAAAACTCTCAGTCTGGTCGGATATGTCACAAGATCATCAAGGTGGCAAGATTATCACTGGTTCACCCTATCACATTTCAGGATACATTAGTATTTAAAGCAAGTGCAAATCTTCATAAAATTAGATTTAGAAGTTTCATCAACTATAGCTTTGCAAAATGAAGAGCAATTAATTTGGAAACCAATTAAAGACGCTTCATAGCTGACAAATGGTATTTTTCTCTAAAAAAATGCAGAAGAATTAGTATTTTTCTTCAATTATCAAAGTTGCTTACTTTACACCATTACCACCATTGAAAAGTTTGAGCTTCTAATTTTACTTCAAGATTAAAAATAATTAATTGCATCCTGAAAAAAAATCTGTGGCACTATGTCCTTTATGGAAAAAAGTACTGATTATGCATGTACCAAACACAAGATAAATATTTTTTTGGTGTTAATTAGATTCATATATATAACATGATTAAACACTAATCATTGTTTAAATGATGAGTATGGTTTATGCTCTGTCAGCAGTGGAGCATCTTTAAACATAATTCTAAAACTGTGGCTAAAATACTACCCTGGGTATGTATACATTGCTATATTATATTCTGTAATATTGGTGTAGAGATTACAAATGTCCAACAAACTCGCTATAACTAATCATAAATGAGCACAGTGTAAGTTTAATTGTAAATTATTAGAATTTCCAATCAAAGCAAATAGTTTAACCTCTCATTCTGGTAAGTCTAACAAACTCTCTGTTGCTAATAATAAATGTACACAGTGTAAGTCTAATTATGAATAACTAAAATTTCCAATAAAAACAAATTGTTTTATCTTTAATTCTGGTGAGGTCTATTTCTACTTTTGAATTCCACTTCTTGCATTTCACTGACCTTTTTTCCAAACATGACAAAAATAGTCTACAAAAATCAATAGAGAGAATGTCTCCCTTCTGTTATAACTCAAGCTTGCAGTGATGAAACATGAATACATCATAAACTAGAAGAGATTACACTGAACATAGCCTATATATTTTATAATTTAATATCTAGACATTTCAAGTATTCTGACCATTTCTTTTGGAAACGGAGAAAAAAAATCGATCGACCAATAGAAGATCATTATGTTTTCGACTCTGAGGAGAATACAGCCTTATATGGTAAAACTTGAGCTGATGTCAAAATATAGATTACATACCAATGTTACATGAATACTTTGAAGAACGCATTAGCATAAAATGTTCAGCAATAAAACCTTGGATTTGACAAAAGCTTGAAATGTCAAGGAGTTGAAGCCAAGACTTAAGCAATGGAAAAAAGCAATAATGTATGGTTTGTTTAATGTTACGTCGCTTTAACAGCCAGGATCATTTATAGGCGTTCCAGGTTTTACTGGTGGAGGAAAACCAGAGTAACTGGAGAAAAACCACCCACCAGTGAGAGGTCAATCTTGCAGTATGAGGTCAATCTTGCAGTACGAGGTCAATCTTGCAGTACGAGGCCAATCTTGCAGTGTGAGGTCAATCTTGCAGTACGAGGTCAATCTTGCAGTACGAGGCCAATCTTGCAGTGTGAGGTCAATCTTGCAGTACGAGGTCAATCTTGCAGTATGAGGTCAATCTTGCAGTATGCGATCAATCTTGCAGTATGAGGTCAATCTTGCAGTACCAGGTCACTTTTGCAGTACCATGTCACTCTTGCAGTACCAGGTCAATTTTGCAGTACGAGGTCACTTTTGCAGTAACAGGGCAATCTTGCAGTATGTGGTCAGTCTTGCAGTACGAGGTCACTCTTGCAGTACGAGGTCAATCTTGCAGTATGAGGTCAATCTTGCAGTACGAGGTCAATCTTGCAGTACAAGGTCACTTTTGCAGTATGAGGTCAATTTTGCAGTATGAGGTCAATTTTGCAGTATGAGGTCAATTTTGCAGTATGAGGTCACTCTTGCAGTATGAGGTCAATTTTGCATTACCAGGTCAATCTTGCAGTATGAGGTCAATCTTACAGTACGAGGTCACTCTTGCAGTACAAGGTCACTTTTCCAGTACGTCACTTTTGCAGTATGAGGTCAATTTTGCAGTATGAGGTCAATTTTGCAGTATGAGGTCAATTTTGCAGTATGAGGTCAATCTTGCAGTATGAGGTCAATCTTACAGTACGAGGTCACTCTTGCAGTACAAGGTCACTTTTCCAGTACGTCACTTTTGCAGTATGAGGTCAAACTTGCAGTACGAGGTCACTCTTGCAGTACAAGGTCACTCTTCCAGTACAAGGTCACTCTTGCAGTACGAGGTCACTCTTGCAGTACAAGGTCACTCTTGCAGTACGAGGTCACTCTTGCAGTACCAGGTCAATCTTGCAGTACCAGGTCACTCTTGCAGTACCAGGTCAATTTTGCATTACCAGGTCAATCTTGCAGTACCAGGTCAATTTTGCATTACCAGGTCAATCTTGCAGTACCAGGTCACTCTTGCAGTACCAGGTCAATCTTGCAGTACCAGGCTACTCTTGCAGAGGTATCAATACTTATAGGAGGTAATTAATTTAGATGACAACTCCAGTGACTAAGGGGTTATATGTATCAGGGGATATAAAACTGAAATGATAATGGTTATTGTTGAAGGGGTGATAGTTAATCTAAGGGCCGATACAGATCACGGTTCATTCCCAAGGGATTCTGGGAGTAATCTAGTTAGTGAGATAACATAAAATCAGGCTGATGTTAAAATTAGTTTGGTTTATAGCCATCTCAATGTTCTATCAATAGTCAGGGTCATTCAAGCGTAACCTCCCTGGTATGTAATGCAATGTGTGGATATGTGTATGCTTTGGGAGGCTGCAGTATATTTTTTTTGTCGCTTTGTGATTGTAGGACTCTTTGCACTTTTTTATTTCGTGCTCTATTTTCGAATTCTTCTTGCTGACACATTCACACATAGGTGTATTTGCTGTGATTGACTAAAAGCAAAATACCATAAACAAGATAATCTATATAATCCTGGTCTCCATATTGGATTAAATACAGACATCAATCTGCAAGGATTTAGGAAAAAATAAACATGTATAAATTCATGTTAGAATTCAGGAAAATGGTTTCATATTACTTCATATCAAACAATGTTTCAATAACAACTTCAAAACAAACAATGTTTAAATTACAACTTCAAAACAAATAATTTTTACATTACAACTTCAAAACAAACAATGTTTCAAATACAACTTTATCAAACAAACAATGTTTAAATTAAAACTTCAATACAAACAATGTTGAAATTACAACTTCAAAACAAACAATATTGAAATTACCACTTCAAAACAAACAATATTGAAATTACAACTTCAAAACAAACAATGTTTAAATTACCACTTCAAAACAAACAAATGTTTCAATTACAACAATGATTAACTACACTTTTACTGTTAATAGATACCATGTATTTTGTATAAGCAAATCAATAAAACAACTTTGTTGGTATACACTAGATATAGCAGAGGAGAAAATCTTGAAGCCAGAATTCTGGGCCAATTTTAACAGTGCTGACAAAGTGCTATACAGAAAACTATTATCTGCAGTATCTCAAAAATCAATAGCATAGCTGCCAGTGCAGGGGAAAAACAGCTAATTTGTAGCTGTCATTGGATTTCAAGCCAGCATGCTTCAGGATATGCTGGGTGTATTTTTAGACTGCAAGCTCCTATTAAACTGCGTATTTGTCAAAACATTACAAAAACCAATCCATCGAAAATGCATCATGTGTTCTAGGGGCTAGCCATATTGTTTATCAACATGTTTTTGTGTCCACGACATACGAGGACAATTATACGCAATATTGGCATTCCGTGTTGTGTAAATAAAAGGATTGATTTAATGAAAAGATAATTTACAGAAGGAATGACCACTCTGGCACGGCCTTATTAATTTGATCCTTACAAATACAAGAAATAAAACAAGATTAAATTATCTAGGTGCAATAGTAATCTCAAATGGTCATTCTTTAATAAAACTTTCATTGATAGATATAATTAATAAACTTCAGATCATCAAAGCAGAATGTTCTATTCTTTTGATTGAAAGGAATATGAAAGCAATAGATAACATTGATGGCAAATACATTAGGCCAATTAAGAATCTTGCCCACTTTGTGATTTGGAAATAGAAAGCTTTTTTAAAAATTATTTATACCAAATTCCCAACAACACATTATTTAGGATGGTTTTAAAAATTGTAAGATTGGGTAAAGGAGAGGATAACCCCCTCTCAGTATAGAGGTTAAATATAATCTTCACTGATGGTGACAGGAGCACCAAACTAGTTGGATATAGATATATTCTCTCCTTAACTACTGTCAAAACGTTGATGCATATGATAAAGGTATGCTGTGGGTTCATAAGAGAAATCATTCCTTATGGGCTGCAAGAAGTCATGCCCTCTAGGTGACCAAAAACCATATGCCCTCTATATATGTAAGGAAATTACATCTTGGAGACCAATGATTTATACCTTATTGATGACAAGAGATCATGCCCTCAAGACGACCAAATAATGGAACCCTCAAAGTTGATGGAGAAATCATTCCCTTAGGAATACAGAGAATCAGTATCTTAAGAAGGACATTCAAATCATGCCTCCTGGGTGACAAGGAAATTGTATCTTCAGGATGACAAACAAATCATGCCCCCTGGGTGACAAAAAAAATTGTATCTTCAGGATGACAAACAAATCATGCCCCCTGGGTGACAAAAAAATTGTACCTTCAGGATGACAAAAAAATCATGCCCCCTGTGTGACAAAGAAATTTTAACTTCAGGATGACAAACAAATCATGTCACCTGGGTGATGGAAAAATCATGCCCTCAAACTACTGAGAAATCACACCCTCAATGTCTAAGGAAATCTCTGTAAATCTAAAGGTAACACAGATAAATACCTTCAGAATGACAAAGAAAATTATGTCCTGATGGTGAAAATGAAATCATACTATTTGTCCTCAGAATACGGCGGTTACCTACGTCATTTTGGTATCTTGAAACCCCCGTATTAGTCCCATCTTCCATGATTGTGACGTTGTCATTTAACATGTTTTTGTGACGTCATGATCACCAGATGGTTGGACTAATCAATGGTAAGTATAAGTACTTTACCCACGTCGTTTCGGGAACTCAAAACCCCGGTATTACTTCCTGATTTTACACCGTCAAATTAATCTAGAAGGTCATACATATGATCTCAGCCCACTAATCCACTGATCCATTTAAGTATTGAGCACCATTCTACATCGTTAAGCAGTACCATTGTATAGATATTACACACTAATGCCGCAAAAACTTGTCTCCAAAAACAGGTCATGTGGTACCAGTGAAATTCACCAGTAGATACTGTGTAAGCATGAGGTAATAAAAACAGCGTGTTTTTTGCTTGATGGTCCCCCTAGAAAAGCTTACGTAGATAAGATCTGGAAAAATCAATAACTCTATACAAGAACTGGGTGCATGTTCACAAAAAAAACCCCGAGAAAACAAGTTTGATCTTGGACGAGCTGCTTTGTTTCCTGAGCCTTTACTGTGAGCTTCTGTTAGTGGTGAAGGAGTGCGCAGCTTTCATTATTGGTTAAGTGATCAAATCAAGAGGGTTACTGAGAGTCAAGAGTATGCTTTATATTCTAATACAGGAAATCATCTGAGCAAATGTATCCTCTGAGCTTAAGTGCATCCTTGAGTTGAGAGTTCAGTGAGTTTTACTCAATTACACTATTTTAAGGGGAGTATTTTTGCTTTGAAATTGAATTCAGTGACCCCTATGAGTTAAGGGTAAGTGTATATCCTGAGTTGAGCATATACAGCAAGCTCTATTTGAGGGAAATTTTTGCTTTGAGCTTTGAAAGTATCTACTTTGTTGAGTGTAACCTCTTATTAAGTAAAAGTGTACGATCTGATTTAAGTGTACAATCTAAGTTAAGTGTATAATCTAAGTTAAGTGTATAATCTGAGTTAAGTGTACGATCTGATTTAAGTGTACGATCTAAGTTAAGTGTATAATCTGAGTTAAGTGTACAATCTCAGTTAAGTGTACAATCTAAGTTAAGTGTATAATTTGAGTTAAGTGTATAATCTGAGTTAAGTGTAAGATCTGAGTTAAGTGTACATTCTGAGTTAAGTGTACAATCTGAGTTAAATGTAAGATCTGAGTTAAGTGCATAATCTGAGTTTAGTGTACAAATCTGAGTTAAATGTAAGATCTGAGTTAAGTGCATAATCTGAGTTTAGTGTACGATCTGAGTTAAGTGTACGATCTGAGTCAAGTGTATGATCTAAGTTTAGAGCACGATCTGAGTCAAGTTTACAATCTGAGTTAAGTGTATAATCTGAGTTAAGTGTATGATCTGCGTTAAGTGTAAGATCTGAGTTAAGTGTACAATCTGAGTTAAGTGTACGATCTGAGTTAAGTGTACAATCTGGGTTAAATGTACATTCTTGAGTTAAGTGTACAATCTGAGTTCAGTGAACAATCTGAGTTAGTGTACGATCTAGTTAAGTGTACAATCTGAGTTAAGTGTACATCTGAGTTGTGTACAGTGTACGATCTGAGTCAAGTGTATGATCTTAGTTTTAGAACACGATCTGAGTCAAGTTTACAATCTGAGTTAAGTGTATAATCTGAGTTAAGTGTAAGATCTGAGTTAAGTGTACATTCTGAGTTAAGTGTACAATCTGAGTTAAGTGTATAATCTGAGTTAAGTGTAAGATCTGAGTTAAGTGTACATTCTGAGTTAAGTGTACAATCTGAGTTAAATGTAAGATCTGAGTTAAGTGCATAATCTGAGTTTAGTGTACGATCTGAGTTAAGTGTACGATCTGAGTCAAGTGTATGATCTAAGTTTAGAGCACGATCTGAGTCAAGTTTACAATCTGAGTTAAGTGTATAATCTGAGTTAAGTGTACGATCTGCGTTAAGTGTAAGATCTGAGTTAAGTGTACAATCTGAGTTAAGTGTACGATCTGAGTTAAGTGTACGATCTGAGTTAAGTGTACAATCTGGGTTAAATGTACATTCTGAGTTAAGTGTACAATCTGAGTTCAGTGAACAGTCTGAGTTTAGTGTACGATCTTAGTTAAGTGTACAATCTGAGTTAAGTGTACGATCTGAGTCAAGTGTATGATCTTAGTTTAGAGCACGATCTGAGTCAAGTTTACAATCTGAGTTAAGTGTACAATCTGAGTTAAGTGTACAATCTGAGTTAAGTGTACGATCTGAGTTAAGTGTACAATCTGAGTTAAGTGTACAATCTGAGTTAAGTGTACAATCTGAGTTAAGTGTACAATCTGAGTTAAGTGTACAATCTGAGTTAAGTGTACAATCTGAGTTGAGTGTACAATCTGAGTTGGGTGTACAATCTGAGTTAAGTGTACAATCCGATCGTGTACAATCTGAGTTGAGTGTACAATCTGAGTTGGGTGTACAATCTGAGTTAAGTGTAGAATCTCAGTTAAGTGTACAATCTAAGTTAAGTGTATAATCTGAGTTAAGTGTACGATCTGAGTTTAGTGTACGATCTGAGTTAAGTGTACGATCTGAGTTAAGTGTACGATCTGAGTTAAGTGTACGATCTGAGTTAAGTGTACGATCTGAGTTAAGTGTACAATCTGAGTTAAGTGTACGATCTGAGTTAAGTGTACGATCTGAGTTTAGTGTACGATCTGAGTTAAGTAAATCAACAGCTGAGTTGGTTATTTAATTACCCTGACACATCAATCGGCCCTACTGTACAGCTGTTATCTAAGACTAATCAACTCAGATGTGCTTTTCCCACTAACTCCCATGTGCTCTTCTTTCTATTTACACAAAATTATCATTTGTACAGCACACGTTTTACCACTGTATGGGACGGAGTACTATATAGGTCGTGCTTTCATCACAATCTACAATTGTACTATAGAAAATATAAAGGTTCACACATATACACAACAATAGAGAACCCATATTTTAAAAAGTGCATATTCATAAAACAGTGATGCAATACATGACAAAGTTAGCCAAGTAAGGCCAAAATAAGGCTATTAAGAATGATTATTTTGACTTATAACAGAGAAACAATTTGTGTTTCATTATCTATAGCTGTTTGCAGCAATTCAAAATAGACCTGAGTTGAACATTTTTTTAATATTGAAATTCTCCCCAACTACGGACACCTTCTGTCCATTTTCCTGTCCATTTGAAAAGTGGACATGAGCTGACCGGGAGGTCCACTGACCACTACTGGACACACAGGCATGTCCAGAGTGTTTCCTTCTCCAGATAACACTGATTTAGTTTCACCTCAATCTATAAGCTGTGCATAGCGACACTGCAATGTTATATATACTGACCAGCAACACTGGACAACAAAAGGTTTAACTCCTGCAAAACTGACCTCTATCCTATCTACCACCTTCAAATGACCGTCAAATGGTGTTTCAGAGCAAAATAGACTGTTATTCTTTTATCTTCAAATCTAAATTGTAAGACATATTTTTAAAGTAATTTAAAACAGATAATATAATGTTCATCTTTTACATTCATATGAAATTATGAAAGAATTTCAAAAAGGAATCTTTAATTCTTCTAATCTTCCAAATTGTCACATTAAATCAAAGAAAGTTCATTGGCTACTTTCTGAGAAATGTTATGGGATGAAACAAATTATCTGAACAGATATAGATATATGTGTTCAGGTGTCCCTTATAAACAGGTTTCCTCTATAGACAGTTGCCCTTTGTAAATACAGTCTTTTTTCAATTAATTACTCTGTGAAATCAGATTTTTATTATAAACAAAAAATAATTTTTATAGACAAGTTTCCATTAAAAAGTAAGTGTTCTTTTTACAGAAAAATCCAACAGAAGTATTCATCTGTTTTATCTATCTCTCTATAAATCAGGTGGCAGTATAATTTAGTGTATGTAATAGGGAGAATGATGATATCATATTGAGAAATGTCAACCGATCATTTACCTACAATTTAGCGGGAAACACACCGCCCTCCTGCTCTAGATGACTGATCACATTTGATATTCAGTTCTCCAATAACAGTTAATCAGTCGAGTAAGAATGCATTCAGGTCGTAACTGTCATCGATTGTCTTTTGATATCTTTAATAAAGCAATGGGGCTGAATCTACTTCAAAGTCGAGGATGGGCAAATTACAATCATAACTGGTACTGAAATAGTACATAATGCTCCTGTTGTACCTGGCATCTGTTACTGTATTTGTACAGACTGTGATTAATTAGAGATTGTGCATCAAACATAACCACGGCTCCCCATAACCTTTGTTGTCAGGAATGGGCCTTCAAATTGCATCATGCTTTCATAATTATGTGTTATACTCCTATGTATCTGACTGAGATAAATATAGCTTTTCTCGGATAAAATGTCGGATACTTTTCAGAATATAACTCTGATAAATAGTTAGGTTTTTTAAGATTTATATTAAATATGTACGTTATAAATACAAGATTATCTAAAAGTTAGGGATATAGACATATAAAATCAGTCACTCTCTGTCCTTTTAAAAAATCCACAGACATTTAAACCAGGATTCTCTTATTTCTACCCCAAATCCTTCCTAAACCATACTTTACAAATTTACCAATTCTAACCGTCCCCCTCCAGAATACCCTCAGCTACTACCAAATCTCGTTTTCTGTGTCCCCCATAAAATCAAGCAGATTTAAACCGACTTACAGTATAAGCTTAGTGGATGCCTCTCATTGACAATTAAAGTAAAGACATGGAGACTGGCAATTATTGATTTTGAAATGTATTGCTTCAGCAAACAGCTGCAGAAAGCATGTGTTTACTTATGTGTTTAGGTGTCAAATACTAGTACACACGCTGGCCACAATCGTGTATGTGTGCTACAACATTCTACGCATCTAGTAGTGGCAGAAAAACATCAATAAAGTATGTGCACGCTTCAACATGTAGAAAGCTGTATCGTATTGCTTAACAGGCTGAATGGCATTCTATATGCAGTGTCGCAGATCAATGGGGTAATGAGCTGTAAGGTTTGCAATACATGTGTAACATATAATGAATGGGAAGGGCAGGAAGGGGGGGAGGGGCAGAAGGGGGGAGGGGCAGGAGGGACAGGAGGGGACAACAGGGAGGGGTAAGAAGGGGGAAGGGGCAACAGAGGGACAGGAGGGAGGAGGGAGAACTGGGAGGGGCAGAAAGGGGGTCAATGGAGGGACAGGGAAGAGAAGGGGGCAACAGGGAGGGGCAATAGATGGACAGGAGTGAGCAAGTGATGGACAGGAGGGGAAGGGGTTACTGAGGGAGGAGCAGAGAGGGGGCAACAGGGAGGGGCAGAGAGGGGCAGGGGTAACAGGGAGGGGTAACATGGAGGGCCAGGAAGGGGCAACAGGGAGGGATAGGACGCACAGAAGTGGAGGAGGATAACATGGAAGGGCTGGACAGAAGAGGGAGGGGGCAACAAGGAGGGGCAGGAAGGGGTAGTCATCAGAGAGCGGTTAGACAGAAGAGGGAGGAGCAGCAGGGAGAGGTAGAACAGAAGGGGAAAGGGCATAGGAGCAGAAAATAGAAATAGTTAAGGGCATAGAAAAGGGAATGGGCAACAGGGAGGAGCAGGAGAAGAAATGAGACAGGAGAAGAAGGGGAGGTGCAGGAGAAGGGAAAACATGAAGGGGCACAGAAAGAGAAGGGGAAACAGATACGGCAGAGTTAAAGGGGTAGGGACACATACAATGAGGGAATGAACAGAAGTGGCATTAGCAACCATGTGTAGACGTCAAGGGAATGAGTACAAGAGTAGGGGTAGATCATGGGCAAGGAAGTGTGGAGGCAACAGGGGGTATAACTAGTAGGGGCAAGGGCAATGTTGAGTGGGGTATAAGGGCTAAGAGGTAACAGAATATGATGAGCTATTAGAAAAGGTGTATGAGAGAAGTGGTATGAACAAAGGGAATGACATACAATGTTAAGGCACAACTCAAAATCAGGAAGGCATGTCAAGATATTATTGTAATTGTCTTCCTGATGAAATCAGAATCTCATACACGTTTTTTCTGAAATTTCATAAAAATTTTATGAAATCACATTACTATTTTCCAAAAAACATTCCATGTAAAGACTTATAAATTCACCATCAAGTTATTTCCCAATGTTTGTTATTAACTTTTTCAAACATTTATAACTGCTGGCATACACTTAATCATGTTATATTTAGCTCAATGTCGTATATAAATAATGTATGACATTTGTAAGTGGCAGCATTTGTGACTTCATACATTGAAAGCAAAGTGTCAGATCTTTTCCTGTCCTTTAAATGTGGAAAATAAAGTAAAAGTCTGCACAGGGTCAGGAGAAGTGAAACTGCAGATACTAAATTACCACATACATACTGTATTTGACCCAATAAACGCCCCCAGCCTTATAAGCACCCCTCCGGGCTCCCTTTTTTAGGCTTCAATTTCACTTAATTGGAAATAAATGCAGACTTCATGAGAATATTAAAACTGTGTTGGTTTCCCTATCAATATCTTTTGCAAATTGATTTATGGCTACTTTGTAGAATAATTTTATGAAAGGCTAGTCCAAATTTGTTTCTATTAAGTGCCCCCTTATTTGCTTCGATGTTTTAAGCGCCCTGGGCTCTTATTATGTCAAATATGGTGAGTTGATTTAATATTTAGACAATCAAAATTTAAGCATCTGTACCATTTTCATTCAACATGTCAAATTTCTTTGTATTATTCTAAGCCTACGGCTTACCGGTAATTACCATTCTATAAGGTCATAGGGAGGAGAGATCTATATCTAGTTTTAAATAATTTCAAAGTCCACATTCTTAAAATTTCATTATCTTTGATATAGTAAAGTTAAACATGAACAACAAAAGATATATTCCAAAAAAGAAAAATAGTTCTTGTAGATATGACAATTATATACATCTAGTTAAAAATTTAATGCATATATAAACACCTTTTACGTTGTTCTTGCATTTTCTTCATCGTTAAAAGTTTTTGAAGTCTCAATTTGCATAAAACTTTTAAAGCTCCGTGTATACTTAATTATGTTCATGCAAAATTGCGTGAAAAACGGTTAAAAAAATGCATAAGTTACGAAAAAGAAAACAAAATTCTAAGGATCAGTTTTTAAAAAAGAAACTGAAAGACTCTAGCAAAATTAAAACCAATTGTTTAAATTGGGTCGGTATACAATTTCTGAAAGACCACAGCTAAGTGTTTAAAAAAAATGCCTTAATTCATATTAATGAAACGAGCGCATTAAATAACAGTCGACAATGGCCCATAAAAAACAAGGTTGACAAACTTTACCCTGGAATGGGCTCTTTCCTCCGTGGACCGTGGCTTCCCTAAATTACTGCATGAATATAAGGGTCTCGCAGAGGGTAATATCCTACCTGGTTATACGTTTACATCACTGTGACCGCCCCTTCATTCCCTTGTCCCTTCAATGCCGTGACCCCACATCCCCGTATAGTTTCAGGTTTCAACGGCCATCATACATCACACTAGCATTATTAAAAAAAAAATTCCACAGCGCAAGCTCAACTCTCGGCATAAATGTCAAAACTGACAAGACACGTATAAAAAAATCCTCATGCATCTGATTTAAATCTTTCACTGCCTATATCATACATATATACACATACTCAAGCAAATCGTTGTAAGAACAACGGTCACGTAAAAAAAAAATTATAATCCCCCCTGAACGGGCCTCTCCATGCCTGACAATGTAATGCTATGTAAGTTGGGGAAATGTGCACACTTGATTTAAGGTCACCCATGCGTGACCCTGGCTTGCTACATTGGCCTTACACACGCAGAGGGCCTGCATTGTATGTAGTGGGGGTGAGTGACTTCCATTCATACAGGGGTGTGAGCGGTAGAGGCCCTGGCCAAGCCAGGTTACAAGTTTATGTATATATACCTACATTATCATCCCACATTAAAACCCTGCACTGTGCATGCACATAACATAGCAACCAATGCCTCTACTAGTCGAGATAAGACTTATACTGCAGTGTTCATATCTATATTTATAATACAGTTATAAATAAACCCTACACAAAATAAAGACATCCTGCCACGCTGTTGTACATATCCACACAACTAATTTACATATCATTTAAAATATTAAAATCGTGAATTTCCCCCCTGTAGAATTTCTGTACAGAAAACAATGTAAGCTACACTGAAACAAAGAACATGTATAGTATGTGTACAGATCAGTGCTATGCCAATGTAGTGGGTTATTTGTCAGATTAAACATTCACAAAATAAGTTTAGCGTAACACCTGTTATAAGATGGACACATTGTTTACTTACAGGTCTCTGATAAAACAGCACCTTCCTGCAAACCACTACAAACTTTCCCATATTAAACTCCCAGCATAAGAACAAGATAAACTCACACAATATCGTGGTCCTTGATTAGTCCCACCAGGTGCATGAATGGCGAACATTTTCTGCTACAACCGAAGCAGCAGCAGTCTGGTGTAGTGCAGTGACTGCATGTGTTATGTAGAGATATATAACACACATGTGTATAGCTTACCTAGAAACACTGTCAACTAGAGGAACCCCTCACTCTACTACCACCGCATGGGACTGCATACAGCTGTACCACTCTAGGGACACTGGCCCACAGCTAGTCCACAGCTCTCGCCTAACAGGAATGTGTGGTGTAAGCCCTCCTCCACAGTTTATCTACTAACTGTACACCAGAAATTGTTGCCTGTTTTTGACCTATTTTCTAAGCCCTGCTGTTTAAAAATAGGAAGAGATTGACATATTAAATAGTACCTCTCCTGCTACTGGATGTTGTGGATTTACTACTCAGTGCAGCAAGCCAGGCCTCCACACTGCTCCATCAATACTACTCAGCTAAGGCTCAACTAGGATGCTCAGATTTCAAAAATTTTGCAAAAAAAATCAATTTCTTCAATATCAGTTTGTTTGAAAATCATATTTGATTAATGCATATTGTTTTAGTATTTACACTCTCATGAGGTGTATGATATTACACCGTAATTATTTGTTTTAAATTCTCAAGGGTTCAAAATCGATCATGGGTTGCCATCCCTTAAAATATTTTAATTACAGAGAAAAAAATTCATAAATACCTTTTTTTTTTTTGCTTGATGAGACATTTGATTTTTTTTAATGCACTTTGACTTAATTAAGTTAATTTTATTAATCTATAACATATCATACATGTCATCTTCAAATGGGTCAGAAATGACTACGGCATAACTAAAGGCCTCGACCATATAACATGTAGTAAGTGAGCTATAATTAGTATAGTGTTATTGTATAGCGGAATTTAAAGTGTTAGTGAGATTATTAAAATATCAGAATAAAATTTTACAAAGTCATATAGGTAATCATGTAGTTAAATGATTCTTGAGTACAGAATTCAGATTGAAACTGAAATCTTACATCAATGAATGAGTTCAATTGATTTTTATCCTCTGTCCAATTTAAAACTCTAAATTAAAAATTTGATCGAAACTGAAATTTTACATCAATGAATGAGTTAAATTGATTTTTATCCTCTGTCCAATTTAAAACTCTAAATTAAAAATTTGACCAAAACTAATATTTTACATCAATGAATGAGTTAAATTGATATTTATACTCTGTCCAACTAAGAACTCTTAATTTCAAATTTGACACAAAAAGAAAGAAACTCTATAATTGAAAAAAAATAATTCAGGAACATATACAAACTTTCTATTCATTATATCTCCATAAGTTTTTAAGAATGTGAAATATTTTCACTCTTCTGTACAAATTCCTGACGATGTACTATCTGCAGCTCTAACAGTGCAGCGAGGCAATAAAGGTGATTGAGGAACTCTAACATGCCTTAACAAGCCCCAACAATTACACAACAGCGTGCCCAACCAGGCACATACCTGCACATACTGCATGAACGATGAAACAATTTGCAGCTACATACTTCAGCTGGTGTACAGCACGTTAACAATAGCACATAAAAACCTACCCGTAAAAACACTAATTTACCCATGCAACTCTATACATAATGCAAATCATCGCACCAACAAATCGGAACAAATACGCTCTGCTGATAGCGTTATCTGTCCGTGCAACAGATACACAAGGTATTGTTTGTCGAGCATAAAAAACGGCTTGATGATAAATTAAAGTCAGGTGTAGAGTTACTTAACCACAACATGTCAGGGACCAGCTATTATATTCAGAGCAGTATTTTTTTTTTTTTTTTGCACATGAGCTAATCGACAATGTCAAGGTCAACGAGATGCCGTTAAATGGTTATATAAACAGCGCAGCAATAGGTATGGTAATTAAGTATAAGGGATTACAGCTATTTACGAACAATGAACAATGTCAAACTTAATGACAAATGACAACTAAGGTATTTAAACCGTTTCTTTTAATTGCTTACACAGCGGTATATGTTTTTTAAAGGCTTGCAGAGATAGAACTATTGCCTCACAATTATAATGTATAGAGAGGTTAATCTACTGTCAGTGTAATCAAGCTGAATGTAGGTACTATTTATCTTCTTCAGTAACATTTTAGTAGGACAACATTGTAAACCAATGGAAACTTATTCACACAATTACATAATCAAATTTTGAGAAAAACACAATATGAATGAATAAATGAATGAATGGATGAATGAATGAATAACTGAATAAATAAATGAATGAATAACTGAATAAATGAATGAATGAATGAATGAATGAATAAATGAATATGGTATAATATTTACATTTTATAACTAAACACATTCACCCATCAAAACACATGGACTCTTCTGATACACAGACTGGAATAGATCATTTCTCAAGTATGGATGTCAAAGTAAAGTGTTACAGATCATTCTGAGGAGAAATAAATATGATTGTAACAAATAATTAGTCACATTTCAGGACAAAAGTTTAATTTTTTTTGTCCCCGACATTTTTTGTTCTCATTTTGGTTTAGTAATCTTCCCATTTGAAAACAATTTTAGGCTTGG
The DNA here is from genome assembly GCF_041381155.1 of Argopecten irradians. Classification (NCBI taxonomy): domain Eukaryota; kingdom Metazoa; phylum Mollusca; class Bivalvia; order Pectinida; family Pectinidae; genus Argopecten; species Argopecten irradians. Next base: position 25,440,043 of record NC_091148.1, read on the forward strand.
CATCCTCTATTCAAGCTTTTGGATGTCTTTTATTCCTTTTAGCCAATGAGATGCTATTTAGATATTTGAAATGCAATCCATTTATAGATATTGATAACTAGAATATGAACCTACAAATATGCAAATGTGATTGTTATCAGAAAATTTACAAAACAAATTATTTGGAGGTCATTAACAGCAGATAAATGATATTGCCTATGGCCTTGAATATTGAACAGTACAGTCCTTGGATTAGAGCAGCCCAACAATAGCTTAAACATTTGCATATGCTCAAATGGTTTCTTTGAAAATTCTATTACACGCAATTAAAAGTATTGATCTTGCAACTGAAAAAAAAAGAATAATTGGGGGCCTGTAGTACTAGAGCAACTCAAGGTCTCTTTCACTATAGCAGAGGAAAGATCAACTGGCTATATTGTCCAAGCTGTCTTGGTAACAAGGCCACTTCTCCTTAATTCCTTTCAAAGACAAAATTGAAATATTTTAAAAGCTCTACCAATGCCGATTGTTCATTTGGCCCTAAACGACCCTAGCCGTCGATGGGCTATGAAATAAAAACAAACAAACAAACAAACAACCACCTGCTTATAAGATCACTTTTACTTTAACTCCTTTACGAGACAAAATTCAAACATGATTAATTGTTAAGCATTTCCTGAAAACATTTCAATAAAAGAGATCTCAGCGCGTAGCATTTGAGAAAGAACTGTTTTAAATTGTTCCGAGAAAACATTGAAAGTAAAGATCATGGTTAAAAGGAAAGTTAACTGTTACTTTGCAACGCTAATTTTAAAACAGTCATATGGAATATGTTATATAACAAGGGGATTATCACCATGAAAATGGCTAGTACAATAATTTCTCTCAATCAGATCTTTCTGGGAAATAACAAATATATCTTAATTGTTCAAGTTAGCAACATGTCAAGACAGCTATGCTGCTTTCAGATCAACTCTAAAATGTAGCTATACAGGTTCCATTACTGGATGTAACATTGGGGAAAAATCGAAAAAAAAAAATGTCCCTTGTTCTATGTATAAGTTTACAGATAACTGTACCAGCAGTAACTTAAACTAGCTAAATGTTGTCTTGACAATCACAAAAAATAATTTATGAATCATTGATAATATTATCAAGCTTTGCTGTATTTTGTTTTTTTTGGCTTTTCAATTTTTGAATTCATGATGACTTTTTCTTATACTAAATTGGAAAAAGACCTTTTTCCTTATTTAGAAAGTATGTAAATTAGAAAGAGAATTTCACACACAGTAACGCTATTTTAGATATAATTTGGATAGAATTCAAAATAACTTCCATTGACCCAAAGTGTTCTTATAATTATGATGTTATACTACTATCAACTCACTTACCCCTCAAGAGACACATTTAGACTCTACTAGATTATCATTATCAAATTTCGGGGGGTGAGTGAGTTTATTTTCGATCTACACTCCTATTATTAAAATTTTGTGATGCAAAATTCAAGCTCTTTTATTTCTTAACAAAAATGTTCACCCACAGCCATGATGTTGTTAATAATGATGTCCCCCTATATGCTTCCCTCCCCCCCCCCAAAAAAAAAAAAAAAATGAAGCTAAAAAAACTACCAGAATTCTTTTCCGATGTTAACAAGTAGAAGATAATAAAAAAGTAATTGTCCCATTATATCATCTGTCCACCTGTAATACTTTCATGAATGTCAAAATGTATATCCTTTTGGGGATATACGTTTTAGTGAATAAACCTAAGCATTAGTACACTGATAGAGTAGGTAGTGAGAGCTGAAGCCTGAAAATCTGGTCCCTAAAGACAAGAGATTCTCATTCACACTATATTAATCTTACTTCCATGTAGCCCTACATGTCTTCAAGTAAAAAAAAAATCAATATTAACGATACAGGTCAAGACTATATCAAAGTACATTTTGGTAAACTGAAAAACTGATAGGACGTAAGAAATTTGGTAACACATATTACGAGGTTTGCAACGAGGAACGTATGGGTCATTAAATGTGAACTGCGTTTTTATGCATTTTTAACAGACGAAATATCGTGACCTCAGGGGTTATCAAAAAACAGCAAGGAGAAAGAATATCACAAATACCAGTTGCCTTCAACTCATGATAAAACTTTTATTCAGGACTTAAGATTTAGATCATATCCCAATTCCATGGTTAAAGTTATATGTGCCTTATTTTTCATACTCATGAATCAAGAAGAGCTTTTAATATGTTATTCAACTCCAAAAGTTACCAACATTTTGAGAATTACAATACTTTAAATGTATAGGTTTTGATTTTACAAGTACAAAAGAGAGCTGAAAATGATTTTTGGCAGTACTGCCAAAAATCATTATATTAACATCTTCAGTGTATTGAAATGAGTACATACGATCAGACCATGAAGCCATATTCTTGTCCCCGATTTCATTGCACATTTTTACAGTATTATTAGTAATTGTAAAGTGATTTCTGAAGGTATATTTTCCATCTAAACATGTATAAGGCATAAAAAAACAAGAATTTCCCAGTGCATAACCAATGTGTACTAACTAATGTTTGTAAGGCATTATATGTGTGTGTCTGTCCATTTGAATGATTTTCACTGCTTTATTCATTAAAACTTATGGTTTGAATTCTGTTATCTTTGCAAATTACAGAGTTACCTCCCTTGAGGGTAGGTATATTAATTATTACAACTTCATATTTTTTTTTTTGTGAAACTCAAGTTGTTTTCTCTGAAAAAAATGACATTGTAATGATCGCAAACACATGACGTCATACTCAATACTTTACCTACAAGGGAGATAACTCTATTACATGCAAATACAGAAGGTTTACACCTGTAAACAAACAGAAAGTTTTAAATATTTTTTTTGTATCTTGAACAATGATTGTCTTCTATCGATTGTCTTCTATTGTAAGTCAAAAACAATGTAACACATATTTGAACAATGTATCGCATATCAATAAAATAATTTTCAGATGTATCATAAATATTTTCAAGACAAGTGTTAATGAAGCTATGATAACATTCCTTAACATATCAGATGCATAGATTTACCAACATACAGGAACTATGAATACTTAATGGTTAAAACAGCAGATTCACAGAAATACATATATATATATATATATATATATACATATATAAGGTAAGTAACTGGATTGCAATATTTTCTATAAAATATGACGTAAGAAATCATGGGTAATAATTTACTTACACAAGTTTTGAATGCTGCGGCTGACATATTGCTGTTGCTATGACATCGAGGAGCCCTGACTACCAGACAGATTCTTAAAACACCATCCAAAATAAAGTCTATATGCATATATAGCTGCAGCGAGTCACTTTCCATCTACCACCTAGAGAGTTGCATGTGAGTGCGTTGCTGCATGCAGACTAACTATCAACTCTGTCAGATTCTGCATCAATTTCTAATACATGCAGCAGCTGTGCACGGCTGCTATGCTTATAATGCAGCCGATGAAGTCGTCACTAAATACCTGAGAAATTGTGAACAAGATCTCTCTGATAATTATCACCTTGTGTAGCACGCATTTAAAAAACACTAACAAAATTTCCAATTGGAATCAATTAGATACAATTGTGTAATCATGCAGCCCATCAACTTGATAGTGTCTATAAGACAGTAGATAGGGATCTAGATAAAAGATGGACTGGACAAGACTGGACATGACTGGACTAGATAGTCAGGATGCACGTTCAAAACATTACTGCATACTGTCCAGTAGTTGGCCGCGGTCACAAAGTGGTAAGGATGTCCTGACATATTACAACAAACCTTCTGTAACCAGCTCTGCGTTGCAAGTTTGAATCCCATGTGGGAAGTTATATTTTAAGTACTGCACTGCTGGTTGATGATTTTTCTGAGAGTACTTTGGCTTTCTTCCACCTTCTAAACCTGGCACATCCTTAAATGACCCTAGCTACTAACAGTATGTTAAACTAATTAAAACAAACTAATTAAAAGGTGGTGGCCTAACAATTACAGTTCACTAGCTACTTATATCATACATGTAGTCAATTAACCATGATTTTTGTACAGTAAATGGTAGAATATGAGTTAAGTAATTGATGTAATTGGTTTATAGATGTAAGTAATTAAATACGGTCTCTGTCACTCAGCTGACCGAGCATGCTTCTTTGGCTCAGTTAATTAGCTCAGTAGCTGTTGGTTTAAATCATTCCAGTAGACTAGGGTTCGTTTCCTGATCCACTCTTCAGGGTCTTAAAGGGCCAAGGTGGCCAAGTGGTTAAAATATGTCTCAACATATTTCCACAAAACCTTGATCCATCTCTGGGTTGCAAGTTCCAATCCAATGTGTAACAGTTGCCAGGTAATGACCACTATACAGTGGTTTTTCTTTGGGTACTCTGGCTTTCCTCCACCAACAAACCTGGTACGTCCTTGCAGGCAATTAATAGGATGTTTAACTAATAAAACTTAAACTCTGAGGATATACATGTAAATTATCATTATGTCAAATTTCATGAAATCTTGAGATATGAAGTCGATAGAAGAATAATGACTTTCCATGAATCGTAAAAACAGCCTTAACATTGACACTAGAAGTCAGTGATATGTGACAAAAGTCAGTTGTAAATGGAGACTGTAGAGCAATGAGGGTTGACTTTCCATGCACAGAAACTTAAATTGACCTAAATATAGCTCTGCAGTATTCAAATATGAACCTTTCTAAAATATTGTGCTTCTCAACTTTCACTGAAATCAGTGTGAAATGTAGATACTAGAGTAATACTGAGTAATCCATATATATAAAAGACTAACTCCACATGGTTAACACATGCGGATTAGGATTATTATCAGATTAAGTTATATAAAATCTCTGCAGAGAGATACATATGCACACGAAATATCTCTGCAGAGACACACATGCACTCAAAAAATCTCAGCAGATAGACACATGCATTCAAAATATCTGCAGAGAGACACATGTACTTAAAATATCTATGCAGAGAGACACATGCACTCAAAACATCTGCAGAGACACACATGCACTCAAAATATCTGCAGAGAGACAAATGCACTCATAACATCTCTGCAGAGAGACACATGCACTCAAAATATCTGCAGAGAGACAAATGCACTCATAGCATCTCTGCAGAGAGACACATGCACTCAGATATCTTTGAAAGAAGGACACTTAAAAATATCGTTGCAGAGAAGATATATGTACTCATAACAACTGTGAAAAGAGGGTATTTACACTCTGTAAAGAGGGCAAATGCACTCGAAACATATTTGCATTGAAGGCATATGTATTCAAAATATCCTTGCATAGAAGGCATATGCACCAAAAGCATCTTTGCAATGAGGGCAAATGCACCAAAAACATTTTTGCAATGAGTGCATATGCACCCAAAACAAATCTGCACAAAGGACATATGCACTCAAAATATCTCTTTGCATAGAGGACATATGCAACCAAACCACATCTGCATTGTGGGTATATCCACCCAAAACACATCTGCATAGAGGACATATGCACCCAAAACAAATCTGAAGGAAGGACACAGGCAATCAAAATATCTCTTTGCAGAGAGGACATCTGCACCCAAAACATCTTTGCATTGAGAGCATGTGCACACAAAACATCTTTGCATTGAGGACATATGCACACAAAACAAATCTGCAGAAAGGACACATGCACTCAAAATATCTCTTTGCAGAGAGGACACCTGCACCCAAAACATCTTTGCATTGAGGGCATTTGTACCAAAATCATCTTTGCATTTAGGGCATGTGCACCAAAAACATCTTTGTATTGAGGACACCTGCACCCACAACATCTTTGCATTGAGGGCATGTGCACCCACAACATCTTTGCATTGAGGGCATGTGCACCCACAACATCTTTGCATTGAGGACACATGCATCCAAAAAAATCTGCAGGAAGGACACATGCACTCAAAATATCCCTTTGCAGAGAGGACACCTGCACCCAAAACATATTTGTATTGAGAACAAATGCACACAAAACAAATCTGCAGAAAGGACACATGCACTCATAATATCTCTTTGCAGAGAGGACACCTGCACCAAAAACATCTTTGCATTGAGAGCTTATGCACCAAATACATATTTGCATTGGGGACATATGTATCCAAAACAAATGTACAGGAAAGACACATGCACTCGACACATTTGCTTGTTCTAGATAACAAAGACTGATTTTCATAAGTATTGGATTACTAATATGTATTATATACGATGGCCGACAGCGGCCGGCAAAAAACAACTCATACAAAACGTTTATCGTGCTTAAATAGTCATTGATATTTAAGTACAACTTTTATTTTCTAAAAATATTTTTTGTCATGAAAAATAATTATGTACAAAATATTTATGTACAGAAAATATTTTCTAAAAATATTTTTTGTCGTGACAAATTTTTATCACATTTTTATGTACAAAAAACAACAGGTCTGATGCTAAACCCTGTATTTAAATGGAAGCTTCCTATTCTCAGGTGTACAATTAATCTTTCAGATAAGGAATTCAACAATGAATGTTCCATGTGGCTTGCTTAAAACATAGACTGGGTCATACACAATCAATTAATACAGGTTTCTTAGTGGACTTTATTTTATCTATATTCGAGAAAGTGCATAAAAGTCGCAAACTTTAAGTGGTAATAAACAGGTCATAATCTCTATTTTTTGCCTAGTTATTATCCCTTTTATATATCTTTGTATACCAAAGGTTTAAATGTCCATTTAAATTAACTATTTGTTGCAAAACACGTCAGATTTTCCTGCAATCCTCAGTGTAATAGAACCCCACAAGTATCTGATATGCAATTAATCATCGTGATAAGCAGTACGGCTATGACCAAATTGGGGTGGTATTCAAAAAATACCACGTCGCCTTTTGTTTTACTTTACTGTAATGATAGTACTGAAAACTACGAAATGTAAAACCGTCAATGATTTTTGTTGAAAATGTTAAGTTATATACCAATATTAACTTTTAATCCCGATTATCAGGACTACCATCAGAATAAGGAATTCGGCCAATGAAGATGACATGTAAAAATAGCCCAACCTTAGGCGCGTTCGCATTCCTTATCTGAAAGATTAATTGAATATCTGAGAATGGGAAGATTCCATTTAAATACAGGGTTTAGCGTCAGACCTGTTGTTTTTTGTACATAAATATTTGATAAAAATTTGTCATGACAAAAAAACATTTTAGAAAATATTTTCTGTACATGATTATTTTGTACAATAATTATTTTTCATGACAAAAAATATTTTTAGAAAATAAAAGTTGTACTTAAATATCAATGACTATTTAAGTACGAAAAACGTTTTGTAGGAGTTGTTTTTTTGCCGGCCGCTGTCGGCCATCGTAATTATAGGCAGATTTACAAAGAACTGAGGGCTGATACATTGATCTGTAATATATATCAGTATCATGCACCATCAGGGGGATTGCAAGTCAAAGTCCAAATCAACTGACACCTACTAAACAGCTTGCTGACAAATTAAAAACATCTGGACAACATTTTCAAATTAGCATATATATACCTTTTACAATCTGGAGTATCTGTTTTATCATCAGTAAAACAAACTATACAATATGCATTTATACTATCTTCTATCGGTAATGTAGGTACAAGCACTACCAGAGGGATCTAATTCATAATCATTCCTAAAATTTCATAATGGACTGATCTAATCTTTGATTTAGAAGAGTCTAAGTGTGTCTTCAGGGATGAATGTGTTAATTATAAAGAGGTGCATCAGTGTAGCATTGTGTTGTAAATATTGGCTGTCAAATCTACCATCAAGAACTGTAAACCAATTTTTTTTGCATGCAATTAAGTTTGCGAGTTTCATGATGCATGTAAAATCATAAACGTTTATGTCAGCAAATTATCATCTACAACCCTTAAATTGATATAAATCGACCAATCGCCAGGCAGCATGTAGCCATGCTTTGTGGTCACAAACACTTGTATTTTTTCAATGTCGTAGCAAGTATCGTAGCACATATGAGATACAAAATATAAAATCATGTGCAGTACCCGGAAACTTTGACTGACAGCTGGCGATTCCATCCAATATTGAAATTGAAATCACGAAATTCAGTAGCCACGAAAGGAAGCGGGTGTGCAGTAATATGTTTCAATAATACAGTCAAACCAACCCCATCTTCTCTTACCTGTTTCATCTTATCTGTTCCTGTATATATACAGTAAATAAAATAAAAATTTGTATGAGGTATATTTCAAATTCTAAGGATTTTTATAAAGATATTTGGCCATATTGCAAGCTTTCTTTAACTGCAGTATAAGTGTACCTGTGCTATGCAGCAGTGTCTGATGGGCTAGCTAAATTGACGTTCTCGAGGATATTTGTGTCACTTGTACTGTTTTAATGGCGATTCAAACACAGAAATGTCACTTAACCCTCACACAAGCCGACACTAGTGATACTATCCACTGTGACAGCTGAAGATTATACAGCAATCTATTTCTTCCTCTGATGCAAAAATAAACTTGATAGCCAAATTTTGTGGATAATTTTCAAATATGACCTGCATAGGATTTTTTTGCATAAAAACCTTAAAACATGAAAAGGAATACCAGTAAAGATCATCAAAATTGGGAAGATAGAGTTCAGTTACTGACTTTTAATTCTAAAACTGCTTGAAAACTTCCCAGAGGAAATGCACCAACAGGAATTTGATTCCTTGTAAACTGTATACTGGTAGGTGTTGATATTCAGAGAGGTTTTAATTCACAAAATTCGGGGATTCATCAAAAAGAGGCCCAAAGGGCCTTAACGGTCATCTGACTACCTTGACAATAGTAAAATTAATTATATATGGTGTCACTTTGTCAGGATCATGTCAGGATCATTTTCAATTTCTTTCAACAAATTTTATTTCAAACAAGAGGCCCAAGGGCCTTTAAATATAGGAACTTAATTATACATAGTGTCATGGTTGTCATCTTCGATTTGGGATCAACCAGAGATGTAACAATACTTTGTCTGGACCATGTCAGGATCATTTCATGCAAGTTTCAGCCAAATCCCTTCGGTAGAACTTGAGAATAAGTTCAAAATGTGTTTTCAAGATGGCGGCTGTGACGGCCATCTTGGATTTCGGATTGACCCGAAAAATAACAACACTTTGTCTGGACCATGTCAGGATCATTTCATGCAAGTTTCAGCGAAATTGCACCGGTAGAACTTGAGAAGAAGTTCAAAATGTGTTTTCAAGATGGAGACTGTGGCGGCCATCTTGGATTTCAGATCAACCCGAAAAATAACAACACTTTGACGGGACCATGTCAGGATCATTTCATGCAAGTTTCAGCCAAATCGCACTGGTAGAACTTGAGAAGAAGTTCAAAATGTGTTTTCAAGATGGCGGCTGTGGCGGCCATCTTGGATTTCGGATCGACCCGAAAAATAACAAGACTTTGTCGGGACCATGTCAGGATCATTTCATGCAAGTTTCAGCGAAATCGCACTGGTAGAACTTGAGAAAGTTCAAAATGTGTTTTCAAGATGGCGGCTGTGGCGGCCATCTTGGATTTCGGATCGACCCGAATAATAACAACACTTTGTCGGGACCATGTCAGGATCATTTCATGCAAGTTTCAGCCAAATCGCACCGGTAGAACTTGAGAAGAAGTTTAAAATGTGTTTTCAAGATGGCGGCTGTGGCGGCCATCTTGGATTTCGGATCGACCCGAAAAATAACAACACTTTGTCGGGACCATGTCAGGATCATTTCATGCAAGTTTCAGCCAAATCGCACCAGTAGAACTTGAGAAGAAGTTCAAAATGTGTTTTCAAGATGGCGCCTGTGGCGGCCATCTTGGATTTCGGATCGACCCGAAAAATAACAACACTTTGTCGGGACCATGTCAGGATCATTTCATGCAAGTTTCAGCCAAATCGCACCGGTAGAACTTGAGAAGAAGTTTAAAATGTGTTTTCAAGATGGCGGCTGTGGCGGCCATCTTGGATTTCGGATCGACCTGAAAAATAACAACACTTTGTCGGGACCATGTCAGGATCATTTCATGCAAGTTTCAGCCAAATCGCACCGGTAGAACTTGAGAAGAAGTTCAAAATGTGTTTTCAAGATGGCGCCTGTGGCGGCCATCTTGGATTTCGGATCGACCCGAAAAATAACAACACTTTGTCGGGACCATGTCAGGATCATTTCATGCAAGTTTCAGCCAAATCGCACCGGTAGAACTTGAGAAGAAGTTCAAAATGTGTTTTCAAGATGGCGGCTGTGGCGGCCATCTTGGATTTCGGATCGACCCGAAAAATAACAACACTTTGTCGGGACCATCTCAGGATCATTTCAGGTAAGTTTCAGCTCAATCCCACTGGTCAAACTTGAGAAGAAGTTCAAAATGTGAAAAGTTAACGCACGGCGCACGGCGCACGGCGGACGGCGCACGACGACGGACGAAACATGATGACTATAGGTCATCCTGACCCTTCGGGTCAGATTCATCAAAAATTGCAAAATTCATCATCTGGCGAAATTTAGCAAATAAATGGTTTTCCATATCATAGCTTGTTGTATAAATTAAGCTTAAAGCTTTCAAATGCTTCAAAGATAATTTGCAAAAAATAAACTCCCGCTAATTACATTCCAAAGAGTTAATCCTTAAATTTTACACCTAAAAAATTTAGCAATTATATAGGAGTATACCAAAGTAAATATACCGAAGGAATTAATTATGGAACCTTTTTATCCAAAAGGAACTTAAACATATAAATTTGTTTAAAATCTATTCATTAACTTATGAGTAGTAGTCACTCAATGTAAATTTACCATTTGGCAAAGTAGACCATATTTTTGTAAAATTTGTAAAATCTCCCTCCCCCCTGTCATAAGTTGTTACAGATTTGGTTAAAACCTGTTAAGTACATAAGTTCAGTAGTAATTCAATTTTAAACGTGTGCTTCAATTTCCCCAATAAGCTCTATAGACCCTGGAGGGCCATAACTCTGATGTACACCATTGTCTTATACAGACGTATACTTGGTGTTACCTGATTTATGATTGGTTGTGTCCAGCAGATGACATATGAGTTACACAATGAAATTTTCTGCGAAAACAATTTCCTTGGTTTATAACAAACATTTTGATAGAGGAAAAGTACACATTTTGTGTAATGCCATGATCCAGATTGCATGAATGTCCTGTGATGTGCTCCGATTGTCATCACCAATGTAAACAACATGGCAACGATCAAATTCATTCTTCTTTCAGTAAAATAAAAACCTCGGAAAATAAAGATATTTCTGTAATCAAACAAATGTGAATGCTATGAACATTGGTTTTCATTTTTCTGCATTATTTCAGCATAATTCCAACATCATCTGAACGCACAAATACACACAATAAACATGTCGCCATATTGCTCAAATGTCTAGGGAGGAGCCTTATAATGACTTCCGGTCTGGAACTCAGTCCGGAATTACGGTACGGAAAGAATTAAAACCACTTAATTCTACATGCTTTACAAAAAAATAGAAGAATCTGAAATGTCCTTGACAGATATACTTTCTTCAAGTCCCTGATCTTAATCTCATGGGTATAAAGCGCTATAATAACATTGTGTTACATTTGTACATATATGTCATAAGAAACATTTTATATTAACTTGATGCTTACATGTTACCATTCCTGTTCATACAGTCAATACTTTCCAATCATTTTACTCTTATTTCATCTTTGACCTTGAGATCAAGGTCAAATCTAATTAAACTTGACCTTTAGATTACGTAAGTATACAGGTAAGTTTTATACATTACCCTAAAGCACAAAATGGAGGCTATGGTGAGGCCAACGTTTCTTTTGAATCAACCAGACAAAAAATCAGAGTTAAAAAGTACCAATCTTACTAATTAAGTGCCCATCATCTTTATTTTATTGCGATGTAATTAATTACTAAAACCTAAATTTTATATGTCTTTTGTTAAAGATGCTCCACCGCTGACAGAGCATAAATGATATTAATCATTTGAACAATAATTGGTGTTTAATCGTGTATATATATGCCTAATTAAAACAAAAAATAATTTGAAATAATTTATTTTGCCTTTGGTGCATGCGCAATCAGTACTTCATTCCATATAGGATATAGTGTCACGGAATTTTTTCGGGATGCAATTAATTATTTTTCATATTTTTAACTTGAAGTAAAATTAGAAGCTCAAACTTTTCAATGGTGGTAATGATGAAAAGCAAGTAACTTTTGTAACTGAAGAAAAATACTAAATTGTCTGCTCCTGGTTTTTTTTTTTGTGAAAAAATACCATTTGTCAACGGTGGAGCATCTTTAACCATTTCAACAAAAGCTATTGTAAGACCACACAGATAAAATTGATATTATAGAATGTCAATACAAGTCTATATAGTACAATAAAAGGTGCCTGTACATAAACTTTCTGTTATACTTGTATACACATAGAGATGACAATTGTTCGGAAAAGTCCTAGGTTTTTTTGAAAGTACATAATTTTTTTCTCAGAAAGCCTGAGAAATGATCAGGTTAATTATTATAACCCACCCCAAAAGACCACTAACTTCCATTGAGTTTACCATACTGGAGAAGCATCGCCTTACAAAATGCAGTTACCCTGAACTAGTACCTAACTATATGTCCATGTGAACCAGGTATGTACTTTTCCTTTCAAGTCATTAAAGATTATCTTCTGTTTCGTAATGTCACTGGAGAGCTATACAATTTCTAAGTGAAGCAAAATAAAATTCTGTTCATTTTAAGCTGTAAAAATCTTTAAAATGTCCTGATTTTACTTCACACATAGGTATGATTTTAAGAAAGTTACATCAATCATTTGCAAGATGTTTCTTGTCAAAATAGAAAAATAAAAATGGAAATGAATTTTGTTCCAAGAAAAGATTGGTGCTGTCAAAACGCTGCTGATCTTTAAAACAAGTAGTCTCCTTGGTGTCATTGTTTCTCAGCGCATGTCGGTAAACAAGAAGTGTTTAAAACTCAACTTGTCTCCATAGACGATAAATGTACGACATTAAACTACTGAGGTAGATTTTAGTAAGGCAGTTATAGATCTGTTACATCACTTTCTCAGAACAACACAACTGATAAAAAAAAAATCTCAAAACTACAGCAGAGAGAACCATTGTTAGTTACAGGAAGAGTTGAATTCATGATGTTCAAAAAGAACTACTGTAGTTTTTTTTCTACCTTTGAAAAAGGAAGTTGAATTCATGTTACTAACAAACATCAAACCTTTAACACAGAACTAGGTTTTTCTCTACCTTTGTAAAAGTGAAGTTGAATTCAGATACTTTCTTTGTGAAATGGAAATGGTTACATAATTATTCTCTTAACAGTAAATCTTAATTTTTCAGATGAAGAAAACTTATTCTATTTGAAGGATTACTGTTCGTTTTTTTCTCTCTGTTGTTGTTGTTGTTGTTCCTGACAATAAAGTGAAATTTCATCCGAATACCCAGGAACACCAGCTTAGTAAAGCCATACTCAGGGAGCTCAGAATGGCTAATTTGTATGTATGTTCGGCGAGGACTTAACCATAAGTTAAAAGAATTTGTGGCAAATCCTTTTTCAACTCTAAAATCCTTTAAGACAACTTTAAAAAAGCAAATAAAATATATAAAATTAAACACAATTTTACTAAGTTATAAAGAACTCTTGACTATTAAGACCATCTTTATGTGTCCCATGAATGGTCTTATGGACGTGTTTGATTTAATTCTATATTTGCATATTACAGAGTTATCTTCCTTGCCAATTTGTTTTTATTGCAACGCCATGTGTTTGCGAGGGTAATTTCATGTTTTTCAGAAAAAACAACACAGGTTTTGCAAACAAAAGACTGACATCACAACCAACACCTATCCACAAGGGAGGTAACTCTGTAATAAGCAAAAACAGAATAATGTCCTGCAGCAGCAGTGGTTTTTTTTAAGTTTCTCACTATTGGTATCCAAACTGATTTTATTCAATTCTTCTTGGAGCAGATTTTGTTCTTAAAACGTTCTCTGAAGCTTGATAGTAAATCCTGCCTAATAGTACAAAGAATTAATAAAAGCAAGCCTGATAGAATCTTGTTAGGGACTAGACATTACACATAGTGAACATGGACTTGAAGGCATATCAATGTCCTTCTTCAGCTATTTCGATTTTTTATAATGATCCGAAAATCTGCTCGTTATTTAGGGAACATTTCAGAGCAAACATGTCTACAATGCCAATGGAAGGCTGCTTAATTCCTGTACATACAGCTGATGGAATCACCGAAATAGCAGCTGTGTGCTGAGGCCCAGACAATATGGGCCTGTCTTTGGCTTCTTATTCAACCAAACCATTATTACAATGTATGTTTTTTCTTACGGCACATTGATGAAGAATTTTCTTTTCTTTCCTTCCTTCGTCAGATAATTGAAATAAAACATTTTTTTACACTTTTTCCTTTATTAGATTTACCTTATCAGGTTACTTTTTTTACTTTTGTTTTCACCCTTTAAAACTTCCCCTTTTTATCTCCGCTTGTAATTTATCCTTGTTCTCTCCCCTAGTCAATCCATCGATTACTACCTCCCATGGTTATTCAACAATTCTTTCTCCCTTGATCACTTCTCCCTTGTTATCTCCCCTTGTAAGTTATCATTTGTTATTTCCCCTTGTTGGTTATCGTTTTTTATCTCCCTTGTAGGTTATCATTTGTTATCTCCCCTTGTAGGTTATCGTTTGTAATCTCCTCTTATAGCTTCTCCTTTGTTATCTCCCCTTGTAGGTTATTCTTTGTTAACTCCCCTTGTAGTTTATCATTTGTTATCTCAATTTGTAAGTTATCATTTGTTATCTCCCCTTGTAGGTTATCCTTTTTTATTTCCCCTTAATAATAGGTTACCCTTCGTTATCTCCCCTTGTAGGTTACCCTTCGTTATCTCCCCTTGTATGTTATCTTTCGTTCTCTCCCCTTGTAGATTGTCCTTTGTTATCTCCACTATTTCACATTCCCCCTGGATATCTCCCTTGGTCACTTCACTCTCAATATCTCTCCTTGCCATTTCTCCCTTTATACCTCTCTTTGTCACATTTTTTCCACATACCACTTCCTTTTTTACCTCCCCTTGTCTTGTTATCACCCCCTAACCACCTCCTTTTGTTATTTCCCCTTGTTAGCTCTTTTCTTAACTTGACACCAGATCCCCTTGATTCATTAATTTTACCAATTAAATATCTGCTGTGTTGATATAAATAATTATTTAATCTTCATGATTAACCTTCTAAATTATATTTTGATGCATATTACCGAATGGCAACACACTGGCCAAACAATTATTAATGTAACCCACATCTAACACTGATCAACACCTATTAACAACATTGTTTAATATCAATAATTTGGAATTCTACCCGTCCTATATGCTCTATCCATAATGTTCAATACATCCTATATGTTCTAGGCCAAGATAACAAAAAACACACATCTATATATTTATGTATATCACATTTTGACATTTTCATTAAAACACGTCCATGACCATTCCTTGCTACGCTAGTATAAAAAGAGACTATATATTACAAATCAATAAAATTTCTATTCTGAGAAATAAAATTCTGACTTGTACAAACCCCTAAAAGGTGTAAAACTATACCACCGTAATGTTAAAGCCAGTTGTCATGGCTACCAATCGTATTATTATCAAATCAAAGAGAGACTCCATTTTATAGGTTTCATGCATCATATTGGAGATGCGCTAAGAGCATTTAATTCATCAAACTTCAAGCTCGGAAATTGGAGGAGCCAGGATTCTGCATATCGTTGTGTTAGTGAGAACATTGAGATGTTTGTTGGTTGATCAAAGGCCGGGCATCTCTCAAATATCAAAGATCTAACCTAAGATAAAAAGAACAGCATTTCTTCTGCTTTTATTTAATGCACATGCAATGTTAATGATGCAGCAATATAACTGCTCAGGAAGACAAATCTCCACAGAAGCTCTATCCATTTCATACAGCACTCAACTCATCTAACTCTCTGCTTGCTACATGAAATATGATTGTAGGTTTTCCGTAATTTGATCCCAAAACCAATTGTGTTTCGCCAAGTTAAAGTCAGGCAATTGGAATTATGCAGCATTCTTTTTTTATGATTCCCATATTTTTGAAAAATCAATTTTCATACTGCCAGCTGATCTTCAATAAAACATGGTTATAACATACTGGTTTTCATTCGTGGCCAAGGATTAAGTTGTATAACATGTTATATAGAAGTATGCTTATAACAAAGTTATTTCCATGGTGACCAGCTATAATGATATTTTAATGTTAGTTGATTAATAAACATCCTATTACAAGTTCTATAAAGGATGATCTTCTGTGTATGTGATGTGTTATATGTGAATGTCTGTATGTTTTGGGAGGCTGCAGTATATTTGTGTTGTGTTTTGGGAGGCTGCAGTATATTTGTGTTGTGGGAGGCTGCAAATATTCGTGTTGTGTTTTGGAAGGCTGCAGTATATTTGTGTTGTGTTTTTGGAGGCTGCAGTATATTTGTGTTGTGATTTGGGAGGCTGCAGTATATTTGTGTTGTGTTTTGGGAGGCTACATGTAGTATATTTGTGTTCTTATTTGGGAGGCTGCAGCATAATTGTGTTGTGGGAGGCTGCAAAATATTTGTGTGGTGTTTTGGGTGGCTGCAGTATATTTTTGTTGTGTTTTGGGAGGCTGCAGTATAATTGTGTTGTGGGAGGCTGCAAAATATTTGTGTTGTGTTTTGGATGGCTGCAGTATATTTGTGTTGTGTTTTGGGAGGCTGCAGTATATTTGTGTAGTGTTTTGGGAGGCTGCAGTATATTTGTATTGTGTTTTGGGAGGTTGCAGTATAATTGTGTTGTACCTCCTTATAATTGTGGAAACATGGCATACCAATACCATAATCAAAGTTCAAAAGGTCATTTCTTAGGTATCTTTATAGATGGTCATCCTCTCTTCAACAAAACAAGCAAATTCGTAGAATTTCCATCCCCCGCTTTCAGGACATATTGTAGGTAAACATTATTGAGGTTAGTTTAAACCTTGATTGAAACATGCTGTGGCAATCGAACTTGGCCAAGCCCTTAAGACATTTGACCTTGTTACAAAGTTTGAAGAAATCGGTTAATATCTATTAGAGTTATTGCAGGGAAATGGCAAAAAATGACCTTTTTTTATTGAATCAAAGGGCCATAACTCTACTATATAAGGTCTGTCGCAAGTGGCGATCGAAAATGGCCGAGCCCTTAAGGCATTTTGATCAAAAATGGCCCAGCCCTTAAGGCATTTAACTTTATTAATAAGTTTGAAGAAAATTGGTTAATATTTATTACAGTTATTGTACAAAGTGGCAGAAAATGACATCTTTTATTAAATCGAAGGGCCATAACTCTGCTAATTGGGATCTCCCAAATGTGGCGATCGAACTTAGCTAAGCCCTTAAGGCATTTAACTTTGTTACCAAGTTTTAAAAATATTAGTTTCAACATTTATTAGTTATTACACAGAAACTGCAGAAACATGACATTTGTAGTAAATTAAAGGACCATAACTCTGATAAATAACATCTGCTGAAAGAGTTGATCGAATCTGGCCAAACACTTAAGGCATTCAACCTTGTTACCAAGTTTGAAGAAAATCGGTTAACATTACAGTTATTGTACGAAAGTGGCAGAAACTGACTCTTTTTTATTTAAGCAAAGGGCCATAAGTCCGCTAAATAAGGTCCATCGACAGTCGCGATCGAACTTGGCCGAGCCCTAAGGCATTTAACCTTGTCATCAAGTTTGAAGAAAATGGCTTTACATTTGTTTCAGTTATTGCACGGAAATGAAGTATTACAGACAGACAGACAGACAGACAGACAGAGGGACAAACCCAAATTAATATCCCCCGTTTCGGAAAAAGAGGGGGATAATAATCTAATATTGTATACCTAGCATTCTATCATGAAGTATGACTTTGTTTGTAACATTCGTAACCCCTCCCCCCCTCTCATTCAAGCATTAAGAGAGTCCTTGGGACCTGTAGTGAAGAACAAGGCCTTATGGAGAGAAGAAGCATCAAGGAGGGACAAGAGGCCCGGAGGGCCAGTATCGCTCACCTGGTTTGTAATGCCAATTAGTGTTCTGAATACAAGTTCATTGTTTCTTTTCTGAAGGAATTTGAATATTTACCTCTAATTCCCCTATTTGGCCCCACTCTTTCTGCTCCAGGGGTCAAAGCCAAAATTTATACGAATTCTGTTAACCCCAAGAATGTTTCTGGCCAAACTTGGTTACAATCAATGCAGAACTCTAGGACAGGTAGCGATTTATAGGATTTACCTCTAATTCCCCTATTTGGCCTGCCCCTCCTACCCCTGGGGGGTCAGAGCCACCATTTATGCAAAATCTGATCCCCTTCCCCTAAGGAAGTTTCTGGCCAAATTTGGTTGCAATCCATGCAGAACTCTAGGACAAGTAGCGATTTATAGGATTTACCTCTATTACCCCTATTGGGCCCCGCCCCTCCTGCCCCAGGGGGGTCAGGGTCACCATTTATGCAATATCTGATCCCCTTCCCCTAAGGAAGTTTCTGGGCAAATTTGGTTGCAATCCATGCAGAACTCTAGGACAAGTAGCGATTTATAGGATTTACCTCTATTACCCCTATTGGGCCCTGCCCCTCCTGCCCCAGGGGGGTCAGGGTCACCATTTATGCAAAATCTGATCCCCTTCCCCTAAGGAAGTTTCTGGCCAAATTTGGTTGCAATCCATGCAGAACTCTAGGACAAGTAGCGATTTATAGGATTTACCTCTATTACCCCTATTGGGCCCCGCCCCTCCTGCCCCAGAGGGGTCAGGGTCACCATTTATGCAAAATCTGATCCCCTTCCCCTAAGGAAGTTTCTGGCCAAATTTAGTTGCAATCCATGCAGAACTCTAGGACAAGTAGTGATTTATAGGATTTACCTCTATTACCCCTATTGGGCCACGCCCCTCCTGCCCCAGGGGGGTCAGGGTCACCATTTATGCAAAATCTGATCCCCTTCCCCTAAGGAAGTTTCTGGCCAAATTTGGTTGCAATCCATGCAGAACTCTAAGACAAGTAGCGATTTATAGGATTTACCTCTATTACCCCTATTGGGCCCCGCCCCTCCTGCCCCAGGGGGGTCAGGGTCACCATTTATGCAAAATCTGATCCCCTTCCCCTAAGGAAGTTTCTGGCCAAATTTGGTTGCAATCCATGCAGAACTCTAGGACAAGTAGCGATTCATAGGATTTACCTCTATTACCCCTATTGGGCCCTGCCCCTCCTGCCCCAGGGGGGTCAGGGTCACCATTTATGCAAAATCTGATCCCCTTCCCCTAAGGAAGTTTCTGGCCAAATTTGGTTGCAATCCATGCAGAACTCTAGGACAAGTAGCGATTTATAGGATTTACCTCTATTACCCCTATTGGGCCCCGCCCCTCCTGCCCCAGAGGGGTCAGGGTCACCATTTATGCAAAATCTGATCCCCTTCCCCTAAGGAAGTTTCTGGCCAAATTTGGTTGCAATCCATGCAGAACTCTAGGACAAGTAGCGATTTATAGGATTTACCTCTATTACCCCTATTGGGCCCCGCCCCTCCTGCCCCAGGGGGGTCAGGGTCACCATTTATGCAAAATCTGATCCCCTTCCCATAAGGAAGTTTCTGGCCAAATTTGGTTGCAATCCATGCAGAACTCTAGGACAAGTAGCGATTTATAGGATTTACCTCTATTACCCCTATTGGGCCCCGCCTCTCCTGCCCCAGGGGGGTCAGGGTCACCATTTATGCAAAATCTTATCCCCTTCCCCTAAGGAAGTTTCGGGCCAAATTTGGTTGCAATCCATGCAGAACTCTAGGACAAGTAGCGATTTAAAGGAAATGTTGACGGACGGACAGACGGACGACGGACGCCGCGCCATGGCAAAAGCTCACCGGCCCTTTGGGCCAGGTGAGCTCACAAATTGCAGTGCCTTCTTTTGTAGGGTGACCCAGCTGTGAGTTTGAGTAATGCACATGAAGTACATATTGGCCTTTTAACTTGTCAGGGTAAAACACCTTGTGACAAGTGCTTGTGTAGGGCTAAATGACCTTGCCCTTCAATTAAGGTAACACTCTCAATGAGTTCTTACTTGACCCATGTCCTTTTAAATTTATGCCAAAAATAATATTGAAGAAAAATGAATGAGAAAATTGGCAGGTGTTTATGTTGCAACTGTGAGAACTATGACAGAGATGTTGTTGTTCCCTGTACCGTAAGATGTTTAAAGATTTGTTCGATTCTATAAAAGCAAATGATGAAAATGTGATCGATGTGGTAGACGTAAAATTAGATGCTTCATAGATAATCCAATGCTTAAAATTACAAACCTATTTTCTTTTTCTGAATATTGGCATCAAATTCAATGTTTATTATTTTATTTACTTTTACTTCATATCATGCCAACAGCAGCAAAACATGGAATGAATCTCCTTCCAACTTTAGAATGTTTTTGTATTGAATGTTTGTTACCAAATATGAAAGCAAGGTCACAGAAATTAATATAAGAATTAATGCAATTGAAATTAATATGATGGTATTGAATGCTTCTATGGTTTTGCATGATTGATTAGTCAAGATTATATCTATACTGTGATTTTTAATATCTAATATATTTACATTTGATTCTGTGTAACTCTAATTACAATTATTTCATTTGCATACTTGAAAATTCTTTTTTAATGTAAATTTACATGAAAAAAGAAGTATTTTCATGTACGCAAATGCTAACCTTTTGTACTATTTGGTGGGGCAAAATTTTACAGGTTCTCAATATTGTAGATCAGCATTATTTATGATTCTCCTATAATGCTTTTAGTAGAGTTCCACCGCGACGAGATATGAAAACACTGTTGATTTATAGTATAAATATATTTTAATTGATAATAAAGATTTTGTTTGTTTTTCTTTCAATACCAAGGCATGGCAGTCAGGTATTATTGTTGTTAATAAATGTTGAATTTATCATAGATTGGTTTTTACCTTGTTCTCTTTAAATCTTTGCACATGAACATTGTTCAGACAACAATTAGTCTTTCAGACAAGTCAATAGCACAGAGGCCAAAGATGTTATTTATAAATTTTCTTTTGACTCTCAACACATAAAATGCTACAACCTGCATGTAAATAAAACACAAATATGGCTTGTGTTAATGTTTGTATACATCATGTTTGACCCATTTTTTTGGGAAAATGAAATTTTCTTTCCCCAAAATCCCGAAGAACTATTTTTCAAATTGGTGTGGCCTTAAGACAATGAAATTGAATTAATTCAATTTTTTTATACAAACAGATAAATAGTCACATTTAAAGTACAATGTAAACCAGTTTTATATTATCTATATAAATTAGCTGCCAATTTTAATACTGTTCATAATCCTTAAAACAATGAATGTGTCTCTATCAATTCATAGTAAGTTTGATTTGACGAAGAAATAATTAACAAAGTTATTCTACCAGTGAAATCTTGGACTCTGAGAAAGCCTTGTATATATATGTTGTTGAAAATGCAGGATTAACCACAATGTGTAATAAACAATTTAATTTGCAACAGTGTTTGAGAGACATTTCCTTTAAGTTTGTTTTAGTAAAATGCCCTTCAATTTGTTTGGGTGGCATAGTGGCAACACACGTCTTTAACTTACTTCTTACCTCCCCTTGTCTTCCCCTTGTTATATCACCTAATTGTCTCCCATTGTCACTTCTACCTTGTTATCTCCCCTTGTAACTTCTGCCTTATTATCTCCCCTTGACACTTCTACCTTGTTATCTCCCCTTGTCACTTCTACCTTATTATCTTGTCTACCTTTTTATCTCCCCTTGTCACTTCTACCTTATTATCTTGTCTACCTTTTTATCTCCCTTTGTAAAAGCTACCTTATTATCTCCCCTTGTCACTTCTGCCTTATTATCTCCCCTTAGCACTTCTACCTTGTTTACTCCCCTTGTCACTTCTCCCTTGTTATCTCCCCTTGTAACTTCTACCTTGTTATCTCCCCTTGACACTTCTACCTTGTTATCTCCCTTTGTCACTTCTACCTTGTTATCTCCCCTTGTCACTTCTACCTTGTTATCTCCCCTTGTCACTTCTACCTTGTTATCTCCCCTTGTCACTTCTACCTTATTATCTTGTCTACCTTTTTATCTCCCTTTTTCAAAGCTACCTTATTATCTCCCCTTGTCACTTCTACCTTGTTGTCTCCCCTTGTCACTTCTACCTTGTTATCTCCCCTTGTCACTTCTACCTCGTTATCTTTCCTTGTCACTTCTACCTTGTTATCTCCCCTTGTCACTTCTACCTTATTATCTTGTCTACCTTGTTATCTCCCCTTGTCACTTCTACCTTATTATCTTGTCTACCTTTTTATCTCCCCTTGTCACTTCTACCTTATTATCTTGTTTACCTTTTTATCTCCCTGTTTCAAAGCTACCTTATTATCTCCCCTTGTCACTTCTGCCTTATTATCTCCCCTTGGCACTTCAACCTTGTTATCTCCCCTTGTCACTTCTACCTTGTTATCTCCCCTTGACACTTCTACCTTGTTATCTCCCCTTGTCACTTCTACCTTGTTATCTCCCCTTGCCACTTCAGCTTTTTATCTCCCCTTGTCACTACCACCTTGTTATCTCCTCATGTCACTTCAGCCTTGTTATCTCCCCTAGTCTCTTCTACCTTGTTATCTCTCCTTGTCACTTCTACCTTATTACCTCCCCTTGTCACTTCTACCTTGTCATCTCCCCTTGTAACTTCTACCTTGTTATCTCCCCTTATCACTTCTACCTTGTTATCTCCCCTTGTCACTTCTACCTTGTTATCTCCCCTTGTCACTTCTACTTTGTTATCTCCCCTTGCCACTTCTACTTTGTTATCTCCCCTTGCCACTTCTATCATTTACCTCCCCATGTTACTTCTGCTTTTTATCTCCCCTTGTTACTACTGCCTTTTCATCTCCTCATGTCACTTCTACCTTGTTATCTCCCCTTGTCACTTCTACCTTATTATCTTGTCTACCTTTTTATCTCCCCTTGTCACTTCTACCTTATTATCTTGTTTACCTTTTTATCTCCCTGTTTCAAAGCTACCTTATTATCTCCCCTTGTCACTTCTGCCTTATTATCTCCCCTTGGCACTTCAACCTTGTTATCTCCCCTTTTCACTTCTACCTTGTTATCTCCCCTTGACACTTCTACCTTGTTATCTCCCCTTGTCACTTCTACCTTGTTATCTCCCCTTGTCACTTCTACCTTGTTATCTCCCCTTGCCACTTCAGCTTTTTATCTCCCCTTGTCACTACCACCTTGTTATCTCCCCTTGTCATTTCTACCTTGTTATCTCCCCTTGTCACTTCTACCTTGTTATCTCCCCTTGTCACTTCTACCTTGTTATCTCCCCTTGTCACTTCTACTTTGTTATCTCCCCTTGTCACTTCTACTTTGTTATCTCCCCTTGCCACTTCTACTTTGTTATCTCCCCTTGCCACTTCTATCATTTACCTCCCCATGTTACTTCTGCTTTTTATCTCCCCTTGTTACTACTGCCTTTTCATCTCCTCATGTCACTTCTACCTTGTTATCTCCCCTTGTCACTTCTACCTTGTTATCTCCCCTTTCCACTTCTACCTTGTTATCTCCCCTTATCATTTCTACCTATTTACCTCCCCTTTCACTTCTGACTTTTTATCTGCCCTTTTCACTTCAGCCTTATTATCTCCCTTTGTCATTTGTGCCTTGTTATTTCCCCCTTGTCCATTGTATCTTGTTATCTCCCCTAGTCATTTATGCTTTGTTATCTCCCCTTGACACTTCTACATTATTATCTCGTCTATCTTCTCATCTCCCCTTGTCACTTTTACCTTGTTATCTCCCCTTGTCATTTCTCCATGTTATCCCTTGTCAATCCTTGCCAATACCCAGCTGTATGAGTCTCCTACAGGATCAAGGAAGTCTTTTACAGAACTCTGGATAAACCGATATAGGAGATTTCAGAAAAGATGGCGTAACGTCACAGAAAGTTTACATCCGGGTCCTCAAAGGTACAAACACAGTAAAAACAATAACAGATATGTACATCCCTGCTACACAATCGATACTTTGACAAAAGTATACACTTTCATACTTGCAAATTCCGATTTTAAAATTGTTTCTTATTGTTTCAGACCTTATGTACAGACATTTATATTTTTGCATTTACAATTGTTTATTGCTAAATATATTTGTGTAAATTTAGCGTTGAAGCCAGCTTGCCAAGCGGTGTCGGGCCGTCACAGTACCCGGTTTTTTCTTCACAGGTAGAAATCCATGTTGTGAAAAAGTTATGTATAGATAATTGATTTTATTGAATAACTTTCTGTTATGCATGAAAAAGCTGTTCACAACACTATTAAATATAACGAAATGTATAAACCATCTTGCCAGACCACGGCCGCTCATGCATGGCTTCTCTGATCACCTCATACCACATCTTATAGTTGGGAATTTAATAATATAAATACGTAATTACAAACACATATCTCAATAAGTACTTGTAAAAGATATATATTTCGTTCTTTTCCATGTATATCTTGCTTTAAAGGAATGCTATAAACCACTGTGTTACACTTATACAATGTATGCAGATATCTGCAATGTACATGTTTATGTAACATAAGGCTGCCGATATCTGGAAAAATAAAATGGTGAAATCGTTCAGTTTTAATTCTGTAGAGTTCATTTTTTAATTTCATGCGCTTTTATTCCATGAGTTTCTAAGTGAAGTCTCAAATTGAAGTGATATTACTTTAAAATAATTTGAATACGTGTTAGATAGACTACATTTAGATTTTTATGAATACAGATCGTAATACTGTAAATGCCGACCAGGACACATTATGCACGCACGGCTTCAAAAATCCTAAAATACTAAAAGTTCTGTTTAAAAATATGATAAAAGGTCACTATAAACTGACTCATTTGTATGCCATAAACTAAAATCCAAAATTTTGACGACAAAAATTATCAAGAATACGTAATTTTGTGACTATGAAAAAGGACGAAATTCGAGATCTCAGCAGTACTGTACGTAATGGCTGCCGTGCGCTTGTGGTGATCTACGAAAGCAAACTTTAATTTGGTGATAATCACACATCTTAAGGTGTTTTACAAAGTAAGACTAAGAAAACAGTAATCGCTTATTAAAATTTCAGTATGATATTTGCGTAACTTGGAATTTAATTTGTAATTTCAAGCTGATATTTGCAATATTCTGTCAAAATTTATACATAATGGCGACCGTGTTTTTTCTCGTGGAGGTCGAAAATGGAGTATAAACATCGTAAAATATATGAATACCATATGTTTATATCTATATATTATTGTTACATATTTTTATCTACACCTTTTGAAATAAAGTTAAAGCAACAATTCTCGGATTGCCGTACTATTTATTACAATAAAATGTAAACAAACATCGAAGCGGCTGTGTTCCCACCATGTTAATGTGTACAGATATACAGAGTTGTACCTTTGAGCGCCCGGATGTACCTTTGTGTGACGTCATCGCCATCTTTTCTGAAATCTCCTATAACTAGCTTCCAAGTATCATATATATCCAGTATCATTTAAATTCTAATCTTAGTCTTTGCATTTTCCTTTGCGTTGAAATCCAACTGAGTACACCACACTACAGATAATAAAGAGTATACACTCCAGAACAACTATACAGTCTCTTCAAAGTTAAAGCATTATGCTGCATATAAATTCACACAACACACCACAGCAATCTTGGAACTGTCCACCCCTGGGAAATAACTGCTGAAAACAATGAGCTTTTCCTCTATGTTAATGTCAATTATCTAAACCCGTTATCCGCTAAATTCTTCAGTGATCATTAAAACTGTAAATTGAATCAAAGTGCTCACCTCGAGGGACGGAAGAACTTTTTTTATTCACCTCTAATTTGGTGTTAAAATGTACTGCTGCCCCTTGTGACTCTTACCTTGCCCAGGCTTAATGTGGCGGTTCTTATATGACCAAGAATATACCGCAGTCACTTATTTCCTTATCATATGATGTCAAATTATGCATTACCTATACTAGTTTAAAAATATTAGTTGCAGTTTCTCTCCAACTTTCCCTCCCCACTCTTTCTCCTTCTCTTTTTTCTTTCATTTTTCTCTCTCTCCCTCTCTCTCTCAAACAAAACACTAGTATTTTCATGAATAAGTATCTTTTTTTTGTAAAATAACATATATATTATATATTTTGCACCATATTGTGAAAAGTGTATTTAATAAAAGTTGTAATAACTTGTGCCTAATTCATTTTCATTTATCTATAATCAAATAGGTTAATTTACACAAGGCATATACCAGTATATAGTTTATTTATAATAAAATAGGTTTACACTAGAAATATACCAGTAATTTTAAAACATTTGAACGTTTGAGCCTGTATTTTAATCAAGTGACCTAAGCTGCTACATGGGTCATTCTACAAAAATTGCTACATTATTGTCCGGTGTCGTCCATGTAGAAAGGGACCAGCTAGAGCAATGCAATTTGATGTTAATAACTGCAGATCACAGTCTTCTTCAATGGTAAATCAAGACATATGTGATTTTTGTTGAAATTTTTCATTTTACAGCAATTTTAACACCTATAAATGATCAATTCCTAATGCCTGTATTGCTATATAACTTTTAAAAGCTTTAAAAAAAGTATTTATAAGACAATCTACAAATAGGTAACACATTTGAATTAAATGCAGTGATGTAGGGATTTTAATGAAATATAAAAGAATTTTTCTATAGATCTTTTTTTCTGCATTTATATCTGTCCGCAATATTGCAGTCATTCCTGTTACTGTTCTTTAATTGTCCATAACAGAAAAGTTCCCCTCCCTTAGAACTGTTATATGCTAGTACTGAGTAGTGTATGCACTCCCTCTCTACAAAATAAGCTGTAGATGTAGATGAAAGTGCTTTGAAAGGAGGATTTTGATTTGATAAAGTCAGATAAGGAAATCACTTTTATATGTCAGTCCTGTTACTATGGGCATCTCATTAGTATATGTACCTAAACTATGAAATTTACCATTATCATTTTCAGAGTTGGTTATATTTTCAAGAAATATAACTTAATTTGATATGACATGTGAAGGTTATGTTAGAATGAGTGAAAACGTTAAGATTCAGTCATCCCTGTTACTGTCATTCCTGTTACCATGGCAGTTCAAGAGCAAAAGCAACTTTTAAGAGTTAACTGTCCATTTACCGTGTAGTCTATTCTCTCACAGAATTTTATATTTTTGTAGTTTTGTGGGATATTGCTAAGGCAGCAAAAATATGATAAGCAAAACCTTTGGATGGCCAAATTGCAAAAATCTTAAACTACTTTAATCCATCTTTCTTGTTTTTAATAAAATATTGTGAGTTTTCATCCACATCAATTGATTTTGATCAGTTACACAGTAGAAAGCAAAAATGGAGGAAAATGGTAATCCATTGAAGGAACAGAAAAACAGTTGTGAGTAAAAGAATATAAATTAACTTTTCTCGTTTTTGTTAAAATTGCGAAAAAAATTGGACGCACATAAACAGCTGGTTATGCAGTAGAAAGTAAACATGTAGTTTTGAGAAAAAGATTGTTATTGAACATGCTGCTTGAAATAGAAGATTGAAAGGATCTACTAGAAGCTAGTAGAATGGATAAAAACAAGGATGTTGTTGTAAAATGCATGGCAGATAAGGATGCAGAGTAATTATTTTATTGTATTTCACCGGTACAAGGAACCCCTCAGGAAACGATATCGAAAATAACATAAACAGAATGTCACTGTTGAGTTAAGGATATTGAGGCTGAACATAAAAACTGAGGAACCATGAACTTAATGGTGAGAATAGAATTATTTCATTTTCATATGAATTTAACACCGTTACAGGGACTTTTATCACAGTGGAGTGGTAGTGAGCGTCTTCCTGAAAGTTTGAACATTAACTAAACGTACAATGGAATATCAAAATTGACCCTAAATTTAGGACATAGGAACAGAGCTATCATTGACAAAGAATTAAGTTAACAATAAAATATTTCTTGAAGTAGGATATAATAATTATACTTAGTTTTAGTCAGATGTCACGTAGGTAAAATAACCCTAGTGCAATTGGCTCATGTCTAATACAGATTTCTCTGTATTTCAGCAAAGTAATATGGAATTTTTCCTTTTAATTATACTTATTTTCTTAATCAAAACCTGTTTAATATTGAAACCTTGACAAATATGCAGTTCCAGTCGCATCCGCTTTAGACAATTTATACTGTTCTTCAAAAGGATACAATATCACTCATACAACTATCACTCTTTTGTATGTTACAGAGTTATCTGCCCTTACAGGAAGGTACTGATGAGTGTAACAACTTAATTTTTTCACCAAAATAAAGACATCACAATTTGTATCTGTGACTCACAAAGGCAGAAATTTACATATTACAGAGTTATCTGCCCTTGCAGGTAGATATTATTTCCGACATCATGTGTTTGCAAGCATAATAGCATACTTTTCTGATAAAAATAATGTGAATTTTGCCCACAAAACAATAAAATCACAATGGACACCTATCCTCAAAGGAGATAACTTGCAATATTAAAATGACAAAATTACTCTCAATCAGGGGAGGTCATCACTGCATGACTTTAGAAAGAATATTCTTCTAATTAAAATTACCTATATTCAGGAAATTGTGTAGAATTTAGAACCTGAATATTGTAAATTTTCAAACATAACCAGACAAGGACAATATGATAAGATGTTACAGAATATTAAACATTATTCACTTTAATGACAGAAAAAGTCTAGATTATCGTGACAATCAATATACAACGATATACAATATCAAAATTCCCTTTCCAAAAAGATCAGGTTGCATTGCTACTTTTTTTAAAGATGCTCCATCGCTGACAAATGGTATTTTTTCACTATCAAAAACAGGATCAGACGATTAAGTATTTTTCTTCAGTTACAAAAGTTAGTTACTTTACACCATAACCACCATTGAAAAGTTTGAGCTTCTAATTTTACTTCAAGATAAAAAATATTAGAAATAATCAATTGCATCCGAAAAAAAATCCGTGGCACTATGTTTTATATAGAATGAAGTTCTGACTGTGATTGCACCAAAAGCAAAATGAATTATTTTATATTATTTTTTGTGTTAATTAAACATATATATACACGATTAAACACCAATTGTTGTTCAAATGATGAGTATCATTTATGGTCTGTTGGCGGTGTAGCATCTTAAATGGTTAATTCTTAAAAATTGTAAAATCTGTAATGAAGTGCATCTGTTTTTGTTGAAAACTGTTGACAGTAAATGACGATGCGACTACCTAAAGTAAACTTATCTAACCAATCACGATATAAAAAGTTTTAAGGATAATTATAATCTTACTGTAGCAGTATATCGTTCAGAGGTCAAACTGTTCAAAGGTCAAATGGCACCCATCACAGGTTCGTGGCAGTAGACGCACCAAATCTGGAGTTTTCATCCACCGCTGACATTCATCTTCTGACAGACGACGGTGACGCTGGCCCCGATCAATACCCACACTGCTTTCACTACTATAAGGTGTTTTTTGTAGGTAAATATATCTCCTCGCATGTCTTGGCCTTTGCATGGCATGCTGGACAACTGGAAGCAGACTTAATTCTCCGGTGGACAAGAATGTCGCAGTTTGGTCAGATGTGGCTATTACAGCACCACTCATCACCTCATTGATTTCATCAAGACCACAAGACAATGATTTGTTTCAAAAACATTGATTAGACAAAAGTTAGCATTCATTGGGTTCTTACATAGCAGAAAACAAGATATTAATATGTCCGAGTTAACACAGCAGCCATTTTGTGTTTGAAAATTAAAATTTCTTCATATTTTTAGTAGTAATTCAACAAAGGTTTCTATGACTGCACATGTAGCTACCCTTTTCCAAAAAAAGGAATTCTTTCACAAACAATGGAGTTTTCCCTATGAACCAATTCCATTAATGCCAATAACTATCATGTAGAAATATTACTATTTACTCTTAAAATAAGTTTTTAAATACAAAATAAAAAAAGGTCTAAGAGGCCTGTGCTATGGCTAAAACAAAGTTGCTTTCCAAAGGGGTAGGACAAGGTTCCTACTATTAACCAAAACGGTACAAAAATAATATTCATGTGGTCAAATGGTGCACTGAAAATATTTTTTGTAAATTTGGTTCACTTTCCGAGTAATTGAAAACCGGCTACTTTGGCAGATGTAGGTCATATTGGTCTATTGTAACCATACATATTAATGATGTGACATAACAGGGTTTTTTTAATTAAATTCATTTAAATTCAATGTTATTGGTTTTTAAATCTTATTTGAAATTACTTTTCTTGAAAACTTGTTGTAGAATAAATAACTAATTTAATATCAATTACACAAAAACTTATTATTTAACAGCATAATTATTAATTTTTCAAGTGTTGGTGATGATACCTGCATTTTTAGCAGTTATGACCCATTTGTACCAGAACTATTTAGCTGTGTAACATTGCAGAAGAAAATTTGCATTCATTTCCTGTCTTTAATTAGAATCTTGAGGACAGACATTGTTGTCATAGGATTTTACAAATCATCAACAGTATCCAAACAGAAACCATAGGTGTCTGTACATTCTGTGACAAATCTTTCTATTTTTCTAATAATGTGTCACGTTGTTGTCGAGGCGTCAGGTGACTATACTCCTGAAGTGATCTTCCCCTCTCCATATCGCCTGTCTGTAATGGTTTTCAAGTTTTATGTGCCTATAAATCTAACGAAATCACAGCCAGTAATGAAGTTGAGATCTAAGAAATCGAGAGGATTGTATGCTGCGGCGAACGTATTACATCTGACGAAACCCTTGAAATTGTACCTATCTCCTGCATGTATGGCTGCCTATATCTACCTGAGATTACTGTCGGTAGTCATTGATCAGTAACTCTCCTTCATCATCACCATCACCGAGTGCATCGCCTCTGCAGTGAGCCTACAATCATATTGTCTTCATGGCCTGCACCAGTTTGTCATTAATCTTCTCTCAACACACCGCAAATTACACCCAAACGCGCTAATGGATTTCTCCCTCAATTTCAAATGTAGAATTTCAATTAATTTCGCAACAAGAAAACAATTGAATGATTTTTAAAAATAGATGACTTTTTTTTCATATCAATCTTGGGCTATTATGAGTACCCTGGTACATTAACAATATTGCAGTAAAAGTACATCATGGCTTCAGTGTCTGGCCTTCATGTGAGCAGACTGGCTTTGATATTAAAATTCAAATTTGTATTGCATACATTAAAGATTAATACTATGGCTAATAAATTCTGTCTGTATATAGGAGTAAAAATGAAAAATTTATTTCTGCTTTAATATCCTATCAACACCTATGTTCATCTAAGTATGAGTGTACGGCTTACAGGGTAGGACATCCTTATAGGACAACAGCAGTTGTACACCATGTATTTCTAGTGAAGGGGGCTTATTGCCCATAAAGGGGGGGGGGGTTGAGGGGGCTTATTATTGCCTGTAGGGAGGGGCTTATTAGCTGTAAGGTAGGAGGGGGGAGCTTATTGCAGGTAGCGGGTTGCAGTGACCTAATTGTTATGATTTCAACATGTTACCACAAGCCCTCCACCTGTAGGTCCGGGGGTCGGGGCAGTTGCTAGGTGCAGAGTCTGGGGGTCGGGGCAGTTGCTAGGTGCTGAATGCTGATCAGTGGTTTTCCATTTCAATTTCTACAAAATTTATTCAATTAAAGTAAATTGAAAAACGATTAAGC
Organism: Argopecten irradians; assembly: GCF_041381155.1. Lineage (NCBI taxonomy): Eukaryota > Metazoa > Mollusca > Bivalvia > Pectinida > Pectinidae > Argopecten > Argopecten irradians. Next base: position 25,472,005 of record NC_091148.1, read on the forward strand.
AAGCAATGCCTATGTACATTCTCTCCCTGGATCAGTGTTGTTGGGTTTTTTTCTGCGGGTACTTCAGCTTTCCTCCACCCACAAACCTGGCACATTTTTAAATGAATTCAGCTGTTAATAGGGTGTTAAAGGAACCAAAAAACTGCTAAACAATGATTTCCGGTAGAATACGGTACAAGGAAGTTAAGTTTATAGTCACCCAATCTGCAAACCCATGAATGTGTCACACACATGTCAAGTAAGAAGCATTTCTAAAAGAACACATACGTGAGAAACACAATCAACAGCATTCATATACACTGACAAGTAAAGTTTTCAGGGGCAGTAATGGATTCATTCATCATTGATGATCTTCAATAAGCTCATTATATTACAAAACAATTCAAACGCTCATGAGATCCTGATGAATCTAAATTTTATCCAGCATAAATATTATCAATATGCGCTGTGCGGGACATGGTAAACTCTGATGTGATATTGAAAACTTGAAATTATAGTGCTATCTTAAAGAAATGTACATAAAACACACAAACAGTGCATATTATATTGACAAGGACAAAGATGTTCAAAGTCCAAGTTTAGATAGAAATGATGGCACAGTTATCAATTCATCCATTCTGATTTAAACACAAATGTTGACATGGAAGCTGACAGTAACACAAGAGTCACTCCTGTCCCCCGAGAGAGATAAATCATTATTCCCAATCCGGTAATCCCGCTCTTTATATTTCTACAAATTCTGTCATTTTTACAGAAATAAAAGCACCAAAAAAATTTCCTACCAGTGAATTAAATCTGCAGTAATGCTGTTAATGGAGAGACTTAAACCCCCGGTAATCAATGGCTTTGCTGCACAAACAATTGCTGGAAAACAGCTATTAACATGTTTTATTCGTGAGAAGATCTGCCATCTGAACGCGATGTAGAAATCAGACGGTTGTAACAAGATGTTAATTTGGCCATCCTGACAGCGTTTCATTCAATACCTGCTGCATTAATTAAGTGATTTTCTGAAGTTCTCCAATTATGGTTTTCAAACTACAAGTTACACATCACTCATTCTTAATTTTTTTTTTTTTTTTTTTCATAAATAGGAAATTAAAAATTAAATTTTTTCTTTCTCTTAAAATTTTTCTTGTTTTTTTTTTTTTTTTTATTTTTTTTTTTTTTTACCTGGGAAGCTGGGAAAACTGAAAGCCAACCATTGTGATACAATGCATGAAGGACATTTAAGTGTGGGAGAAAAGAAGCAACTTTCTTTTGCGTATGATTTCTTTTCGCGATGCAAGTAAATTCACTTAAGTTTATATATCCTCAAAATAATATCTACAGCATTCATATTAATTAGAAATTACTTAAAGTTTTTAAATTCGCGAATGTTAATCATCGCGAACTTGTTTTGAAATGGAAATTTAGTAGGCCCAAAAGTTATTTTACAGTATATGTTTCATGTTCAAAAGGCTAATTGAAATTACAAGGACAAATGAAACCTTTGCATCACCATCATGGGTATTTTTGTTGAACACCAAGTTTGTAACATTACGGGAGAGGAGAAAATGTAGCAGCCAGATCAAGGCACAAACCCGAGACCTCCAAACATTAGCCGGATATTCTATCAGGTGATCCACCTGGTCAGGGATGATATATTCACCGATAATAAATATTTTGAAAGACTTACTTGTTACATCCTAGTGTGTCATGTCAGCGTTGATGCCAACCAGCAACTGTCTGAAAAATACGAAATCATCAAAATCAGAACATTATATTACAAAATACCATTACCATAATTATCTACCATGAAGGATGTAACTCATGAAAAAAACATAAATCATGAAACTTATTTCTTTATAATGTTAGAATCAACAAATGTTTTTCACTCCAATAAACTGACAATTAAAATCCCGATATATGTGTTTTTCTCCCCATTAATTATCTGTATTTCTATTATGCAGTAATCTTGAGAAAATAATTAATTTCTGTGCAGTATGTAAGAAATCACTGGTTTAATGAGTGTTTGGGGAACATTTAAAACCGTCATGTCAAGGTTATGTGTGCGACCCAATAAAACTTACCGCCCTAATTCCGACAACGCTCTCAAAACATCCATAAAATTCAACATTACGTCCATTCCAAAATGACTTAGTATAAATCTTACAGTTTTTCATTTCAATTTTAATGGGTTCTGTTGCACAACCTTGTCAATTATTCAGAAGCTATGGCGATAATCTATTCGTTCCAAAAGTGCTTATTCTAGCAGATCTGCAGCAACCGCATCGTTGAAAATTCCAAACCAAGGTTAGGAATGAACTACAATGCCATGAATAATCACTTCCAAGCTTCCTATTTACGAATTCCATTTTTATTTCAACAAAACAAATATCAATGATACCAAATGCATAACCATGGAAACATAATTTCTTTGTAAAATTTTGAGAAAAAAAGATCAATAATGTTGCTTCTGAAAATAGGTATAAAGAGACAAACTGGCCTGTATTGTTCACAAATTTTTACTTTTCCATATTTTTCCCAGGGCTTCTCAGCTGATAAAGTCCTTCAATATCACCTGTTATAACTCTTGATCGTTATGATAATTATTTGTAATAAACATCAAAGTTATATAAATTCGGACACAAAATACTATCTTTATTTCAAAGAAAAGTTTATACTTCAAACATCATACTTACAATCTACTGGGGTCACTGTTTTACATCATTGAACTTATGCTAGAGATATGGAATGATATTTAAACTGAAACTTAGTATGCTTGCATGTACAGGTACTTATATATTTTACAGAAAACAACATTTTAATTTCAAAACATAAACTTCTAAGGGCAATACAGTAAAACAAAAACAAAAAACAACGACATAATCCTAACACTTTATTTCATTGATAATGCACTTTACAGTACATCGACATTTGATTTAAGGTCAATCTAACCCACATTTAATTAAAGGTAAATTTCACTGTAAGGTGCAAAATATCACTGACCTACTTTACATCTTCAGGGAGTTCTTACAACTATATATAGAATAGTACTATACATTTAAACAGTAGGTTTAAACAACTTTTATAAAAACACCTCCAGGCCAAGTACTGATAATTGTACAGGAGATGCTCTCTCAAGAATGAAATTAGTCGCAATTCAATCTACATATATATATATATATACCTAGTCGCAATTCAATCTACAAATATATATATATATACCAACAGGAACAAACGAATTAGGGGATAAATTCTGGTTGGAGATGTACAGATAGGCCTGACTGGACTTAGTGGTCAAGGCATTTAAGTGACCATTACATACCTGTGCCTAATGCCACCCGGAGACATTTGATAAGATCGGCATTAAGGGGATGGTCTAGATTCTCACCACCACATAATGCCTCAGTGTGTACATGTACCTGTATTTAAAATACCAAGTGGAAGCAGTAAAATGGAGGTCAAGCAAAACAGGTGACCGCACAATAAGAAAACTGACCAGTGGCCTGCAGGCTACCAGAGGAATTTCAATAGCTTTATTTATCTATTTTTGACACTTAAATAAGGGGCTAGCCCCCATACCCGAGGTATTTGTCTAGTTAGATTTTGTGTACATACACTGCAGGTATTCATTCCCGACACTGAATACCTCCGTCGTTAGCCTGTTACCATGCAACATTACCAAATACAAGCGCTGCAAAACAACCACAAAGTGAAAACTGTGACTATTATCTAAACCTTATTTACGACGAAATTTACACAAAACATTTTCACTATAAAAACGAATCCTTTTCCCCAACACAATAATGAAGACACCTTCGCCAGATGGGTAACTGTTGAATGGAATTTGCTACCAAATAATATAGTGGATAGTGTTGGGAATCAGTTGAAATTTTATGATCGATCATCAATTTTGTGTAACCAATCGATGATCTAATAATTGATTATATTTGACCGCGTATGTTTTCCAGGAAAATTGTACAAACTTTCTTCTACTGGCTCACGTGTTGCCATGTTCTGACCAGCTAATCATACACATTTGTTTATCATGATATCAGGCGATTCCGACAAAACTCGATTACAGATTTCTTAATCGATTAATTGGTCAAACACCCCAAACCAACATTGCTCGATGAACTCAATAAATCAGAACACCACTATTAGTAGAACCACCTACTCTTAATTGTTTATAATCTCATCTCAATAATTGGAGCAATGTATCGTTCAAATTTTACCCTAGTTTTAATGACGCTGCACATTAAAAAGTTTCCAATGTAAATTATCAAATTGCGTTGTAATTAGCAAATAGTTGACTATTGTGTCAAGACCAAAGTACCAAGGGTAACAAAGGTATGCCCCAAACACCTTCTGGACAAGCAATCCCTTAACTAACCCAGCTAACCCATAAACCTGAAACCCCCCGAACATCTTGTCTCTCTTCCGACATTTACACCTGCTCAAAACCCCAAACATCTTTCCCGTACAACAATGAAATTGTGAAAACCGGACCTCCATACCTACACCCACTACACCAAAACCCCAAAACAATTCTCTCTTAAGAAACCCTTTAAATACCTTAAAACTTTTTCCTTACACTTATTACACTTATACCCTAAAATCCCTTAACACATATCTCTTCTAGCATCCATACCCACCAAAACCCCCAAACATTTCTCTCTTCTGACATCCATACCACTAAAACCCCCAAACATTTCTCTCTTCTGACAGCCATACCACTAAAACCCCAAACATTTCCCTCTGATGACATCCATACCACCAAAACCCCATACCACCAAACCCCCAAACATTTCTCTCTTCTGACATCCATACCACTAAAACCCCCAAACATTTCTCTCTTCTGACATCCATACCACCAAAACCCCCAAACATTTCTCTCTTCTGACATCCATACCACTAAAACCCCCAAACATTTCTCTCTTCTGACATCCATACCACCAAAACCCCCAAACATTTCTCTCTTCTGACATCCATACCACCAAAACCCCCCCAAACATTTCTCTCTTCTGACAGCCATACCACTAAAACCCCCAAACATTTCTCTCTTCTGACATCCATACCACCAAAACCCCCAAACATTTCTCTCTTCTGACATCCATACCACTAAAACCCCCAAACATTTCTCTCTTCTGACATCCATACCACTAAAACCCCCAAACATTTCTCTCTTCTGACATCCATACCACTAAAACCCCCAAACATTTCTCTCTTCTGACATCCATACCACCAAAACCCCCAAAACATTTCTCTCTTCTGACATCCATACCACTAAAACCCCCAAACATTTCTCTCTTCTGACATCCATACCACCAAAACCCCCAAAACATTTCTCTCTTCTGACATCCATACCACTAAAACCCCCAAACATTTCTCTCTTCTGACATCCATACCACTAAAACCCCCCAAATTTCCGATTTCTCTCTGATGACTTTCCATACCACCAAACCCCCCAAAACATTTCTCTCTTCTGACATCCATACCACCAAAACCCCCAAACATTTCTCTCTTCTGACATCCATACCACTAAAACCCCTACATTTCCTCTTCTGACATCCAACCACTAAAAACCCCCAAACATTTCTCTTCTGACATCCATACCACTAAAACCCCCAAACATTTCTCTCTTCTACATCCATACCACTAAAACCCCCAAACATTTCTCTCACCTGACATCCATACCACTAAAATCACCCAAACATTTCCTTTTCTGACATCCAAACCACTAAAACCCCCAAACATTTCTCTCTTCTGACATCCATACCACTAAAACCCCCAAACATTTCTCTCTTCTGACATCCATACCACTAAAACTCCCAAACATTTCTCTCTTCTGACATCCATACCACTAAAACCCCCAAACATTTCTCTCTTCTGACATCCATACCACTAAAACCCCCAAACATTTCTCTCTTCTGACATCCATACCACTAAAACCCCCAAACATTTCTCTCTTCTAACATCCATACCACTAAAACCCCCAAACATTTCTCTCTTCTAACATCCATACCACTAAAACCCCCAAACATTTCTCTCTTCTGACATCCATACCACTAAAAACCCCCAAACATTTCCCTCTTCTGACATCCAAACCACTAAAACCCCCCAAACATTTCCCTCTTCCAACATCCATACCACTAAAACCCCCCAAACATTTCCCTCTTCCAACATCCATACCACTAAAACCCCCAAACATTTCTCTCTTCTAACATCCATACCACTAAAACCCCCAAACCTATCTCTCTTCTAACATCCATACCACTAAAACCCCCAAACCTATCTCTCTTCTGACATTCATACTTTAAAACCTCCAACACCTCTCTCTTCCAACATCCATACCTGAAACCCCTGCAATCACCCTTGTTTTTCACCACTAAACCCAAATCAGAACATGCTTTGGTTGGCTTGTTTATTGTTACATGGTGGGAATCGGGATAGGGTGCTGTGATGCAAGGACTATCTACGTCAGAAATTTGTTGTTTTCAAAACACACTAGGATTCAAACCATGGCAGAAATTCAACAATCGTTTTAATTACCTAGATTTTCTCCTGCATGACCAGTAGCTCCATGGGGTGAGGAGCACTGGTCAGACATAGTTAGTACATAATGACTGTACCGCTTGGATGGGTTTTAATCTGTAGTGGTCAGTGGTCAGTTGAAACAGTGTTATGTAAGTAGTGGACATTAGTCATGGTCAGCCTGCAAACCTTTGTGTAGGTATAAGGGTGCTTCTCGGACCACTTACACCCCTGATACACAATACTGTAATGTCCACAACACACACAATTAAATCCATTTTCCTAATGACTACACACCGGTATGTGAAGTACTTCATGTCCGGTAGTATCAGGCCCTATTTAACACAATAAACCCACTGTCCCCTTCATGTCTATTGTTGCAATTTATTGGGGTGCATTTAATTGGGGCCACTTCCCCTACAGAAATTTAGCTGTATTTTCCAACTTTATTTAAATATTTTCCTAAGTAAAAAAAAAGGTAAGACTTCAAATCCTCTGCTAAAAATATGCATTTCAAGTAAAAAAAAAATGCAATATTTGCCCAGATTAAAAGGAACAGGCCCCTGAAATAATGATTTACAAAACTCAATAATAGTTGGCTTGGCTAAAAACATCCTATAAACAGTAAGGGTCATTTGTTGACATTCAAGGACGATCTCCCATGCGTGCTATGTGTAGTCGTGTGTGAATGTCTGTATGTTTTGGGAGGCTGTGGTATGTTCCTGTTGTGTGTGTTAATGTCTGTATGTTTTGGGAGGCTGTGGTATGTTCCTGTTGCGTGTGTTAATGTCTGTATGTATTGGGAGGCTGTGGTATGTTCCTGTTGTGTGTGTTAATGTCTGTATGTTTTGGGAGGCTGTGGTATGTTCCTGTTGTGTGTGTTAATGTCTGTATGTTTTGGGAGGCTGTGGTATGTTCCTGTTGTGTGTGTTAATGTCTGTATGTTTTGGGAGGCTGTGGTATGTTCCTGTTGTGTGTGTTAATGTCTGTATGTTTTGGGAGGCTGTGGTATGTTCCTGTTGTGTGTGTTAATGTCTGTATGTATTGGGAGGCTGTGGTATGTTCCTGTTGTGTGTGTTAATGTCTGTATGTTTCGGGAGGCTGTGGTATGTTCCTGTTGTGTGTGTTAATGTCTGTATGTTTTGGGAGGCTGTGGTATGTTCCTGTTGTGTGTGTTAATGTCTGTATGTTTTGGGAGGCTGTGGTATGTTCCTGCGGTTGAAGAAACCAAGCATTACATACCCTACCCAGTCACAATGTAATTACAATGAACAAACCAGTTGTCCTACTCTCTTGACTCAAAGATTTAAACAGGAATCAACTCACCAAAATTCTATAAAATATGATGCATATTCAAGATTTAATGGTATGTGAACAGATGCGGAATTGTTATAGTACTTTGGTTGGATATTTTTACAGTACCATCAGATCTGTGAGGTATGGAAATATATTATTGAAATTCCTAAGACAGAAACTTGAACAATAAACAAATATAATCCTTAGAATCAATTGGTACAACACTAGCACATCTTTGCTATCTGCAAACGTATTTGATCGATCCCACAGCTACGAGTGGCAGCATTGATTTTACCCTGGATCTGTGTATGCTGTTGAGAGATGCACAGGAATGCAGAGAAAAGCAATGGGGACCAAAAAACTCCATCGTCGTAACAAAGGATGTAATCGGAGAACTGAGCTGCTAAACAAGATATTTCATATCCCTATATGGGCAAGAATGCCATGAGAATATCATGAAATTGCTCTCTGAGGGGCTCACATGTTTAAATCCACTTGAAATTTGGTATCTGCTGGAAGATTCCTCAATCTCATGTGTTTAAATGATGAGATGATTGTACAGAGAAAATCGAAGTTTCACCTCTATGTACTGAGAATGCATTAACAGGCCTCAGTGCATATGTCCCATATTCAGGGAAAAAAAGAAAATTGAATTTCTAAAGCAAGACCCAGCTGTATACATACCTGCATGCCAGCTCGACGAATTTTTTTGTTTTTTGTCTTATTTTTTTGTTAATTAGACATAGGGAAGCTAAAAAGTCACACCAGCATCTATTTGGAAGGCAAAGCACCCAACAAATAGGGGTGATTTTGTCTGTGGTAGGAGACATCTTTATATAGCTTCATTTGATCTCCTCAGGTAGTGAGCGGAAAAATTCCACAGAAGAAATCACCATTATAAACCTACCATATCAGCCATCAATACATAAAGACCGCCTGCTAAATTAAAACCACTTTCTATATAACCAAATGGTCAGTTTCAACACAATTTGACGAGTGCACATACAGAGACAACAAGACCATTTCCAGTGGGATGATGTATCTATAAGCTTGCCATCATTTGTGCTAAGCCCTTCAACCTTTTTTCTTCCCTACCCCCACTCCATTGGATGCAATGACAAAAGTACAGATTAAAGCAATCTAAAGTATGGGTCTGCCAAGTGGACAGGGGTATCTAAACCCGAGTGAATTTTTTTGTTTGGTTTGTTAAGTTTTACGTCCTATGAACAGCCAGGGTCATGTAAGGACGTACCAGGTTTTGTTGATGGATGAAAATCAGAGAACCAAGAAAAATCCCATCAACCAGTGGTCAGTATCTGGCAACTGCCCCATATGGGAGTCGAACTCGCGACCCAGAGGTAGAGGGCTTGTGGTAAAATGTCAAGATATATAAGTACTTGGCCATCGCAACCCCATGAGGCCATGAAAATAATTCTAAACAACTGGATTTTTCTTCACATGTCTGAATGTTTTCATCTGAGTAAAAGATTTTGGCTTGTCAACTTGAGGCTTGCCGAATGTGATAGGAGTAAAACACGAATACAACAAACCTTTGGAGACCAATGAAATCACTTCTTGTTTTAAGCATAACTTGTTATTCATACATTACAGTTATCTTCTAGGAAACTTGAAGGGGAATAAAAATTAAAAAAAACTTTGTTATAACTATGAAATCGTTATAAGTGTGTTTGTTATAACCATGATTTACTGTATTCCTGTGTCCACTTGACAGACCCATGTATGGTTCTATTAAAAACATACACAAGGTATGATTTAGATCGGGAACTCTTTACCCATCCATTTTGATTTTTCTTTACAACTGAGATATTGTATTTCATTACCAAGAAATAATTATATTTTACAATCTTTTTTTCTGACAAGATTGGATTTCATAACCCAGGCTATAGGGAATGAGAATGGAATTTATTTTTGGTTTGTATTCCCTATTAGGGATCTGTTTCCACAACCTCAAATGAGCTTTATATTATACCGTTTTGATGTAGACCTATTTCTGTCAACCAGGATCAAATGAACTAGGTTTTTTCTTCTCTTATTTTTTTTATGGTGTTCTTGTAACAAATATGCTGCCATCATTAAATGCTAATACACTTTATGTGTGTTTGATATCTAATTAATCAATGGCTTTTGTTGATGACATTGCTGAAGTCATAAAAGTAAATATAGTATTTAGGGAAATAGAGAAATCAACTAAAGTATGGAACATTTTGTAATTTTCAATTCTTAATAATCAACTTTTTGTTGTTTTATGCTCAAATCTGACTTTCTGATAGGCTGATTCTTTTTTTTTTTTTTTTTTTTTCTATGAAGAAAAAAATATGGGAATAGCACAAAAACCTGACATTATCGTGATGTCACAATAGACACAATGACGTTGCATATTAATTGTTTTGGAAAAATAATTATTACCTGGTAATACCTTTAAAAATGCATGGAATCATACATTTGAAAACATCTTATATAAGATCAAATAGTCTGAAAAAAATATTTTTAAGCATTGATGTTACTATCTTTTAATTTCATCATATTTCAATTTTGTTTGCAAACAAAATTTCTTTCATACCCAAATGAAATATGGTCCATATATGTTATGCTGGTGAATAAAAATAATCCTTCTTCATTAATATCATTGAACCTTTGAAATGAGGTTTTCTGAAAATCAACTATGAAGTTAAATAAGTTCTCGCACATTAAAGGTTAAAATTGGAAAACTGTGGTTGCCATGACAGTGTGCAAATATATACATGTTTGTGGTGTAACCTTCCAGTACTCAAAATATTGATCCAACATGCTACCATTCCAAAATTCCAAACAACCTTGACCTTCTCCAACAACCTTAATATTACAGCATGTTGAACAGGCTCAATCTTTATCACAATATATCGGCATTGTCAAAACATGTGAGGTTAAGGAGGCATCTTGGTGCAGAACAGGGGAAATAATCAATAAGGACACAATACCAATGTAGTCCTGAATGTATAAACTAACTCATCATATAGAATTAAATTCATATAAAATTCCATCAATGTTTTAAATTAAAAACGGTAGTTGTGTGGTGGGGCTAAGTCAATAGAATTTTATCACTTTTGGAGAAAAAGGCACCACTGCCGTACATCATCATTATATTGTACATGTAACTAGATCAACGGAACGTGCTCAACAGATCTAATCAATCAAATTTGTGAGGCATTATTCATAAATAATATTCAAAATATAATATGAACTATCTGGTATGTATCGCCTCGACCGACTTTTTATAGACCCCCCCCTCCTCCAATATATTTCTGTATCATTCTTGTAAACAATGTGGTATTATCTAACTTCATTGATTGATGAAATGAACCTGAACATATATTGATACATATAAATTTCAATGGAGGGAACAAATTATTAAAAGTTGCATTAAAATTTGAATACTAGAATTTTATGCTTGATATGACAATTGAGATTTGGGCAGCTGGCTATTAAAGGCTTTATAACAGCTGTCTGTGTACATCAATAAAAATTAACATAAGTTAAGACACATTTGAGTTATCCCTGTATATTCAAAATTTAAAAATTAATTAAGACACATTTGAGCTATCTCTGTATATTTAAAATTAATTAAGACACATTTGAGCTATCTCTGTATATTTAAAATTAATTAAGACACATTTGAGCTATCTCTGTATATTTAAAATTAATTAAGACACATTTGAGCTATCTCTGTATATTTAAAATTAATTAAGACACATTTGAGCTATCTCTGTATATTTAAAATTAATTAAGACACATTTGAGTTATCCCTGTATATTTAAAATTAATTAAGACACATTTGAGCTATCTCTGTATATCTAAAATTAATTAGGGCATGTTCATTTGAAAGATCCCAAATATTTTTTCATCATAGCTAAATTTAAAGTTAATCAAACTTTAAATTACTTGAATTTATTGTTCAACTTGTCTTAAAAAGAAGCCTTTACTCAATGAAATTAAAAGAAATGCTCATTTAATATCAAACTTATTGAGTAAATGGAACAACTTTCATCAAAAAGTATATTTAAAATTCTTTTATATAAAATAATACAATTTTTTCATACACAAAAAAATGCAATGCCTATCCTTACAAAAAACACAGTTTTTGTTTTTTTAATTTCCCCACATATTTCAGATATTTAATTTTAAACTGTCAAAACAATATACTTGTTTACTCCAAAAACTGACAAAATTAATTAATATTCTCATTGATAAAGTTCTTCATATAGGTCACAAAAAACTCTCTTTGAATAGATTTATGATTGTAAAATTGGTCTTAATGATATTTCTCTCTTCTACTTTCTTTTTATCAAGATAAGATGAAGGTCATATTTTACATTTTAGTATAAATTACAACACACTTCTGTCAACCCAATATCAGGCCACCAATTGAAGAAGCACAGCTGTACTACTGAAACATTAACATTTTACCTTCCTCACCTATATTGGAAAATGGGACATGCCAATATAAATTAAACAGCCATGCCCATTATACTTCATGGGGGTTTCATATTTTTTCATTGTTGTGTAGCTGATATGATAATGATGTGAAAGTGAATATTCATATTTCGGTATCAAAACTGAGAATTGGACTGATAATTTCATAGAGTATAAACTTCAGGAATTATTTAAATTGTCAGTATTTTTACATTGCCACAAACAGGATTATGTTGTTTTTCGCATCTTACCCTGTTAATGAATTTCCGATTCAGATGATAGCGTTAAATCATAATGCCTATTTGATAAAAATGACATTTAACAAATATTATCGATACTATCCCTTTTCAGCTGAAAAACTAATGTATACATTCTGAAGACATTGTATGGAAATCATAATAGTGTGGTACAAAATTGGCTGCCCAATGAGTGTGTAACACTCAGGGATCAACCATGCGGAACCTCACCTTCCTCGATGGTCAAAAGAGTTAGCTTTAATTGATAGTAAAACTCTCATTATTTACACACACATTTTACTTTACTTCAAATGATGAATCTGTGGTCCATTATTTGCTGATTTTCACCATGACAATAATAAAAAAGATTATAATATATACTTCTTGTAAATTCAATGCTAATTAAAATCAAACATGTAACTCATGCATTTCTCCTGGTGCTAACTTAGCCATATGATTTCGAGAAATGTTAAGAAAATTTCAAAATAATTTACAAATAGATAAACAAATGTGAACAATAAGGGTACCAGTATAGTACAATATTCTAAAGCAATCCTTTCACAGTTTCTTTCTCTTGTTTTTTTTTTTTTTTTGATTTATATATTTTCATTTTTCATTCTTTTTTAAAGTTCATATATTTTCATTTTTTTTTTTATTATATATTCTTTTTTTTTTCAATTCACATTTTTTTTTATTTTTTATTTATTTCAAAATATCTTCAATTCAATACAGTATTATATAATAGACTTGCACAATCACAATTATTTACTAGAGTCACAGGTCTTTAAATATAATTTTTTGGCACTATTATTTTATTTTTAAGAAAAAAACCAGGGGTTATAAGTATCAAAACATTTAAATTTTCTACAATGCAAAAAATGCATCTTAAATACTTTTTTCAACAAAATACAGACTGAATTTCAATCTTTTGCCTATATTTTCCATTTATATGTTTTTCCTTTGAATATATGAATCAAGTATTTTTGTGTTGTTGTATCCCTCTAAAGTAAAATATTTGAATATAATAATATTGGTCATAATTATCTTACTCAGAGCATACAGCTTCATGTATCTAAATGAATGTCTTTTAATTGTTTGTAAATAATAAGTTCCTATAAAAAAGATGCTATTAGCACTTTTTACACTTAAATATTCACAGCAAATAATTCAGACTTAAAAAAAATATTTTGAGTTTATAATTTCCACTAGCTTCATTTTAATAGTGTGCAGTGAAATTCATATTAGTTGTTATTTATTTTTGAAAAATATATTGAAGTTATTTAGCTGAGATTTTGAAATTTTCTTTGTAAAACTTACTTGAAATTGTCAAACACAAGTTTCCTTGATAAAGAATAACAGACTTTAAATTGTCAAATATGTTGACTTGGTGAAACAGACTTGAAATTGTTTCTGAGTAATTGAAACACAAGTTTGTCAAACACAAGTTTCCTTGATAAAGAATAACAGACTTTAAATTGTCAAATATGTTGACTTGGTGAAACAGACTTGAAATTGTCAAACATGGTTTCTGAGTAATTGAAACAGCCATAAAATTGTCAAACATATTTAGCTATCTTCATAACTGTGAGAAAAGCAGAAAAATAAAAAAATAATAAAATTTCCACCTTTCAGTCCCATTTCAACTATTTCTAGGACCTAACTAGAATAAGATATGTATAGACCAAAGAATATGTAACACAGGAAGTAGCACAATCTATTTCACGACGCATACCCAGTCAGCAGACAATCCATAAATAGTATCACATCTACATACTGAAGCTTTCCTAGAAAGACGGTTCCAGAGAAAAAAGAAGCAGTCGCAGACAATGTACATTGTGTCTTCAAAATGGCTGAAAACTAAAGCACCTGGAGTATTTGTTTGCTGTCCTCTGATTCAACGCAATTTTTTTCACACACCTATATTGAACACAAAACTATAGAAATCTAACACCTCCAACAAAACTATTGATTTCTGTCTTCATTTCTAATCTTTCAAATCAAATGAAAACACATCATAGAAAAAAATAGATATCTCTATAAAGCAGAAAATTTTATACCCATGTCGGAAGTTTTTCAATCAGAATTCACAAAATAGAAACAAAATCCCTTCATATGAATTGATGTATATACCTCAGGCAATATTTATTTGGTATCAAACTCTTAATACTATGTATTAAGGTCAGGCTTGTCTCCTAAAAACGATGAGATTGTGATTTAACAGGAAATCAAATTATCTAAACCAGGTCAGCTTCAGACATCAACAAAGGAATCATATTGCAATTTTCTGTAAATTTAGCAGAACATGTATACAACAATTAATTTTTAATGCAGGATTCAAAACCAAAAATGACAAAATGAAGCAGAACACTAGTATAAGGAAACATTTAAAAAGAAAATCTGTGTTTAACTTTTTTTTTAATTCATTCATTTTGATGAGTTCTGCACTGCAGTAAAATCACTCAAACAGAAGGTAATATAATATACTGTAATGTATTTCAATGCAATTAAACTACTTTGAAATCTTATAGAAATTGAAAAGGCTGTAATAATTTAGCTTATGATGATTTATATATTAAAGAATTATCATTTTTGTAGTTATCCAAAAAAATCATTGCACCTTTAACTTATATACCTGGTATAAAAGAACTTGAGTTAAAATCCTCATGTACATGTTACCTAACTATTGCTACATAAAAAGAATAAAATTTCAAAATGTAAGAAAACATCAATCATCATCTTTACAGATCAAATATATTTAAACCAATTTTTGCTGCATCAACAAAAGAAAATTTTGAATTTAAGAAAACACATATTCTTGCCTTAACAATTTTACCCAATTTTTGCAGCATGAAATATTATCATTAAGAATGAAATTTTAGAATGTTAGAAAACATACATTCTCACCCTTTACAATTTTACCTAATTTCTGCAGCATGAAATATTATTATTAAGAATAAAATTTTAAAATGTAAGAAAACATAAACTATTACATTTACAATTTTATCCAATTTATGCAGGATGAGTAGAATAAAATTTCAGAATGTAAGAAAAATATACATTCATCCTTTACAACTTTACCTAATTTTTTCAGCATGAATAGAATAAATTCTTTAAAATGTAAGAAAAACATATATTCTCACCCTTTACAGCTAAAGTTTTTAAATCCCACCATCTAAAAGACTTGTTGGAAAGTGCGAGCCCTACATAGGATATGATACAGAGGCCATAATGGAGATGGAGGAATAAAAAATAAATTCATCACACATTTTATTACAAGCGATGGTGACTTAGGTATCTCGGTAACATTGTCCACCTTCCTTTTGGGGCCTGGCATTTGAACAAAAGCTTCGGTGGTCCTTGGGGTCAGCCCTTGTTGCAGTTTATCCTTATAGTTGCCTAACCTCTTTGAACCCGAGGACAACTCCATTGTGCTGAATTCTAAAGAGCAATATCATATAGCATACCCTTATAGATGAATCCTTTCTCAAGGGTTTTTTTCTTTAGGTAACGAGCTCAATTTTCATGTTAGGTGGGAAAACTATGCGGCGTTGACCACTACAATGGGGAGAGTTGGTCCGTCGCTTCATAATGCCCGCTGGCAGTAGCCTCGTTCACCTGTACGACAAAGATCAAGACCTGCCGCCCTTACAAAACTCAACATTAGATCGCCACGGTAATTTGTTAGCCAATCGCTGGCTAACGTTTGCGGTGTCCAGGCCTTTCATGCTGCGGCAGGTGATGTGCCGTTTATATCATAGTTATTCAAGAATAATGAAAACCTATCAATCAAGCCGACTTAAATTTCCACTTCAAATACCAGCTGAAATTATCGTCTGTCCGGAATTTTCTCATGGCTACTAGTAAGAAATTGTTAAGGGTACAAAGCAATTTTATTAGGAAGATTCTGTGTAAAAAATATCCGGTCTTTCCCTCCCTCCAGCTCAATATAAGGTCGGCTTATTTGACCTGTAACATCGGACGTTTGTAATGTTATGGGCAGCCGGCCATGCTCGTGTAAACATGATGTACAAGCTACACCAACAAGGACAGAACTGAACTCAGGCTAATTAGCATACAAAGGTCACGCCACATTTTAACTGAACATCTGAAACAAATCGTAGACAAAGGATATTGTTCTATTCATAGAAAACTGAAGCACTGGAAAAACGTGTCACAGAAAAGGTTATGCGACAATCAATAGGGTAACAGGAAAAAATATGCCAAAAATAACATTTTGATTCACACAAATTTAACATCTATTAGCAATTAGTAACATTGATATCATGATAGCTGGCTTTTTTAAATTCTTTTCAATTACAGTTTTTATGAATTACAATAAAATAAAATCTTTTGTGCGGGAATAAATTTTTGAGCGTTTTCCTTTCTGCAGATATCTCAATTTGTAAGACAAAATCTGGGCTATGAAATATATAGGATCATAATATTGGGATGTGATAGATACAAGGATCATTCATAATCTCAGCATTTTTTTTTTTTTTTTTGTCACTTTAAAGCATGAAATTAATTGCACTGATTTATTACTATTATTATTCTATATATATCTCACTGCTTTTTTGGTAAATCTGTAAACTTTAATCATTAAATACAGTTTGGATAAATTATGATGAATATTCTCATTTCCAGGCTTATAAATATGATTTTTTAAAAGTATAACATTTTACATCAACCTCTGCCTTAAGCACAGATTCTTCATTACTACCACACTAGAATTAAAAGGTATTTTTTTTTTTTTTTTTTTTCATTTTCATCATTGACAAAGCAAATCAATGAATGATTTTATTACAAATATATCCTGTGGTTGAATGTAAACAAAGAAACATTTAAAACTCCAGTAATACTGCTCCTGAAGACTCACAGCCTAAGAAATCTAAAAGCTTATTGTAACACTTAATTTTTTCTTTTTTTAAAGATATCAAGTTTTTATTTATAATTCTGTTGTACTATTGAGTTCTTTTTGCTATTGGAAAGATATTTGAATATTTTTCATCAACGCCTACTCACAGAGAGAATGTATATAATTATAAATTCATAAATGTAATTTACCATCAAAGTGTCTAGTACAGTTGTGTCTTAACAGCAATCAAACACCCTAACACTGTTTGTTTTGTTGTTTGTTTCAATGTCCCTTTAACAGCAAAGGTTATCTAAGGACACATTGGGTTAAATAGGTGACAGAGGAAAGCTAGAGTACACAGAGAAAAACCAACAACCTACAGTTAGCACATGATAACTGCTTCACATAGGGTTCAAAGTAACGACCTAGAGGTGGAGGTCTGGTGATAATATGTTCTTATCCAATATACAACCTTTATAATCGGAAACCACAATTGGTAAACATAACTGGTTTCAAAACTTGGTCATTACAATCAGTCACCATAATCAGTCACAACAATTGGCAACCAAAAATGGTCACCACAATCAGTCACCACAAACGACCTCCACAAATGGTCACAACATTCACCAAAATAAGTTACCACAATCAGCCATCAAAGAAAATTCACACCAATCCAACTCCACAATCGGTCACCAAACTCAGTCACCTCATTCACCACAATAATTAGCCGCAATTGGTCACCACAATCACCTCAACAGCCCCTTCACTGCAGTAATGTGTCAGCAGCCCCTTCAGTTTTCACTGCTTGATAATGTGTAATAAGCGACCCCTTCAGTTATCACTGCTGTAATGTGTCAGTGGTCCCTTCAGTCATGTCTGCTGTAATGTGTCACTGGTCCTTTCAGATATCACTGCTGTAATGTGTAAGCCGCCCTTCAGTTATCACTGCTGTAATGTGTCAGCTTCCCCTTCAGATATCACTGCTGTAATGTGTCAGCGGCCCCTTCAGTTATCACTGCTGTAAAGTGTTAGCGGCCCCTTCAGTTATCACTGCTGTAATGTGTCAGCAGCCCCTTCAGTTATCACTGCTGTAATGTGTCAGCGGCCCCTTCAGTTATCACTGCTGTAATGTGTCAGTGTCCCCTTCAGTTATCACTGCTGTAATGTGTCAGTAGCCCCTTCAGTTATCACTGCTGTAATGTGTCAGCGGCCCCTTCAGTTATCACTGCTGTAATGTGTCAGCAGCCCCTTCAGATATCACTGCTGTAATGTGTCAGTGGCCTTATCAGTTATCACTGCTGTAATGTGTCAGCAGCCCCTTCAGATGTCACTGCTGTAATGTGTCAGCAGCCCCTTCAGTTATCACTGGTGTAATGTGTCAGCGGCCCCTTCAGTTATCACTGCTGTAATGTGTCAGTGGCCTTATCAGTTATCACTGCTGTAATATGTCAGCAGCCCCTTCAGATGTCACTGCTGTTATGTGTCAGCAGCCCCCTAAGTTATCACTTCTGTAATGTGTCAGTGTCTCCTTCAGTTATCACTGCTGTAATGTGTCAGTGGCCCCTTCAGCTATCACTGCTGTAATGTGTCAGTGGCCCCTACAGTTATCACTGCTGTAATGTGTCAGTGGCCCCTTCAGTTATCACTGCTGTAATGTGTCAGTGGCCCCTTCAGTTATCACTGCTGTAATGTGTCAGCGTCCCCTTCAGTTATCACTGCTGTAATGTGTCAGTAGCCCCTTCAGTTATCACTGCTGTAATGTGTCAGCGTCCCCTTCAGATATCACTGCTGTAATGTGTCAGTGGCCTTGTCAGTTATCACTGCTGTAAAATGTCAGCAGCCCCTTCAGATATCACTGCTGTAATGTGTCAGCAGCCCCTTAAGTTATCACTGCTGTAATGTGTCAGCAGCCCCTTCAGTTATCACTGCTGTAATGTGTCAGTGTCTCCTTCAGTTATCACTGCTGCTGTGTCAGTGGCCCCTTCAGCATATCACTGCTGTAATGTGTCAGTGGCCCCTTCAGTTATCACTGCTGTAATGTGTCAGTGGCCCCTTCAGTTATCACTGCTGTAATGTGTCAGTGGCCCCTTCAGTTATCACTGCTGTAATGTGTCAGCGTCCCCTTCAGTTATCACTGCTGTAATGTGTCAGTGGCCCCTTCAGTTATCACTGCTGTAATGTGTCAGCGTCCCCTTCAGATATCACTGCTGTAATGTGTCAGTGGCCTTATCAGTTATCACTGCTGTAATATGTCAGCAGCCCCTTCAGATGTCAATGCTGTAATGTGTCAGCGGCCCCTTCAGATATCACTGGTGTAATGTGTCAGCGTCCCCTTCAGATGTCACTGCTGTTATGTGTCAGCGGCCCCTTCAGTTATCACTGCTGTAATGTGTCAGTGGCCTTATCAGATATCACTGCTGTAATGTGTCAGCAGCCCCTTCAGTTATCACTGCTGTAATGTGTCAGCGTCCCCTTCAGATATCACTGGTGTAATGTGTCAACAGCCATTTAAGTTATCACTGCTGTAATGTGTCAGCGTCCCCTTCAGTTATCACTGCTGTAATGTGTCAACAGCCCATTCAGTTATCACTGCTGTAATGTGTCAGTCGCACCTTCAGATATCACTGCTGTAATGTGACAGCGGCCCCTTCAGTTATCACTGCTGTAATGTGTCAGCGTCCCCTTCAGTTATCACTGCTGTAATGTGTCAGCAGCCCCTTCAGATATCACTGCTGTAATGTGTCAGTGGCCTTATCAGTTATCACTGCTGTAATGTGTCAGCAGCCCCTTCAGATATTACTGGTGTAATGTGTCAGCAGCCCGTTCAGATGTCACTGCTGTAATGTGTCAGCAGCCCCTTCAGATATCACTGCTGTAATGTGTCAGTGGCCTTATCAGCACCCTTATCACTGCTGTAATGTGTCAGCAGCCCGTTCAGATGTCACTGCTGTAATGTGTCAGCAGCCCGTTTCAGATGTCACTGCTGTAATGTGTCAGCAGCCCGTTCAGATGTCATTGCTGTAATGTGTCAGTAGCCCCTTCAGTTATCACTGCTGTAATGTGTCAGTGTCTCCTTCAGTTATCACTGCTGTAATGTGTCAGTGGCCCCTACAGTTGTCACTGCTGTAATGTGTCAGTGGCCCCTTCAGTTATCACAGCTGTAATGTGTCAGTGGCCCCTTCAGATATCACTGCTGTAATGTGTCAGTGGCCTTATCAGTTATCACTGCTGTAATGTGTCAGCGTCCCCTTCAGTTATCACTGCTGTAATGTGTCAGCAGCCCCTTCAGATATCACTGCTGTAATGTGTCAGTGGCCTTATCAGTTATCACTGCTGTAATGTGTCAGCGGCCCCTTCAGATATTACTGGTGTAATGTGTCAGCGGCCCCTTCAGATATCACTGCTGTAATGTGTCAGCAGCCCCTTCAGTTATCACTGCTGTAATGTGTCAGCGTCCCCTTCAGATATCACTGCTGTAATGTTTAGGTAAACTGAATTGGTTTTGTTTATTTAATATTACATTAACAATCTGGGTTATTTATGGACATGTCAGGGTGCGGAGGTGGAGAAAAGCTGGAGTACCTAGAGGAAAACCAACAACCTAAATCACCCCAGGTGGTGGACGAATGGTAATTATGTTGGTACCTTTGATACCACTTGGCCATTAGGGGGGCCTATCCCTATCTAACATATTCAACATGATTTATCAGGTGTCCACACATCTTAATGATTGGATAGATGACCTTTCAATACTTTCACCTATTAAAATCGAGTGACGTAAATGAAGGTCCAGGTCATTCAACAGACATAGGATTACCACTGTCTTAAAATCAGTGGTATATTTCCACTTTTACTGAAACCCTATAATACTAAAGGACAAAGGTCAAGGTCATAACCTTGGTAGCCATAAAAACTACTCCAGCATTCTATATGCTTCCAAGTTCAAGGTCATTCAATTGAACAATTTTTTTAGGCTTTACCACAGCAGACTATAAACTCCATACGACATGTAGGTCTTCAGTAATCGAAATGACTTGGCATTAATTTGATAATTTAGTCTTTTTTATTCCTTTGCTCTTTGAAAGTCAACCCCAGGTATCTTTGGCAATACAGATTGTTAGTGCACAACTAAACAACAGGTTGGACAATGGACACAAGTCTTTATCGGTACATACACTGCCCCGCAAAGGTTCTATTACAAGTGCAGTTTTACAAGTTAATAAAGTACAGAAATATCTAAACATTACAAATACAGGCATCAGTATATATTATTTTTCAACTTACTTATCTTTTCTAACTCATTAAATGTTTATAGGATGGTTTTCTCAGAGATAAATTGCCAGCAAATTGTTAACATATGTTACGTAACTCTTGGAGGGGAGTGTATTTATATACATGCTGTCATTTTATATTTATATTCTCTGTGATAATTCAAATCGGGAGATGAAATAATCACAGAGACTAATTAATCCTTCTTTACATAGCTAAATAATCATCCAGATTTTAATTCAATTAACAATTTAAGATATGCCATCACCCTTAAAAAGTCAATACACATTCCATGACACCCAAACACCAAGAGAAGCCTACAAAGTAGAGACAAGGTAAAGACCTGACCCCATCGCTCGGCCCAATCGTAAGTACATCGGCTAACGAGTGTGTCAATCTTGTTTTTCGTCTGGCGTAGACTGCATGGTTTCAAAGACTGACGGCCAGACGATGTCCAATAGACGATACTTACACTGCCATCAAGTCTGACATGTCCGTCCCCACTGCCCTGGGTATTGATACCGTGGACTTTGTTTTACAGCTGTTCTACATCCTCTAAGTCTGCTGACCGAGTCCTAGACCAAACAGGATTACATGCGAAGATAGCTAAAGTGGACATATCATGTGACCTCTGAACATAGGCGTTGGGTTCTGATTACCCACCTGCTTCCTGACACACAGACAATCCTCATGGTGTCCATGTCAACTTCAGTATATCTCGATAATGAAGTTTTGCAAATGTAATTAGCATTTTCATTGGCTTAAAAAATGATTTCTCAGTCCATAATGTGAAAATTAACGGCTTCATTTATAAAGTCGTATTTGATTGGTTGTTACGGCAGCATAATAATTTCAAAAAGAAAAGAATCCATCAATAACAGGTAAAATGACAAAATTATCATGATTACCTTGAATAAAGCAGATTCACACAAAAGTTTGCAAACAAAATGTATTTCATAACCCAGTAAAATTTAAACAAGAGGCCCAATGGGCCTAATTAACAGTCATCTGATTATTTTTACATCAAAACATACAGTAGAACTGAAGTACATCGTAAGTTGATAAAGAGTGTAGCGTAGCTAATTTAATCCATATGATATATGATCTTCAATAAAGGTCAAGGTCATTCTTTTGAAAAACCCTGGTAGACCTCCATCCTAGCATGCTACATCCCAAATATCAGATCCTTTTGCCTCTTACATATTGACAAGAAGTTATTTAAAGGTTTCAGCCAATTTGACACCTGTGACCTTGAATGAAGGTATATGTAGTTGGCTTAGAGAAAAAACAACATTCTTACAAATATCAACCAGCCCGGGGGCTTTCTGGGATACTGAGAAATGACAAGAGAGATTTTAAACTAAAAGTCCATATTCAAACCGTTATAAAATTAATGTAACTGACAAAACTGACCTCTGTAAAATGGTATATGAAATACAGTGGACCCGCCATAATCCGGACGCCGATAGTCCTGAAAACTCACAATCCGCACGGAAATGTCAGGGAACAGATTTCCGTAACGTTATTTATCCTCACTAGTCCGGAAATTCGGATTCCGAATCCGGAACTCCATTTTGGGAACAGAATCTAATGCCAGGTCATAGCCACGGGCGTTTACCTGAACACCTTTCACACTGGTACATGCAACAGTTCATTGGTTTTCTATAAGAGATCAAACTTCAGTGTTGTAATTGAGATACGCGATATATTTTTAGCCACAGTCTTTTAAACATGCAGTTTTAGCTTGGGTACGTGTACGTATGCTGTTGATACCTTTCTGGTTTCGCATGCAGAATATATCGCTATGAGTATCGGATACAATAAAGTGAGATAATACTCACAAAATAAGTAAGTTTTTTAAATGTATGTGAATCTATTCAAATTTATGGTATAAGAAATAAAGGCTACGGCACGTACATGCCATTTACACGTGTACATTGTGCATGAAGTAAGATGTGAACGGGTGCGTGGTTGTTACACATGTCTGTAAGTCAGAAAGCAAAGACTTGTGGAAAGGCTCAATATACCATACACAATATACAAAATAACAATTGTTACAGAAATTATTAACAAGAACGTAGATGATATTGATCCTTAGTTAGGCATTTTGAAACATAATTTGCCGTTCGTCAGATTAAGAGTGGGATACATATGTCGCTATATGCATGCATAGTACACAATTAACGATGACTTTCCAGTTTTGTATTTAGAAAAAGAAATATGTTTATTTGTATTTTTAACATAGTAAAATAAAACATAGCAAACAAAGTATTTATTATAATATACATATATTACATAATGCCTATCTTCCATTACAAGGTAAAGGGGAGTAACTTGTACGTGAAAATTCAAGTGACTAAGAACACAGAATTCGGCAGTCCGTGAAACAGTTTAGGCTTGGAATGAAGGTGTACAGATTATCAAGGGTCCACTGTACAAGGAGCTACAAAGCGTCGCATTATCCCCCGCATCCCGCACTTAGTATAAAACCAAAGTACATCAAGGTCAAAGCAACAATTATTCAAGTAGAACTTTAAATGTATGCGAGTATTGTAAAACAAAAACAAAAATAAAACCAAAATAAACTGTAATTTGTTTTTTCTTTAGTTTCCATGGTAACAGAAATAGTTCCAAAAATTGAAGGTCCGCAACAACACAAGGCACAACTAGGGCACTTGTCTGATATACAAACAGAAAATTTCCTTGAACTGTGTTGAAAGTTTTTTAAGTTATAGCCTGCAAACAAAAAGAAACAGTAATTTGGTATTTTTGACTAAGTTTCCATGGTAACAGAAAAAACACCTAACATGGAAGGTCTGCAATAGCAAAAGGCACAACAAGGGACTTGTCTGATATATTCAGAAAATTTCCTGGAGCTGCGTTGAATGGTTTTTGAGTTATAGTCTGGGAAAAATAGGAAACAGTTATTTGGTATTTTGGACGAAGTGTTTCCATGGTAAAGGAAAATATTCCAAAAATTGAAGGTCTGCAATAGCAAAATGCACAACTAGGGCACTTGTCTGGTTTATTTAGAAGATTTCCTGGAGCTGTGTTAAAAGGTTTTGGAGTTATAGTCAGGAAACAAAAGGAAACAGTAATTTGGTATTTTTGCTCGCGGGGGATAATTAGCCTACCAGAGATGACAATCATATCCTATATTTTGGAAAGTTGTAGACGGTTTATGGGATGGTGATTCCCATTATTAACCTGGTATAAAACCAAATTTTGAAATTTGTTTCCACAGGAAAACAATGAAGAAATTATATTCCACACAACAGATGTTTTAAGTAACAGTGACAAGAAATTGGCCCTTGCATATAGTCAACCATAATTTTCTTTTGTATTTTAGAAATAAAATTCTGAAAAAATTGAATTTGGAAAATAATTTCCATTGTTACCTATATATACTTCCACTTTACATAGATTTAAAGCTCACCAGGGTGCTCACATTACTACCTCTGCAGAACAAAATCAACTTATCCTTTTTCACCAAAGTTCTAATGATATATGATAAGTTTTATCAAATTTATCTTGTTCATGAATTTAGGAAGCAGATTTTTGGTTGATTTCTATGAAAGTTAATTACAGTGAATGGTGGCGTAATTCTATTTCCTCACCAGTGGATTTCACCGCTGGGAAATTAACAAGGCATCAAAACTATACAGGTGCAAGATTGTTGATTTCATGCTGTACCGTGTTTGAAATAATTGGCAATAAAATAAAATATAAAAAAAAAAAATTAAAATATATCATTCCAACTGCATCACCATCGTCACCACCTGGTAATTCACATAGTCTCATTAAGCATCTTTTAAAGCTTTATTGAACTTTAACCTTTTATATTAACATTTCAGGTCACAAAAGATGGAAAATACCAACCCCCCCCCTTCCCCCCTTGATTCTATATTAGCTTTAGAGAATAAGTCGGAGGCTGAATGGTATGAGGCTGAGGCTTGGAGGGGGGAGGGAAGGAGAAGCAGCATAAAACATATTACATGTTAAGTGAAAGTGCAATTCTCAATCCCCAAAATCCAATAGGGCGCTGTTCAGTAAATAAACTATCTAGGGTTACAGCAATTGTAACCTTTTGGTATTTAACTAATTCACAAATAAAGACACCCTTGAAAGTTGTTCACTGCAAGAATGGGTTAAAATCTTGTACACTTGTACAATAAAATCAGAGATTACCAAATGGATTTTAAATGTTTTGAGTATAACTGCGATTTTGAATAACCTTCTAGTGCTTTAACTATTATCCCTCAGCACACGTTTGAACTCTGCCGTTTCCACGGCTGCCGGAGCATTCCATTATTAAGGTCACAATAAAATATCAAATGTGAACATATTTAAATCATTACTTACTTTTAGTTTCCTTTAAAAGTAAACTAAGAACTAATTGATTTTTGATCAATAGTAAAATAAGCCATTTATTTTTCATTGATTATGCAACAACGTAGTTATTCATGTTTCATCAATTGTGAAACAAGTTATTTGAAATATTTGTTAGTTGAAACTAAACAAGAGGCCCAGAGGGCCTGTATCGCTCACCTGGTTTTAATGCCAAGTTCTGTTCTGAATACAGATTCATTGTTTCTTTTATAAAGGATTTTAAATATATACCTCTATTTTCCCTATCAAGCCCAACACATCCTTTCCCCAAGAGTGTCAAAACCAAAATTGATACAAACTCTATTCCCTTTCCCCCAAAGATGTTTCTGGTCAAATTTGGTAACAATCCATGCAGAACTCTATGACTAGTAGCAATTTAAAGGATTTACCTCTATTTTCCCTATTGGGCCTCACCCCTCCTGCCCCCGTGGGGGTCAGAGCCAAAATTTATACCAACTCTAATCCCCTTCCCCAAAAGATGTTTCTGGTCAAATTTGGTAACAATCCATGCAGAACTCTATGACTAGTAGCAATTTAAAGGATTTACCTCTATTTCCCCTATTGGGCCTAACCCCTCCTGCTCCCGGGGGGTCAGAGCCAAAATTTATACAAATTCTAATCCCCTTACCCAAAAGATGTTTCTGGTCAAATTTGGTAACAATCCATAACTCTATGACTAGTAGCAATTTAAAGGATTTACCTCTATTTCCCCTATTGGGCCCGTCCCTCCTGCCCATGGGGGGGGTCAGAGCCAAAACTTATACATGCTCTGTTCCCCTTCACCCAATGATATTTCTGGCCAAATTTGGTTACAATCCATGTAGAACTCAATTACTAGTAGCAATTTAAAGGATTTACCTCTATTTCCCCTATTGGGCCCCGCCCCTCCTCCTGCCCCTGGGGGGTCAGAGCCCAAACTTTTACAAGCTCTGACCCCTTCACCCAATGATTTTTCTGGCCAAATTTGGTAATAATCCATGCAGAACTCTATGACTAGTAGCAATTTAAAGGATTTACCTCTACTATTCCCTATTGGGGCCCCGTCCCTCCTGCCCCTGGGGGGGTCAGAGCCAAAATTTATACAAACTCTGTTCCCCGTCCCCCAAGGATGTTTCTGGGCAAATTTGGTCAGAATCCATGAAGAACTCTAGGACTAGTAGCGATTTTCAAGGAAATGTTGACGGACGGACGGACGACGGACGCCGCGCCAAAAAAAATGACTAAGCTCACCGGACCTTCGGGCCAGGTGAGCTAAAAATCAGAATAGATATTGTATATTATCAAATTGATTTAAAAGAGTGGAACTTCACATTCATATTTCAATTACATTCAGTTTGTTTGCTTTTATTTTTCTTACAAAATTACTGGTTTGGAAACAATAAACGTTTTGTAGAAGAAAGGTGGGTGAGAGTTTTATGGTTTTATCAGTTTATAGTCCTATTAACAGCCAGGGTCATGTAAGCACATGCCAGGTTTGTTGGTGGAGCAAAGTCGGCGTACCCAGAGATTGTGATGTCATTATTGCGTAGGCAAACTTGCATCGTTTTTCTCGTAAAAAATACGGTGTTAAGCTACACGTAACGTCACAATCTATATCTACTGTAAGAACAGTTACACTGTAATTCTGTAATAAGCAAACACTGACTAAGGACTTTGTGGTTTCTGTAGCACTGTTGTAGTGAAAATGTCATCTTTTAAATAGCCTTATTCTTGATTACTTCTCTTAATTCCTTTACTAAGTTAAAATTTCTCAAGTGTCTGTTAGGGAAAATAAGTTTTGGACTTGTGGAGGAAACCAATTCTTCAAGTCTAAAAATGATTCCTTTATAATTCAGCTAGGATGAAATGTACCTTAGGAAGGAAGCTTTCTTTTTAGTCTCCCCCCTGTAAAAAGCTTCTAAAGTAAGACATGGTTTATGGCACCATATCATGGTATTTCTGTGTTAAATATCCTTCTGCTAATAACCATGGTTTGTAAAGTCACATGACTTTGGTCACAATGGCAACAATCTAGATGAATCTATGACTTATTTCCTTTTTTTTGGAAAGTTAATAAAATGTTAGAGATCCAAGTTATTTACAAGTGGTTATCTTTGAAAACAGTCTAATAACCATGTCACAAGACAACTGAATCTATATATTTTCCTGCCAAAACAAATGTGCCTGTGTTGTTGGATGTGTGGAAGGAGAAACATCACACTTAATTCTTCTAAATGGAAGTTTTGGGTAAATTAGGTGAAAGAATTATCTCGTTTCTGAATGTCTTTAAGCACAAATGAATAGAGCTGTTATCATATATCGGCATCGTGATATATCACGATTGTAGAGAAGAGACGGACTCGAAAAAAACTTATATCTACGATATCATCGTCAGCCGTAACCCATCATGCGTTAGTTGGAAAGGAAACTGATTACATAGTTGACAAACTTAGTGTAAACAATGTTTGAAAGCATTCTCCGAATACGAATATTGGTAAATCAGTCAGTGTTTACTAAAAATAGCAACACCAGTTTATACATTGTGTAATTGTGTATGTGTACATGTGGTCAACTCTGATATTGTACTTTCATGATTGGTCCCCCAAACATGACTTATATTTCCATAAATTCCTTTTATATTTTACTCGGCAAAAATCGCGATATTATCGAGACGATATCGTCAAATTTTGACGATATCGCGATGCACATTTTCTCTACGATAACAGCTCTACAAATGAACACTTTCAGTCAATTTTGATTTATCTGTAATTCTTTATCAACATGAAATCTCTGTACACAGATATTGCTATAGTGTTCCTATGTATATATATTGGCTTGTGTATTTGTCAATTATTATTGAGTTATATTGTCCATATAAACTATCATACTTTACAACTATAGGTTTATTTCAGACAAATAATAATTTACTTAGAATGTTTTATGAAATCAATTGCTGCATATCCCTGATAATGGATTTTCTTAGCACTTATCTGTAGAATTATGAAAGCATAATTAACAAAGTAAACTTGTCAATTCCAAGTTAAACTCTTCTGTTGTGATATATCAATATATGAATTATACTTATTGGCATTATCAAATAATATTTACAATTACCACTGTTTATGTATCGATAAACTATGTGGGGGCAGATCTGTTTATTTCCCAATAACTTTAGTGCAGAATGTGACCTGATTCGGTGCGTATGTATACCTCTAAACATTGGCGGACTTCCTTTCCACAAAATCACATGCCAATCTTTACAAATAACATGTGTTTGAGACAATCGGAGACACATTAATTTTTTGAATGCATTATTGCTATTTGACATAAATTAAATAACTGAAATAAAGGGTGGGATTAAGCTGTCAGTCAACGGCGTGCTTTTTTGAAAGCCTGTTTTGCATGGATCAACACGACGGCAGTATAATTTTGACGTCAAATAATATGTTTGGAGCAGTCAGTAAATTTACTAAACAGTTTGCGTTTACGCAATTTACCTCGTGCTCCATTGGGTTTATCATCTCATAAACAAAGCAAAGTAAAAGGTTAATCCTTAATTGAATTGAGTAATAATATCAGGATTCCAACAGAATTTCCATTGAATTGATAGGAAATTCCTTAGATAATTACCAATGAATTGACCATGCTTAACCATATGGCTTAATTATGGTCAACCATAGTAAAACATGTGTTTTGACCATGGTCAATTACCACGGCCATGGTTGAACATGGTCAACCATGGTGTATGGCCATGGTTGGCCATGGTTTTACTACGATACGGTCAACCATGGTATTTGGGAAGAGATTTTGCCTAGGCCTTCAACCATGGTTACTTACTATGCTTTATCATGGTTCATTAACCATTGTTTGACCATGGTTAGTTAGCCATGGTTTATAACCATGGTTTGACCATGGTTATGATGGTTTACATATAACCATGGTTCAAACATCAACCATGGTTAACCATGCTTAACCATGGTTGGCAAGCATGGTTAACATAAAAACGAAATCCAATCCCTATATTTACACTGGACACGACTTTTTATTTATATTTTATGCAATTTGACAAATAAAATCATGATTTGAAAGTGACGTAATTGATTCAGGTTTAAAGTCGGTCAAAAGTGGGAGGACATTACTCATTTGAACAGCGAATTTGACGCTTCACGTAAGGTAGATTATTCATCATTTTCAAAAAAGTTCAATATTTTAGTGTACAATAAAATGACAAACAAAGTAAATTTCAGAGATAAATGCATTATTTAATCAG
Source organism: Argopecten irradians (assembly GCF_041381155.1). Taxonomy (NCBI): domain Eukaryota; kingdom Metazoa; phylum Mollusca; class Bivalvia; order Pectinida; family Pectinidae; genus Argopecten; species Argopecten irradians. The sequence continues at coordinate 25,502,288 of NC_091148.1, forward strand.
ATCAGAACTTTAAAATATATTCAATTTTGCTAAAAGTTAATATAAAGCGTAATAACATAAAGAATTTGTCACGGCCACATGTGTGCACTTTTGGACCGTTATTGTGCATTCGAGGCGAAGCTGACGCACGCTTACAACTTTAGTTTGCCGAAGTTTGGCAAAACACCGATTTTTAAGTAGTCAATGTGTTTGAGATGTCGTTTGACTTGACGGTATTACATCCTTGGTAGCCATGTGATTATATAATCTACGCTTAGATCAATATCACGCGCCTATCGATAGATGAAACCAAATACACTTGTGTTTCGATGGATATGTACAATGTAATTTTGTGGTGACCGGCGTAACTGTCAATATATCACGGGATTATTAGCGGTGCAAACATATAATACACATGATTAAATACTCAAAGAAATTCAAAGACAAGAGGATAACTTATAAAACTGACATGTATCAGAGGGTCTCAAGCCCTTCCATCCCATGACTCGATCGTAGGTCAACATAGGCACAGAGGTAATGTTACATTTGACAACCATCATTTTTAACAAAAAATGAAAGCACGTCGCATGGGTTGGGACATGGTCCCATGGTTTCTTTATGGTTATTTTAAACACTGCTTGAATCATGAAATATAAATAAAACATGTATATATCGTTTACATTTTTCCAAAATTCTATGAAAAACAACAATGGTACACGTAATGTTGCTCAAAACCTCAACCCTGGTTAACCATGCTTGATCATGGTTGGCCATTTAACGTAGAAGTCAAAACCATGGTTAACCATGGATAACTATAGTTCCTGGACAATGGTTAACGATGGTTTAACCATGTTCAACCATGGTTTACATTGCTTCAATTGAAAGGTTTAACCATGGTCAACCATGGTTTACATTGCTTCAATTGACAGGTTTAACCATGGTCAACCATGGTTTACATTGCTTCAATTGACAAGGGCGGCCTGGTTGTACAAAAATGAAATGTACCTTAGGAAAGAAAGCTTCTTTTGAGCCTCCTGGTAGAACAAAATCTTGTTAAGACTTGAAGTGTAATATATCAAGAAGCTTAAGCAAATTAAAAGTCAGTCTCTATGGGCAACAGCTGGAGTTGTTGGGGTTTTATCATTCCGTTTAATGTAGCATCATACAAACAGTGAAAATTTTACACAGAACTAGCCTTTACCATATGTATTAATTTGTCCTTTTTTTTATTAAGATTTGATGAAAAAAAATTGCACCTGATGATCATGCTTCTTCATCGCATAACCATTGAAAATGAGAATAAACCTATCTCTAAAATGACCCATATCTCAACTGAAAACCATGAAAAAGGCAAAAATTGCTATGACAACAGGTCATATAGATGTTGTATATATATATAACTGCAGACATGTTTGATGTCTAATCCCTTTTTATTTGAATTTGATGAAAAACGAAATTGCAATAGGAATGAGATGAGATGTGTGTAGAAGATGGCTACCAACTACAATAACCACCTGAGCCTAGGAACAATGGTACGTTATGGTATTTCTGATTACAAAATATTAAAGGGTTGTCGTACTCTGGCGACATAATCAGCACTAAAATCCCACATTGTACCTTGAATTTGAAATAAAAAAGAAAATGTGAATACAATAAGAGTTTCTTGCTCTATTTTATTTAGCAAACTGATTTCTAGCTTAGGTTGAGCTTTAAGTTGATCTTCCTTTTAATATTGTTGTGGATAGGTTTGACTCTATATGGGTATGTATGGTGAAGAAATGTCTTTATGTACTGATGTCTGGTTACTGTAAATACTGCAACTACAGTGTAAAAAGACCATAAACACCTCTGTATTGATCGGACTACCAATAAAGACCAATTTCTTGATTTAAAGGACGGACGGCCGCGACGGTCAATTTCTGCATACAAATACCTCAGTACTTTTGATCCCAAAGGTCAATTTCAATACTAATGGACTCTCAGTCTGTTTAATAAGGACTTCATGGTACAGAGACGTTTTTTCTTTATTTGGTTCAATTTTCTCGATAGGATTCACTGCTTTTAAGATTATTAGTATATTTCTGCTTTATTTAAGCTATAATCATGTCCGTATAAGGTGTTAAAAATGATAAGCTATAGAAAGTACAATAAGGTAATAAATATACAGAAAACGGAAAATTCTCACAATTGTGTTTGGTGAAACTGTGATACCTGCCTTCAAATGTGAGAAAACCAAGACACCAATCCTTATATATTAGTATGGATCATTTTATTTCTAAATGGAATCTGACCCACTATCATTTTCAGAATAAACACTAAGAGCTTGACAGAGCATGATCTGGTTTTAATACCTATAATACGATAACACTTCAGGAATAAATTTAGATATAACTCCTTTGCAGAACCCTATATAGTTCACTCAACTCCACTTTATGTCAGGCTTCAGGGAGCACCAAATTTTATCAAAATCTGTCAAGTAGTTTAGGAGGAGTATGATGGACAAAGTTGTGTCTACAGATAGAACAACTCAACATTGTGAAGGCATCGGAATCTTTCATGTTTTCCCCTTTGTAACATAAACTATCAACTCAAAATTCATGATTATCTTTTGTTTTGTGGTATATCTCGCATTACAATGACCTTGGGGTGATTTTGGAAGAATTAACGCACCTAAAAGCCAGAATTGAATTTGGTCCCAATGGTTTGATGATTATTTGGTGGGAAGTAGATGTAGCCTTGCCGTAAAGATGTCCAAATGTAGTTCGGCAATGATTAGGTTTTTCTTCAAGTACCTATAGATATATAGATTCAGAAGACATGTTGGAATGCATGGAATAGTTGTTCATGTTTAAAAAATTTTGTTATCAATACATTCTTTCTGCAATTAAAATTTTTGAACATTATTGAATACCTCTTTGCTTATGATATCACTACACTTTATATGCATATGTCGGCAAATAACGTTATCTTATTTCTGCCTTCTTGTATATGATTCAATTGTGGAAGAAACAAGTCACACAACTGGGGTTTATTGGTTATTTCAGTCGCAAATTATTTTTTTAAAGTTACAAAGGAAACTCCCTAAAGCTTGTGTCTTTTGTAACTTTTAAAAATAACTCACTCCTGTCAAATAAACTTCAAATCCGACAACCACTCTTTGTGTAACCTCTAGGATATCTTAGTGCACGTTTGCATATATGTTCCTGATGTCGATCCTTGTGGGTTAAAAATACACCATGCAACACGATCGTGGTAAGTGCGCAGAAATTGCACTTGAGAATGAGAGCGAATAGTTGCGCCAATGTGACGTAACGTTTATGTCAATTATATTGGTTGTCCTTATATGGTATTGGTCTATTGTCTACATTAAGTGAATATTGGGTAGTTAGTTCGTGTTGTGGCCACTTTTGGGTTAGAACGGCCAAGCAATAACACCTCACTATTAATTTGATTGAAGCAAACATGTACATGTGTAGGACATTAAAGAAAAATCCATTAAAAGTACTTCATTTTTTTGGTATTTTGGTAAATTCTAATATCAGGCATCAGAGGATGTTGACGGAGAGTTATAGCAAGCATATTCGTATTGTATTGTTTTCAATAATTGTATTGTTTTGTCACAGTTCTGTAATTAGTAGTACAAGCTTGTCAGACGTTGGGCTTGGGGACACCCTCTTCATCCTGAGGAAGATGGCTACTTTTAATATTTAATACAAGGACATAGTCATTCAGATCCCCCGCCAATGGAGAGCTAAATCAATTAATGCATTAATTTTATATGCTAGTAAGAGTATAGGGAAAGTATTTTAAAACCCAACTGCAATTGAAGAATATATACAAAACATATTTATGTTTTTTTTAACAAAGTGAAACCAACTTTGAAAACATTTGCTTCTTTGAAAAATACCAGAATTGATCTTAGCTTTAACAAAGTTCAGCAGCTAACAGTGCAATTTTTTATTTGTTTTAAACAGCGACGAGTTACATAGGTATTAAGTGAATGTTCATAGTAATTGAGTTTGATATATCGGAGTTTTACTGCATGCATATTAAATAAAAAGTAAATCATAATACAAAATTAGAAGTCCTACATAAAATGTGTCTATGAAGTTTCATGGAAATATATATCTCTGCTGGTTTTAGAGTTGTGCTCCGCAAACGATTCTTACACAAAAATCTGCCATTTTCAGCAATGTTTCCATGGTTACAGAAAAAAGTACAAAAAGTCAAAACCTTAAAATAGCAAAAGGCACTACTAGACCATAAGACTAATGTGCCTATGGAGTTCCGTGCATATATCTCAACCGGTTTTCCAGTTACGGTGTGCTGCGGAAACGAACCTGGTACAAAAATATAATATTTTCAGCAATGTTTCCATGGTTACGGAAAAAATGCAAAAAATGAAAACCTAAAAATAGCAAAAGGCACTACTAGACCATAAGAACAATGTGTCTATGAAGTTTCATGGAAATATCTCTGCTGGTTTTAGAGTTGTGCTCCGGAAACGATTCTTACACAAAAATCTGCCATTTTCAGCAATGTTTCCATGGTTACAGAAAAAAGTACAAAAAGTGAAAACCTTAAAATAGCAAAAGGCACTACTAGACCATAAGACCAATGTGTCTATGAAGTTTCGTGGAAATATCTCTTCTGGTTTTAGACTTATGCTCCGGAACAAACCTGGTACAAAAATATGATATTTTCAGCAATTTCCATGGTTACGGAAAAAATGCAAAAACATGAAAACCTAAAAAATAGCAAAAGGCACTACTAGACCATAAGACCAATGTGTGTATGAAGTTTTGTGGAAATATCTCTACTGGTTTTAGAGTTATGCTCCGGAAACCATTCGTACGGACGGACCGACAGACGGACGGACGGACGGACGGATGGACGGAACCCATTTGTATATCCCCCGCCAACTTCGTTGGGCGGGGGATAATAAAGAAATAGTTTCTGCTCTAGTTATGTAATAATAGCTGATCATCATTTATAGATATACATGTGGTTAACTGCTATTGTATTTGCTCTTGATAACAAATATTAAATATTTGTTGGAATATGTAAAGTAATTGAACATATGAGTATATATAGCTGTATAATAGCATCTATGCACTTTTCTTTATTAAATAGTAATGTGATGTAACCCATGTTGCAGGATATTTGTAAGAATAAAAAGTGAATGAACCCTACAAGTTGGTATCTTCATTTGTAGACGAAACACAATACTATTACATGAAGACCATATAAATCAGACTCCAATATATTTCTGATACACCTCTGATGAAATTCTGTCTGATATCACTTTTCAGATGTTTTTTGTTTGATCGGTATGTTTTTCTTAGATTCTAGACAGGTGTAACATCACCCAACAAGGAAAGATGACACGGACATCGTCTAGTGTATATCGGAGCCCGCCATCTGAATCCTATGTAATACACACAGTGGAGGAGGCCATAGAAAACTCCCAGCTAAAGGGAGCTAACTCTGTGTGTCACACCTCTTACTGATGTTTGGTATGTTACTGTGTATCTTGGTCAGAGACAGTTACCATATTCGTTGTAATTAGCGCCCCTCCCCCATAACCGTCCTTCCCACTTTAAACATCCCTCCCCTATAAATACTATACCCCTCCCTATATGAGCGCCCCTCCCCTTTTCTAGAGAAGAGATGAAGTTGTATAGATACCCCCATCCTATGGATTTAACAATGTTTTACAACATGTGATGACTCTAACAATAGCAATGTGTCCCATATTATATGACAATGTGATTCTTTTACATAATCATGCATCTCAAATGTAAAATGTCTCATGACGTATGCATGTTTTCTGTAACAGATTAATGTGCCATGAATATAGAAAGAGTTCAAAAACGGCTAACTTTTTTCATCCACAACTTACATTTTGGTGCAATAATACACGTTCATCTTTGTTACAATTTTTTAAGTGCACTGAGCGCTAATTACCGTGAATATGTTATCAAGTGTTTTCAAAATCAAATATCACAGTATAAACTACACCGCCTGAAGATCGAGCCATTAACAGACCAAGTGGCATAAAGGGCCTGTATATTGAACTTCTATTTTAAGTTTCAGTTACACATTAAATTGCTTTTTCTTTTGTTCTGTAACAGGAGAGGAGAAAATGTAGCTGCCAAAGTGGGATTCAAACCTGGGACCATCCGAACACTAGCCGAGTGCTTTACCGACTGAGCTACCTATTCACCGATGATCGACCCAGTCCAATCCCATTACACTCCTCCCTCCTTTCTCGAAGTCTTTGCCCTCGAAGACATATGAGACCCTTCCAAATACCATCACAGTAGGTTATTTAGTTGAGCGCCAATTCTGTAACAGGAGAGGAGAAAATGTAGCTGCCTGACCGGGATTCCAACCTGGGACCCTCCGAACACTAGCCTACTGAGCTACCTGGTCACCGATGATTGACCCAGTCCAATCCTGCTACACTTCTAACAAACTTACCAGTTTGAAAACAATGAACTTTTTGTGAGTGAAAGGTAGTGAGGGAAAGGAGCTGAATCCCTTGCAAATGAAAGCAACTGTACAGTACCTATTTCAAATTAAATTTTGTAGTTTAATAGACATAGCGTAGGTATGCAGATCCAATGAAGTTGTAATGTATCCATTCCCAGTGACTGATTAATTAAACCTTTAATGGCATCATCTGTTTGTTTTTTTTAATTTTGCTGAGGAAATCTTAATCACACTTTTTTGTACCTATAATAACTGGGGTCCTGCTGATCAACAACAGTTTTTACCTGTAAAGGTCAACATACCGCTAACAGCTATTTACATGAAAACCTGTACACTACAGCTTTCAAAAGTCGTCACCGCTGAACCTTGAAACTCAATGCATGCCAAAATCTTTACACCCTATCTGTTTTCTTTAGAGCTATTTCATCTGCTGTCATGGATAGAGCAATAAAAATCAGTGATCCGTGAAATGAATGCCACTTTAAATATATCTTAAAATCATAGTACTGTAGTAATGTACACTTGCAATCATGTTTAAATGGACATTATACATCAATATTTTTTTTTAACAATTTCTACAAATTCTTCACTCACTTAAGACTAATTATAATTACACATTAATAATTTTCAGAGTTTTTATTTACTTTTTTAGCTATGTATTAATATAAAATTCTGAAGGCACTGACCTTTTACTATTTAAATGAAACACTTCTTTCGGTTAATATATTCATGTGATATATATATTGTGAAGGTTAACTTACACAGTTTTGCTGTAATATTTTTAATTTTTGCTGTCATCTTGTTAATTACCTTATTAATTTGCAATAAAATATAAATATGATAATCACATGTACTTTCTGCATCCTTTGGTACTAGTATAGCAAAATAGGTCCATATTTACCATAATTATGATTTTTTTTCATTATTTCCTCTCACTTGCATTTATGTAAATTTATACTGTTGGTTCAGGAAAGATAAGGAAAACAAGAGGCCAATAGGTCCTGTAACCCTCTTCTGTAAATTTTAGTGATATTGACAAGAGGCCAATAGGTCCTGTATCTCCTGTAGATTATAGTAATATTGACAAGAGGCCAATAGGTCCTGTATCTCCTGTAGATTATAGTGATATTGACAAGAGGCCAATAGGTCCTGTATCTCCTGTAGATTATAGTGATATTGACAAGAGGCCAATAGGTCCTGTATCTCCTGTAGATTATAGTGATATTGACAAGAGGCCAATAGGTCCTGTATCTCCTGTACATTATAGTGATATTGACAAGAGGCCAATAGGTCCTGTATCTCCTGTACATTATAGTGATATTGACAAGAGGCCAATATGTCCTGTATCTCCTGTAGATTATAGTGATATTGACAAGAGGCCAATAGGTCCTGTATCTCCTGTAGATAGTGATATTGACAAGAGGCCAATATGTCCTGTATCTCCTGTAGATTATAGTGATATTGACAAGAGGCCAATAGGTCCTGTATCTCCTGTAGATTATAGTGATATTGACAAGAGGCCAATATGTCCTGTATCTCCTGTAGATTATAGTGATATTGACAAGAGGCCAATAGGTCCTGTATCTTCTTTAGATTATAGTAATATTGACAAGAGGCCAATAGGTCCTGTATCTCCTGTAGATTATAGTGATATTGACAAGAGGCCAATAGGTCCTGTATCTCCTGTAGATTATAGTGATAATAGACAAAAGGCCAATAGGTCCTGTATCTCCTGTAGATTATAGTGATATTGACAAGAGGCCAATAGGTCCTGTATCTCCTGTAGATAGTGATATTGACAAGAGGCCAATAGGTCCTGTATCTCCTGTAGATTATAGTGATATTGACAAGAGGCCAATAGGTCCTGTATCTCCTGTAGATTATAGTGATATTGACAAGAGGCCAATAGGTCCTGTATCTCCTGTAGATTATAGTGATATTGACAAGAGGCCAATAGGTCCTGTATCTCCTGTAGATTATAGTGATATTGACAAGAGGCCAATAGGTCCTGTATCTCCCGTAGATTATAGTAATATTGACAAGAGGCCAATATGTCCTGTATCTCCTGTAGATTATAGTGATATTGACAAGAGGCCAATAGGTCCTGTATCTTCTTTAGATTATAGTGATATTGACAAGAGGCCAATAGGTCCTGTATCTCCTGTAGATTATAGTGATATTGACAAGAGGCCAATAGGTCCTGTATCTCCTGTAGATTATAGTGATATTGACAAGAGGCCAATAGGTCCTGTATCTCCTGTAGATTATAGTGATATTGACAAGAGAGGCCAATAGGTCCTGTATCTCCCGTAGATTATAGTAATATTGACAAGAGGCCAATATGTCCTGTATCTCCTGTAGATTATAGTAATATTGACAAGAGGCCAATATGTCCTGTATCTCCTGTAGATTATAGTGATATTGACAAGAGGCCAAGCAGGTCCTGTATCTTCTTTAGATTATAGTAATATTGACAAGAGGCCAATATGTCCTGTATCTCCTGTAGATTATAGTGATATTGACAAGAGGCCAATAGGTCCTGTATCTCCTGTAGATTATAGTGATATTGACAAGAGGCCAATAGGTCCTGTATCTCCTGTACATTATAGTGATATTGACAAGAGGCCAATAGGTCCTATATCTCCTGTAGATTATAGTGATATTGACAAGAGGCCAATAGGTCCTGTATATCCTGTAGATTATAGTGATATTGAAAAGAGGCCAATAGGTCCTGTATCTCCTGTAGATTATAGTGATATTGACAAGAGGCCAATAGGTCCTGTATCTCCTGTAGATTATAGTGATATTGACAAGAGGCCAATAGGTCCTGTATCTCCTGTAGATTATAGTGATATTGACAAGAGGCCAATAGGTCCTGTATCTTCTGTAGATTTTAGTGATATTGACAAGAGGCCAATAGGTCCTGTATCTCCTGTAGATAGTGATATTGACAAGAGGCCAATATGTCCTGTATCTCCTGTAGATTATAGTGATATTGACAAGAGGCCAATAGGTCCTGTATCTCCCGTAGATTATAGTAATATTGACAAGAGGCCAATATGTCCTGTATCTCCTGTAGATTATAGTGATATTGACAAGAGGCCAATAGGTCCTGTATCTCCTGTAGATTATAGTGATATTGACAAGAGGCCAATAGGTCCTGTATCTCCTGTAGATTATAGTGATATTGACAAGAGGCCAATAGGTCCTGTATCTCCTGTAGATTATAGTGATATTGACAAGAGGCCAATAGGTCCTGTATCTTCTTTAGATTATAGTGATATTGACAAGAGGCCAATAGGTCCTGTATCTCCTGTAGATTATAGTGATATTGACAAGAGGCCAATACATCCTGTATCTCCTGTAGATTATAGTGATATTGACAAGAGGCCAATAGGTCCTGTATCTCCTGTAGATTGTAGTGATATTGACAAGAGGCCAATAGGTCCTGTATCTCCCGTAGATTATAGTAATATTGACAAGAGGCCAATATGTCCTGTATCTCCTGTAGATTATAGTGATATTGACAAGAGGCCAATAGGTCCTGTATCTTCTTTAGATTATAGTGATATTGACAAGAGGCCAATAGGTCCTGTATCTCCTGTAGATTATAGTGATATTGACAAGAGGCCAATAGGTCCTGTATCTCCTGTACATTATAGTGATATTGACAAGAGGCCAATAGTCCTGTATCTCCGTAATTATAGTGATATTGACAAGAGGCCAATAGGTCCTGTATCTCCTGTACATTATAGTGATATTGACAAGAGGCCAATACGTCCTGTATCTCCTGTACATTATAGTGATATTGACAAGAGGCCAATAGGTCCTGTATCTCCTGTAGATTATAGTGATTTTGACAAGAGGCCAATAGGTCCTGTATCTCCTGTAGATTATAGTGATATTGACAAGAGGCCAATAGGTCCTGTATCTTCTTTAGATTATAGTGATATTGACAAGAGGCCAATAGGTCCTGTATCTCCTGTAGATTATAGTGATATTGACAAGAGGCCAATAGGTCCTGTATCTCCTGTAGATTATAGTGATGTTAGACAAGAGGCCAATAGGTCCTGTATCTCCTGTAGATTATAGTGATATTGACAAGAGGCCAATAGGTCCTGTATCTCCCGTAGATTATAGTGATATTGACAAGAGGCCAATAGGTCCTGTATCTCCTGTAGATTATAGTGATATTGACAAGAGGCCAATAGGTCCTGTTTCTCCTGTACATTATAGTGATATTGACAAGAGGCCAATAGGTCCTGTATCTCCTGTAGATTATAGTGATATTGACAAGAGGCCAATAGGTCCTGTATCTCCTGTAGATTATAGTGATATTGACAAGAGGCCAATAGGTCCTGTATCTCCTGTAGATTATAGTGATATTGACAAGAGGCCAATAGGTCCTGTATCTCCTGTAGATTATAGTGATATTGACAAGAGGCCAATAGGTCCTGTATCTCCTGTACATTATAGTGATATTGACAAGAGGCCAATAGGTCCTGTATCTCCTGTACATTATAGTGATATTGACAAGAGGCCAATAGGTCCTGTATCTCCTGTAGATTTTAGTGATATTGACAAGAGGCCAATAGGTCCTGTATCTCCTGTACATTATAGTGATATTGACAAGAGGCCAATAGGTCCTGTATCTCCTGTAGATTATAGTGATATTGACAAGAGGCCAATAGGTCCTGTATCTCCTGTAGATTATAGTGATATTGACAAGAGGCCAATAGGTCCTGTATCTCCTGTAGATTATAGTGATATTGACAAGAGGCCAATAGGTCCTGTATCTCCTGTAGATTATAGTGATATTGACAAGAGATTGACAAGAGGCCAATATGTCCTATATCTCCTGTAGATTATAGTGATGTTAGACAAGAGGCCAATAGGTCCTGTATCTCCTGTAGATAGTGATATTGAAAAGAGGCCAATAGGTCCTGTATCTCCTGTAGATTATAGTGATATTGACAAGAGATTGACAAGAGGCCAATATGTCCTATATCTCCTGTAGATTATAGTGATGTTAGACAAGAGGCCAATAGGTCCTGTATCTCCTGTAGATTATAGTGATATTGACAAGAGGCCAATAGGTCCTGTATCTCCTGTACATTATAGTGATATTGACAAGAGGCCAATAGGTCCTGTATCTCCTGTACATTATAGTGATATTGACAAGAGGCCAATAGGTCCTGTATCTCCTGTAGATTATAGTGATATTGACAAGAGGCCAATAGGTCCTGTATCTCCTGTAGATTATAGTGATATTGACAAGAGGCCAATACGTCCTGTATCTCCTGTAGATTATAGTGATATTGACAAGAGGCCAATAGGTCCTGTATCTCCTGTACATTATAGTGATATTGACAAGAGGCCAATAGGTCCTGTATCTCCTGTAGATTATAGTGATATTGACAAGAGGCCAATAGGTCCTGTATCTCCTGTACATTATAGTGATATTGACAAAGAGGCCAATAAGTCCTGTATCTCCAGAACATTGTAATGATAATGATAAAAGGCCAATAAGTCCTGTATCTCCAGTACATTTCTTAAGTGGAAGAACAATTTCCACTTTCAGTTGTTGGGTTGAAACCAAACTCTTTTAACATTACCCATACCATCATTATGTATAAAACGTTACACTTTTAAAGCTACAAAGAAGTCATTTCTAAATTTAAAAAAAAATTATTATTTATGGACTTATAACCATTGGAAATGTGGCTAGTGAGTAAAATTTGGAAGCTATAGACAGCACAATTATAAAGAGGTTATACGCTATAACTAATTGTCATAAATAGTTGAGATGACCAGGATCACACATAGGGGTCATTAAAGAAAGAAAGGGTCAGGAGTGTGAGAAAGTGTCTTTAAGATGTCCGTGGACAATGGTGTGAGGATGAGTGTGAGAAAGCGTCTGTGAGTTGTCTACTGCCAGTTTCTACGGACAATGGTGTGAGGATGAGTGTGAGAAAGCTTCTGTGAGTTGTCTACTGCCAGTTTCTATGGACAATGGTGTGAGGATGAGTGTGAGAAAGCTTCTGTGAGTTGTCTACTGCCAGTTTCTACAGACAATGGTGTGAGGATGAGTGTGAGAAAGCTTCTGTGAGTTGTCTACTGCCAGTTTCTACGGACAATGGTGTGAGGATGAGTGTGAGAAAGCTTCTGTGAGTTGTCTACTGCCAGTTTCTACAGACAATGGTGTGAGGATGAGTGTGAGAAAGCGTCTGTGAGTTAAATGTCTACTGCCAGTTTCTACAGACAATGGTGTGAGGATGAGTGTGAGAAAGCATCTGTGAGTTAAATGTCTACTGCCAGTTTCTACAGACAATGGTGTGAGGATGAGTGTGAGAAAGCGTCTGTGAGTTAAATGTCTACTGCCAGTTTCTACAGACAATGGTGTGAGGATGAGTGTGAGAAAGCATCTGTGAGTTGTCTACTGCCAGTTTCTACAGACAATGGTGTGAGGATGAGTGTGAGAAAGCGTCTGTGAGTTGTCTACTGCCAGTTTCTACAGACAATGGTGTGAGGATAAGTGTGGGAATGCAAACTTTGTGACTCCTAATGGTGAGTCTTACTACAATTATCTCACTTGTGGGTTGGTATCCAATGATGTCATTACTTTATGGGTACAATTCACATCGTTTCTCCTGAAAAGTATGATCTTACACTCACAACCACATGAATTCACAACCAATAACTACCCACAATATATTGACTTTGTGAATTTCATAGCCGTCACTTAGGTCTCTTTACTTCCGACACTGTTCAACATCCAATTTAAAGAGGTTTTCATGACTACATAATGTACGTGACATTTACTTTCACTTTCATCATAAAAATTATGCCAACAGTTCTTAAGAGTACCCAGAATACCCATTACAGTGCCACATACCTTGAAGTTAGTATGTCAAAGACGCTGCTCCGATGAAGGCGACATTGTACCATCGCTCATCAAAATGTCACACATCAAGTTGTCACTGGTTATTTAACAATATCTATCATTGCATCAACCATTCTTTCATATCTGAAGAAAATGTCAAGAAATCAGCTCTTTACCCATAATCCTAATTTTTAACCAATGCAGTTCTCTTTGTTTGTATGAGTTTTACAGTCCATCAACAGCCAAGGTCATTTGGGGCCAAACTACAAGTGAAAGCATTATTTAAAAGATCTAAATAAAAGACTCATCAATATTTGCATCTAAAAGATCAGGATAAGACTTAGGCAATTAAGAACTCCAGACAGATTGTTAAATTTTGTTTTTTAAGAAGATTATTTTGTTGTAAAATAGTTTTGGCTAAAACACATGAGAAACTCATGCACAATGTTGATGAAACGACAAAATGTTGAGATACGATGAGATATGATGGAAAATATATTTTGTTCATATTTTGTTTAAAATCGTGATTTCCTTTACAAAACTTAACATATGTGATTATATCTCATGACATGGAACAAATTGTAGATGTCGGAGACAACAAAATATCTTAAAACTTATTTTCAAAAATATTGTAGGGGGTGTGTAGTGCGAGTGAAGTGAGAAGTGCATATTTTGGGAGGTTGCGGTATGTTCATGTTGTGTCTTCTTGTTATAGTGGAACTCTTGCCCTTTTCATAGTGCTATATCACTGAAGCATGCCCCTGAAGACACCAAGCAACACACCTGACTCAGTCACATTACACTGACAACGGGCATAGTATTATGTATGACTGATTTTATATCAATCCTTAACACATCATTTTTTGTTTATCTATTTACTTTTCTATGCATTTTTCCCTCTTTCTCTCCAAAATTTATGCAAAAGAATGCTCAACCACTGACAAGAGCCTAAACAATACTTATCATTCCAACAACAACCTGGAGCCGCAAAGTGTGGCATTATCCCCCCGCGCCCCGCAGTTGATATGAAAACCTATAAATACATCAAGGTCAAAGTAACAATTTTTCAAGTATAACTTTAAATGTATGCAAGTATAATAAAACTGAAAAAAATAACACAGCAGGTAACAAAAAGAAACTGTAATTTCATATTTTTGACAAAGTTTCCATTGTAACAGAAAAATTTCCAAAAATTGAAGGTCCACAACAGCAAAAGGCACAACTAGGGCACTTGTCTGATGTGTACAGTAAGTTTCAAGGAGTTGCGTTGAATGGTTTTGGAGTGATAATCCAGAAACACAAGAATTCCACGGAAGTTGATGTGTCGCCTGCACAGCATCACAAAAAGTAGTTATTTACAGTTGAAAATATTGTAAATGATTAGGTTAAGTTATCAAGTCCCATAACTCTTGCAAATACCGGTATTGATGGATTTTGACCAGTATCGAACCCAAATAAGATCTCATTGATATAAATCAAAATACCAAATTTGGTTAAAATCGGACAATAAATACTAAAGCTATCGAGAGGAAACCATGGATTTATTTGTCTTGATGATTTTAAAGTCCCATAACTCTTGTAAATATTGACGGATTTTGACCATTATTGAACCCATCTGAGATCGCATTGATATAAAACAATTTATAGAATTGGGTTGAAATTGGATGAAAATATTCAAGTTATTGAAGGGGAAACCATGGATTTATCTATTTTGACAATTTTAAAGTCCCATAACTCTTGCCAATAAAGCAGAATGTTTACCATTAATGAACTCATCCGAGATCTCAGTGATATAAAGTAATAAACTAAATTTGGTTGAAATAGGACAAAAATACAAAAGTTATCGCAAGGAAACCATTTCCCAGTAATTTGGTAATTTTTACTAAGTTTCCATGGTAACCGGGAAAAATTCCCAAAATGAAAGGTCTGCTATAGCAAAAGGCATAACTAGGGCACTAGTCTGATGTACAGAGGACTCCACATAATCGAATAACGGTTATTTGAATATTTGGTTATTTGCATAAAATTCTGCGGTCCCGATTTTTTCCTTCTTTATCTTTGTTTTTCAACTTCGTGTATTTGCATAGACTTTTACATGACCTCCGGTTATTTGAATAAAATATTTGGGAAATTCTAAAAATAACATCAAATATTTTTCAATTTTGCAATATATTTTTAGCGAAATTCGCCGGTATATGTTTCAAGATACTTCGCTTTTACTAGAAATCATCATGGTGACAGATTAACGTTATCGTATGGCTTGTTATTTTATGCATGAATCTGCAAAGGTATTCGACGCTGTTACAATTTACGTCAGCAGCGGTTGATCATAAATTTAGTATAATCACCTACTCAAACATCTAATTAAAGCATTTGCACTTTCAAATATGTTTATTTATTAACGTAACGTACCTTAGTTCACGATCGGTTGGAGAAACCATGCTTCCTTACAACAATCGCCATTCATGAGTAGTCTCGTTCAACCAGAGTCTTGTTGACTACGACAGACATGTCCGTATCAAGCGTCTCGTTGAACGAGACATAAAAGCAGGCAAAGACGGCGTGCAATGACTACCGCAAGTTTCATACAGTATGTAGGATACAAAAGATACTTGCTACGTTGTTTCAGTGCTACTTGAATATGCATTAATCTCTGAAATGTTATCAAGCTATTCGCCGTATAGATCAACAATACAGGGAGAATTCTCAAAACACATTTAGGTCCAGTGAACCCATGGCTTCATCACCTGCCGCCATTTTCGAATTCATACACATGTGTAAAAACAACACTACTAGTTGATTGGCACTTTGAAGTTTAATCACGATCGTAAATTCATTTTGCCAGGCAAATGTACGTAAATTTGTTTATTATTTAGGTTCAGAATTGTAGACACAAACTCAATCCTGTTTAGTTATTGCATTTGATATCGATCTTTTAGCTGTTTCTCAAATATTCACATGTCGATCTACGTAAACAAGAATCTAATATTGGAATATTTTTTGTTATTAAACAATTAAAATCGATTTACAACTTCGAAAATAATTACTTGTTGTTCGTTTTCAGTGTAAATAATTTACGTATTTATCAAGTAAACGAAACGATATCTATTTGCCTGTTCACATACATATGTGTGAGGTCAAACGAAGGTGCAAAATGTCATCTCCGCCTATTCGAATACTCCCGTTATTTGCATATTTTCTTCTGGAAAATGACTTATTTTAAGTTACAACTCGGAAAAGAATCGAAGACTGACGGAGCCCAATTTAATATCGCCAGCAAACGCGGTCTATGGGGGACAATAACTGATGTATAATCATGTATGTCTGATAAACACAAAAGTCCATATCAAGAAAAATAATTCATTTAGCCTTTAGTGCATGTGCAAGCAATACAACATTTTTTTTACCTTATTCTATTTCTTGGTGTTTTTTTACCTCATTTTGGGGGTTTTATTTTTCACCTTATTCTATTTCTATTCCATTCTACTTTTTTACCTTAAAGATGCTCCACCGCCGACAGAGCATAAATGATATTCATCATTTGAACAATAATTGGTGTTTAATCGTGTATATATATGTCTAATTAACACAAAAAATAATTTAAAATAATTTACTACGCCTTTGGTGCATGCGCAATCAGTACTTCATTCCATATATGATATAGTGACACGGAATTTTTTCGGGATGCAATTAATCATTTTTCATATTTTTACCTTGAAGTAAAATAAGAAGCTCAAACTTTTCAGTGGTGGTAATGGTATAAAGTAAGTATCTTTTGTAACTGAAGAAAAATACTAAATCGTCTGCTCCTGTGTTTTTATAGTGAAAAAATATCATTTGTCAGCTGTGGAGCATCTTTAATCTATTTCTTTTTTTTTTTTAATTTTATTCGCTTTCTTTTTTTTTAACCTTATTCTATTTCCTGGTTTTTTTTACCTTATTGTATTTCTTTGGGGATTTTTTTTTTACCTTATTCTACATTGTATTTCTTTGGTACGTTTTGTACAGTGTTACATTTCTGATCTTATTATCTTTGGTGTTTTCTGGTTTAATGTCTTTGGATGATGCAGCACTGTACCCAATTAGGTTTTATCTCTTTAAAATGATCCAGTTACACGGCTGACATTTAACAAAAAAAAAGTCATGTGCAAATGAATGGGTGTGTGACTTAAAATGTCAACATCTTAAAATCACTAGAAAGATCCATAAAATTTTCAGAACACATTGACCATAAACTTTCATTTTCCATGTGTCATCAATCCTGAATTATTTTGAAAAGGCATAGAAAATCTCAATTTAATAGTATCAAATTATAACAGTACTTTTCGAAAATAGGCTCTGTTTGTTATCTAGGTTTACAACCTGCATGGCTCAGCCTGATTGTGTATCATCAGACTAAAGTCAGTGTACTGTTAGAGGTGGTCCTGCTGCATAGGACTGCAATATACTTCAATAAACAGATTATGCACACACCTATAAGTATTATTGTCACCAAGTATCACTGAAATCCCTTCAGTAGCTGTATTTAACTAGCCCGGCTTTTGCAAGATAATCAAGCTTATTAAGCTTGTCAGTCGTATTTTGAGTCTAAGTGTCCTACATATTGCTGTAATTATATTTTCCTAAATTCTACTAGCAAAATTTTCTAAGTCATAAATTAAGTCTAAGTTGCATGTCAAACCAATTTGCTTAAAATAACTTTCAGAAGTTTGTGTGAATTGTGTATTAGATTAAATAACCTAGCTTTTGTATTTTCAATGATTACTGTATTACACAGCTATCTAAACATACAAGCATGCTACACCACTGACAAATGATGTTATATCTCTATCAGAAACAGTAGCAGACAAATTAGTATTTTTCTTCAGTTACAAAAGTTCTTTAATTTACACCATTACCACCATTAAAGAGTTTGAGCTTCTCATTTTACTTCATTATAAAAATATTAAATTTACTTAACTGCATCTTGAAAAAATTCTGTAGCACTATAATGTCCTATATGAAATGAATTACTGATTGTGCATGCATTAAAAGCCAAAAAAATTATCTTACATTTTTTTTTCTATTAATTAGATGTATATATACACAATTAAACACCAATCGTTCTTTAAATGGTGAGTATCATGTATGCTCTGTCGGTGGTGGAGCATCTTTACTTTTGAAAATGTTTATCCTTCTCCGACTTTTGGTGTGTTACATTACCAGTTACATCACTAAATTATCCAAACAGAATTATGTATTACTTTATCAATTATGTACACCACAAAAATAGGTACGGAAGTGGCGTTGTTAATGACCTTGGCTCAGTTAATAAGAAGTCAAACCTAATTAACTAAAGTAACTGTAAGAAAGTATTTACTCTGATTTTGACATTTTGAATTTGAATTTTGCATCTACACATTTATACTTTTGTATAGGAAAACTACCTTGAACATGAATCACAACCAGAACAATATACACCGAGCCATTGTTATCAGCTTACACATTTGATAATAGATTAAATGCTACAGTGAACAGGCAACACGGCTGAAACTCATCCGAAATGTTAGGTCTCTACAACACCCAATGGACTCCCAGGAACTATGCCACGGAAAACAATTAAAGCATATTTGAGGCACCAGTATACCAGAAATGGGTTGACAGAAAGAACAGTAGCAATCTTCTCAAGAATATTAAGGATGCAAAAAAGAAATGGCATCGGTCCCCAAAGAAATGAAGCACAAGTATCATAAAAACAGCAAGCTCTAATAAAAGGAATCATTATTGCAATTCAATTTGCAAAAAACGGCTTGTTTTAAATACCAAATGTGACGTGCAGAAGCGAATAGAAAAGGATGGTAATTGTGCTATAGAGTAAACTAACAAATTTTTTGTGCACTATAATTATTTGAGAGTTATTAAAAATGTACTTAAAATCATTGATTCAGAACAAACATTTCTATCTAATTTCAAAACACAAGATTTTATAACTTTCGATTTGGCAATTTTATGAAGCTCTGTTAATGCATTTCTAATTTACTGAAGAAATGTACTTTTAAATAGTAGCTTTAATATCAATCATAATATTAAAACCATTACTAAAATACAGATTACACTTTAAAAACAAATTTCACATTGAATTTCTCATTTGAAAAATAATTTGAATTTTTATTTTATATATTCCTATATATATATTTTATATATTTCCTTATTTTCTCTCTGTCAACACTTTTTTTTAATTTCTTTTCATCTTCCAAGTTTATGGGCTTTTACACTGACAGTGTTTTACACTGACAGTTAGTGCATTCATATAAATTAACCCAACCATCACCATCATCATCACCATCATCATCTTACCATGATCTTATCATCATCATCACCATCATCATCATCTTACCATGATCTTATCATCATCATCATCACCATCATCATCATCTTACCATGATCTTTATCATCATCATCATCATCACCATCATCATCATCTTACCATGATCTTATCATCACCATCATCACCATCATCATACCATGATCTTATCATCACCATCATCATCATCATCATCATCTTACCATGATCTTATCATCACCATCATCATCATCATCATCTTACCATGATCTTATCATCATCACCATCATCATCATCATCTTACCATGATCTTATCATCATCATCATCATCATTATCATCATCATCATCATCATCATCATCATCTTACCATGATCTTATCATCACCATCATCATCTTACCATGATCTTATCATCATCATCATCATCTTACCATGATCTTATCATCATCATCATCATCATCATCATCACCATCATCATCATCACCATCATCATCTTACCATGATCTTATCATCATCATCACCACCATCATCATCTTACCATGATCTTATCATCACCATCATCATCATCACCATCATCATCATCATCTTACCATGATCTTATCATCATCATCATCATCATCATCATCATCATCATCACCATCATCATCATCATCATCATCATCATCATCATCACCATCATCATCATCACCATCATCATCTTACCATGATCTTATCATCATCATCACCACCATCATCATCTTACCATGATCTTATCATCATCGTCATCATCACCATCATCATCTTACCGTGATCTTATCATCACCATCATCATCATCATCATCTTACCATGATCTTATCATCATCATCATCATCATCATCATCTTATCATGATCTTATCATTATCATCACCATCATCATCATCAACATCATCTTACCATGATCTTATCATCACCATCATCATCATCATCATCATCATCATCATCTTACCATGTTCTTATCATCATCATCATCATCATCTTACCATGATCTTATCATCACCATCATCATCATCATCTTATCATGATCTTATCTTATCATCATCATCATCATCATCATCATCATCATCATCATCTTATCATGATCTTATCATCATCATCATCATCATCTTACCATGATCTTATCATCATCATCATCATCATCATCATCTTACCATGATCTTATCATCATCACCATCATCATCATCATCATCATCATCATCATCATCATCACCATCAATCATCATCATCATCATCATCACCATCATCATCATCATCATCATCACCACATCATCATCTTACCATGATCTTATCATCATCATCACCACCATCATCATCTTACCATGATCTTATCATCATCGTCATCATCACCATCATCATCTTACCATGATCTTATCATCACCATCATCATCATCATCATCATCTTACCATGATCTTATCATCATCATCATCATCATCATCATCTTATCATGATCTTATCATCATCATCACCATCATCATCATCAACATCATCTTACCATGATCTTATCATCACCATCATCATCATCATCATCATCATCTTACCATGATCTTATCATCATCATCATCATCTTACCATGATCTTATCATCACCATCATCATACCATGATCTTATCATCATCATCATCATCATCATCTTACCATGATCTTATCATCATCATCATCATCTTACCATGATCTTATCATCATCATCATCATCTTACCATGATCTTATCATCATCATCATCATCTTACCATGATCTTATCATCATCATCATCATCTTACCATGATCTTATCATCATCATCATCATCATCATCATCTTACCATGATCTTATCATCACCATCATCATCTTACCATGATCTTATCATCACCATCATCATCATCATCATCTTACCATGATCTTATCATCACCATCATCATCTTACCATGATCTTATCATCATCATCATCATCATCATCATCATCTTACCATGATCTTATCATCACCATCATCATCTTACCATGATCTTATCATCACCATCATCATCTTACCATGATCTTATCATCACTATCATCATCATCATCATCATCTTACCATGATCTTATCATCACCATCATCTTACCATGATCTTATCATCATCATCATCATCTTACCATGATCTTACCATCACCATCATCATCATCATCATCTTACCATGATCTTACCATCACCATCATCATCATCATCATCATCATCTTACCATGATCTTACCATCACCATCATCATCATCATCATCTTACCATGATCTTATCATCACCAGCATCATCATCTTACCATGATCTTATCATCATCATCATCATCATCATCATCATCAATATCTTATCACCATCATCACCAATATAATCATTATATTCATATTTTTAGTTATCATCAAAAATATTACTGTCATCTTCATTATATTAACATCATAACCATCATATCTTATTAATAACCATCACATTTTCATCATAACCATCCAGGGATCAATCTAGCTCTGATTTATTACCGTTTATTGGTAAATTTCCCCTCAAGGAATGAATTCCCCTCAGGCCTGAAATTCCCCTAAAGATTTAAAAATTCCCCATTTGAAGCTAAAACAAGAGGCCCAGAGGGCCTGTATCGCTCACCTGGTTTTTTTGTTAGTAATTATCACAAGACTCTGACAATAAGAAAAATAAGCAAAATTGACTCCCAAAGTTGAATTTTGAATCACAACCATACAATGATGCTATTGATACCATACAAATATGATATCCAATACATAGGTTCAGAGACAAAGTAATTTATATGAAAATAGTAGCCTAATTGACCTTTTTGACCTCGCATCTATTGCCGTTTAAGGCCCCGGGGGTCAGCCCTATCATTTGTACAATTTCAAATCCCAACCCTATAAGGATGCTACCATTGCATTATAAGTGCTCTTCCATTCTTAGTTGCAGAGAAGAAGTCGTTTATATGGAAATAGCTAAATTGACCCCTTTTGACCCCACCCTTCAGGCCCCCGGGGGGTCAGCCCCATCATTTGCAAAATTTTGAATCCAAACCCTATAAGGATGTAACCATTGCATTATGAGCGCAATCCCATGTTAAGTTGCAGAGAAAAAGTCATTTATATGGAAATTGACCACTTTTGACCCCGCCCCTCAGGCCCCCGGGGGGTCAGCCCTATCATTTGCTCAATTTGGAATCCCCAGCCTACAAGGATGCTACCATTGCATTATGGGTGCTATACCATGCTTAGTTGCAGAGAAGAAGTCATTTATATGGAAATAGCCAAATTGACCCCTTTTGACCCCGCCCCTCAGGCCCCCGGGGGGTCAGCCCCATCATTTGTACAATTTTGAATCCCCACCCTATAAGGATGCTACCATTGCATTATGGGTGCTATACCATGCTTGGTTTCAGAGAAGAAGTCGTTTATATGGAAATAGCCAAATTGACCCCTTTTGACCCCGCCCCTCAGGCCCCCGGGGGGTCAGCCCCATCATTTGTACAATTTGGAATCCCCACCCTATAACGATACTACAATTGCATTATGAGCTTATGGGATACCGCAGCGTCCGGCGTCCATCGTCCGGCGTCCGGCGTCCGTCGTCCGTCAACAATCGACTTCTTCTCCATAACCGCTGGTCGGATTTCAACAAAATTTGACTGGTAGCATCCTTATAGGCTACTAACTGAAAATTGTACAAATGATGGGGCTGACCCCCTGGGGGCCTATCATAACCATCATATCTTTTTCATAACCATCATATCTCTATCATAACCATCATATCTCTATCATAACCATCATATCTCTATCATAACCATCATATCATTATCGTAACCATCATATCTTTATCATAACCATCATATCTTCATCATAACCATCATATCTTCATCATAACCATCATATCTTCATCATAACCATCATATCTTTATCATAACCATCATATCTTCATCATAACCATCATATCTTCATCATAACCATCATATCTTCATCATAACCATCATATCTTCATCATAACCATCATATCTTCATCATAACCATCATATCTTTATCATAACCATTATATCTTTATCATAACCATCATATCTTCATCATAACCATCATATTTCTTCATCATAACCATCATATCTTTATCATAACCATCATATCTTTATCATAACCATCATATCTTCATCATAACCATCATATCTTCATCATAACCATCATATCTTCATCATAACCATCATATCTTCATCATAACCATCACATCTTCATCATAACCATCATATCTTCATCGTGACCATCACATCATCATCATAACAATCATATCTTCATCATAACCATCATATCTTTATCATAACCATCATATCTTTATCATAACCATCATATCTTCATCATAACCATCATATCTTTATCATAACCATCATATCTTCATCATAACCATCATATCTTCATCATAACCATCATATCTTCATCGTAACCATCACATCATCATCATAACAATCATATCTTTATCATAACCATCATATCTTTATCATAACCATCATATCTTCATCATAACCATCATATCTTCATCATAACAATCATATCTTCATCATAACCATCATATCTTCATCGTGACCATCATCTTCATCGTGACCATCATCATCATCATCATAACAATCATATCTTCATCATAACCATCATATCTTCATCATAACCATCATATCTTCATCATAACCATCATATCTTCATCATAACCATCATATCTCATCATCATAACCATCATATTGTCATCATCATAACAATCATATCTTCATCATAACCATCATTTCTTTATCATAACCATCATATCTTTATCATAACCATCATTTCTTTATCAAAACCATCATATCTTTATCATAACCATCATATCTTCATCATAACCATCATTTCTTTATCATAACCATCATATCTTTATCATAACCATCATATCTTCATCATAACCATCACATCTTCATCATAACCATCACATCTTCATCATAACCATCATATCTTCATCATAACCATCACATCTTCATCATAACCATCACATCTTCATCATAACCATATATCCATCATATCTTCATCATAACCATCAATCTTCATCATAACCATCATATCTTTATCATAACCATCATATCTTTATCATAACCATCATATCTTCATAACCATCATCATAACCATCATATCTTCATCATAACCATCATATCTTTATCATAACCATCATATCTTTATCATAACCATCAATCTTCATCATAACCATCATATCTTTATCATAACCATCATCATATCTTCATCATAACCATCATATCTTTCATCATAACCATCATATCATCTTCATCATAACCATCATATCAATCTCATATCTTCATCATAACCATCATATCTTCATCATAACCATCATATCTCATTAACCATCATCTCATCATAACCATCATATCTTTATCATAACCATCATATCATCATCATAACAATCATATCTTCATCATAACCATCATTTCTTATCATAACCATCATATCTCATCATAACATCATATCTTCATCATAACCATCATTTCTTCATCATAACCATCATATCTTTTTAACATCATCATAACCATCATTATCTTCATTCAATAACCATCATTCTTCATCATAAATCTTCATCATAACCATCATTCTTCATCATAACCATCATATCTTTATCATAACCATCATCATCATCTCAATTATCATAATAACTTATCATCATCATATCTTTATCATAACCATCATTTCTTCATCATAACCATCATATCTTCATCATAACCATCATATCTTTATCATAACCATCATATCTTCATCATAACCATCATCATAACCATCATATCTTTATCGTAACCATCATATTCTTCATCATAACCATCATATCTTCATCATAACCATCATATCATCATCATAACCATCATATCTTCATCATAACCATCATATCATTATCATAACCATCATATCTTCATCATAACCATCATATCTTCATCATAACCATCATATCTTCATCATAACCATCATATCTTCATCATAACCATCATATCTTCATCATAACCATCATATCTTCATCATAACCATCATATCTTTATCATAACCATCACATCTTCATCATAACTATCATATCTTCATCATAACAATCATATCTTCATCATAATCATCATTTCATCATCATAACCATCATATCTTCATCATAACAATCATATCTTCATCATAACCATCACATCTTCATCATAACCATCATATCTTCATCATAACCATCATATCTTCATCATAACCATCATATCTTTATCATAACCATCATATCTTCATCATAACCATCATATCTTCATCATAACCATCATATCTTCATCATAACCATCATATCTTCATCATAACCATCATATCTTCATCATAACCATCATATCTTTATCATAACCATCATATTGTCATCATCATAACAATCATATCTTCATCATAACCATCATATCTTTATCATAACCATCATATCTTCATCATAACCATCATATCTTTATCATAACCATCATATCTTCATCATAACCATCATATCTTCATCATAACCATCATATCTTCATCATAACCATCATATCTTTATCATAACCATCATATCTTCATCATAACCATCATATCTTCATCATAACCATCATATCTTTATCATAACCATCATATCTTTATCATAACCATCATATCTTCATCATAACCATCATATCTTCATCATAACCATCATATCTTTATCATAACCATCATATCTTCATCATAACCATCATATCTTCATCATAACAATCATATCTTCATCATAACCATCATATCTTCATCATAACCATCGTATCTTCATCATAACCATCATATCTTTATCATAACCATCATATCTTCATCATAACCATCATATCTTCATCATAACCATCATATCTTTATCATAACCATCATATCTTCATCATAACCATCATATCTTCATCATAACCATCATATCATCATCATAACCATTTTATCTTTAATCTTCATCATTATCGATCATCATTTATCCTGCAACTGCCGCACGTACTGACGGATAACTACTGCCAGATAAACTTGTGCTTTATCCGTCAATTTGTACCGTAATTTCCCTAATGAGGGCGCCGGGCGTGGGTAAATGGCTTGGGGGGGGGGGGGGGGGAGGGGGGGGGGGGGGGGGGGGGGGGGGCGCTGTTATTTGAAACCAATTTTAGATGTTTTTTTTCAGAAACAGACTATAGTCATCTTGCTTTTAGTTTCGTATTTATCTGAAACTTACTATAACCAACTTACGTTTTGAAGTCAAGTAAGTATTGAAATTACAGTATTATGAACAAATGTATGCACCAGAAGTATTAAACATTGGTTAAATATGTCTGTTTCACGGAATTTTGGCATTTCATGCTAGCCTGATTGTTTACCATGCATACATGGCGGATGGTGCATTCGATTGTTGCTTTCGTTTTGTGGCAGATGGGAAATACCTACAAGAGCACACAATAAAATGCGTAGAAATGATAACATTCCTGTTATTTAGGAACCTTTATTAAGATATACAGTAAGTATTCATAAAACCTGTATAGACTGTGATCGCTAAGATGTTGTTGCCAGTTAGTCTTCATCCATACACGTGTGTGGGGCATTCAAGTGACACGTTTTGTTTTGAACATGGCGTTCTCGCTGTTTCTATGTGTAAACACTTGGCAAAGTTGTTCTAAGTTGCACAATGCAATAAATTTATAGCTAATCAGATATCTGTTAAGCATCAGATTGAAGTGAAACAGTATTTTATTAGCGTCTGCTAAGACAAATCGTCACAATCTGGCACAAAAATTGTATGAAATTAGTTGATTTTTTTCAGCAAAAATCATGGGGCGCCCTTATTAG
The DNA here is from genome assembly GCF_041381155.1 of Argopecten irradians. Lineage (NCBI taxonomy): Eukaryota > Metazoa > Mollusca > Bivalvia > Pectinida > Pectinidae > Argopecten > Argopecten irradians. The sequence goes on from NC_091148.1 coordinate 25,529,805, forward strand.
AGGAGGCACTCTTAATAGGGTAGGGAAAATACGGTATTCATATTGTTTCAGTCATATTACATGCTGAATAAAATTACTGGTACTGTTTGTGAACGCTCTTATATTTTTCCCACAACAGTAAAAAGGAGTACACACTCATTCGGTTTAATGAATGAATCTTTTCCTCCGTATCAAAGATGCGTCTCGCTTCGGGCGAAACCAAGTGAATAACTGGCAATTTTCTGCGTTTCGAATGTCATGATAGTTGCAGGATAAAAAGATTACACTGGTAGCATATGTCACCAAAATAAACCTTGTATTGGCTTTCCTAAGTCTCGCACCAAAATAAACCTTGTATTGTTTTGTTCTCGTTTATCAGCTTTTACATGGCCATATAATGGCCTTTGTCAATAATGGCCAAAATATTTTTCTTAGTTATTGTAATTAGCACCCAAGATGCTTCAAAATTGTAACAAAGGCAGGACCCTAATTAGGGAAACCAAATCTAAGTGGAGGAAAAACAAGAGGTCAAGAGGGCCTGTGTCGCTCCCCTGGTTTGTAATGCCAAGTAATGTTCTAAGTACAGGTTCATTGTTTCTTTTCTGAAGGAATTTGAATATTTACCTCTAATTCCCCAATTGGGCCCAACCCCTCCTGCCCCCTGGGGGGTCAGAGCCAAAATTTATACAAGTTCTGTTCCCCTTCCCCCATGGATGTTTGTGGCCAAATTTGGTCACAATTCATGCAGAACTCTAGGACAAGTAACGATTTATAGGATTTGCCTCTATTTCCCCTATTGGGCCCCACCCCTCCTGCCCCTGGGGGGTCAGAGCCAAACTTTATATAAGTTCTGTTCCCCTTCCCCCATGGATGTTTGTGGCCAAATTTAGTTACAATCCATGCAGAACTCTAGGACAAGTGGCAATTTATAGGATTTACCTCTATTTCCCCTATCCACCCCTCCTGCCCCTCCTTCCCCCGGGGGGGTTCAGAGCCAAAATTTATACAAGTTCTGTTCCCCTTCCCCTAAGGATGTTTGTGGCCAAATTTAGTTACAATCCATGCAAAACTCTATGACAAGTAGCAATTCAAAGGAAATGTTTGCGGACTGATGGATGACGGACGCCGTGCCATGACATAAGCTCACCTGGCCTAGACAGAAATAAGCTCACCAGCCCTTCGGGCCTGGTAAGCTAAAAACAAGAGGCCCAGAGGGCCAGTATCGCTCACCTGGTTTGTAATGCCAAGTAATGTTCTAAATAAAGGTTCATTGATTGTTTCTTTTCTGAAGGAATTAGAATATTTACGTCTAATTCCCCTATTGGGCCCCACCCCTCTTGCCCCGGGGGGTCAGAGCCAATATTTATACAAGTTCTGTTAGCCTTCCCCCAAGGGTGTTTGTGGCAAAATTTGGTCACAATCCATGCAGAACCCTAGGACAAGTAGCGATTAATAGGATTTACCTCTATTTCCCCTATTGGGCCCTGCCCCTCCAGCCCCCGGGGGGTCTGAGCCAAAATTGATACAAGTTCTGTTCCCCTTCCCCCATGGATGTTTGTGGCCAAATTTGGTCACAATCCATGCAGAACTCTAGGACATGTAGTGATTTATAGAATTTACCTCTATTTCCACTATTGGGCCCAACCCCTCCTGCCCCCTGGGGGGTCAGAGTCAAACTTTATACAAGTTTTGTTCCCCTTCCCCCATGGATGTTTGTGGCCAAATTTGGTCACAATCCATGTAGAACTCTAGGACAAGTAGCGATTTATAGGATTTACCTCTATTTCCCCTATTGGGCCCCGCTTCTCCTGCCCCCGGGGGGTCAGAGCCAAAATTTATACAAGTTCTGTTCCCCTTCCCCCATGGATGTTTGTGGCCAAATTTGGTCACAATCCATGTAGAACTCTAGGACAAGTACCGATTTATAGGATTTACCTCTATTTCCCCTATTGGGCCCCGCCCCTCCTGCCCCCGGGGGGTCAGAGCCAAAATTTATACAAGTTCTGTTCCCCTTCCCCCAAGGATGTTTGTGGCCAAATTTGGTTACAATCCATGCAGAACTCTAGGACTAGTAGCGAATTAAAGGAAATGTTGACGGACAGACAGACTGACGGCGGACGACGGACGACGCGCCATGACATAAGCTCACTGGCCCTTCTGGCCAGGTGAGCTAAAAACTTGGAAAAAAGTCAGCCATAAGTCTTTCCGTAATCATGTCACAGTATACACATGCATATGCCTTCTTTTGAAACGGTGCTAATTATAGCAGATACGGTAGTTGAAACCCAATATCTTTCTTGGAACAGAGCACAACGATTAAAGCAACTGGATGAACACTACAGTTTGTACCAGGTATTGTTTCATGTAAAGACTTATGGTTTTCAAGACTTAGAGGTTGTAGTAATTAAATCATGATATTCAACAGCATCTCTCCTTGAAAGTTCTTTCCGACTTCCTTCTGCGTGATTTAATCTATTGTAAAATGAAATCTATGGATGCATGAACTAAGGACCATGTAATTAGATTTTCAGTATTAAATTATCACCAGCCGAAGAGGAGAGAATTACAACTGCCAACATGGAGTATGCAATAAGTCATGTAACTATACAACAATTGTTGAAGTATAAGAAGTAAATATAGGCATGCATCTTAAATGGGAATGAAATGAGCACAAATTTAAGATTCGTTTTATTACATAACTACATCAACCTCCGTTTTGAAGAATCTCAATGTCAAAAAGTGTAGCAAAAATCGTGCAGAGACCCACCATTTTAAGTCGAGATGTCCTTGAATTTGTAAGTTGCGTCACTGAAAATTATTTCGACGTCAAATTTTACGATATCATAATGCGTTTCCAGCCAATGAAATCTTTCCATGAATTACAGTAGTGACATATGCCGATAACAAATTATATCGACAAAGGCGACAGAAAGATATGTGATATTACTTTTTATATTAGATTTCAAGCTGCAAATATCTTATAACATTAAAAGCTGAGAACTTCTGGTAGCTCCAAATGAATTCTCTAATTTGCTTGCATCTTCTGCAATAAGATTTATCTACAGTTTATCATTAAGGGTAAAAATCTTATAAATTTTAAATACATCCTTGTTAAATTTGATACATGTAGTTCAGGAATTTGTTTCAAAATTTTAGCTCAATTTTAGAACAAGTTCAAAAACAATTTCAAAAATAGCAGAAAATGTACAAATCAATTAATTCAACTTAGAAAGATATATTTGTTACAGGTTTACCATCTATTATGAATGCAAATGCTACTAATTATTATTTATCAAAAGTTAAAATTAAATGATGGTGTGGGAGACCTCTACAGACAGTTGTTACTTATATGCTACCTATATACAAACACTGTATTCGCCCCAATAAGCACCCAGGGCGCTTAAAAAATTGAAGCAAAATAAGGGGGCGCTTAATAGGAACAAATTTGGATTATCCTTTCATAAATTTATTTTACAAAGTAAGCAATAAATCAATTTGCAGAAGAAATCAGTAAGGAAACCAACACAGCTTTCATATTTTCAGTCTGCATTTAATTCAAAGTAAGGGATAATTAAAGCCTAAAAAGGGGAGGGGCAGAGGGGCACTAATCGGGCTTAGAGGCGCTTATTGGGATGAATATGGTATGTCCATATAAGTATATAACAATTCATCCCTACAGATGGCATCCATTGTGGTTTTTGTTTGTTTTTTGGGTTTTTTTTTCTGTAATCAATTTCATTGCAGATAGAAAATTTGCAGAATGAAATTTCAAACTTCATGCAGCCATGGAAATTCAATAACATTTCATTAATTTAGGATTAAAACCATTATGATCATGTTAGAATCTGTTTCACCTCTTTGTAATTAGAACAAAGGAGTTTCAGGCTGCTGCATGAACTCTGCTATTAATGACAACTCTTGTTTAATTACGATAGTGTGTCAGGCTTAATGTCGCCAGCTTAAGCAAAAACAGAGACACTGATATTTATGGAATCGGAGCCCCTGCACACGCGGCAAGCACTGACTATTTCAATTAACATCTCCTTGAATAATGTATGTACATGTTAGCCGTTTGGAATCTTCACTGTAGAAGATTTGGTCATAATTCTTTGGAAAGTGGCTTGTTCAGCCAATGTCCTTGGAGCCTAGACCCAAAGATGACATTAATCTTATTTTGTTGGACAACTTTTAAATTAATTGACAATGCAAGGCTACCATTTTATAAGCAGAAATCAAATATGTCTAAACAAAAATAATCTTTTTATAATCTTTGATTTAGGAAATGTAGAAGAAAAGGTAATATTTTTTTTTTAAAAATTGATATTCCATTCTGCTGAAATATCAATGGATGGCACTATTAAAAAAGACGGGTTCCTGTATTTTTGCAATCAAATTTCATTCACTACGTAACATTTTTTATTTTTCTCTCTAGGTTTTTTAAGTTTTCTTTTTTGTTGAATTTAAATCTTTGATAATAAAATTATAGGCAAACTGAAAATATGATATAGTTTCTTTATCTTTTTTTTTTTTTTCATTTGCTTTTGCGTGTTGATTTTTATACAATTATTGAGCCCATTAAGTTTCAAATTTAATTTCAAGTCATTTGCTCAAAGATCTGTAAGTTTCTATTGTTATAATTTGGAATCAAGGACCAAATGTGCTAAATTTTTTTGTAAAGATTGCCTTCCATGTTATTGTATGAGGTGTGTTGCGTGTATGTTGTGCGAGGTGCATGTTTTAGGAGACTATGGTATATTCGTGTTGTGTCTTCTTGTATATTGAAACTGGTGCCCTTTTTATAGTGCTATATCACTGAAGTATGCCGCCGAAGACACTAAGCAACACACCCCACCCGGTCACATTATACTGACAACGGGCGAACCAGTCGTCCCACCCCCTATATGTTAATGCGTTTAGCAGGAGCAGAACTACCAATTCTATAGACTTTAGTATGTCTTGACCAGGGGACAGAACCAAGAGTCTACTTCACAAGGGCGAGTGCCCAACTAAAGGCCAAGAGTGAGGTGGTATCAAGGAAGATATTAGTAAGAAGAAAGTTAGTGTAAGTAAGAAATGATAAGATCTTAAGTTTAATCACCTTTTACAATCATGCAATAGGGGCAGCAGGTATAATTCTAATGTCCAACCTGTACATAACATGCAAGGCATTATTTGAGACATATAGTATTATTTCTGTGATGTGTGTTTGTTTTCTAATTATTTTTGATAAAAAAAATATATGGATAGGGCTTTCATCAATAGGAAAATTCTGATGATAACAAAATCAACTTCTGTTTTAATACTTATTGATAGTCGAAATTTTCTACTTTGTCGATAGTCATTATCTAATTACTGACTTGACATGGCCTAAAATTATCTGGGTGAGATTCATTTCAGACAATGTATGGATATAATATTTCTACAACATCGCCGTCAAGTTGTATGTAATGTTGCCGTGTAACCAGTTTTGACAGATTAATCTCCGGACATAAGAGATTTAAAGATGTTTTCACACAATATTGAGCTTCAAAACTACTAAAATCGCAGCGCAGATAACTATATTTACTTTCGATATCATTTCTTCCAAGTGATTTGTTTGCTTTTTACTGATAAGCACATTGAAAATACCCAGATATATATCGGGTGATATCTGACAAGTACTAATTATCAATATCCTAAATTTATAATTTGAAATATGTAAAGTACCAGACCTTTCATACTAATATAGCAATACTAATACGACAATGATTAACAGCCAGGATACATAAAATTATTTGACATGTTTTATTTTGCCTATCGTATCATCTTATGAGTTATGATTCAAAAAGCGTTGCATGCTGTGCAAATGATTTTTTCATGCACATGGCACTCACGACCAAATTTAATTCAGTCTCTCATAGGCATAAACAGTGCAACTTCCATCCCAAAGTCGGCAACCATATTTGTACCTCAAACGCTACAACTAGCTTATTAACTTTTTTTTTTTTGCAGCACTGTTACAATTCAAAGCGTATGGTCAAATGGAAGAAACTCGAAAAGTTTATGAAAACGGCCTTTCTTTTAACTACTCTAACGAGGCTAAATTGATTGGTCATTCCAAATTAGACATATGGTAGTTATGGATTGTCATTAGTAAAAATGCACAGGGAGTCTAAAACCGGTCGTTGTAGACAGGCGGTCATTAGAGAATGTTTGACTGTAATTAATAATTCTGTGTCTTACCTTTTCTGTAACCCTGGTAAGAGTAGTCACTATAAGGACATTTAGGGACATTCGCCTCTTTACCCCATCATACAGTCAGGTGGTTATAGTGAAAACCTGTAACATAGTAGAAATGAATATAGTCAAATACTGTTGGTATTTTCTAATTTCTCATATCTGTCTATGATTTCTAGAAACAATCAAAAGCAACAGCTCAAGTCAACAAGAGATACCAAAACGATCTTGACACCCACCAAAGAATGATCAATGTCTTGAAAATAGACTTTATCAATCAACATTTACATCCTTTCAATACAGGTGGTAACTTAAGATGTTTTCATCTTTCAAGGTGGAGGATGTGGAGGAATACAAGGACCCCAGAGTGTACATAACAGACATATTAGATTTTGACTTAAATAGATAAACTTGACATTTAATTTGAAGCCTTAACAGTGGAATATTAATGTGGCCTTGATATTGAAGTGTGGCCTTGACATCGAAATGTAGCCTTGACACTGAAGTATGGCCTTGACATTGAAATGTAGTTGACATTGAAGTGTAGCCTTGACATTGAAGTGTAGCCGTGACAATGAAATGTAGTTGACATAGAATTGTAACCTTGAAATTGAAATGTAACCTTGAAATTGAAATGAAACCTTGACACTGAAGTGAAGTGTAACTTTTACATTGAAATGTAACCTTGACATTGAAGTGTGGCCTTGACAATCTGTGGCCTTGACATTGAAGTATATAGCCTGAATCAACATTGAATTGTAGCCTTGACATCAAAGTGTAGCCTTGACATTGAAGTGTAACCTTGACATCAAAGTGTAGCTTTGACATTGAATTGTAGCCTTGACATCAAAGTGTAGCCTTGACATTGAAGTGTAACCTTGACATCAAAGTGTAGCTTTGACATCAAAGTGTAGCCTTAACATTGAAGTGAAGTCTCAAGGACTGATGCTCATAAATGTGCAATGGGTAATATATTCATGTTAAAACCTGCAAAACCATATTTATAATTGACAGATAATCAGCTTTTAATCAAACAGAATGTGACTTAATTTACATTTTGTATTGAGTATGCTATGAGTTTTTCCTTGACAGGAATATATAGGTACATTTTGTACATACATGTGACTTAATTTACATTTTGTATTGAGTATGCTATGAGTTTTTCCTTGACAGGAATATATAGTACATTTTGTACATACATGTGCATTTAAAGATACAAAGTGTGCATGGCTACATACAAGCCTCATAAATGATTGGTCATTTTTAATCAAGTTTATTAAACATTCAATTTCTTTGTTTCTACAAGAGATTTTTCACCATTATCAAATACAAATTTGATTCATTTCATATGGTAACAGAAAAAATAATTATCAACATGAAAATAATACAGAAGGTGGAAATTACAAATGCTCTGTAAGGCATGCCACCTCGTTACATGTAACAGGTGTGGCCTCAGTAAATGTAACAGCAATTGTGATTTCCGAACAGCTTTGGTGATACAACAACTGCGGCAGGTATTTGCTGGGTTTACAGTCTATTCTACCCATCAATTATCATAATCAATTACAGGCCTGGCAACCAATGGCCACTCTTGTTACATGTCCCCTAAACGTAATTGGTAGATCTAATTTCTTTGTCCAGTTAAAATACCGGTCATCTCCTTTTGTCCACTTTAGCGATATCTTCTGCTTGACACATTCTATTTATTCAGAAGAGATTCTGGTTATTTTTTACTAATTTGTCCCTGAACATTAATAATGGACTGGTCCAACATTTGAATCAGAGGTGTCTAATTGTGTCTTGGGGGTTTGAGGACTACTCTAGCTCCATTACTTAGCTTATTTCACATCCAAGATTTATTTCCATGTTTTGGGATGAAAAGTTCGTGTAGAACAAACAAAAAACTTGATTTAAATTTTGTTCATTTACATTCAGGTGTTTCATTTAAGTCCAGCAAGAATTTAGAATAAATCTCACTTCATTTTTACATAATAATCACATCTAAGGTTTATAATGTCTTAATAAACTGATATTAATCCCTGCAAGGTTTTTTTTATTTTTAGTAATGACAATCTATAGAGTCATTTAAACTAGACCAGATCATAATGCAGGGCTTTCTCTCACTTAAATGGGAAGGGAATTTGGAAATTTCCAGAAGTAAACTCCATTTTTGGGAATTTGGCATAAATAATATTGATGCGTCCAATGGTTTTTATATGAAAAACTTAGCAAAAATTGACAAAATTAATACATTTTCATAATAAATATGCATGTATGTTTAAGCTGGTTTAACCACAGTGAATGTGACACAAACCTATCTCAGATTCTGTAAGTTGGGATATTTTGGATGTGTTCATATTTTGGATTCTCTTTGCTCGAGTTTAATAAATCCCTTATTACTCGAAAGCGATGCAATAACCTTTTCTTATTTTGCGTTTAGTATGAAAGTGCCAAACTTTAACACACCAAACTTTGGCTACATATTTATTTGTTTGTATTATCAATACATCTACATGTCATTTATTAGGTATGTGAATAAATCACGCAATAACTGACTTACTGCATGCTTCTTAACCTCAAACAAAAGACAGGTTGATTGAAAAAAAAAACCCTTTCCATCTCTATACCCCAACTCTCCCATTGTTCTCTGTATGATTTACCTGTACCTATTATGCTTTTGAGCACTTTTCGGTATTAGAGGTTCTTTGCTCAATTGTAACACATCAGTTTGTCATTGTCCATCGTAAGGAGCACAAAGGGTTTTGCAATGTGTAGAAATAAAAACTTTGAGTCTGCAAAATGCTGCATCAACATGTTTTTAGGAGAGACCGGTATGCACAGTATGAAAAAATTTGATTAATATCAAGCTCTGTTTAGCCATTGCAAGAAAATAACTTATTTTCTTGCGATGGCTAAACAGAGCTTGATATTAATCAAATTTTTTATAAGTAAATGAAAAAAGAAATTGTCGGAAACTTTAAATGTACATCTTATATAAAATTAATTCCATCTTAGCTTTCAATTGATAAAATGCATACATATTAATACCAAGGCATCATTTGTTGATATAAAGGTTGATGAGGAGTTAAAACTTTTCCTTATAATACGAAGTTGCTATCATATAATAATTAATTGAAATGATAATTAATGAAGCTTTTAAATAAATGACATGTAGATGTATTGATCATACAAACAAATAAATACAAAGTTTGGTGTGTCAAAGTTTGGCACTTTCATGCTAAACGCCAAATATGTGTGATTATTAATCACTTCTAATGAAGACCAATATCAAAGCTGTTGTCTTTGTATTGATAAGACTCTCAAAACCAACCATGTCGGTATTTCATTGGTGCGGGATCTATGTGCATATATGCAAAGTAAATCTTCACGACATTTTTCTTTTATCAAATCAACACATGCGCCAAAATTTTACATCGGGTAACACCAAATTTAAACGCAACAAAATTTAACCACCTTATTTTCATAAAAAAAAAATGCCAATTATTTTCAATACCAAAATATCCCAATTTACGGTACCTACAGTATCAAGAATGTGCTTAATATTAGAAATGCAATATATATCACAAATAACATGTTTAAAAATTAGACAGATTCGGGACCAATAACTGGTCAAGTAATAGTCTTGTAGCCACAAATTGGGAGGGGGGGGGGGTGATATGGCCATTTTCAATTGGGAACGTGATCCTATATGTCAGTCCCAAACAATATAGCCCATGCTGTGGGTACTGATGCCTCCATACAACACAAAATACACACAGCTTTATATGACTCGAAGGCCTATTTTAAAAACCAGGACACAAGTAACATTTTAAAAAGGACATAAAAAAAAACAGCGTTTGCACTAAAGGGCACTTGTTTTCTTTCATTATCAATAGATAGAGGTTACCAATGGGGTCTTCCCTTACAAATTGTCAATTTTTAAAGACGTAAATAACATACGATGAAATAAATGGATTTAAACTTGGCCTAATTGCTCTGCATTGTGCCTCTGTCAGAATCGTAAATCCGTAAGAGAATGGGGTGAACGGGAGGGATATGGAGCCAAAGGGGAGAAAATTATAGAATATCTGTACCTATAGAAATCATGGAGCCAAGGGGGAGAAAATTATAGAATATCTGTACCTATAGAAATCGTAGACCTTTAATGATAGATGTAAAAGATGTTAGCCTAATTCAGTTTTTTGAGAGAAAGAAATTCAAAGAATACAGAAATACAGACAAGAGATCCCACAGGGATCTTGGCGCACACCAAAGAATGATCTATGTCTGACAATGGAAGGATGGATCTTTTCTCTACTTTTTAAACTTTTTCAAACATACTACACATAAAATTTGAGACAGATCGCTTCAGTACCTTTTGAGAAACAGCAGTAACAAACTTCAACTATCAAAATCCAAGATGGCTCCTTGGCGGCCATCTTGTACAATCAATCGGCCCCAAATTGGAATATATGCACAACAAGGGCCCTAAGGGAACCTACATGTGAAATTTGAGAATGATCCATTCAATACTTTCTGAGAAATAGCGATAACAAAATTTTAACTATCAAAATCAAAGATGGCTGTGCCTGGCTGCTGTGGCCATCTTGTAGGCTTGAATCTAAAATTGATCTTAGCCAATCAAAAAGCAATATACACAACTAGGTCCCTAGGGGAACCTACATATGAAATTAATGACACAGATCCGTTCTGTACTTTCTGAGAAATAGCAATAACAAACCTTAACTATCAAAATCCAAGATGGCCGCCTGGCGGCCATATTGTTCACTGATAGGTCTTAAAACGCAATATGCATAACTAGGGCCCTAGGGGAACCTACTTATGAAATTTGAGAAAGATCCCTTCAGTACTTTCTGAGAAATAGCGATAACAAACTTTAACTATCAAAATCTAAGATGGCTGCCTGGCTTTGATGTATATTAAACACACATTTCCCCATTTCAATAATCACAGTACCTCAAGTCATTTGAAAAGGAGGGGCCATTCCATGTGTTATTTACAACATCTATATCATAAAAGTGCTTGAGAATGTTCCTATAGGAGTAAAGCGCACAAGTGACCGGGATTGACTGGTACTACTAAAAACGGATACCGGTAATAATTTCCGGATTTCACTAGCTGTGCATTTATACACTATTTATTTATTGTTTTAAATCATTTTTAAGATCGTTTTTTACATTATGGAAAATAAAACAACAACAAATGACACATATTACTCTGCATATCTTCATTGTCATTGATTTTCAAGGGTTTTTCAAAACTTTTATTGATTTTCAAGGGTTTTTCAAGGCTTTAAAACCATTTTCAAGGGTTTTTCAAGAATTAGCATCATTTTCAAGGTTTTTCAAATCTGTGCGAACCATGATGTAGCATTAGCCTAGTATCATAGCGAGCGCAGCGAACTCTTGTAATAGTGGTGTCTCGTTATTCTATGTAATTCATCCATATATGTAGAGTTGGAAAACTTTATCGCAAACCGGAAACAGAGAGTCAACACAATATCTAGCATCGCGCAAGACAGTATCCAAAGTCACACTCTCGCGTGATATACAAACAAGAAATGCTTGGAAAACTTGGAAAAATTCAAAAGGAAAAAATTAGTGAAAGATAAACGTTCAAATTTATTATTACCTGGATCTAAGAATTACATTTTGTCCTGAATTTCAATTTAAAAGCCCTTTTACGTGAGAAGTTGCTTCGGAATTTTCCGATTGGCAACGGAGAATGAGGTTGAGATATAATTTGTAGCCGCAGTAATGTATTTTTGTAAAACGTGAAAGTAGAAGTATCCTGTGTTCAATATTTTTTCTTGTTATAAACTCAATGCCAGTAATTCAGCAAAGCTATGATTCTAATAATTAATAATTCTATAAATGGTTTCTAGCAGTACAGTTTTTCAGCACACACAATAATAATAATAATATTAACTTACATTATATATAATAATAATAATAAAAATACTGTAAGAGGTTTCTTCATAATTCCAATCGTTCTGAAATCAGAACGATTTTTTAAGTGTTCCAGCAAAATTAATGTAGTGTAACTTACTTACTTTTGGAGAAAATCGACTTTTTGTGTCCCTATTTCCCCGATCCAGATATTCACTTTTGCCATACTTGGAAGGTCTTTATCACTACGGTGTTTATTCCCGTTGAAAACAAGCATTCTGACGCCCTTCGTGGGTTAAGTTCATTTTACGAATTTAAAGTCAACAAAAGAAGCGGAACAATATCAAGAAACAATGCATTTTCAGCTCTAATATCGACATTAGTCGGGCACAGAACTCGATACCGGATAATAAGAATTTCCTGTAATATATGCAATAGGAAAATCTTACGATGTCAGTAAATAAATGTTTAATTTCTTTCGTTTGATTCAATTTCTAAATTTGATGACTTGATCCCGAACATTCCAGTGACGTCACTTTTAGTAGGAGTGAATGAATCGGCAGTCAGTCCCGCCAAACAGTGACGTCACAATCACCAGAATGACGTTGCTTACATATTTCCCACGGTAGTCAAAAGGAGTACACACTCATTCGGTTTAGTGAATGCATCTTTTCTTGATCATCAAAGAAGCGTTTCGCTTTGAATGAAATCGTGTAAATAACAGGAAATTTGCTTTCGTTTTGAATACCATCTTTTGTATATATAATGAAAAAGTTGCAGGATAAACAGAATACACAGTCACTATCTTACAATACAAGTTGTATTTTGGTGTCGACAGTGAAAACCAAGATGACTCGGCAACAACTCCTCATCTCAACGCACAAACGGTGGCGGCATCGATATTAATTATAGCAAAATAAAAATGTCCAACGTTGGAAATATTGCAAGTACATTCATTATTTACATACACCAGTATCTAGAATAATCTTTTATTTCATCTAGACTAAATAACTGGCAAATTCCATACACCGCCTACAAGGAGACGTCCTTGGCCTAACCAAGGATTTATAAGTGAGAAGGATTCGTGACTGTCTCTTTACACTACTAAACACCACACGAGACGCCTATGAACCGGGAATAAAAACCGTTTTTCTCAACAAATACTTGTCTTATCAAGTCAAACGAAACACCAATGTAAAGTTTATTAAATTTTACAACGTTTATAACTTGCTTTAAGGACGGAAAAATTAGAAAATATGTCTTAAATTTTCGTTAAAAAGTACGACAGCTCATGAAATGACGGCCCCGCTTCAGAAAGTAAGACGGTAACCCTCGCACCCGCAAGCTACATCAAAGGCTGCGCCGGCAGATATCAAAGGAAAACGGTCGTCGCCCAACGTCACCGTCAGTGCACAAACACAAAAGCTCCTACGTTGTACTCCCCCAAAACCCAGTGTGTCTTATCCTTCTCATATACGTCCTTGGCCTAACGCTACCCACGATGCTCTTGATCGTGGTCTTATATTATGTAACTTTTCATGGGATATTAAATCTAGATATATCTGTTTTTGACAGTTAAATTTCTATGAGCATGTGTAAAACAAGCAGTTTCAACTGCTATTCCGAATCCGTAAAATGCAATCTTGGTCACCTCAGCCAAAACACAGGGGCACGCAAATTATGACAGAAACGTTTACTTGTAATTTGATACGTATGTCATTTAAAAGTATTGGAGACCTTTTGATATGCACGTGTGTATCATTATATTTCAAGTGGCTGCCCATATTATTTTTTTGTGAAAAATGAATTATACGTATCTGTTATAAAACTAGGTTAGCTTTTTTATTGTCATTTGTTATATACACTTATGTAATATTTAAACGAGAACACATATTTTACCTAAGAAGCCAATAGTATATATAATGTAAGTATCAGTTAGCTTGTAATTAGCTTACATTATATATAATAATAATAATAAAAATACTGTAAGAGATATCTTCATAATTCCAATTGTTCTGAAACCAGAACGATTTTTTAAGTGTTCCAGCAAAATTAATGTTGTGTAACTTACTTACTTTTGGAGAAAAATCGTCTTTTTGTGTCCCTATTTCCCTGATGCAAATTTTCACTCGGAAGGTCTTTATCACTACGGTGTTTATTCACGTTGAAAACAAGCGTTCTGACGCCCTTCGCGGGTTAAGTTCATTTTACGAATTTAAAATCAACAAAAGGAGCGGAATAATATAAAAAAAACAATGCATTTTCAGCTCTAATATCGACATTAGTCGGGCACAAAACCCGATATCGGATAATAAGAATTTCCTGTAATAGTTGCAATAGGAAAATATTACGATGTCAGTAAATAAATGTTTAATTTCTTTCGTTTGATTCAATTTCTAAATTTGTTGACTTGATCACCAACATTCCAGTGACGTCACTTTTACATGTAGTAGGAGTGAATGAAACGGCAGTCAGTCCCGCCAAACAGTGACGTCACAATCACCGGAATGACGTCGCTTACATAATTCCCACGGTAGTAAAAAGGAGTAAACACTCATTCGGTTTAATGAATGCAACTTTTCTTGATCATCAAAGAAGTGTTTCGCTTTGAGCGAAATCGTGTAAATAACAGACAATTTGCTTTCGTTTTGAATACCATCTTCTGTATGTATAATGAAAAATGTTACAGGATAAACAGAATACCAGGTCACTATCTTACAATACAAGTTTTATTTTGGTGTCGACAGGGAAAACAGAGATGACTCTGCAAAACCTCCTCATCTCATCTCATCGCAAAAAACGATAGCAGCATCGATATTAATTATAGCAAAATAAAAATGTCCAACGTTGGAAATATTGCAAGTTCATTCATTATTTACATAAACCAGTAATTAGAATAATTATTTATATCGTCTAGACTAAATAATTTGCGAATCCCATACACCGCCTGCAAGTTGACGACATTGGCCTATCGCTACCCACGATGCTCTCGATCGTGGTGTTATATTATGTAACTTTTCGTGGGATATTAAATCTAGATATATCTGTTTTCGACAGTTAAATATCTATGAACATGTGTAAAACAAGCAGTCTCAACTGCTATTCCGAGGCCGTAAAATGCAATCTTGATCACCTCAGCCAAAACACAGGGGCATGCAAATTATAACAGAAACGTTTACTAGTAATTTGATACGTATGTCATTTAAAAGTATTGGAGACCTTTTGATATGCACGTGTATATATCATGACGTTTCAAGTGGCTGCTCGTAATATTTTTTGTGAAAAATGAATTATTATATACATTTGTATATGTTATAAAATTCGGTTAGCTTTTTTATTGTCATTATTGTTATATACACTGTATGTGATATTTAAACGAAAACACATATTTTACCTAAGAAGCCAATTATATATATAATGTAAGTATCGGTTAGCTTGTAATAATAATAATAATAATAATTGACTTTATTTTCATTCGATTGCACATTGAGTCAAAGACTCTTCTCACATGTGGTTGAACATATAAAATGTACAGTATTTACAGCATAGTACAGGCCTCAAAGTTGAGAGAAATTTACTCGCATATGCGAGTAAATATTCCCAAAGGCGAGTTAAAATTAACGATATATCGCCAAGCGGCGAGTAAAAAAATTCCTTAATATTTCCGGATTTAATTTATGTGTTCGGTTCTTTTAGTAGTAACACATATCTAATCTGTGTCAGAAAAGCGCTTAAAAGCATAATTACTGCATGCTGTAAAGCGTCTTGATGACCCTACAGCGTGTATCAGTAGCAATATGGCGGCAAAAAGGCCGGGGCAAATCCCCCTGACTTGTTTTGGCTTTAAAAAGTCAAAACAAACAGAGAACAATGGCAGATTTGACTCGGGATTCATGTGAAAAAGGGACTGAAGCCAATACATCGACAGGAAGCAAACGCTTCGACATGGCTGAACGAATGTTGTGGCTAAGACATAACGAAGGTACGATGTTTTGAAAGATGTGTGAACAGATTATTAATTAATCAATGGCCGGCAAAACAGACTTTGTGTCCAACTACTGATTGTTATGAAAGAGACAGACGCCTGTGTGACACAGAAAGACAGTAAGACATTCATGATACTGTTATCGCTTCAAACATTGCAAGATATGCACATCAAGTTTGTCAATGCATACATGTATAGCATTGCCAAGCCAAAACTAAATTCCAAGCCGCTGGTAGACATTTGCAACGAAAAACAGACTCTTGGAAGCTTGTACATGACTGCCTGAGGTATTAGGCCCAATTTATTCAATTTAAAATCAAATATTATAACCCTAATCGGCGAGATATGAGTTAGTAACTGAATAAATTTGAGATATATTGATAATTACTATACATTTATATATAAATTACTTATATTACCGTATATAGAAATGTAAACAGATTGAAAAATGGTTTAAAACAAAAAGGAAGCTGAAGTACAGAGGCTGTTTGGTGGGACATTGCAGTTGTTGAATAAAAAGAGTTTTGACCAACACAAAATTATGTTTTTCATGTTTTTAATACTTGTATATTTGTATCTGCTTGCTCAATAGTGTAGGGTGTCTCAATAAAGCTCTTAACACATCAAATCAATATATGAAACTTATAAATTTCGCTTGACAACATTTGGCGAGTAAAATTTAGAGGTCACTCGCCACTTGGCTAGTCATTCCCAAGTGCTACTTTGAGGCCTGTAGTAAATAAACATACAGTAATTATATAAAATGAAATCAAAGATATCACAGAATAAGTAAATCATATCACAGATTAAATTATCATATCACAAAAACAAAATCATAATATTACAGTCTAGAACATATTGCTATAATTGTACACATAAAAGCCATGCAAACATAAAATCTCATGCTGTAATTATATATAATGAAATAATAAACACAAAATAAGTGTCTTGTATACATATATGCCAATATGACAAAACATATAAAATTTGACAGATTATACACTAATATAGTATGCATTAAAACAAGAAGTAAATGTTATTTGATAACATGAAATACTAAAAGAAGGTTTTAAAAATCATCACATAATTAGATGCGGATAAAGAAATTTCAGTTGTAGTCCATACATAAAATTAATGATTATTTTTATTATTATAAATTTCGAAGAAATGCCTTCTGCATTCAACCTTGAAGGTGTTAAGAGATGGTTTAGCCGTGACTCTTGCTAAGCTTTAAAGGTAGGTTTCGCCAAACCAAATAAATATTTTTTTGTGAAATTCGATAAGCGGAAGAAAAGATGAAAAACATATTAAAATATCTCAATTTAATTTCTTTATGTGTTTGAGATTGAACAAATGTGTCTTGAATCAAAAATTGAAGGAAATCCTTGATTTATTACGGTGTCCGTCAGACAAAATAATATGCAAATGAAGCTGCGATGAATTGTGTTGTCGACGTTTGGCGCATGCGCATTGTCACGCACTAAATGTAAACAAAATGGCTGAACGAAAGTGTGTGAGATGAAAAAAATATATCTGAATCGACAACAAAGTGGAGGAAATTATAATGGATTCGGTAGCACCCTAGGATATCTATAGGGAATTGAATTCAGAGATGGCATGTAGCAATAGAAGAAACAGAAGCCACATCTCAAGCGGAACTTGCCGGGATCTGTTGGGACTCGTGTAACGGCATTGCACGTGGTGAGTTAAATTTCAACACATATGCTAGCGCACAAACCACCACAGACTAACTACATGTATATTTGGTGTACAAAGTTAGCGAGCGTATGTAAGTAACATGAAGTGTTTTTAGATTATATGATATGTATAAACAGTCCCTCGCACTTCGATTTGTTGTTGTTGTTTTTTAACTAAACATGCCGTGGCAAGACTGTCACTTCTATTTGACATTTTGTTGCACGCTGCGGCCTCGTTTTGGAAAAAATACGTCATGTTCTATGTAAAGCTTGACTTCGCTCTATTTTTAGAGAAGTATTTTCCTGGTCAAGCTAGGCAACTGACCACTCATATCGTTCGCTGTATGCATAGAAAATGATCTGAAGATTATAACTATGTATAGGATAAATTTCAATTTCGTAGTCTTTATATTTCATTGGGCGAAACCTACCTTTAAGAATAGATTTTACATGTCAATATCGATAAGACTGCCGGGTCAGGGGATATTACTCTTTCGCCGTTGGAAATACTTCATTTACACACAGGGCCTCGTTACTATTGATGATATATATAAGATAGGTCACGTCTATTTACATACATTACACAAGGGAAGAAGCTCCGCCATTGGACTGGCTAGGGGCGCCAATTTCAAACGAATATTAACAACACTTACTTTTGATATTTCTTTGTCGAAACTGTTGTTATCGTTTCATTATATGTTCTAGTTTTTGTATCCACAGTAGTTTCGTGTTCGTTCTACGATCTTAACCGCATTTTAAAGCAATTTTGACGAGAGGTTACAAATATCCCGCCCTGTCCAGCTTCCATTGGACCGGAAGTTGCGCAATATCATTCGGAAATTTCTAGACTGTACCATGCTGAAGTAGGATGAATGCCGATGCACATGGAAAGACTAGTTCCGCAGCGAATATATATTTGGCACAATATATTGAAAAGCAATGTATGATATTGTGTCTTGGAAAGTTTTCAATGTTTTAAGCGTTGAATTAATCGATATAAATTGTCAGAATTCTTTATGACATGAAAGTGACCTTATAGTCTCGTGTACATTTAGTACCAATGATATTGCGCAACTTCCGGTCCAATGGAAGCTGGACAGGGCGGGATATTTGTAACCTCTCGTCAAAATTGCTTTAAAATGCGGTAAAGATCGTAGAACGAACACGAAACTACTGTGGATACAAAAACTAGAACATATAATGAAACGATAACAACAGTTTCGACGAAGAAATATCAAAAGTAAGTGTTGTTAATATTCGTTTGAAATTGGCGCCCCTAGCCAGTCCAATGGCGGAGTTTCTTTCCTTGTGAAATGTATGTAAATAGACGTGACCTATCTTATATATATCATCAATAGTAACGAGGCCCTGTGATTTACCCGACATATTTCTATTTAGTTACACATTTAAAAAAAAAACAAACGAAAGAATGGATTCACTGCTGCGCTCTCAGATATGCTTTGCCTAAAATTATATTTTATTTGTAAAACGACATTGAAACGAAGCAGATATTAGTTTTAACATTGTAACAGGTGCCCTGTCTCCATAACATGTGCATGGTTTGGACAAAAACCGTCTGCTACTTTCAGTTTGAGAAACAAATATTAACCGTGTGTTTGCCTATGGTATTGACATCAACGTGAATGGTTTCAACATTTTCTCGTTCCTATAAATTAATTATTTTTGTTAAAAGTCTTCTTTTCTAAATACTTACCCGATTTACACGACTGTCTTTCTTCGCGCGTGCTGTCATGTACTTCAAGATTCTACACCTGGTTTTTTTTTCACCACGAGTAGCGGAGAGTGTACAAAGGGGAGTAACTGTGATGATATTTGTGCAGTAGAGCTTTATAAATAGAAAAAAAATGTATAACACCGACATTTGTTATGATTTTGCTGTTTTAAATGACAAAAAGCACTGTAATGTGTGTAAGTATTGAAGTCCGCTAAACCTGTCTATATTATTAGGCTCTTTAAAAAAAAACCTAGGCAGGTTTAGCGGCCTATGTTTGTTGGAGGTGATTTCGTGCACGCCGTACCCGATCCCCGTACCAGGAATTATGTTTATTACCGATTTCTCCACAATTAAACAAGCTACAATAATAATTTTGGTACGGTTAGATTTAGAATCCAATTTTACAACATTGTGTCAAATATCAACATAACATTTTCTCTATAGGCTGCAATCAATCGTGAAATTTCATTAATCTATCTATATCTATACTATGGTACGTTGTAGAACCCGTTTCCGATCTTTCAGGGCATGTTTAAAAGCCTCGAATGTTGGGGCACATACTACCTTTTCCTCTAAGTGGTTCAAGTCAATGACTGTACGCACAAAGAAGGAATTCTTGTATTGCTCACAGTTGTGTGTCGGTACCGTGAGGGGTTTTGAATTTCTGGTGACATTTTTTTTCAATAATATTTGTGTTGA
The DNA here is from genome assembly GCF_041381155.1 of Argopecten irradians. Lineage (NCBI taxonomy): Eukaryota > Metazoa > Mollusca > Bivalvia > Pectinida > Pectinidae > Argopecten > Argopecten irradians. The sequence continues at coordinate 25,550,025 of NC_091148.1, forward strand.
TATGATTTTCGTAATACTTAGCTTTGATGTTTCTTTTGGGTCGTTGTTTTGTTAAGTAATCATCTGCCCCAGGGGTTTGATGGTAGCATCCCCTCCACCACTTTATATAGGAAGGTCAGTCTCTGTTGTTCACGTCTGATCTGAAGTGATGGTAGTTTCAGATCCTCTAGCATTCTTGTAACGCATCCTTCCCTCCTGGTCTTGTAGTCGTTGGAAATGAATCTGGCGGCTAGTCTTTGTATTCTTTCAAGTTTGTCAATGTATTTTTTTATATAAGGGTCCCAAATTATTGCGCCATACTCAAGAATGGAGCGCACCAGTGAAATATATGCTATCTTTTATGTAGTTGGGCAGTGTTTCAGGTTCTGTTTTTAAAAGCCTAATGTTGAGCTAAACTTTTTTTGCTATTTTTGTTCTATGAGTCTCCCATTTCAAATAGTCCGAAACTGTAAGACCGAGATATGGGTTTTTTTTTACTTGCTCCAGGATATGTCCGTTTAAGGTGTAGAATTTGTGATTTTTCCTTTTATGTTCATGATGTAGCACTTTTTTGCATTAAATTTCATTCACCAATTGTTTGCCCATTGTTCCAAATTGTGTAGGTCATCCTCTACAAAGGCTTCTCGAGAGAATTCTCCTGCAAGGGCTACTCTCATCTGACGCGGTATCAGGAAGGTTGAGAGCCACTTGTGTAGATTTCCTTTGATGCCGTATTGGTTCAGCTTGTGTAGGAGTTTTTGGTGTGGTACAGTGTCAAATGCTTTTGAAAAGTCAAGGATGGCTAGATCGACTTGTTTGTTTTTATCGTATGATTTCATGAGTTCGTCCATAGTGACGGCAAGTTGTATTTCACAGGAAAATCCATCCTCGATATTCCAGGGGTTCCGATCACTTACGATCTCTACACCCCTGGACTATCTCATAGTAAAACTGGAGGCAACTGGAAAGAACAGGTAATTTAGTCCTTTGATGTACATCAAAAGAACCGTATAACGGTACACTGTGGTTGACTGTGTGACTCTGATGTTAGGCGTTGCTCTCTCTGTAGTCTTCAAAGGAAATCTTTGCTGGCCTGTGATTGGTCAAATGTTTTCAGCTGAGCTGCCTTCAATTTCACTATGAGATAGTCCAGGGGTGTAGAGATCGTAAGTGATCGGAACCCCTGGAGTATCGAGGATGAGGAAAATCCAGAACGAAATCCATGGTTGAGCGATGTTATGATGTTGTGATGCTCTAGATGGTTAAGCATGTGTTTACATTCCGATGTTAATGATACTGGTCTAAAATTCTCTGCTGCATGTCGTTCTCCCTTTTAAAAATGGCTGATATGTTTGCGCACAACCAATCTGTCGGTAGTAGTCCAGTACTTAGGGAGTTTGAAATATTGCTGATAATGCGGGTGAAATTTGTACAGCACATTCTTTAAGTATTCTGTTTGGGATGTTGTCGGGTCCAGGTGCTTTTGCTGGATTTACTTTGCGTAATAGCTTGGTAAGGCCGTCTGTTCTGATTGTTATATTTCCGATATGAGATTTTGCTGTTTTGGTTGTTGATGGCATGGTGTGTCCTTGATCTTCTTTAGTGAACACGGATTTGAATTGATTTAATAAAATTTCGGCCTTGCCCCTGCTGTCAGTTGTAAGTGTGCCTTTGTGTTTGAGTGTTGAAACACTAATGTTGTCTTGCCTTTTTGATTTGATGTATTTCCTATGGTGGCATATTTCTGCCATCGAGTTGCCGACTTACGACTTAATGATGTCGACATAATTAAGGCATTAAGTCGACATCATATCGGAAGATGTCGACATAAACAGAATATGTCGACTGACACCGACTTGTCAGTTATTGATGTCGACATCTAAACTAAAAGATGTCGACATCTGGTCTTGAAAGTGGAATTCAAAGGCCACTCTTTCATGAAGCACTGTGTATATGCAGCAAGGCACCATACAGCAGAGATCGACGTTGGTTTTGTTAATTCAGAAAAGTTTTTATTTATTTGATTTCAAAATTAAAAATTGTGATCCTGCACATCCCGGCCATGCAGCTGTAGCCTGCGTGTATGTACACATTGTAACTGTTAGTCCGAGCTGAGGAAGTTAGAGTGCAAAAGGACTCTGCTTTGTACAACAAATTTCCATCTTCTTGGCCATAATCATTTATTAATATATATAACCGTGGGTTGAAAATTCGTTTAAAAGCTGTGTTTGTGCTTTGTGGATTAGCATTCGTACCAAGTCCATGTGGTACATACCGTACTATACTATATTACAATGATTTTTTCAAGATTTCATTTTTTTGCGAATCACGAAAAATACCAGTTACGTAATTTATTTAAAGCCAAAAAGGTCACAGTACAGATACACAATACCCATTTGGAAACCAGCTTTACTTGTTAGCTTGCCCTGTCCATATATACATGTATACATAAATATTTACATCCCTCGATACACTTAAATAAAGGCACAACGAATTTTTGTTACGGTCTTAATGGCCAGATTCAACCTTTGGGCTAAAAATCCTCCCGCGGGACGCGGTTTTAGCTCCAAACTCGGGATATACATTGTATCTGCATCTATTTTTTGTAGTAAAAACGTAGTAAAAAAAAAGTCACGTGCTTATACCTCATTCATGCCATTGGCCGGAATATACAATTGTATTATGGGTAACTAGTGATCACGTGATTTTGTGTTTACTTCCAAATATGGTGATAGTTTGCTTGCCATTTCTTCGGAGAAATTGATTTATTTGAAAATATTTAGACTCCAAAATGTTATTAATATTGCATGCATATCATTTTGACTTGCACATATGCACTGTTTTACTATAAATAATGAACTGAAATGAGTTATAAAACTGTCATTTCCACGTTTTGTAAATAAATGATTGACTAAGTCAATAGGTCTAACCGTCTAATCTAGGATCAGCGAAGATCGGCTACTCCCGGCTAAATTCGTAGAATTCTAAATTTATATTTATATGTATTATTACCAGCTTTAGGGTTCAGAACATATTCATGTAACACAGAGAAAATAAGATCTTCTTCAAAAGGCCTAATTATGTATAAATACCAGATCAGAGAAATCACTCTATTTGGAAGTAAACACACACTCATGTGATCACTAGTTACCCACTAATACAATTCCATATTTATTTCGGCCAATGGCATGAATGAGGTATAATCACGTGACTTGTTTTACTACGTTTTACTACAAAGAACGCGTGTTTTGTACCATTATGGGAGAAATCCTCCGCGGATCGTGGTTTCATTTCCACCATTTGAAACAGAAGGCTTAGAGTAGACTTTGATTGTGAAACATTGATAAATTGAAGTTCATGTATATATACTCGACAATTACTTCATCTAATAAATTTGTGTTAATGTACCAGGCTAAATTTTGGTTGAATAATGCATGGGAAGTGAATTAATCCAGAGATTTAAATAGTAAATCTCTGATTAATCTTAACTTTTCCACTTCGTGGAAAATCCTTCAAAACGGATTTATCTCCCTTGATTAAAACTTGAATTTTTTCATTTTTTTTAAATTCAATAATGAATGCAGATCAAATATATTAATCAAATATGTGTATTAATTTAATTTGAAACATGTTTGTTTTGCTGAAAATTTGCAAAAAAAAATTAATATCAATACAAAATATTCATGATTGTAATTTAATTGTTGTTGTTTTTGTACTTGCTGTAAAATGAGAAAAACCGTGTTGTGGAGAAGAAGTTTGTTAAAATTTGAATTGTTTACAAATGGATGAGAGTTGAGAATGAGCAGAAGGCAATAAGGATATATATGTCTAACAGTCACCTGAATTCCGATATGCACAGTTATAAATAATGTTTTGCTTTTAAACAAACAAATAAATATGTCTCAGCCCTGTGACTTGGCACATAGGTCAAGATCATCGATTTGAACAAACTTTGTATTCCTTCATCCCAGCATGCTATGGCCCAATAACATGTCCATGTATGAGGTTCTTGGTTATAAAGAAGATTGTAAATTGTTTACAACAGACACTGGATGTTGCCGGCCAAAAGACAATTGCAATAGGTCACACAGGGGGAGATTAATTCAACACACAACCATATATACTTTATATACTTTTTCTCATAAATCATTACATATAATCCTTGTACACATCCATATCAATGGCGACGCTAACAGGAAATTAATGAATATGCAAAATGGCGTGCGAGCGTCGAAGGGTCGAGATTTTGGTGTTTGGAGGTCCGGGGGTCTCTCCTGGAAAAAAAATATTACGATTTAGAATGGCTGAGATAATTTTTACGATGTATTTTGATGATTTTGATGATTTTGCGAACGCCGAATGCGCGAGATTTTGGTGTTTTGGGGGTCTGGGGATCTCCCCCGGAAAAAATTACGATTTTGATGATTTTGCGAGCGCCGAATGCGCGAGACTTTGGTGTTCTGGGGGTCCGGGGGTCTCCCCCGCGAAAAATATTACGATTTGGAATGGCCAATATGAGTTTTACGGTGTATTTTGAGGATTTTAATGCGTTCTTAACGTGGTAATTTTTCGATTTACATTTACCTGCATTTAGAAATTATAATTGTGAATGTCGTCATATCATTATGCAACCCTGCTCGATCTGAACATACGACTTCACACCATCAGCACATTGTTGTTTAACTAAAAAAAATAATGAATTGATTTAATTGTCTTGCTTAGACATATAAACAATATAATATTTTAAGAAACATTTTTGAAATAGTAGAATCCCTTGATGGACATTTTTAGTCTAGTTCATGTGTATTTAATTTTTATTATTAAAGGTTTGAACATAACGTGCTTGAACTTTTAGGAAATAATGAAGTACGAAAAATGTGCAGGAGGACCCTTTTCTTCCTACGCCCCTGCAGTTGCACATTTAAAAAGTTTAATGAACTTGGTACCCACTACTGACTGATGTAAATCATGCCAATAAAAGATGGATCTTTTCTCTATTTCTGTTATTCTTTACCTTTTCCTTTCCTCTTGGAAATGTTTTATAACAAGAGAAAACTAAAAATGAAGTCTATATAGCAGGAATAACAAAACACATAGCCACCTGTCAGCCATGCATGTTTTTTTTTCTGATTGGTCACCCGAGTTCGGATAAAGAATGAAACAAATACATACACTGTATATAAGCACCATATATTTGGCCTATCAGGCCCATGAAATCAGCCAGTGATGATACCCATTTAACCTTTTAATATATGAAGAGTATTTGATTCAATTGCATCTGTTTCCTATGAAAATTGAGCAAATAATGCTCATAAATGTGTTTCCCTATATAAACTATGGTACAGACCCTATCCCCTGGGGAAAATTCCGAGACCCCAGGGCCATGAAATTCACAATATTGGTAGAGGGCCTTGAGACCTTTCAATCTATGAAGAGTTATTCTGACAAACAAAATGATACATTTTCGTACGGAACCTACCGAAGCATAATGAGTTAGGTCCTAGGTCCCAATTTACCAGGCGGGAAGCTGCCATGTAAGCACATAAACCCGTGTTTCTTAGTATATGTGTACATACATGTATGTATTAGATTCCCAAAAAGCTAAGTGGGCTATGCGGAAGCTTATACTATGTGATTGGAAATAATATGGAAAATAAACTATGATATGATAGTATTGCTAACAATTTCAAATGGTGGAAATGAAGCCACGATCCGCGGAGGATTTCCCCCATAATGGTACAAAACACGCGTTCTTTGTAGTAAAACGTAGTAAAACAAGTCACGTGATTATACCTCATTCATGCCATTGGCCGAAATAAATATGGAATTGTATTAGTGGGTAACTAGTGATCACATGAGTGTGTGTTTACTTCCAAATAGAGTGATTACTCTGACCTGGTATTTATACATAATTAGGCCTTTTGAAGAAGATCTTATTTTCTCTGTGTTATATGTATATGTTCTGAACCCTAAAGCAGGTAATAATATATATAAATATAAATTTAGAATTCTACGAATTTAGCCGGGAGTAGCCGATCTTCGCTGATTTTAGATTAGACGGTTAGACCTATTGAATTGGTAAATTCGTATTGTATCATTTATTTACAAAACGGGAAAATGGCAGTTTTACAACTCATTTCAGTTCATTATTTATAGTAAAACAGTGCATATGTGCAAGTCAAAATGATATGCATGCAATATTAATAGCATTTTGGAGTCTAAATATTTTCAAATAAATCAATTTCCCCGAAGAAATGGCAAGCAAACTATCACCATATTTGGAAGTAAACACAAACTCACGTGATCACTAGTTACCCATAATACAATTATATATTCCGGCCAATGGCATGAATGTGGTACAAGCACGTGACTTTTTTTTTTTACTACGTTTGACTACAAAGAATGCATGTTTTTACTACGAAAAATACATGCAGATGTATCGCGAGTTGGGAGTTTAAAACCGCGTCCCTGGAGGATTTTTAGCCCAAAGGTTGTATCTGACCATTGAGACCGTAACAAAAATTCGTTGTGCCTTTATATAAGTGTATCGAGGGATGTAAATATTTATGTATATTATATATATATGGACAGGCCAAGCTAACAAGTAAAGCTGGTTTCCCAAGGTGTATTGTGTACCTGTACTGTGACCTTTATGGCTTTTAAATTACGTAACTGGTATTTTTCGGGATTCACAAGAAAATACAACATAAAAAAATCTTTTTTTTTATTTTATTTTTTTTCATTCATTCTTTTAATATAGTATAGTACGGTATGTACTACATGGACTTGGTACGAATGGCAATCAACAAAAAACACACACACAGCTTTGAAACGAATTTTCAACACACGGTTATATATATTAATAATTCGTTGTACACTTCCTTAGCTTGGGCTAACAGCTACGTACACGCAGGCTACAGTTTCATGGCCGGAATGTGCAGGATCACAATTTTTGGGTTTTTTTTTATTTATTTATTTTTTTTTGAAATCAAATAAATAAAACAATCAACGTCGATCTCTGCTGTATGGCTTTTGCTGCATATACACAGTGCTTTATGAAAGGGTGGCCTTTGATTTCCACTTTCAAGACCAGATGTCGACATCTTTTAGTTTAGATGTCGACATCAATAACTGACAAGTCGGTGTCACACCCGAGCATAAACACATTAATCGCCGAGTTACCGACTGTCTACATAAATATCTTGGAATCATTATGTGGGCATGTACATGTGGTAAGTCGACATATTCTTCTGTTTATGTCGACATCTATCGATATGATGTCGACTTAATGCCTTAACGATGTCGACATTATTAAGTCGTAAGTCGGCAAATCGATGGCAGACATATGCCACCATAAAATTGCAATATTTTCTAATTTTCGGATTAACGGGCCTTCGAACTATTAGGCCTTAGCGGTTCAAGTGACCTTAAAATTAACAGATGACGATTACTGCGTACTAATCAGACGGCGTGACCAGACCATTATTACACGATTATCATATAATAAACAAATTATTGAAATTCATAGTTCAGAGAAAAATACTTTGACAACTCTCGGTAAAGAAATTGCTATCAAATATCTTCATATAGCTACAAACACATGCACACAATTATTTTCATTAGCAATCCAATATGGCGAGTGTTATCCATTGTTTGCGCATGTGTAACAGGAAGGCGACAAGTCGACAACTCGACAACACGACAAGTCGACAACTCGACAACACGACAAGTCGACATTTTACCGCGACAACACGAGATTCTGCACGCGCTAATTAGCGTGTTTGAAATGTCGACTTGTCGTGTTGTCGACTTGTCGCGGCTCGAAAACGCGACTAGTCGACATTTTAACTGTTAAATCTCGGGTTGTCGCAGTTTGAGACCGCGACAACTCGACAAGGCGACAACACGACAAGGCGACAACACAACAACACGAGATGGCCGTAATCAGCCACCATAGTTACTACCCGAGGAAATCTACCGCGCTTAGCAGGGGGAGTGACTCTGGATTTACCAAATCCCTGTCCCACTGATCGTGAATCCACACGTTCTTGAGTTCCGTTATCACGAGGCCTATCAAAAGATCTAACGGCACTACTATATCTTCTGCTAGTGTCGTCCTTTGGTCTAGCACCAGTAGCGTAACTTCGTTGACAGTTATACGTCCATTCGGTGCTTCTCTAGGTTTATCTTCCGTTACAACATCCTCCGTGTATAGATGACCGTCTACAATAAGTTTATCTCGAACTAGTTTCACTCGGTGGCCTTCGCGCCGTAGTTCTTTGAGTTTGGGATACAACTCCCTCCGCTTTTCCTCAATTTCTGTTGGGAATTGCTCGTTAATATAGAAGGTGGTACCACTAAGTTTCCGCGAGTTTCCCAGTACATTGGACCTATCTCTATTATACAAAAACCTGGCCACTATGTGTCGATGTTTCCCTATGATGAATTTGCCAAACCTATGGACATTTCCCAGCTCCACCCGTGATATGCCTAGTTCCACGCTAAGAAACTCCCTAAGCACAGCCTCAGTATCCTCTCCATCTTCCTCCCTCAAGCCACTAAACACCAAATTGTTCTTCATCGAACGCCACTTTAATTCTGTTACACTATTGACTAAAACGTCATTCTTGGCTTGTAACATATCAAGGAACTTCTGCAGAACCCGAACCTTATTATCTGCTTTACAAGGTGTGGATACTGTGTGCCTCAGACCTTGTAATTCTTTGGAATGTTTATCAGTTGTTACTTTAATTTGATCAAACATGTCACTGATTGCTCGACAGCTAACCTCCATTTCAATGTTCTTTTCCTTCAGGTTAGAAATATCTCCCTCTTACGAATTAACTTTTACGGTAGCCCCGTTTGCCCGAAACGTGGTGCGCCGTGGAATTTTGGCTATTTTTGTCTCTGTATTCAAGTTGAGCTAGGTCTTGTGAAGTTTTGCCACGGTCTTTTACGGATTACGTCATGGACCGTGGATATACGGGAAAGTGCTGTTCCGAGAGGTTAAAGGTACACTACGGCTTTAGCACGGTCTATCAAGGATACCACTACGTTCTCACTAGGCCTGTTACGATCTGATGAGGTCTGCTACGTTTTACACGTTTGATCAAGCTCCGATACGTTTTACACGGTCCGCCAAGGCTTACTAGGGATGAAAGTCTGATACCGGGATTTTTTTGAAGCAACTGAAACAATATTTATTGCCGAAAATGTCATTTCAAACACATTTTAATTACAAATTATATTTGGTATGAATATATAATTATTTTAGCCAAGTGTTTTTACGCCATTTTTTTCTGTAATGGTTAATCACTTAATCTGTCTTTTGCAATAATAGCTTTTGTATAATTTGATGGTTTTAATGTGTTTGATAATGACTATTTCTATTTAATAATACAAATAATCCATGAAGTAGCAAATATGTACCAGGCCAGGCAATGATATTTCATTAGATATTGGTTGCAACGTAAGACCGTAATAAAACGTAACACGCCGTATCACGTCGGGCTTTCAATCGCTACAAGCCGTGATGTGCCTTGACAGAACGTATCGAAACGGTTATCATCCACCTTGGCTTGCCGTCAAAACCTTGACAAAACGGCACAAAACGTGCAGCCAATCTGCATCAACCGTGATAAAACGTGGAAAAAACGCAACAGAACGTCACTAAACTTGAAATCACCGTGAGTTTCTGGGTTGCTTATTATGCCGTTCCACCACGGACCGTCTGGAAGTTTTGTTACGGCCTCGCACGCATTGTTACGTTTTGTTACGTCAATCCCGTTTTATGACGTCCTGTGGCGTTTACCATCTGTACCGTGACTTCCGTGGCAAATTTTTTGACAGTGTCTCAAGTTGTCTCGCGGTCACCACGTTTTGTCCACGGTGGCCCGAAACGGGGCTGCCGTGGCCACCGGGAACATAGTGTAAACCTAGCATTAGCGAGTTAATTAAGTGAACTCTGGACCCCAGTAATCATTTGCTCAATGGGTTCTAGCCGTTGGAGTCGGGTATCAATGCTTTGAACAAGATCAAATATTTTATTGAGTCTGTTAGATGGATCCTCCATGAACAACGTCTCTCTAGACTCTTGGAGAACTTCTGATATTTGAGAACTAGCCATTTACCGTTCACTGTGCATAGACACGCACGCGTACCGTACAGGTAAAGTTCCAATATCAACAGAGCGTGACGAATTTTCACTAGCGAGGGTTTGCACTGTGATCGTGTGTTCGTTGCTATTTATACACAATATAGCAGCACTAAGTAACACATGAGCATTCCAAAACGAATTTCACCAAATCGAAAATAATGCTGTGTAGTACTAGATAATCTCGTTACTATGGTGGCATATTTCTGCCATCGTGTTATTTTAGGTCGAGTTATGTAACGTATAATTATGTCGTCCTGTCGAGTTATATCATGACTTGTTGAGAAATTTATGTCGGCAAGTCGACTTACATCACGGAAAGTCGACTCACATCTTGGAAAATTGACTTACCTTATTACGACAAGATCCACGATAGTCAGTCGCGATAGTGTAACTCGACTTTCCAATATGAATATGTGGACTTGCCTTGTTAAAACTCATCTTACCGACATAAATATCTCAACAAGTCATGTTATAACTCGACTGGTCGACATAATTTCCTCAACAAGTCATGTTCTAACTCGATTTGCCAACATAACTATCTGGCCAATGTCGAGTTACCATAAGTCGACCTAAACTAACTCGATGGCAGAAATATGCCACCATAATTTCCAGAATAGCTTGTTGTTCTTGTTTTCCATGCCTTCTATTATAGTTTGGTTAATGTAATTCCACTCTGCTTTCCGAAGTTGTCTCTTGCATTCTTTTTGAACATGTCTGTAGTTGTCCCATTTATTTGTTTTTCTGGCTTTGGTGTATTATCATTGTTTACGTTTTAGCCATTTTTTTTGTGTGTGTTGTGGTTTATCCAGAGATTACTGTTTTCCGCGTATTGTCTTCGATAGTATGAATTGGTTGATGCTATCGTTAAGCTCTGTTTTAAAAATGTCCCATAATTATTGTGTTTGGGTCCCGTTTTGGAATTGGTCTTGGATTTTCCGCGATAGGTTTTCTAGTGCTTTATGTAAGTTTGTCAAGTTTGCTTTAGCATACAGATACCTTTTGCGTGGCTTTTGGTGCTGATAATTAGGTTTAGTGTTCGAGTCAGTGACAATCATTGCATGGTCTGAAATTCCTGGAATGTTTGTTGATGATTTGATTAAAGTTGGATTGGTGGTGAATATAAGGTCTAGGAGGTTGTTTTCCCTAGTTGGTTCTTCATGCACTTGTGTCAAATGTGCCGCTGTGGTTATTTCTATCAGAGTTGTTTGTACATCTTTATCTTGTGCCGTTTGATTGATGGTTAGTAAGTCCCAGTTGATATCTGGACAGTTAAAGTCTCCACAAAGAATAATATTATTGATTTTAGAATGAGAAATTTGACGTAGTGATGTCTCTAATTCTTTCATGTCGCGATTTTCCCGGTGGGGCATGTAGAAGGATCCAATCAATAAAGGTTTGTTCTTTTTCAGTTTTATTTTAGTCAATACTATTTCACAGTCCGTGACGAATTCTGCAGCCTCCTCAGACACTAAGCTGTTATGTACTAGTATAAACACTCCTCCTCCTGTTGTACTCCTATCATTTCTATATGCTGTATAACCAGTATGGATTCTCAGATTTTGTTTTGTTTTGATGGTAAATCATACACTTTTTGAATATTTTCTTAATTTTGATGCATTCCAGCTACTGAAACGTTTCTCATAACTTTTTGTATTCTGGTAATCAATTATACATATATGATAGAAACCGCAAAGGTTATGCAGATGCACAGGGACTTGTAACGTAGGTTGTGAGAAAGTCAACCTACGTTACAAGTCCCTGTGTGCAGATGTCGTACAAACAGTCTCAAGATCCCCGAACCAGTACCACGGGAGCTAACTCTTATTGATTGTAGAACTCTTAGTCATATAGGACGTGGTTCTACTACGAGTCCATTTTATTTAATTTTAATGTTACTTATTTTTTATTGTCTTTATTCAATAATTTACTTATTACAATTTTAAGTTATTCAACGTTTATTCATAAATATTTACAGTTGCCATTGTTTTTGTGCATGTAACAAAGTAATAGGTTAATCTTGTTTTATTTATTTAATTCATTTATATGTGTTTACATGTATAAAATTGGTTGAAATGAAATATATATTTATGTTTCATCTTTCTGTCTTTATACTTGATACTTTTATTTACGAGCTGTTTTGCTTTACTAAGAGTGTTATTAGGTTCATTGCTACATTTCCAAACATATCCCTAGAAAAATGCAAGTTTGAATCGTCAGAAACGCATCTATTGTGGAACCATCTGTTACAACCTGCATCACACGTAACCATATCGTCGAAAACATTGGGGGATGACAACCATTGGCTTCACAATCCATGAAGATGTCGAAGACTAAATTTGGATTTTTTTCCTCTGGATATAATTTGTTTCTTAGGAAATTTTAAGAAAACCCCTCTTGAAATGCATTCAACTAGATGTTGTCTCATACAGTCTGTATCATAATTTGTTTTTTTTTGTAATCCATTATAACCGTTAAAACAGTGTTCAGCAAAGTTTTCAATAGCGAATACCCCACAATCAACAACATTAGTTTGTTGCTGGATATTTGGAACAAAAGTTTTAACTGATTTTCTATCTTCCTCATACGCTAATGAAATCTGCATTTCTAGTGAAGCTCGCAAATAATCCTTTTGTTTTACATTACCTACTAAAGTATCAAGTAAATAAATATCCCCATCGTCGTTCTCTTTTACTGAAACTACCCAATGATCCTCGCATGTATGATGAATTTGTGCTGCTGGCATTATGTTTGGTTTCATTTTTAAAGCGTAATCCCACCTATTGTTTTTTAACACTGGAACATAACCTGCATCCTGCATTCCGCCTATTCTTGGATTGTTTCTAATAAATCTTGAACATAGCACATTGTGTTTTCGCACAGTTTTTATCCATTAAAATACCACCCTTTTCTTTAGAAAAATAGTACTTTTACCGTTATCTATCCAGATACGTTTTGTTTCGGTTACTGCTGGTTTGATTAGTGTTTAATTTTTAGATCAATAATTAGAAATAGTATTAACAGCCGTGAATTTTACCTCCATGGCTTGAACTTATTATCGTCATTAACCAATTAATTACCGTGTAACTTTAATAATTGTACGCGTGGGAATTTCACCCTATGATTGAAATCATTAAGATACTGTATAGTTCATTATTATGTGTCTTTTAACAATAAATGTAAATACTTTTAAATTATAAGATATTCAAAATGAAATAAAGCAATTGCAAATAAATGTAAAATAACTTTAAATTTTAATTAGCACGACATACCAAATATAAAATAAAATTGAACTCTTCAACTGTATAAGTATATTAGAGTTAGCTCCCGTGGTACGGGTTCGGGGATCTTGAGGCTGCTTGATAAAGGCAAGAATTTGCATATGTCACTACTGAAATCTTTAAAATTTCATTTCAATTTCAACCATATATATATAATTGATTACCAGAATACAAAAATTATTATTAAAAGCCTTTTAATAGCTAGAATCCATCAACATTAATGAAATTTTACGGTAGTATAGATTGCGGCGTACAAGAAATCGCCTAGCTCTTGAAAAGGAACAAACCATAAAACACCTTATAATTGACTTTGAACATATTTTATTGTTTTCATAATTACAAAGGCACAAACTTTTACAACTTGTGAAGCCTTCACCAATCAACATGAAATATTTACATGTGATGACATGGGTATATAAATAATAATTACATTGTATGATAATTGAATTTATATAATAACAAGATATACAATTATAATATGTTCAAAATCTTTGCTGGGAACCTTATCTAGATCTATATTTTGGAATGTTGAAATCATCTTATAGCATGTTTTTCACATAAAACTTTGCTCTAAAACTTTAATTGCGCTAATTTCAGTTCTGTATTTCTGGAGTAACTTAGCATTCCACACAACACAATTTCCCTACGTACGTACACTATTGTACATGCATGTTACCCTGCAGGTACATATAGGACGGTGGGACCGCACCTGCTTCCCTATAAGAGACAATATTATTATATTATTAAATGTATATAATTGCATGGGATATTAGTAGTAAAGCTAATTGTCCCCCTACGCGAAAAATGGCCAAATTTCAAAGTAATTGCAATTGAAACAATTTAAGCGTTTTAAGTTTTAGCCTTAAAAACATATCAAAAATCGACTTTAATATGTATAAAAAAAACACACTTGATTTTTGTTTCGGAAAGGTATTGGGTCTTGATGCAGGAAAATATATATGACGGAATCAAACTTGGGAAAGTGATTATTTTCAGCCCAAAAATATCAGGAAAATAATGATAACTGCTTAATAAAGCAGCTTTGAACTCCAACAACGTTCTTTTCTTTAACGCAAGATAGACGCAATCAATGGTTTGGCTAGTCCGCTATACCTGCCTATATTTTTAGGCTTTTTATTTTTATTTGTCTATATATATTAGGCAATTTTTCTTTTTAAAAAGCCTAATAATATAGGCAGGTTTAGCGGACTATGGTATGGCAAGATTATTTTATGTACAATATATCAGCCGCCATTTTCATGACAATGTTAACAAGGACTGGATGTGTGTGGTTTTGTTATAAGTCGAACCAAACCAGCGCGCCTTCTACTGTACCTACTTATATATAACAAAGAAGTGATATATAGACATACAAAATATCACTAGTTTAAACAGGTGCTAATAAAACAATAGAAAATACTCGTTAATGTATGGTTTTTGAATGTTGGCCTTCTGATTTTGGCTGTTATAAATTTAAAGTAACAATGTCGTGGGATATGGATTTCGGCATGGGGTATCTAAAACAATTAACATTAAAGGGACAATTCAGAGAGGCCATTTCTGTTACATAACCAGTAAGCAAAATGTGGCATAAATGTATTGTTCTACATTCCTTATAAAACATATTAACATACATGTAATATATTGGGAAAAAAAGAGGCCCATTGGCCTTAACAGTCACCTGATATTTGATACAAATTAGTTATGGAATCTACTAGCAAACTGATATCTTTTGTTCATGAAATAGGAACATACATCAAATATGTTTACATACAATGTTTCATCTAGTTTGGTGTATATTTACTCATATTACTGTGTTCACAAGGTTCAATATTTATTATTGCAAATGGCAATAACTCCGTAAATAAGTTAGAGTCGAATCAAGCTTATTTTCAAACTTGTTAGTCTACATACAAAGTTTCATTAAGCTCGCAGCATATTTACTCTAGTTATCATGTTCACAAGATTCTATAATTACGTCTGTAAAGGGCAATTACTCCGTAAGTTACAATCTAAGCAGGCAATTTTCGAACTTGTCCGAGATCTTTCCATTTTTAGTCTAAATACAAAGTTTCGTGAAGCTAGGTGAATATTTACTGAAGTTATTGTATTAAGAAGGTCCAATAACCCTTTTTAGTGCAAAGAGCAATAACTCCGTAAATCACTGTCGTCTATCAAGCTGATTTTCAAACTTGTTCGAGATCTTTCTAATGTTAGTCTACACACAAAGTTTCATTAAGCTCGGTTCATATTTACTCAAGTTATCGCTTTCACAAGGTCCAATAGCAATTATTAG
Source organism: Argopecten irradians (assembly GCF_041381155.1). Taxonomy (NCBI): domain Eukaryota; kingdom Metazoa; phylum Mollusca; class Bivalvia; order Pectinida; family Pectinidae; genus Argopecten; species Argopecten irradians. Next base: position 25,565,734 of record NC_091148.1, read on the forward strand.
TGGAAAGGGCAATAACTCCGTAAATTATCGCTGAATTATGCCGATTCTTTAACTCTTTCGTGATCGTTCCCATGTTAGTCTACACACAAAGTTTCATTAAGCTCGGTTTATATTTACAATAAAATCTTACAATCTTTCCAATATTAATGTACATAAAAAGTTTCATTAGGCTTAGATATATTTACTCAAGTTATCGCATTCACAAGAAAGAAATGTCAACGGACGTCGCACGACGAACGACGACGGACAAAAGACTATCGCAATAGGTAATGAAATAGGGAAATTAACATTTTTAACACTTCGTCGTCGTATTGAAAATTACCATTCAAATATCCAAAAGACATTTTTTAAGCATCTTAAATCTTAGATACCTATTATATATATATATATATATATATATATATACATAAAAAGAAATCACATGGACACGGTTCTTTTTTACTTATATATATATATATATATATAATTAACTTACATTATATATAATAATAATAAAAAAAATACTGTAAGAGGTATCTTCATAATTTCAATTGTTCTGAAATCAGAACGATTTTTAAGTGTTCCAGCAAAATTAATGTAGTGTAACTTACTTACTTTTGGAGAAAATCGACTTTTTGTGACCCTATTTCCCTGATGCAAATATTTACTGTTGCCATACTTGGAAGGTCTTTATCACTACGTTGTTTATTCCCGTTGAAAACAAGCGCTCTGACGCCCTTCGCGGGTTAAGTGCATTTTACGAATTTAAAGTCAACAAAGGAAGCGGAACAATATCAAGAAACAATGCATTTTCAGCACTAATATCGACATTAGTCGGGCACAGAACTCGATACCTTGACAATAAGAATTTCCTGTAATAGTTGCAATGGGAAAATATTACGATGTCAGTAAATAAATGTTTAATTTCTTTCGTTTAATTCAATTTCTAAATTTGATGACTTGATCCCGAACATTCCAGTGACGTCACTTTTAGTAGGAGTGAATGAAACGGCAGTCAGTCCCGCCAAACAGTGACGTCACAATCACAGGAATGACGTCAAAATAAAAATGTCCAACGTTGGAAATATTGCAAGTACATTCATTATTTACATAAACCAGTAATTAGAATAAATGATGGCATATTTCTGTCATCGAGTTGCCGACTTACGACTTAATGATGTCGACATAATTAAGGCATTCAACAGAAGAATATGTCGACTTACCACATGTACCTGCTCACATAATGATTCACAGTCGGTAACTCGGCGATTAATCGTGTTTATGCTCGGGTGTGACACCAACTTGTCAGTTATTTATTTCGACATCTAAACTAAAAGATGTCGACATCTGGTCTTGAAAGTGGAAATAAAAGGCCACCCTTTCATAAAGCACTGTGTATATGCAGCAAGGCACCAAACAGCAGAGATCGACGTTGATTTCATTAATTCAGGTTTTTATTTATTTGATAAAAAAATGTGATCCTGCACATCCCGGCCATGCAGCTGTAGCCTGCGTGTACGTAGCTGTTTGTCCGAGCTGAGGAAGCTTATATACCCGCGAGTTGAAAGTTCTGAGGATTAGCATTCGTACCAAGTCCATGTAGTACATACCGTACTATACTATATTAAAAGAATGATGTTTTTTCATGTTTTGTTTTCTTGCGAATCACGAAAAATACCAGTTACGTAATTTAAAAGCCATAACCGTCACAGTACACAATACACATTGGGATATACATAAATATTTACATCCCTCGATACACTTATATAAAGGCACAACGAATTTTTGTTATGGTCTTAATGGCCAGATTCAACCTTTGGGCTAAAAATCCTCCCGGGACGCGGTTTTAGCTTCAAACTCAGGATATATCTGCATCTATTTTTTGTAGTAAAAACGTAGTAAAAAAAGTCACGTGCTTATACCTCATTCATGCCATTGGCCGGAATATACAATTGTATTAAGGGTAACTGGTGATCACGTGATTGTGTGTTTACTTCCAAATATGGTGATCGTTTGCTTGCCATTTCTTCGGAAAAATTGGTTTATTTGAAAATATTTAGACTCCAAAATGGTATTGATATTGCATGCATATCATTTTGACTTGCACAAATGTACTGTTTTAGTATAAATAATGAACTGAAATGAGTAATAAAACTGCCATTTCACGTTTTGTAAATAAATGATATGATGCGAATTGACCAACTAAATAGGTCTAACCGTCTAATCTAGGATCAGCGAAGATCGGCTACTCCCGGCTAAATTCGTAGAATTCTAAATTTAAATTGATATATATTATTACCTGCTACACAGAGAAAATAAGATCTTCGTCAAAAGGCCAAATTATATATGCAAAATACCAGGTCAGAGAAGTCACGATATTTGGAAGTAAACACACACTCATGTGATCACTAGTTACCCATACTACTCATTTCGGCCAATGGCATGAATGAGGTATAAGCACGTGACATGTTTTACCACAGGGACCTGGCACGGTTTTTTTAAACTAACAGTATACATATATATATATTATAGTATCAAGGGTATGAACTCGGCGGTCGAGAATAACGGACCTATCTTTTTAAAACCGTGATTATTTTAATAAATGGATTCTATCAAAGATTTTTAAAAATATAATTTAAATCTCTGATTCTATACAACACTGACGGAACAAAATTGGCCAAGTATTGACGAAGTTATGGCTTGATGAATCGGGAAATTTACGAAAAATATGCTGTGTAGACATTTCCCTGTCCGGTCGAAATGTCGTCATGGCTCTAATGGGCACCTCAAAAACCAAGCCAAAATCACAAAATCTACGCTTGTGGTGGTAAACAGTACCCATAACTGTGTTCATATTTTTCGTAAAAATCCCATACACCGCCTGCAAGGAGGTGTCCTTGGCCTATCGCTACCCACGATACTCTCGATCGTGGTCTTCATATTATGTAACTTTTCATCGAATATTAAATCTAGATATATCTGTTTTCGACAGTTAAATTTCTATGAACATGTGTAAAACAAGCAGTCTCAACTGCTATTCCGAGGCCGTAAAATGCAATCTTGATCACCTCAGCCAAAACACTGGGGCACGCAAATTATGACAGAAACGTTTACTAGTAATTTGATACGTATGTCATTTTAAAGTATTGGAGACCTTTTGATATGCACGTGTATATATCATAACGTTTCAAGTGGCTGCCCGTATTATTTTTTTGTGAAAAATGAAATATATATATTATATATATGTTATAAAATTCGGTTAGCTTTTTTATTGTCATTATTGTTATATACACTGTATGTGATATTTAAACGAAAACACATATTTTACCTAAGAAGCCAATTATATATATAATGTAAGTATCGGTTAGCTTGTAATAATAATAATAACTCTAATATCTTATAATGATTGATATCTAAAGTTTACCTTTTAATCTTAGAGGTAGAATCTGTGTGACACAGATGCTGTCCACGATACCTTGTAGTCCACCTGGTCTGAGACTTACATTAGTATGATACACTGATGGTAGAGTGGTAAGACATTAAAGGGTTTCCTGTGGTCATTATGGCCATTGTGGTCAATAGGTCAATATATAGGTCACTATCATTTGGGCCGTTTCTATACTTGTCATAAACAGATGTGAGTTGCCTATATACGTGTAATAAGATATTTCCCATCACTTTTGTTTCTGTTAATTTTTATTTAGTTATAGGGATCGTTACCCATATTCCTCCTCTGTTTTGATTTTGTATGCGACATAAGACTTTTCTGGTTTTGTTCACTTTTGGCTTTCCACTACCACGAATTGTTTTCCTCAATGTTATTACGGTGGACTGGTGCCTTCATGCTTGGTACGGTCGATCTTTGACAAAGCTTTGTTGATGAATTCAGCAGCAGGACCAGTATCGATCATAACCACTGCAGAATGGAGTATATCATATTTTCCATAACCGAAATCGACGTCTTTCTTATTCACCAGTTCAATACAAATATCGTCTAAACATTTCACACGATCTCCAAAAATTTGTTTGTGACAGATAGGGTTTCATTGCTGTCTGAAAATTAGGATTCTTGGATGTCCAAGATGTTACCGGTGTAAAATAAATAGGATCTTTCGATACCTTGAGGGTAGGACAGAAAATTCTACTCCATCTGACAGAGATCTGCATTTACTTTGAGGGTAGGATTTCTCTATCTTACCCATAACAAGACAGTCTGCACGCGCGTAGAACATTTTCTAGTGATGAACCGGAAGTTGAAAAACGTCATTTGTAAATAGCCTGTACAGTCAAATTGGACAATCAATATCACATTCAAAATCGCGCTCATCGCAATCGGAATTCAACCTATCTTCACGTATTTCGTTGATGTTTACCCGGAAAAAGACGTATTTAACTGTTTTTGATCAATATTAGTCTATGACTATGTCTATGTCTATGACTGTGAATATTTCATAATGATTTAGATGCTTGTTTGTCCCAATGAAGCAAGTTTAACAAAGTTTTGACAAAGTAAAATAGAAATCTCCAAGTTGATTTATTGATTATTGGTTTTTTAATTGCGTATTTGTGGTTTTCACCATTTTTGGGGATATAACTGGGACATAAAAAGGATTATTCCCTTCCAAAAGAGTAAGACAGGGAAATCTCTACCCCCGGAGGAGATTAACGACAGTCTAACCTTCGGCAAGTCTCGGGTTAGACAGTCGTGAATCTCGGGTAGAGATTTCTCTGTCCTAGCCTCCAAGTAGAGAGTTATCATATTAATCTCTATCCGAGGGGGAGGTCTACGTCTGTCTAACATGAGGCTTGCCGAGGGTTAGACTGTCGTGAATCTCCTCCGAGGGTAGATATTTCACTGTCCAACTCTCTTTGAAATTTTATAATGATCTCTTCCACTTTAAAATTAAACGCTCAAATGTTTATTAGTGTGCAACAACATTATGGCACACTTACGTCAGCAGACACAAGATCCAGGTGGGACCCTACTAGCTGCAATATTGTAGCCCAAAAGACTTTTAGACTGAAAATGGTGTCGTCTTTAGAGCTACAATTGGTGCCTATTATTGCTAATGGAGCAAAGTAATGATTATGCAAACCATTATAAAACGTTTCTTTGCATTTTATCGTACTTGTTTAATATCGCTTACCTACTAGGGAATAAAACTGAACTACAAAAAATATCAAATCCTCATCGAGGCATTAATTTTTTACACAATACATACATGTATGAAGGTCTTTCTGAAGGGAATTTATACGGCAAGTCCACAAATAGTGAATTGACGTCTTGTGAGCGGTACGGTAGATATTAACGATGGTAGTTATGTTTGTTTTGGAAAAAAATAATATGTAAATGCATGTATACCCATAAGATAATTTGAAACGTACAAGAAAGTATAGAAAACTGTGCCCGAGTGATTTTTGGAGGCAGTGCTCCACTACGACACATATAGGCCATGGGCTAGGAGGGTCCCACATGCCCCCCCCCCCCCCCAAACCTCCGAACCAATATTTTTCTTAACCCTTATGACCCACTGATCACAAATCAAAATGTTAACATTGCATAAGTTGGGATGAACTTCCGGTTATGACGTCATCAAGATGGCCGCCATCTCAAATTTCACTAAAAAATGAAAAATAGTCATAACATTGACATTTTTCAACCGAAGTAGTCAAATGAGGTATCAAAATGACCATAATAGAACACTAAAAACATGTCAGGGCCAAATAACCAAATATATGTAGTGATTTATACGCAGGAAGTGAAAAAATAGGATTTTAAGCTCAAAAATGGTAATTTTTTAGAAAAATTTTCATATTTTGCTTGACGCAGTAAAAACGTTTTCCAACCGCAAACTATTATTTCTAATTAGTTTTTTGTCCACTTATAAATCAGTTTAAACAAAAACAAGAAAAAAACAATGTTAACATTGAATAAGTTCCGGTTATGACGTCATCAAGATGGCCGCCATCACGAATTTCACTAAAAATGAAAAATATTCATAACATTGACATTTTTCAACTTAAATAGACAAATGAGGTATCAAAATGACCACAATAGAACAACAAGTACATATCAGGACCAAAACATCCAATATATGTAGCAATTTATACGTAGGAAATGAAAAAAAATAAGATTTTAAACTCAAAAATGGTAATTTTTTCAGCAAATTTTTCATATTTGTCTTCATGCAGCAAAAATGTTTCCCAACAACAAATCATTATTCGTAATCAGTTATTTGATCTCTTATAAATCAATAAATCAATGAAAACACCAACAAAAATTAAAATATATAGAAATGCAAAAGATAATTATTGTTATACCCTCATTAGGTTTACAAAACATCACCAGGTGCGTATAATGGGCATATGCTATTTTTCGAACTCGAAACCGCTGACGCTGACCAGCGTCTCAGAAATAATTATTACAGCACAACACCTACTGATAGAGTAACAAATGTAACCTAAGCCTGTGTTTCTCTTTATATCATTTTTCAGAACGTTTGTGTCTTTGAAAATGAGAACATTCATTGTTTATTTCCTATGCATAGCATAGGCAAAATGTTAGATGGTTACTACAGTGTCACATATTTCTTTCATTGGTTCTTTATGATAACCATTATCATTGTACGTGCTTTCTCGACTCACTGCTCCATCCACTGAAGAGACTCGGCATGTCTGGTAGCTGATAGTCCAAATTATCAGAATAATCGAGATATCAGTATCAAATTCGTCGAAAGCCATAGCGTTGTCTTCAATGTCGATGAGCTGATGTGACAGTACATTACCAGTGTTGTTCTAGCCTGTCATCTTTCATAACCCATCCTTGGCCAGAGTTCATATCAGGAACAATAGGTTCAGAGATGTGGGATCTCCCTCAGATTCTAACATATCGTATATACTGTTCCAGACTTCTTCGGCATAATGGAAACTGCACCAGATCCACATTATTCGAATGGTGGAATTGGTTCTCCTTAGCACATAGCTCCATAATTTGAAGTACCATTCATTAATCTAGTGGACCCTCGTGCGCCCATAAATGGCACAGGTGATATCATCGAGGTCATTAATGAGGCCATTAATGTTAAATGTTTTTCATTGGTCTGACTTTTCCCACTCCCTTGAAGGTGCTGGTTGTGTCACATCTGGTGTATGCGTAAAAGAGACCATTGAAGACTCTCCAGAAATAAAATTTTCTACAGTGCTTTTCAGACTTGGCAAATAGTGGAACTTCACTGCAGACCTCATTTATGACCTCAAAGAATCCACCTGTGCCATCTATGGTCACTGAAGGTTCACAAGAATGAGGAATTGTGCTTCATACGAAATAAGGAGAACCAGCTCAAACCTTCGCAGAATGGGGATCTGATAGTCTGGAACATCATATACGATATTTGAATCACTAGGTTGGAAACAGGAAGAGCTCCTACATCCCTGACACTGATGTTTCTTATGTTAACTCTGGCCATGGACGGTTGACAAGCTACAACCACGATGGCAACCCGGTAATGTAATGTCACATCAGCTCATCAGCTCATCGCTATCGAAGACAAAGAACTAGTGAAAGAAATATGTGACACTGTTAAGTAACCATCTGACATTTCCTGACGTTATACACAGGAAATAATACTGGATGTGCTCATTCTAAAAGGCACAAAACGTTTCGGAAAGTGTCATGGTATTTACGGTATGACAGAATTACCTCAGTTTTAATTTGATACCATATAGCTATTAGTTGGCATTTGCAGTTATAATTCAGTTTGAGACGCTACTAGTGTACAACATTTCGAACATGAAAGTGAATTATTTTGAAGTCCAACTTAGATATTCAGCCAACCTAAAATTCTTTGTTAAGATTTAAATTTTCAATAGCCACTATTATATTCAGGAAATTCTAAGACACCAGGAAACTGTAGTCTCGGCGGTTTGGGAAAAATACACTATAATAGGGACCAATTCGTACCCGGCCGAAAGGTACGTATATTCGTTGTAGGACACTATCAGTATTACTGGAGGAGTCTCTTCACTGCTTCCTGCCTGGTGGTTGATGGCATATGTCGCAATAGATCTTATCCACTTTTCGATACTCTCTGTAAATAAATGAATATTATGCTGAAGTAAAATGTCATCGAGGTTTCCATGAAAAGGTCGTTTTATTATATAGCTCAAAATCATTTCGACATTTTGATGGTTAATTACTGATCACTACAATTTTAAAGTGATGTATCAAATTACCGTATCCTTCCTTTGATTGTTTTTGATCACGACACATCGCATCATCGAATACCAGGACAAAGATCACATTGCTGGATATGAAGCTGTGGGTGGTATAGTCGAAAACTTTCTCGCCGCCAAAGTCATAAATCGAGATGAAGCCTTTCAGGAATTGGTCTTTCTCCTCTATATTGGTAAATAATATCTCATTTATGAAACCCTTTTGATCCAAAGATTACGTCATGTCTTCTTTGCTCTCAAAACTGGAAAGTTGTCTTTTTTGTTGGTCATCTGAAGAAGAAAAATCTGATATTATAATATATAGATTTATATATAATCTCCTATGCAGTGTTTTGTTTCTATCTGATATTCTTCCGGAATGTCGACTTCGGTTTGTTGATTTAGAGGTCCCAATCAGAACTTGTTTACATCAATATTGATTTTTTAATCGCGTTTCGTCCGCGGTACATGGTCCGTCCATTAACCATTCTTGTTATAGCTATTTCTCAAAAAGTTCTGAAGGAATCTGTCTAAAATTTCATTTTCTTAGGTCCTTCTAGGGTCCTAGTTGTGCATATTGCATTTTGAAACCGATCGCTCAACAAGATAATAGTATAATGTTTTGGCTGAAACCAAAGTCTTTTTAACAGATGTACAACGAATCACATATAAATATTTTATCTGGTCATTGGATTTCTGCTAACCACAAGCAATAATCTGTAAAGATGAAGTGTCACGTGCCTGTCATTACAAAAAAAATCTTTGTTTAGGATTGTACAAAATATGATAAGAAACAATGACGATGGTGTTATATCATCGAGAAGCTTTGTCTAATAAGTGTGTACTAAAAAGGAAGATATGTACAACATATTTACATGCACTTTTCATTTATACGATATAAACTAATCAAGCCAAAGTAATTGACACCAAAACGTGACCATTATGACGTCACTAATGTTAGCATTATCGTCAAAATAGCTGTCCCATCTTATTCAGATCCCCAAAATGAGATTATAATGTTATATTAAACTATTTTCGAATGAAATCTATGGTCTATATAGATGACAGAGCTTGCAGACAACCATTTCATGTAATGCGCTAGCTAGAATAAGATTCTAATCCCCAAAATGAGATATAATGTTAATTAAACTATTTTCGAATGAAATCTATGGTCTATATAGATGACAGAGCTTTGCAGACAACCATTTCATATAATGCGCTAGCGAGAATTAAGAAAAATTGTCTGCAAAGCTGTCTGGCATCTTTTTGTATGTAGATCATAGATTTCATAGGAAGATAGTTTAATAATTAAATGCCTATGAAGCGATATGTCTAAAATGTGACATTAAATTGAATATATATATAGATATCTTGATGGAGGAGCGAGATTCACTGTGACAGTTGACACAAGAGGCTCAAAGAGTCTTATCACCTAGTTTAATTTAAAAATAACCGACCCGAAGGTTATCCCAACAATTTGTGCAATTTTTAATCACAAACAAAGTGTGATACACCCAAACTATGAGTATAGCAATAATTCAGTCCCTAATCTCAGGCCCCCGGGTGTCAGCCCAACCATTTGTACAATTTTGGATTGCAACGTATAATAACGCTACATAAAAATATGAGAGAAATCCATTCATGACTTTCAGATGCGAAGTTGTTTATAGCAATATAGCCAAAGTGACGCCAACCACACCCGACACCCAGGCTTTTTTGGTGTCAGCCCCAATTATTTGTACATCTTTGAATCTCTAACCCATAAGGATACTTCATACTGAATATGGGCGATATGCATTCATAATTTTCAGAGAAAATGTTTAAAGAAACTTTGCCAGGGAGGTAGTCCAACTATTTATACAATTTTGATTTCCCAACCCATAAGTATACTACCAGCCATATTTGGTCAAATTCCGACCAATGGTTTTCAAGAATATGTGAATATTTGAAGGACCGATGACGGACGCCACTAAATGGCAATATCGCGAACATCTGATAATATCACGTAAAGGAACATTTTTACTACAAAGTGGCTTTAAGTTCTTTTTAAACGATATATATTTGTACCCTGTGCTTGGTGTACATGAGGACGAGGGTCATGGTATAGATCTGGTCAAAGTTTCTTGTCCTGTGCCTGTGTCAGAATTCACTCCGTAACGATCAAAAAGTCACTTCAATCGATGACGACCAGTGTCCATTTCACCCTCTTCATTTAGATTTGTTCGTACACCTGTGTCCGGGTCATATGCCATAAAGTTCACATAGAAATCCGCGCTATTTGTCGAGCCAGGTCTACCTGTTGGGATATTCTGTTTTTATTTGCCTGACAAAGGATGTGTTCCCAACTCCTTTGTTTCCGACGACCGTGATAGTAATGTTACACAGTCTGTCCTCAGTCTCATCTATCGTGTGAAAAAATGATGTTGTTCTGCAAACATTACAAGTATGAAACGTAAAAATATATGCTTTTAAGGTCACAAAACATTTACCACAGTCGTTATTCATCCTCGAACGAAACTTTCAAAGATTTTAATCCCTACGATTTGTTTTCTGTGTAAATTAATAAACTCGAAACCAGCACAAACAGAAACAGAATTAACCAAATTTTGTAAAAACTTATGCAATGGCGTAGTTAATCAGATATTTATGTAAAATGTAATTTCTCTCCCTTCTTCATACTTTCTGGGCTATAGTGGATGGTTAACATGAATTATTTTCATTTTATGCTTGTTGCCATTGACAACTAATGTCCCGTGACGGTCATATGGCGGCCATCTTGGATTTCAGTTATCAAAAATGGTCATAATTACCCATTCTTATTAAGCGCATAGATAGAGAACCTGACAACAGCCAGAGGCAAATAAACACATTTTTAATATAATTGAAACATGCTGAATACGGTAAAATTATAATAATGACGTTACATTTCTGTGAAATGACGGGAAAACAATAAAATTTTCAGTCTTTTTTCACCAAAAAAATCGATAAATGTCATAATTTTCATCACAAGTAAAATATTGATGAACAAAACACCTTGTTACAGCCATTTCGAATTGCACTAACCCTTGTGTAAACAAATGTGTACTATGAAAAGATAATTCGCATGAGTGAGGTGGGAAAAAGAGAGGAACCCCCTCCCCCCTCCACCAAAAAGGAAATGTAAAAGAAAAATTAACTGAATTGAACTGACTTTTGACGAAACAGAAGAAGCGAGACGTCCCCCCACCGTCCCCCCTCCCATGATTACAATTTTTTTTACACATTCCCGGCCCGGATCCAGTAAACATCCAAAGGCTAGTTAACATGTTTTATCCATAATTCAGGCAGTTCTCTATAATCGTAGTAATTTATATTTTTACAATTTGGTTCGAATTATTCTCCTTCAATTTTGGATATACCTCCCAATGAAAAAGGTGTACCAATGTGATGCCTGCTCGCATACATTTAAAAACTTAAAATACATATAATATCTGCTGAGGAGGAAGAGTCACAGACTGGCCGCCCCAACCGGACCCTAGGAAAACAGTCCATCAGAATGAGAGGACAGGGACCGGAGGTAAAAGTCAGTGAAAGTAGTCTGACCACGCCAAAAGGCAGCAGATCTGATGTCCTGGAACCAGGACCCATTATGGAGAGCCAAAGAAGCCACAAGGGCTCTAACCTCATGGGCCATCTCCTTGTATTTCGCCCCAGATTGATCATTAGACTGTTCATAAGCAAGCCTGATCACCTACCATATCCATCTGGAGATGGACTGGGACGTGAAATCCTGCTGACCCTGTTTAATGGACAAGAATAGTACCTCGCCCCTTGTTTTATCAAGGCAAAACCTAAGCGCACGACAGGGACAAAGCAGCCGATCATTCTCCTTCGACTCAATAGAGATTGTGAATCTTTACTAAAAAGGAAGGATCAGTGAGTAGGGTAACAGAGCTGAATATTGCCCAACGAAGGCACGAAAAGTGAATAGATGGATATCACTCCTTCTGTGGCCTGAGACAAGAGCAAGCAGAAAGTCAAAAGTAAAATTCTTAATGGAAACCGACACCAAAGGCTCATACGGAGCCCCTTAAGTTCTTGTGACACAAGTGATAGATTCCACTGTGGAACTAACTACCGTACCATAGGCCTGTCCAGACTGAACCACTAATCAAGACAGACAAAGAGATGGAATACCCTAACAATGGTCTACCAGAAGAAAAATATTCGTAATTCGTATGCTCATGTTTTTAATAGAAAAAATACTATTCGTCGGCGATGGAGCATCTTCAATTAGTCGCGATATAACAGAAATAGACACTAAACCCACTCTTCTATTGCAAATCGGCACTTTTATCCGGAAACTTGTTTATAACACACATACCTCCTACACGCCCAATACTACATATACACTACACTCGATATTGATTATATTCAATAGCGAAGGACCCACATACAAAATATTACACATATTTTATCAATGCCAGTTTGCAAAATATTAATGACAGTATAAAGAATACCTGGTATCCATTAAACAATACAGATTCACTGGCAACAATTTCAATTTCAACAAATTTTATTTTAAGAAAATTTTACATAGATTTTATCAGTGACATCAAAATGTTATTGACATTATAACGAATACCTGGTGTCCATTAAACAGTATAGATTCACTGTCAACAATTTCCATTTCAACGAATTTCATTTCATAAAAAATATGAAAAGGGATCAAACTACAGGTTAAGCCTATACAGGTTCTCTCCAAGATGTCACTGGCAACAATTAATGCAAGTATCGCCGAAACGTCGTCCAACATTCTATCACAAATCCGCATCTCTGGTAAGGTAGTTTATTAAAACTGCTCAAGTTCGTCGAGGTGTATGCTATTTGGGTAAACTATATTTTATTTCTAGTTCCTGATAACTCAGGGCCGAGTTCAAGGGTATATTTTAGGATGAATCTCGTTTGTCTTTTAGGCCATGGGCTAGGAGGGTCCCACATGCACCCCCCCCAAACCTCCGAACCAATATTTTTCTGAACCCTTATGACCCACTGATCACAAATCAAAATGTTAACATTGCATAAGATGGGATGAACTTCCGGTTATGACGTCATCAAGATGGCCACCATCTCGAATTTCACTGAAAAATGAAAAATGGTCATAACATTGACATTTTTCACATGAATTAGACACATGAGGTATCTAAATGACCACAATAGAACAACAAATACATTTTAGGACCAAATAATCCAATAATGTAGTGATTTGAACGCAGGAAATGAAAAAATACGATTTTAAGCTCAAAAATGGTAATTTTTCAGCATTTTTTTCATATTTGGCTTGACGCAGCAAAATTATTTCCCAACAACAAATTATTATTCGTAATCAGCTATTTGACCTCTTATCAATCGGTTAAAACAACAACATCAACAACATTAAAATACATAGAAATAAAAATGAGAATTGTAGTTATACCATGATTTGGTTTACAAAACATCACCGGATGTGGCATATAATTGTTATTTTTTCCAAACCGCTGACATTACAGTTTCCTGGTGTCTTTGAATTTCCTGAATATAACATTAGCTATTGACGATTTATATCTTAACAAATTTGAATTTGAAGTTGGCTGAATATCTAAGTGAGACTTCAAAATAATCCATTTTCATGTTCGAAATATTGTAGACTAGTAACCTTTCAAACTGAATTATTACAGCAAAACGCCAATTAATAGCTATAGGGTATCAAATCAAAATTCCGTAAATACCATGACACTTTTCGAAACGTGTTGTGTCTTTTAGAATGAGCACATCCATTGTTTATTTCCTGTGTATAACGTAAGGAAATATAAGATGGTTACTAAAGTGTCACATATTTCTTTCACTACTTCAATAATAATCATTTTCGTTGTGCGTGCTTTCTCGCCAGAGTGTCGTCTTCGACCTCGATGACCTGATGTGACATTACATTACCGGGTTACCATCGTGGTTCTAACTAGTCAACCGTCCATGGGCAGAGTTCACATAAGAAACATCGGATTCAGGGATGTGGGAGCTCTTCCTGTTTCCAACCTAGTTTCTCCTAGATACACATATCGTATATGATGTTCCAGACTTCCACGGCATGATGGAAAAGACACCAGATCCACATTCTGTGGAGTGTTGAGTTGGTTCTCATTAATTCGTATGAAGCACAATTCCTCATTCTTGTGAACCTCAGTGACCATAGGTCTGCAGTGAAGTTTCACTCTTTGCCAAGTCTGGAAAGCACAGAAGAGAACTTTTTACTGGAGAGTCTTCAATGGTCTCTTGTAATGTGACACGACCAGCACCTTCAAGTGAGTGGGAAAAGTCAGACCAATGGAAAGCATTTATCATTTATGGCCTCATTAATGATCTCGATGATATCACCTGTGCCATTTATAGTTGCACGAGGGTCCACAAGATTGATAAATAGTGGAGCTATGAGCTAAGGAGAACCAATTCCACCATTTGAAGAATATGGATCTGGTGAAATTTCCATTATGCCTGAGAAGTCTGAAACAGCATATACGTACGATATGTTAAAATCTGAAAGAGATCCCACATCCTTGAACCCGTTGTTTCCTGATATGAACTCTGGCCATGGATGGGTCATAAAAGATGACAGGCTAGAATAACACTGGTAATGTAGTGTCACATCAGCTCATTGACATCAAAGACGACGCTTTGACTTTCGACGAATTGGATACTGATATCAATTACTCTGATTCGGACTGCATGTACCAGCTACAATGTACCAGATATGCCGCATCTCTTCAGTGGATAGTGCATTAAGGCGAGAAAGCACGCACAATGATAATGGTTATCATTGAGAACCAGTGAAAAACATACGAGTATGTGACATTGAAGTAACCATATGACATTTTGCTTATGATATGCATAGAAAAATAAACAATGAATCTGCTCATTTTCAAAGACACAAACGTTTTGGAAACTGTTAATGATATTAACGGAAACACAGGCTTAGCTTAGGTTACATTTGTTACGCTATCAGTAGGTGTTGTGCTGTAATAATTATTTTTGAGAGGCTGCTAATCTACAAAATTGAGGGTGTAACAATAATTCTTTTTTGTATTTCTATATATTTTTGTTGTTGTTGTTGTTGTTTCTTTAACTGATTGATAGGAGTTTAAATAACTGATTACGAGTAATAATTTGTTGTTGAGAAACATTTTTGCTGCGTCAAGCCAAGTATGCAAATTTTGCTGAAAAATCACCATTTTTGAGCTTAAAATCTTATTTTTTCATTTCTTGCGTACAAACCACTACATATATTGGATCATTTGGTCCTGATATGTATTTGTTGTTCTATTGTGGTCATTTTGATACCTCATTTGTCTACTTTATTTGAAAAATATCAGTGTTATGACTATTCTTCATTTTTCAGTGAAATTCGAGATGGCGGCCATTATGATGACGTCATAACCAGAACTTATACAATGTTAACATTGGTTTTGGTTGTTTTTGTTGCTTAAACTGATTGATATGTGGTCAAAAAACGTATTTGAAATAGTAGTTTGCTGTTGGCAAACATTTTTGCTGCGTCAAGCCAAATATGAAAAATTTGCTGAAAAATCACCATTTTTGAGCTTAAAATCAGATTTTTTTTATTCCCTGCGTAGAAATCACTACATATATTGGAGTTTTTGGTCCTTATATGTATTTATTGTTCTATTGTGGTCATTTTGATACCTCATTTGTCTACTTCGGTTGAAAAATGTCAATGTTATGACTATTTTTCAATTTTTAGTGAAATTCGAGATGGCGGCCATCTTGATGACGTCAAAACCGGAAGTTCATCCCAACTTATGCAATGTTAACATTTTGATTTGTGATCAGTGGGTCATAAGGGTTCAGAAAAATATTGGTTCGGAGGTTTTGGGGGGGGGGGGTGCATGTGGGACCCTCCTAGCCCATGGCCTATTTCATTCACCTTGCAGTGACCAGGCATTAGGCCTGACTGACGATCGCAAGCTGGCCCACTTTAGATATCACTATATGGCCTTACCTATAACAGAATAGACTAGCCTACTCAATTAGTTCGTGTTACATCATACTGTTGTTACCCTGACAACTTGTCTTAGCAAGTCATCCACCCACGACAGCTCCCATAAGGACAACTCTGTCGAATCAAGTCGGATGAAATGCACAATCAACTCAGCACTTGTATTTTTCCGGCAACGTGTTTACTCTACAAACAAATCAAAGCACGTCACAAGTTCTTTGAAGAAAAAAAGCATAAAAAATATGAAATCAAAGACAAAGTTACTCGTCAGCAACGGATCGCAAAACCACGACAATATATGGAAGCAAATGAAATACACCAACAATACAATAATGGAAAATGTAGGTGTGTGTTACCAAGAAAACTTGTCTTATGTCACCAAAAATTCCTAGAACATATATCATTTACAGGTCAAAACTCTTTGTAGAACAAAGTATGAAAAAGGGATGAAATCAAAGAACAAAGTGAAGTTAGAAATTGAGAAGAAGGCCAACATCTATATTGTTCTTACCTGTACCGGGACGTACACAGAGATCCCCTCTACTCGGATGTTTGATACAGAGCTCTGTAAATCACATATGTATATTATTATTGTTCTGTCCATTGTACGTACATCCATGCTTAACACAGATGGTACACATATTCGATATTCTTTCATACCTACGGGTGTAATACTGGCTGGTCTAGGGTAATACACTCATGCCGCCTGAGGCTGTATTGCATGGCTACCCATGCAATAAAGCTTCGTGACGTCACGGCGTCAACAAAATTTCTATTTCCTCAGTAAAATTTTAACATTTTTTTCTCAAACTTGACTGGTTTTACTATAAATGATGTAAACAAAGGAATTTTTGTTGAAATTATCACGTTATTTTTAATGTGTGAAAAAATTACTTTCATCCGTGGATTTCTTCGAATTTATTTCAAAATGGCGGGATATTATACTTGTATAATTGCAATAAAACGTCGAGGTATGAAAGGAAAATACTCTTTCATAAGTGAAAATGTTGCAAAACCCTCGGCAAGCCTCGGATTTTACTATATTTTGTGACCCTCGGGTATAATATCACTATCCTTCATATCCACATATGAAAGAGTCTTATATTATCCACCAGAGAACGGCGTGTTCGTGTAGGAATACTGATAAATTGGCTGCAAACCTTTGATACAGAGTAAGATTCATAAAAAATAACGTATATGATAACTCGGGAAAAAGTCTCGAAAATAGATTATATTCCATAATGTTTAATAAGAAGGATTAAACAGAATTTTTCATACCATGACAGGTCAAGGTCATGGTTGTCAATATACTTTTGAGTTACCCACTAAAATAAAAAAAAAACAACACTATAACAATAAATTAAAAGTCAAGATTACGTTTTAAGTGTTTATTTTATATAATAATAACATCAAACCCGATAAAACTCAGTGATTATTTAGACTTCTTGGAGTTCCCTCTATCGGGCCTCTATTACTCACGGTGTTACATCTAAGTTCGGTCGATATTTGATTAATTTTCTAAATAGGACAGTGTAACAGCTGGTTCTGATGTCCGCTAAAATCACATACGTCATAGCTTTATTATTGATAACGTTACATTTTCGGTGCATTACGTATACACCTACCGAAAAAATGTGTCATGTGATAATCATTAATTAACACGATAAGGGATTGACCTAATAAAAAAAAATCATTAATATGCATGAAGGTATTTTTTATGGAAATAACGAAGCCGATTTTTTTTATTTTATATTTATTTTCTTACATTTTATCTTTCATCCCAAACAAGTAAGAAAAATCAAATAATTATGCTTTTCTAAGTCACTTGAACGTTTGAAAATTAGACAAATATCATTTAAAGATGCTCCTCTACTGACAAATGGTATTTTTTCACTATCAAAAACATTTTGCAGAAGATTTAGTATTTTTCTTCAGGTACAAAAGTTACTTACTTTACACCATTACCACCATTGAAAAGTGTCAGCTTCTAATTTTACTTCAAGTTAAAAATATGAATAATAATTAATTGCATCCCGAAAAAATTCCGTGTCACTATATCCTATATGGAATAAAGTACTGATTGCGCATGTACCAAAGGCAAAATAAATTATTTTATATTATTTTTTGTGTTAATTAGACATATATATACACGAGTAAACACCAATTATTGTTCAAATGATGAATATCATTTATGCTATGTCGGCGGTGGAGCATCTTTAACTTCTGCTGGATAAAGATTCGAATCACAGGAGCGTTTAAAGCGCTTGGCAATATAATGAGCTTACTGCAAAGCACCATATTCATGGTGATTACTTTTACGCATCATTGTCATATCAATGCAATAAGGCCGCCGAAAGCATTGCTTGTCAATGTGTAAACCTGAATGTTGAAGATAGGGATTTTCATATATTTTTACGTATGTGTTACTTTAGAAGTGCTTAACACGTTGTGCCGAAATATACATATATATATATATCATAATACTTTATTCGATGAAATATTCCTAATAGTCTACATATCGATTGACGCCATTATTTTGTAAGCAAAACTTTTCTCTGATGTAAACTCATAATAACATGACGTAAATATCAGTTCCTACCCCCATATGAACAGGTAATTCTCTAATATGCAAATACATAATAATGAAACTCGAAACCTTTTGATTAAGGTTACATGACTTACATTATTATATTGATCATATATGTATAAAGAACATCTAACATATCCAGAAAGATAAAAAAAACCACCTTTATATTGATCATATATGTATATAGAACATCTAACATATCCAGAAAGATAAAAAAAAAACCTTTATATTGATCATATATGTATATAGAACATCTAACATATCCAGAAAGATAAAAAAACTTTAAGAACCTTAAGAATATAGACGTATGAGAACGATATGATAGAAGTATTTAAACTATTTAATGACATAGATTTAGCGGACAAAGATCATTTATTCACACTCTCCACAATCAGATAGACTAGAGGTAATATCAATAAGTTGTAAAAGAAACTGAGCAGGACCAGATATACACAGGAGTCAGAAGGGTAATTGACAACTGGAACTAATTATTTAGGGAATAGCTAACAATGGTTTCAAGACAACGGTAACAAAGGATGTCCGTCATTGTCATGTGATATTAATGGTTATTCGTATTCTTTGTATCGCAAATTTTGAATGTAGTATCCTTGGTTATCCTTGAGATTGCATTGCGATTTTGTTATTTGTGAATAAATAAAAAGGTGTGCATGTAAATATTTATTATTATATATTGGCCAATGTAAGCCTCATTGTATGTCTCCGGTAGAGAGAACTTCCATAAATAGCTTCGATCGGTTGAGCGTCAGACTAGCGCTTCAGAGGTCCCAAATTCGATCCTTAGCAGAGGCAGTGTTCATGTGTACATTCTGTAATCTGTTAACAACAGAAAAACCACCACCATATTGGTAAGAGCGTTGTTTACATGTACACAGATCGTATACGAAAATGTAGAAATCGTTACAACTTGCTCCCATATTCTATCAATATAAACTGGATATCGGAGTACAACTGGATGATACTTTGATGAAAATACTTTACGATCCATTGATTTTCCAATATTTTTTTCTCTCTAAATCAATATGCAACGTTTACGTCTCTATCGTGACGTCATGATAACGCTCGATACTTATAGACATACGTCTGTAGGATACCAATTACATAAATAGTAAACACGGGACAAGGAAGTATCAGTGTGGACAAAATATTGTCGAATTTTCGAGGCGATCTGCCCCTTTGTCAAGACACAAAGAGAACAAATAAAATTACATGTTAAGGACGCGGTCACGAAATTTCACAAAAACACAAACGATGACCACATATAGAACATACAGATAAAATATGGGGACAATAGCTATACGTGTAGTACATTATGTCATATGATACACTAGTAGTAAAACCGATAGTTAGTTCTATCTAACACGCCCTATCATATGGCTTAACGTGATGTTATTGTCAGTCCAATGCACTATGAAATAGCATATATCTTACCAGATTATCAGTAGCCAGAAATAATTTTAATCACGTGGTTACAGTTATATGATACCACCATCACTTCAATGTTCTGTTTCTATTTTACTTTTGGACATTGACCTATCGTTTATATCGTCACACTGACTAACAAACGGATCTTTTAATTAAGGATTAATTTCAATAGATTTATATGTTATGCAGATATAACACAAAAATCCGAGTGTACTCTAAATAAACAGCGAAGCAGATTTTAATGAAATCCTTATAATTCAATTTACTAAAGAAAATCTCTTCAATATTCAACATTCGTTTTAGGACTCTTTTGTCTATGAAATCTTTACGCGGTTATATTAGCCAATCCGAAGCGACGTTACAAACGGTGACACAATGCTTTCCTAAATGAGCTGATGAAATAAATTTTAAGCCAATGAAAATCTTCGTTACAAGCAAAATTGAATGATAAGACCACTCCGATGTAGATTTTGAATGTACTACAAAATTTATTAGAACAAAGTTTAATATAGTTATTATAAATGATGTAACTTTTACCCTAGATAAGCAAAACCAGTGGTGTTCTTGTCATTAGCTCAAACCTCTTCTGAGGTAGCCATTTTTAAATGAGTTGAAAATGCTTCTACATACTCATTTTGAAATTAATCTTGATT
Organism: Argopecten irradians; assembly: GCF_041381155.1. Classification (NCBI taxonomy): domain Eukaryota; kingdom Metazoa; phylum Mollusca; class Bivalvia; order Pectinida; family Pectinidae; genus Argopecten; species Argopecten irradians. The sequence continues at coordinate 25,586,633 of NC_091148.1, forward strand.
TCAATCCTACTTACCGTATTTCTACCATTATACTGTAATCTAAATATTCCTAAATGACTTGTCAACCAAAGCCACCCACAAAACCCAATCAAAAGCTTAAAATACGACGAAATGGTCTTGCTTTCCCATCGTTTATTATCTGTATTTTGGTGGCAACAATCTCTCATAATTTTAATGATATCTGATATTTATATATTACATGGATCCAGCAAAGTGTCAGTAATCTATTCATTCATTCATTCATTCATTCATTCATTCATTCATTTATTCATTCATTCATTTACGATACCTTGTGTTTCGGTGAAGAATATTCTGGCATATTTAAGGATTAACATCTTTTTTCAAAACACACGTTTTATATTATATATATATATAACACAAAAATGTGTATGTGTTCTGAGCGGTTTATGATAAGTACACTTGTTGTTTTGTTTTATATCTCCATAACATGAAAAGTTTATTCAAGTTAATCCTTATATTTCAATCTTCTATTAGATAATCTCTTCAAAACTCCATATTGGTTTAGGACTCTATTTCTATGAAAGCATTGCGCTGTTATTTCAGCCAGTTAGAACCGACGTTACAAAATGTGACATCATTTATTCCTTTATAGGCTGATAAATTACATTGTTTAGCCAATGAAAACGTTTGTCACAAGAAAATTGAATCAATACTAGCGCTACTTCAGTTGAGTTCCCTTAACATCATAGGAAAATATTACAAACTGTTTTATTTAAACAAATATATAACATTAACGTCAGGTAAAACTATCTATTTACAGTAATAACGTACATCAATCCTGACAATCTGATACTAATGTTAGTAACCACGGATGTGGCGCCCCCTGGCGGAAACTAGGAATATAAACGTCCCAGAAGGGAATGGATACAAACCATTTCATTACGTGACGGCTTTGTGGCATCGACGGATATTTTTGATAAGATCTGTCAAAAATTACTAAATGCACTGTCATCCTTCCACGTGAGAACTAATCTTAGTCTATCCGGTTATCAGGATTTCCACTCGCGATAGATAATATTGACAGAGAATTCCACCCCAATGGGAAATGATATGCTAAAGCTATCGTAATATGTCTGACTAAAAATGATTGTCTGATATTGTCATACTCTTCACAGTGTGTCTGGTAGAGCCGTACGTAGCCTATAAATGTTCACAAAACGCATGCCTTATGAAACATATTGAATATATATTCCATAGAAGGATGATTTGCATAAACATTTACAAATCAAATAGGCATTATCATCGTTTGATTTGAAGACATTTCAGTATCTCTAATATGTTGTAAGACATTACGTTCCAATAATTTGTAAGGTAAAATTAGCTGGTGAAAAGACTGTATGCGTTACGTGAAAACGCATCAACTGCCAGTAATTTAAGAGAATCATACCCAGAAACCTGAATCTTGGGGAGGAATAGGGGTGTTTGCGGCCCAAGGTCTAGAACTCATAAAATTATTATCATTTCTATGCTATATTAAGATCTAACATAATTTGCTTCATGCATGATAAATGAAGGGCAAGAAAATTAGTTAGGTTTCCTGCTTAATAGAACGAAATTTTTGGTTACCATTTACCTTTACTTTCTGTCATCAACTCTGCATTTTCTCAAAAACCCCTAGATTTGAATGAAAATTAAACACTATTTTCCATTACTCATTCCTTGCAGACCTTCCGTTTTCCTTCCCAAACACCTTATCACAGATAGCTTAGTAAATACAATCAGTTATGTGTTAAAGATATATATGGAAAAGAATTAATATAAATGCTTTGTACTTGTTTCCGAATCCAACATTTTATTTCAAGTATGATGTATTGAATAAAAATGTAGTTTGTAATTGATATTATTTTAGTTTAATCAGTTTAATCGGAATATATTTGAAGAGTAGGAATATGATAAAGGCTGTTCTGCGACACGTCGACATATTCGTATTTACATCCGCCATGCCGATGAATAGTTTGGCTTCCAATGTTTTTTTTTCTTTTTTTTTTCTGGCTGGTCACTGTTTCTACGTCACTTCTGGTTTATAAGCTGAAACAGTCCGGTGTTACTTTCAGAAAAATCAGCAATAACGTCGCAATTTTATTTTTTTCCACATTTTATTTGAAATGTCATTTTTATCAATTATTATTTATCAGAAAAATATAACATCAGTTACCACTACAGTCACACTTCAAACAAATTACGAAAAAATCCCTACAGTCAGTGGCCATAATACAGTACGCAAGTGAAAAGTTTGCCACATATTATTAGTAATTTTACATATTTTTAATTGTTTTTCTTAAAGTCATTTTACATTCAATCGTAACAAGATTTATGAACTGACTAAGATCTATTTTTGCATTCCAAATAAATTCCGTGATATAGTTATCGAGGAATCGATCTTGATTTGTAGACATGTTATTTTTACGACGCCATTTTACTATTCCGTTTTTGCATATTATAGAGTTAGCTCCCTTGCGGGTAGGTATCCATCATGACGTCATTATTTTGTGTGTGCAATTAACGTCGTTTTCTCAGAAAAGTATGACGTTACGCTCGTAAGTACGTGACGTCACAATCAATACCTACCCACAAGGGCAGATAACTCTGCAATATGCAACTCCGGAATAAACAAAGGAAGAAATGTGGCGTCATTAAATGGTTATTGATTTTGGATATGATCGTTCATAACTCACACATGTTGGAACGGAAGGACATTACGAAGAATATAAAAAACACGCTTGCGTACTGCATTATGGTCATCGACTAATATTAACCATTTCTGGACTTTTTTCACAAGTTAGAAATTATTTCAACATACTTCGCTGTCTTTTCGAAATCTCAAAGAACAGGGGAAATACTCATTCTTTGCAAGTACACCGACTGGGAAATTAACTCAATTCATCAGTGCGTGAATGGTTAAGAAATAATTACATCTGGTTCGGTAAGTGACAAAGACTCCTGATAGCATTACATACAAGCATGCCAGCCGACTCCAAATATATAACGATATACCCAAGTTCTATTTATAGCCGGAATCAGTCTCACGCATATTTGATTTACCTGTCGATAAACATTTTTTATAATCAACGTGTTATGATAATTCACACCTAGCCGACAGGTTCATTAATCCATTCATTTCATTATTCTTCAAAATTGAAGAGTTTCATAAATAATAATGAACAGGATAAATGATAAAGAATAACTAAAAAAAAGTAAATGCAAAAGGTAAATATACAAGAAAAATGAACAAAAAAAAGACAAAAAATGTATAAACATGTATAAGCATTAGTTCACATTCACAAAAAGATTAATGGATATAACCCTGTAAGCGTAACCATAAAAATTAACTATGGACAAAAACTCAACTCAAAGTGATAAAATATTATGTAAACCTTTCAGAAAATTGAGGGAAGGTTTGGAAAGAGACTGCTACGCTAGAATGCTATAAAATAATATCAAAGACAGATAGCTACATATTATATCAAAATAAAACAAAAACTTCTTATTGAAATGTTAAAGCTGAGGCCTTATCAGCATAAAACAGACAGTCATGTATGAAAGACGGAATTATATTGTCATTACCAAGAACGAGAGCAATGTCGTCTGAAGGACGACCTAGTGTGGTGGTAATTTGATCTTCTCTTTTAGCTTGGTCTAATGTTACATATACATGAACTGGGTAAACGTTTACTCTATTTTGTATAGAAACTATCTCTAAGTGAGGTTACTTCAGGACTTTTGCAGTCTAAAAGACAGTGGGCGACAGCATCTGAGGCAAATACGCTGCAACTAGCACTATGTACAACTGTAGTTCGCAATCAGGTGGAATAATCCATAGCTCAGACACTCGTTTACAATTTTCAGCTAAATTTGGAAATGCTTGTGACAGGCACCAAAGAATAGAAACTGATATTTGTCTGTGAATTAACTTAAATCTGCACATGTCACTATTTAGACTCAGACGCTGTTCAAATTGTTCACTTTCTTTTTCAAACAAAACATGTTTTACAATATGCTTCCACATTAATTTACTTGGTATGGGTAGATTGTAAGCAATCATACAAGTATCACTATAGATCGTATCAATGAAATAAATACCATATATCGCGTATATAACCTCTTTTGGACTTATAAATACTGAAATACATATGATATAAACGTATTAAAATAACTGCTTTAAAGTACATTGAGACTTTGCGTTACATAAGGCAACAAAAAAGCGTAATTTGCATTGTTCAACATAAGACTCCTAATATACAACGATATATCTATTTTCTATTTTAGCAGGAATCGGTCTCACGCCTATATGACTTACCTATCGATAAACACTTCTGATAATCAACGTGTTATTGTAATTAACACCTGACCGACAGGTATACGACCCTTTGTTTACGGTACACGAAGGTGTCTGACCAGCAATACAAACTGACCAATAATCAGGTCCAGGAAAGTCTTTTTAAACGATATTTTCGTATCTATATACATATATCGATGACCATGGGTAAAATTACAACACCATAAAAAGCAATAAGTAGCATTAACGGTAAAATGATAACTTTTGCAACCCTACAAAATCATCAATATCGTTAAAAATGAAAGTCGTTCCTGTTACGGTACATGTATGTACCTTTGTATATTATTTTTCATAAGATAAGTGTTCAGTGCCTGAGTTACTTATCTATCACTGTGTAATCACGGTCAAAACAGTAAATACATGTATGTTAAATCTGGCAAGGGTCTAGCTGCAACATTGTAGCTCTAAAGAGATATCTTGATTGAGAAAAATAGCATTTGTCAGCGGTAGAACATCTTTAACTTTTATTTTCATTTTTTTCGGAAATGTGCTTAACCTTTCTGATATAAAAAAAACTTCAAAAGATATGTCGATGCTACGGATATCAAAATACTTATGGAATATTTCAACTTCTACCCTAGAATGTTCTGTAAGATTTATTACCGGGTAATCGTAGTTAGCTAATGAATGTTAGAACGAATAATCATACCCGGCCTTCACTCCGTTCCCTGCATGGTATGAATTCCAACCTATTGCCGATAATGTTGCAAGCCACAATGTGATCCAAAGGCTGATAAAGATATTTTAAATACGCCGCCATATTTGATTTACCGGAAACCGTGACGAAATGAAACACTTGATCAACAGGTAAAATGTTGCAAGGACGAAGTTAGTTTTTAAAAAAGCCAACGAACTAAGAATAAACCTTGTGAAACTGAACAAATGTACGTATTATTTTGAATTTAGCGAATAATAGTTTTTTGAAACTAATAATTCAATTTTGCTTGTTACGAGCATTTCAGTGGCTTACAAATTACTTTATCAGCCCATAAAGGAAAAAATGGCGTCGCCGTTTGTCACGTAAGTTCTGATTGGCTGAGATGACTGCGTTATGAATTCTTATACAAAAGAGTCCAAAAATGAATTTTGAATATTGAAGAGATTATGTTAAGTAAATGGAGTTATTAGGATTAATTTGAATATATTTTTTTATATAATGCATAAACCGCTTCGCGGCTTATTTAGAGTACACTCGGATTTTTGTGTTATATCTCCATAACATAAAAAAAAAATCTATTCAAGTTAATACTTAAATGTTCAAAACTCTGTGACATTATTTTTCTTCCGTAGTAAGAATCTGTAGGTCATTTCATATACATGTATGGTACTAGTTGCCATATTTGGAGCGCGAGACTTTCTAACCACAAGCATCATTGCGGTCAAGTGAGCCGTGTCGAAGATGCGAACCATTCAAATGTGTTTACAAACATAACTTATCGATCGAGGTGGGTAAATAAATAATCATTTCATGTCACAAAAAAAGTTTGATATTGTTGAATTTCATTACAAATTTACATGACACAAGCGAAATGTAACATTTTCACCGCTGGATGTTTTGCAACACTACGGTCAATGGGGCGGAATGGTAACTCTGACGACGACCAACGGTCAGAAATCCCCCGTACGTCATTCAGAGCTACGTCATCGCAGCTAAATAATTCTTTCGGCGTCGATGTGTGAACTGACTTCCTTATTTTGCTCGACATCATCAGGATCATCAGAGGTGTGATGTACTGATCGAGTGGAAATGCACTCTATTCATTATCATATTTATATCGCACAAATGTATAATACAAAAACAATATATCCACGTGTCTCTTCCATTATATTGACATAGACTTTCTGTTTTATATAAAATCAAAATAAACTCAGGAAAGGATGCGTTCGTGTTCCATGTTACTATCACTGTCGTTATATCCACCCCTTGACTATCTCATAGTAAAACTGAAGACACTTTAAGGGGAAAAATCTGTTCAATCACAGACCTGCAACGGTTTCTTTTGAAGACTACAGAGAGAGCGCTGCCCAACTTCAAAGCCACACCGTCAACCACAATGTACGTAATATGATGCCTTTGTTGTACATCAAAGGACTAAATTACCCGTTCTAAACTGTTGCCTCCAGTTTTACTCTGATGTAGATTAAACAAAATTTTACTATGAGACAGACCATGAGTGGATATAGTGACCACGTGAGCATCAAGGATGGTCCAGGAGTGAATATAACGTCAGTAACAGTAACCACGTGAGCATCAAGGATGGTCCAGGAGTGAATATAACGTCAGTAATAGTAACTACGTGAGCATCAAGGATGGTCCAGGAGTGAATATAACGTCAGTAATAGTAACCACGTGAGCATCAAGGATGGTCCAGGAGTGAATATAACGTCAGTAATAGTAACCACGTGAGCATCAAGGATGGTCCAGGAGTGAATATAACGTCAGTAATAGTAACCACGTGAGCATCAAGGATGGTCCAGGAGTGAATATAACGTCAGTAATAGTAACCACGTGAGCATCAAGGATGGTCCAGGAGTGAAATATAACGTCAGTAATAGTAACCACGTGAGCATCAAGGATGGTCCAGGAGTGAATATAACGTCAGTAATAGTAACCACGTGAGCATCAAGGATGGTCCAGGAATAAACGTCAGTAAATAGTGAGCATCAGGATGGTCCAGTGATATAATCAGTAATAGTAACATGTGAGCATCAAGGATGGTCCAGGAGTGAATATAACGTCAGTAATAGTAACCACGTGAGCATCAAGATGGTCCAGGAGTGAAATATAACGTCAGTAATAGTAACCATGTGAGCATCAAGGATGGTCCAGGAGTGAATATAACGTCAGTAATAGTAACCACGTGAGCATCAAGGATGGTCCAGGAGTGAATATAACGTCAGTAATGTAATCAAGATGGTCAGAGTGATAAAGCATAAAAGAGATGGTCCAGGAGTGAATATACGTCAGTAATAGTAACAGTATACGTGAGCATCAAGGATGGTCCAGGAGTGAATATAACGTCAGTAATAGTAACCACGTGAGCATCAAGGATGGTCCAGGAGTGAATATAACGTCAGTAATAGTAACCACGTGAGCATCAAGGATGGTCCAGGAGTGAAATATAACGTCAGTAATAGTAACCACGTGAGCATCAAGGATGGTCCAGGATGGAATATAACGTCAGTAAAGTAACATGAGCATCAAGGATGGTCCAGGAGTGAATATAACGTCATAATAGTACCACGTGAGCATCAAGATGCCGAGGAATATAACGTCAGTAATAGTACCACGGGCATCAGGAGTGATATAATACGTCAGTAATAGTAACCACGTGAGCATCAAGGATGGTCCAGGAGTGAATATAACGTCAGTAATAGTAACACGTGAGCATCAAGGATGGTCCAGGAGTGAATATAACGTCAGTAATAGTAACCAGTGAGCATCAAGGATGGTCCAGGAGTGAATATAATGTCAGTAATAGTAACCACGTGAGCATCAAGGATGGTCCAGGAGTGAATATAACGTCAGTAATAGTAACCATGTGAGCATCAAGGATGGTCCAGGAGTGAATATAACGTCAGTAATAGTAACCACGTGAGCATCAAGGATGGTCCAGGAGTGAATATACGTCAGTAAGTAACCACGTGAGCATCAAGGATGGTCCAGGAGTGAATATAACCAGTAATAGTAACGCACGACGGTAAAGTGAGCATCAAGGATGGTCCAGGACTCCAGGAGTGAATATAACGTCAGTAATAGTAACCACGTGAGCATCAAGGATGGTCCAGGAGTGAATATAACGTCAGTAATAGTAACCACGTGAGCATCAAGGATGGTCCAGGAGTGAATATAACGTCAGTAATAGTAACCACGTGAGCATCAAGGATGGTCCAGGAGTGAATATAACGTCAGTAATAGTAACCACGTGAGCATCAAGGATGGTCCAGGAGTGAATATAACGTCAGTAATAGTAACCACGTGAGCATCAAGGATGGTCCAGGAGTGAATATAACGTCAGTAATAGTAACCCGTGAGCATCAAGATGTCCGGAGGAATATAACGTCAGTATAGTAACACGTGAGCATCAAGGATGGTCCAGGAGTGAATATAACGTCAGTAATAGTAACCACGTGAGCATCAAGGATGGTCCAGGAGTGTAATATAGGATCACGTCAGTAATAGTAACCACGTGAGCATCAAGGATGGTCCAGGAGTGAATATAACGTCAGTAATAGTAACCACGTGAGCATCAAGGATGGTCCAGGAGTGAATATAACGTCAGTAATAGTAACCACGTGAGCATCAAGGATGGTCCAGGAGTGAATATAACGTCAGTAATAGTAACCACGTGAGCATCAAGGATGGTCCAGGAGTGAATATAACGTCAGTAATAGACCACGTGAGCATCAAGGATGGTCCAGGAGGAATATAAACAGTAATATAACCACGTGAACGTCCAGAATATAATCAGTATAGTAACCACGTGAGCATCAAGGATGGTCCAGGAAGTGAATATAATGTCATAATAGTAACGTCACGTGAGCATCAAGGTGGTCAGAGTAAGTCAGTATGTAACACGTGAGCATCAAGGATGGTCCAGGAGTGAATATAACGTCAGTAATAGTAAACCACGTGAGCATCAAGGATGGTCCAGGAGTGAATATAAGTCAGTATAAGTGAGCATCAAGATGGTCAGGAGTGAATATAAGTCAGTAATAGTAACCACGTGAGCATCAAGGATGGTCCAGGAGTGAATATAACGTCAGTAATAGTAACCACGTGAGCATCAAGGATGGTCCAGGAGTGAATATAACGTCAGTAATAGTAACCACGTGAGCATCAAGGATGGTCCAGGAGTGAATATAACGTCAGTAATAGTAACCACGTGAGCATCAAGGATGGTCCAGGAGTGAATATAACGTCAGTAATAGTAACCACGTGAGCATATAATGGTCAGTAATAGTAACTACGTGAGCATCAAGGATGGTCCAGGAGTGAATATAACGTCAGTAATAGTAACCACGTGAGCATCAAGGATGGTCCAGTGGTAGATATAACGTCAACAAGAGTAACCCCTGAAGTATCGAGGATGCATGTAATGGTCATACATGTATAGCTGAATCTGTTTAAATCGGATTAGTGTAAGAGTACATTCTGCTATTGTTACACAGCATGAAGTGTGAATTTTCCGTTTGTTTACACGATTTATGACCACCCATCTGTCAAACGGTGGATTTAACGCGCACCCTTTCGCTGTGCACAAATTGATTTAGACTTTAAAATAAAACTTAAGGCTAGATACCCAGGGGGTAGTCTCAGCCGTCGTTGAATCTGCTTATAGAATCTCGTTATAACACAATCCAACTGATATTCACTGACTTCGCCCATGTAATATTTTGGCATATGCCACAAGTGTTATATAAACTGGAACGCGATTCCATTGGTTGTGTCAGGCAGAATATTGTGACGCCATAACAGAAACGATAGATTGACACCAGAAAACAATACGATGTCAGGATTTTATGACGGCGAGACAAAATGGCGGTCTCCACGTGATTTTTGCCGCACATTTTGACGTTTAGATACTTTGAGGATAGGTTATTTTAGATATGTGATCAAAAGCATCTTTTGTTTTTATATGAGGCATGTATAAAGCATATGCAATCAGAAATACAAAATGTACATGTTCAAAGATACATGTATCTAATATTGGTAACAATTTTATGGGCAATACATACTAATATAGTAAATGTTAGTGTTCACGTTGTCCTAGATGTACAGTCAGTAGTGGCAGTTTCACAAGCTGTAACACACAGATAGGGAACGTTACTCCGTGTGACTGCGCCGGTTTGGTATATAGACTAGCAGCGGTACATTGATACTGTGTGAGGACAAACCGTTTCCATGGTAACAGATCTATAATGGCAGGTGCTGGTCTCATCTGTTGCTTCCTGTGCAGGGAGAGCGAAGCAGATTTCTCCGACAAGCAACATCTGTAATGTTTAACGGCTTTGTATGGTTGTTGTGTCTGTCCTAACTTTTATAAAACAATGAGGTGATTATGAACATATACTAAAATCTGACTACAGTGGCTTCTGACTTGGAATACCTGTATCACCATAGCAATCCCACCATCAACTCGGCACGAGACAGAGCGGAAATCTCCTATCTCAATCACACAGGTAAGCGTATGGTTCTAACACGTGTATATTGATATCTGCCTGTGGAACATAAATATTATGTTTGTTTTAAATGTCAACGATTACAATAGATATATAACATATATAAATATCCTTTGTGAATAATTCCAGCAAAAGTCTCAATTTTCCTCTCAGTGTTAGGATTGATACGACAATTAGAGTGAACCTAATCCTTACCGGTACCAATGTATCTTAGTGGCCGATGCCATACCTTAACCAGAAGTATGTATCTATAATTTATTTTTATTGATGTCACTAATACTTCGGTTTTAAATGTTCTCAGTCCGTGCCCAAACGTCAACCTACTGCTGTGATACAGCGACATTTTATCCCATTATTGTTTAGTTGATTACTTCATAACGTTTGTGGTTTTTACAGATAAATTGTTGAATACGTACTTATATATTTGTTATAGATAAATCTTTGAATACGTACTTATATATTTGTTATAGATAAATCTTTGAATACGTACTTATATATTTGTTATAGATAAATCTTTGAATACGTACTTATATATTTGTTATAGATAAATCTTTGAATACGTACTTATATATTTGTTATAGATAAATCTTTCAATACGTACGTATATATTTGTTATAGATAAATCTTTGAAAACGTACTTATATATTTGTTATAGATAAGTCTTTGAATACTTACTTATACTTTTGTTATAGATAAATCTTTCAATACGTACGTATATATATTTGTTATAGATAAATCTTTGAATACGTACTTATATATTTGTTATAGATAAATCTTTGAATACGTACTTATATATTTGTTATAGATAAATCTTTCAATACGTACGTATATATTTGTTATAGATAAATCTTTCAATACGTACGTATATATTTGTTATAGATAAATCTTTGAAAACGTACTTATATATTTGTTATAGATAAATCTTTGAATACGTACCTATATACTTGTTATAGATAAATTTTTGAATACGTACCTAAATATTTGCTATAGATAAACCTTTGAATACGTACTTATATATTTGTTATAGATAAATCTTTGAATACGACCATGACCAAATATGGAAATATCATAAATTGATACCCTCAAGTCATGCGTGTCCTAGTTATTGACCTCTAGGGTCTTTACTAAGGACAGACGTTCAGTCACCGTCATAATGCTAAGCGATCGAAAAGGTGGGAAATAGGAGCTATTTATAAACCATTTAACTTCCTGTTAGCTTCAAAACCATACTAGTCAACCTCAAAGCTTTAAATTATATGATTAAAGAAAGCATGTACAATCGATTATCATCTATTATCGATCTTGTTTTGTTAGGGGTGTTTTCTCAGTTAGGAAATTTGATGAAACTCAATAATAGCTAATATATTCTTTGATATTACATCATAACACAAGTCTTGATATCACAATTTATTATGCAACCATTCTAGCATTGGTTTACCAAGAGATGGGTTACATTTCTGTTCGTTGTGGAGCTTTTCCTTTCCTTTTTTATAAAAAAACTAAGATAAAAAAAGACTAACAGAATAAAATCAAGTCGTTACTCTTTAAATGCATGTAAGTTCTTCAAATATATTTTCACAATTTATTAAATGTAAGTTATCAATCACAAAGTCCACATGATAACCAGTGACTTTGTCCATGTTATATTTTCACATATATCACTAGAGTAATATAATCTGGGCGCTGCTCTTTGATTGTAAATTCGTTGTTATGCCAAAACGTCGGAAAACAATGACATTACGTCCGAATTCTATGACGTCGTCAGAAAATCGCGGCCACCGTTATATTTTTACATCACATTTTAAATAGATATTTCTAAAATAGACTTGTACCTTCCCTTTTTAAACGGACAATCCTTTGTTTGCTCAGAAGTAGTATCATAAATTATGATATCAATGGAAGTTGATCAGCTGTGACATTACACCTATCAGGTAATAAAACCCTTATTGAGCGGTGCGGCTAATTAATTGGATTTCATCAAAAACTTATTTTTAAATGAAAGTCGATTAAGCAATAGGAGAGGAATGTATATGAAAGTGTCATCCCAGTTACCGTTAGTATTTGAGACGAACTCATGAACTAAGGAGTTGTCAAATATTGGGAAACATATTATTACCCGGTTAACTTCCTGTGTAGTATATATATAGCTTAGATAAATTTTATACACAACTACCATAATATAGTAATGCAGGCTCACCTGCTTTAGTGATAACCTCTGTTTAAAAATCGCCTGCTTGATAATACCACGTTTCACGGTCCCAAATGGACAACACAATGTGTCTTGTGTAAATGAATCGGTTTCGATATGAAGACAAATTATTCGTAAATGCATAATTCAATATAAGTATTTAAAATGATATCAAACTGCCACCAAATTACGTTCCAATATTGTGATTTCCAACGTTGCAGTTGCAAGGAGCGCAGTGGTCTTGGCCAAACATACAGTCATTAGGCTCAGTAAAACACATTTAAACACACTGACAATGATCATACTATCTGTTGGCTACAGGAACTATTGATGGCTACATGAGTCTATCGATGTAGTATACATATAATGTTTAGACACTTCACTATTTGGGGACAATATTAACTTTTGTCTACATGAGTCTATCGATGTAGTATACATATAATGTTTAGACACTTCACTATTTGGGGACAATATTAACTTTTGTCTACATGAGTCTATCGATGTAGTATACATCTAATGTTTAGACACTTCACTATTTGGGGACAATATTAACTTTTGTCTACATGAGTCTATCGATGTTGTATACATATAATGTTTAGACACATCACTATTTGGGGACAATATTAACTTTTGTCTACATGAGTCTATCGATGTTGTATACATATAATGTTTAGACACATCACTATTTGGGGACAATATTAACTTTTGTCTACATGAGTCTATCGATGTCGTATACATATAATGTTTAGACACTTCACTATTTGGGGACAATATTAACTTTTGTCTACACGAGTCTATAACATATATGGTGGAAGGCTGCAAGTTTACTGACACTATTACAAATTAATTTTGATCGACAAGTTATCATGATAATGTTTAGGACACTTCACTATTTGGGGACAATATTAACTTTTGTCTACATGAGTCTATCGATGTAGTATACATATAATGTTTAGACACTTCACTATTTGGGGACAATATTAAACTTTTGTCTACATGAGTCTATCGATGTGTATACATAATAATGTTTAGATCATATAATAACAGTATGAGCACTTCACTATTTGGGGACAATATAAACTTTTGTCTACATGAGTCTATCGATGTAGTGTATACATATAATGTTTAGACACATCACTATTTGGGGACAATATTAACTTTTGTCTACATGAGTCTATCGATGTAGTATACATATAAGTTTAGGCACTTCACTATTTGGGGACAATATTAACTTTTGTCTACATGAGTCTATCGATGTAGTATACATATAATGTTTAGACACTTCACTATTTGGGGACAATATTAAATTTTGTCTACATGAGTCTATCGATGTGTATACATATAATGTTTAGACACTTCACTATTTGGGGACAATATTAACTTTTGTCTACATGAGTCTATCGATGTAGTATACATATAATGTTTAGACACTTCACTATTTGGGGACAATATTAACTTTTTGTCTACATGAGTCTATCGATGTTATACATATAATGTTTAGACACTTCACTATTTGGGGACAATATAACACATCGAGATTTATTTGGGTTTAGACAACTATTGGGACAATATTAACTTTTGTCTACATGAGTCTATCGATGTAGTATACATATAATGTTTAGACACTTCACTATTTGGGGACAATATTAACTTTTGTCTACATGAGTCTATCGATGTAGTATACATATAATGTTTAGACACTTCACTATTTGGGGACAATATTAACTTTTGTCTACATGAGTCTATCGATGTAGTATACATATAATGTTTAGACACTTCACTATTTGGGGACAATATTAACTTTTGTCTACATGAGTCTATCGATGTAGTATACATATAATGTTTAGACACTTCACTATTTGGGGACAATATTAACTTTTGTCTACATGAGTCTATCGATGTGTAGTATACATATAATGTTTAGACACTTCACTATTTGGGGACAATATTAACTTTTGTCTACATGAGTCTATCGATGTAGTATACATATAATGTTTAGACACTTCACTATTTGGGGACAATATTAACTTTTGTCTACATGAGTCTATCGATGTAGTATACATATAATGTTTAGACACTTCACTATTTGGGGACAATATTAACTTTTGTCTACATGAGTCTATCGATGTAGTATACATATAATGTTTAGACACTTCACTATTTGGGGACAATATTAACTTTTGTCTACATGAGTCTATCGATGTAGTATACATATAATGTTTAGACACTTCACTATTTGGGGACAATATTAACTTTTGTCTACATGAGTCTATCGATGTAGTATACATATAATGTTTAGACACTTCACTATTTGGGGACAATATTAACTTTTGTCTACATGAGTCTATCGATGTAGTATACATATAATGTTTAGACACTTCACTATTTGGGGACAATATTAACTTTTGTCTACATGAGTCTATCGATGTAGTATACATATAATGTTTAGACACTTCACTATTTGGGGACAATATTAACTTTTGTCTACATGAGTCTATCGATGTAGTATACATATAATGTTTAGACACTTCACTATTTGGGGACAATATTAACTTTTGTCTACATGAGTCTATCGATGTAGTATACATATAATGTTTAGACACTTCACTATTTGGGGACAATATTAACTTTTGTCTACATGAGTCTATCGATGTTGTATACATATAATGTTTAGACACTTCACT
Source organism: Argopecten irradians (assembly GCF_041381155.1). NCBI lineage: Eukaryota > Metazoa > Mollusca > Bivalvia > Pectinida > Pectinidae > Argopecten > Argopecten irradians. The sequence continues at coordinate 25,602,045 of NC_091148.1, forward strand.
ATTTGGGGACAATATTAACTTTTGTCTACATGAGTCTATCGATGTTGTATACATATAATGTTTAGACACTTCACTATTTGGGGACAATATTAACTTTTGTCTACATGAGTCTATCGATGTAGTAATTTCACTATTCATGTTTAGACACTTCACTATTTGGGGACAATATTAACTTTTGTCTACATGAGTCTATCGATGTAGTATACATATAATGTTTAGACACTTCACTATTTGGGGACAATATTAACTTTTGTCTACATGAGTCTATCGATGTAGTATACATATAATGTTTAGACACTTCACTATTTGGGGACAATATTAACTTTTGTCTACATGAGTCTATCGATGTAGTATACATATAATGTTTAGACACTTCACTATTTGGGGACAATATTAACTTTTGTCTACATGAGTCTATCGATGTAGTATACATATAATGTTTAGACACATCACTATTTGGGGACAATATTAACTTTTGTCTACATGAGTCTATCGATGTAGTATACATATAATGTTTAGACACATCACTATTTGGGGACAATATTAACTTTTGTCTACATGAGTCTATCGATGTTGTATACATATAATGTTTAGACACATCACTATTTGGGGACAATATTAACTTTTGTCTACATGAGTCTATCGATGTAGTATACATATAATGTTTAGACACTTCACTATTTGGGGACAATATTAACTTTTGTCTACATGAGTCTATCGATGTAGTAATTTCACTATTCAGGAAAAGACGCTACACTATAGCCAATTGAGTTTGCGGGTCAATTTCTCAGGTTATCGTCTGGAAATCAATATGGCGGCCACCAGGGCCGTGATTTTTTTGGGGTCCATTTCTTCCTGAACCAAAGAAGCCATATGCAAAGTTTCATGCTGTCTTCAAACTTTGAACGATTTTGCCGAAAATCGACCTAAGCCGCTCCACTATTGTCGACCTTTTGATCCCAAATCTAATCCCAAGCTGTGTCACTTACTGCGCTCTCATTGTTTGAAGTTTGAACAAATCTATTTATTTGTTCTCAAGTTATTATCCGGAAACCATTTTGAAGAAAAAAATCTATTTTTGGAACAGTGACCTTTACAGTTGACCTTTTGACCCCAAATTCATTCCCAAGCTGTATTCTCACATATGCTACCCTTATGTGAAGTTAGATCGATTTCCCTCAATTCGTTCTCTTAGGTTATCATCTGGAATCGAAATCCGGACAAACAGAACAAAACCATACTCTCCTCCAGTTTCAACGGAAGGGGACTTATAACTTTTTTTCTTTTTCTTTTCTGAACGTGTTATCGGCTAAGCCGTATTACAGTGCATGATCATATTCTTCTGTTTTTCTCTTTCGCGAATGTCATTAATGATCGATTTGATCATTTCACCTGGTTTGGACAGCGCAAATAGCATATAACAAATTAGACGCCTTGGGGTAAAATCACACTACAACAATAATAAAAAGATCGGTCATAGCTCCAATATGAAATATGTAGATATTTTACTGATGCAATACAGAATAGCATTAATGGGATAAATCCCGAGGGAATTCCCATCATCTAGGATTAAATGACCCTTAATGGTTTCACACAAACACACAAAAGAAATGCCGCTGCTTTACAGTTTGCACATTAAACGTTTTCATATATAGTTCGTAGTTAGCTGTTTGATGTCATCAAACTCTTTCATATGTGGATATGAAGGATATATATATATAATATTATCTTTAATAATCTTAAGATACCGTAAAGCCCGGCGTTTGCTGAGGATTTTTTTTCTATATTTTGTAATTTCAAAAATAGGACATGCATATCCGTACGTGAAAGAGGGGCATTCTCTCATATCTGGACATAATTGCTACATGTTTCAAACATACATAATGATCCAAGCATTGTGAAAAAAAACCTCCTCTGTTCACTTGACTTCAATGTGACTGAAAATGCTTCTTCCATGAAAATTGCGACCTCTGGTTGCACGGTTTTGAAGTCAATGTGTGTATTATATATAGTAAACAGTGTTCTTATTATGACAATGGCGTTATATTGTATGGTTACTCAGACGACATGAGATGGAAGGAAAAGATATTGTACTCGGTTCGCAGGTTTGTGGAAGGTTCTACAATATTTTACGATGATAGAATTTAGATATCCTGTTATTTGCAAAATCTCACTGTTTCACTGAACATCATTGGGGCTGAAAATCAATTAACGGAATCCTAACATAAAAATATCAATTCCATATTGTCCGAATTTGACTTCCGCCTATTCTGCACTATATAGAAAAGACTAAAAATGATGTATTGCAACCTTAGTCATAAAATTCAGCATCACTTGACATTAGTGTTATGCGAGATGTAAGCCTTTGCAACTCACGCAGGTATGAGAACATCCTCGGTATTTCAGGGGTTACTGTCACTGTCGTAACATCCTCCACTGGACTATGTAATAATGTAACATTGGTTCCCTGTGTGCTTCAACAGATAAGACAGATAGTTTGGTCCATTAATTGAGCATTAAACTATCTCCCTATGGCGTCTATGGTCTATATAGACGACAGAGCTTTGCGGAGCGCGCATTATGGGATGATTGTCTGCAAAGCTCTGGCACTATATAGACAATAGATGCTATAGGGAGATAGTTTAATGCTTATATTTACATTATCAACTCATTTTAGGGTTTCTGCATTAACATTGTTTAAGCTAGACCAGGAAAACCGTTTAGGAACAGCCATTTTGACGGTGATCAGCAAGATGTCACCACGTCAACATTAGTGACATCAAAATGGCCACCTTTTGGGTGTCAGTTATACCGTCATATACTTCACTTTGCCTTGTTTAGTTTATATAGTAGAAGTGACAAGTAAATACAAATATTGTACATAAAATGGGATATTGCGGTTGACTCTGTGACGTTTAATTGGTCGTCTGTATTCATCAATTGAAGCCTCTGTAGGCCTGTCATTAGTCAGTGTTTTATCCTGAAATGTCTTCAGCTTTACTATAACATAGTGTGAACATTACGAGTATGGAGGATGGAATATCGAGTTGTCCTAAAACATGGCCGCTATATTACCTACGGAACTACAACTGCTACCACCATCCTTTTGTTGTAGTGCTACAAACATAGGACATCCATATACTATGGTCTTAAGCGGGCGACAAAAACATAGGGAAAAGGGTACATTGATATGTAGCTATCGCTTGGTATTCTGCTTTTGTTGACGTAAAACCAAATAGAGGACTTCCTGGTTCTCTCACAACTGTAAATGACACGTTTATATGTTCAGGAAGTTTGCTGCACATTTTTCAAAAAAAACAATATACGTACTATCGACCTCTGCAGGAGAACTTTTATTCAATGTCTCCTGATTCGGATCCGATTGTGACTCACGTTGTTTCCTCAGAAAATGACATTGACGTTGTGTTTATAAACATATGACGTCATAATCAAGGACGGATAATATGACAAGACGAAATTGAGTTAACCGCAATCCATTCTCTGCCATAAATTGTCAAATTGTTTGCAACAAGAAATATAAGACATTAGCCATATGTAGCTTCAATTTCTTGAAGAAAACCAACCAAATTGTGAAACTAGCAAAACTAACAATTCAATGTGTGAGCATGGTCAGCTTTCTCTAGCGTGTTTGTGGCTAGAGCATTGCCTCGGTCTATAATCCTGCTCTTCCAGTGTTGTTCCTGGACGAGGCCGCGTTGGCCGAGTGGATGAGATATCCCGATATATTACCACAAGCCCTCCACATCTTGGTCACGATCTTGTACCGATGTGAGGCAGTTGCCAGGTACTGACCGTTTGTCGGTGATTTTTTTTCTTCTGGTATACCGGTTTTCCTCCACCATCAATTATGGCACGTCATTACATGACCCTGGTTGTTAATAGGACGCAATTGTTCCTGGACGAGGTTGTCATTGGTAATAGATTTGATACCGTTAATGGAACCAATCAATACCATATTAAAATAGCCATGGGGTAATTCATGTAATATGTATTGCCCGCAATAACTAATATGTCATGTTCTTAAAGATAAAAATATTGTTCTCGAATACATAATGAGGTAAGTCTCGATGTTTCATCAACCTTCCTGCCAATGTTCGGGATTTTTCATAAATATTGTTTGATACTAGATGATGTCTTCATACTCTTGTGCAGCTGTTGCGTTGTTTCAGGATGAATTCTGAAAGCCATATATATGTAAGTCATGAAAAAACCACGAAAAATATTTTTTCTATCTTATACCCGGTATATATGTGATAATTCATTAGTTAAATTATTCTGTTTATCAAAAAATAATACTAATGTTCTTAAAGATAAAAATATTGTTCTCGAATACATAATGAGGTAAGTCTCGATGTTTCATCAACCTTCCTGCCAATGTTCGGGATTTTTCATAAATATTGTTTGATACTAGATGATGTCTTCATACTCTTGTGCAGCTGTTGCGTTGTTTCAGGATGAATTCTGAAAGCCATATATATGTAAGTCATGAAAAAACCACGAAAAATATTTTTTCTATCTTATACCCGGTATATATGTGATAATTCATTAGTTAAATTATTCTGTTTATCAAAAAATAATACTAATAATTTATGTTATATGTGTCGTAATTTTCAAACTAACTAACCAAAACGAACTTTTTTCATTGTTCATCACCACACGTTTCAAACATTATGAGAATTAGAGACATATAATGTATTGGTTGATAGTAATATGACAACTCAAAATGATTGTTTGAAGTATTGCTATTAACTTAACGGTCCAAATCGAAGTTTTTGTTTCTTCAATTGGCGATTGCACAATGCAAATTAATTTGTTTGTTTGATGGCAAAAAATGACCTTGGATTCATCCCTGATATTCTTTATAGAAATACACAATGTTATGTATAAAATCGGATCACTTATTGTAATGTTCAAAGTAATTACCGTACATCATGAAGATGTTTCTGTCTTGTGTAATTAATTGATACTAGGGTTATTATTCTTACTGGAAATAAATCACACATGGTACACTGTAAGATTTGTTTTTAGGTTATGACGGTCTGTTAGCCCTTTTTAGTCTTAGTTGAAGGACGTTAGACACTCTGTGCCTCTGTAAAGGCATTTGTCGAGTAAAGCGACCAAAAAGACCACTGCATACAATATGTAGAGATTAAACGTCAATACATTGACTTCAATAGACACGAAACTACCAAAAATAGCATTTGTAGGTTATGTGTTTCATAAGAAATGTAGAGCAATACATTTATGTCATATTTTGCTTCGTGAAATTAGCCTCACTGAATTTTGTCTTTAAAGCATATAGCTTTAGCAGACCAAGAAGGATGGCATCATGTTACTTGGTGCAATATGATTATTGACTGTAATGCTCTGGTATTACCATATATAGATTACAAAGCAAGTAACGTGATATCTAAGATAGCTTCAGTTTTACGTGTGATATGTTTTTGTTGCTATTTTTTTAAAACTTTTTGTTGACGCTTACGGTTTTAGACATTGGTCACGTTTTCTTTTTATCATGTACTGTTAAAAACACGTGTGTTGAAATTAGATTAGGAAATACATGTCAGCAGTTTCACAAATATGTTCATATTTAAGACAATATTTTGCCCAGATCATTCGAAGTGGCCTACGTTCCTAAATGCTGTTTGCCGTCAGTGCCTAGTAGAATACAGTTTAAATATAATAATTATGTGGTAGGCATATTCTGACAATGCAATACCAGTCGTAGTTTGGGAAACTTATAGAAATATATGCAAAACTACAAATAGAGGATCGTACATGAGTGGCTATGTGATATGAAATTTATCAAACGAGTTCAATTATTTGATATGCCACAAGCCTTTAGGCCAGTGGCGGCATACCAAATTATTATTTAGAGAGTTTGTAAACCTTATCCCATAGTCACGATTGTAAGATTCTATTTATCACATAACTTTTAGGAAACTTATAGAAATATATGCAAAACTTTAAATTTCATCTGCATATTTAACGGTAGAAATCCGGCTAGCGGTGACGTTTCCGTCTACAGAAACAGTTATGCGACCTCATACTTATATTATGACGTCATAATAGTGTTATTACACACGTGTCTTACGATATCTATGACTGACCGTATGCCATGGCTGGACGGGCCAGTTATGTGATAATTGTTTTCTGCCCTGTAGTCTTAAATAGCTGTTTACCTTCAATATCGAATACATTTTAAAAATAAATGTCTGCTGATTAGATGATCAAATTAAACAAGATAACTATTTGATTGTTTATACATTAAGATTGAGTAATAACAACGCACAGACGCACAAGAAATCAGTTTAACTTGATAGAAATCGTGATAACTTACAAAGCATAGTTTTCCAAAGTGGCAATCAAATATAAAAATAAGATATGAGAAGAATATAAGATTAATTAATATCACCAGTACCAAGAGATGATGATGTACGATCGTCTACTTGAAATGAAAAGTTATGTGTTTTGAAATTCATTTGTCAATATCAACATAAGAATTTTATTAAGATCAAGGGTAATCAGTAGGCAGTTTAAATCAAGGATGATAAAATGCCAATACAAGGGATAGCATCCATCTGTATCTAATGTTATTAATAAAATTACGTCTATAATTTTCCTTATCATCTTGTCAATAAAGAAAATCATCCAAGTGGACCACATTTCTTGTCTAAGACAAACATTCCATCAATTAAGAACGTTCACCAACTGATAGCACTTGCCACTCGTAAAAACTCGAATTAATTGGCTGTCAAATCCAACTTTTTACAGATAATGCAATCTTCCTTGTAACAGGTTTTTTCATTGGATTAGAACTTAAGGTTATAATCTTATATCGTAAACCATTGGACGTCTCCGCTTGTGATGTCACTATTGATTGGTTGATAAATGTACAAATGGCACATTAACTACTTGAAACAACACAAAAGCGTTACACAAGGAAGGAACTTAAGTGGAATGCGTGTTTATTTGGATTACAAATAAATAACTTTGTCGTTTTTTGGGGGACACTATTGTTTCTAAACTGGTTTTTTTAAAATTCGTATTACACTTTTATTAAGCTGATTTTGTTAATAAAGGAAGTGGTGCTGATTTCTTTACAAGACCAATGGATTTCATGTTAGCAAGTATAATAAGTTTGAATTACCACTGATTATATAAAGTATTACAGATGACGGCAAATAAATAATTGAAAATTAATCTAACGCTAAACTGTGTTGGCACTATGCATTACTATAAATATTGTCTATTAACTGTATAGCGTCGCGTGCTAATCATCTACCCAGAGTACCTCACAATGTCTATATCTATGACATTTAATTAACATGTATCTAATTATCAGTCCATCAATGGACTTAAACCCTGAGGAAATAAAGGTTTACCAACAAGTGACTGTTGTTTTAATTATCATGTTTATCAAAATTGAGTTAATTTCCAAATTTTTGAAAAGCGAGTGTCATTTCAACATTTGAAAATTAACTAATGAGATTTTAGATAACCATAATGAGTAACAGTCGCACGTTGGGAAACATGTTTATATCATTAACATATCATTAACTCTTATAGTCATACCATGGTGATTATTTCTTCAATGAAACTTACCGTCCTACTCTGCCCCATAACACATTTCCGTTATAACATATTGTGCCTACACACAGGGCCAATATTCTGTTGTTTAATACTTAAAATAAGCAACTACACGTTATAAGGTTAATGCAACGCAATTTTAAATTATTATGGGATGGATATATTTATAACACGACAGCGAAGAAACTGAGAACAAGCAGAACCGATCTTCCATACAAAGAATCAGATCAGCGGGATTCTGACTCTAATAAATCAAAGCGAAACACTTGGCAGATGTTTGTCACTGCCGTGAGCAATGAAGTCCCGATATGTGATTAAAAATGATACCTACGTGAACCTGACTTAACAAATTCACTGTTTATCACAAATATTCGCAATAACGTCATTAAACGAACTTTTAGGCGTAAATAAAGTCTTTTATGAACTACTGCTGCTAAACAAATCTCGATTGAAATTATTTTTAAGGGAACAACTATTTTATGAAATAACAACACATTTAAAGAGATACCCATGCTGTAATTGATTGATTAGATTAAAACAAAACTGCGCCGTATATGTTAACAGAAAGAAGAATTGTAGAGTTTTCACGGAATCATAAACTATATAACATGTGAACCCATTACTAATGGTTTTAAAGCTTTAAACCATTTTCATCAATTTATTTCAGTTACTATCAAACCTGTCCTTAAAGACCATCCAGAGGACAATGTAAATGATTTTTGTAGCAAAGTGGTATTTATACATAGGGCAAATGTTATGGTCGTTATGAAAGGTTTAATAGTAATTATGACGCACAAAAGGAATATCATACGTTTTTGAGAGAAAAACACGACGAAATAATAATGTCGAAATAAAATTGCCAATTTCAATAAATTTCGATCAAAATGAATTGAAAATTGCAATTCACTAAATTGAAAGATAAATCCTCACACAAACCTAAACAGAATCACAATTTATCATACTCAATGTGTTCTCACACAAACCTAAACAGAATCACAATTTATCATGCTCAATGTGTTCTCACACAAATCTAAACAGAATCACAGTTTATCATGCTCAATGTGTTCTCACACAAACCTAAACAGAATCACAGTTTATCATACTCAATGTGTTCTCACACAAACCTAAACAGAATCACAATTTATCATACTCAATGTGTTCTCACACAAACCTAAACAGAATCACAGTTTATCATACTCAATGTGTTCTCACACAAACCTAAACAGAATCACAGTTTATCATGCTCAATGTGTTCTCACACAAACCTAAACAGAATCACAGTTTATCATGCTCAATGTGCGTTGTGGTTAATGACTGATTATATTCCTAAAAAACGAAAAAAATGGAAATAATATGTAAGCCTTAGGTTTCGAAAGATATTCCTGTATAAGTAGTTATATTGTTTATAGCAGCTGTATATTAAGAAACAACACTCCTTGAAAACGGTGTTAACTAAATTGTGTAAGGATCTCAATATAGGCTATATATAGTCTATAATTAGGTACAACACTCCTTGAAAACTGTGTTAACTAAATTGTGTAAGGATCTCAATTCAGGCTATATATAGTCTATAATTAGGTACAACACTCCTCGACTGCTGTGTAAACTAAATTGTGTAAGGATCTCAATATAGGCCGTATATAATCTATAATTAGGTACAACACTCCTTGACTACTGTAACTAAATTGTGTAAGGATCTCAATATAGGCTATATATAGTCTATAATTAGGTACAACACTCCTTGAAAACTGTGTTTACTAAATTGTGTAAGGATCTCAGTAAAGGCTATATATAGTCTATAATTAGGTACAACACTCCTTGAAAACTGTGTTAACTAAATTGTGTAAGGATCTCAATACAGGCTATATATAGTCTATAATTAGGTACAACACTCCTTGAAAACTGTGTTAACTAAATTGTGTAAGGATCTCAATTCAGGCTATATATAGTCTATAATTAGGTACAACACTCCTTGACTACTGTAACTAAATTGTGTAAGGATCTCAATACAGGCTATATATAGTCTATAATTAGGTACAACACTCCTTGACTACTGTAACTAAATTGTGTAAGTATCTCAGTAAAGGCTCTATATAGTCTATAATTAGGTACAACACTCCTTGAAAACTGTGTTTACTAAATTGTGTAAATATCTCAATAAAGGCTATATATATTCTATAATTAGGTACAACACTCTTGACGACTGTGTTAACTAAATTGTGTAAGAATCTCAATATATGCCATTAAACACTCCTACTAAAGCTGTGTAAATTTAATTGTTTAAGGATTTCAATATTAGCTATATATAGTACAATCATGTGTATCATAAATTGCAGTCGTTTACTGGTATCGACTTACGAATTTCTTTCCAAAATGTATGGAATTAGTCAAAGCAGCGCTTTTCGATTTGCCATGAGCATTTTGTTATTTTGATGAGTATAGTTTCTGCGTCACCGTTATATGGTGTAAGTGCTATTTTTTGCTTTTCCTTTGCCAATAGCATTTAGTTAATGTAAATATTTTTTTCTTGTTTCACTTAGCATACCCCCGCCCCTTTAACCTTTTAACGTTTTATAGGTATTGGGTTTTTTTCAGTACCGATCTATTATGTATTTACATAGGGTCATGTCTTCAGACAAATCTGACTTGAAACGAGCTTAACATTCAGGCGAAAATGACATAAAAATGAGGTCAATTTCACATGAAGAAGATACCATGTCAAGTTTAGGTAAAATTCATCTGGAAAACATTTTATGTGAATTCTTAGTAAAATTCAGGTGATTTTCAAGCCAATTCTAGATAAATTTCTAGACAAATTCTTGATCCAGAATTGTTTGACCCAGTATTAACCGGATTCACACTAACATATTTTGACAATATGAAACCTTTATTTGTAAATGTATAGATGTTCTGGTTTGTGTTTTCTTTAGTAGGAGGGTGTTTTGAAATATCATTTAATTGTGTAAATAATGAAATTTAAGCACCTGTAATAGGTATGTCTGCACATTTTGCTACAAAAGAAGATATTGTCTTGAATACTCAGATAAAAACAGATGAAAACAACAAGGAAAGACGTATCCCCCCCTATTTTTCCAATTAGACTCTATATGGTATCAGAAAAATCTATATCTGTAATTATGAGTTGGTATTTCAAAGATGAAGGTCATGCGTGCAGTGATGACTTATTGTTTTGTAAAATTATGTCGGATATTTTGATGAATGTAACATAAACATAGGTGACATGTAATTATATGCATTGAACTGTTATCGTGGTGAAGTATGCAATAGCCCGTATTGCTACAGCGTAGATGGCAGATAAATAGAATATCGATCGTTCAGAATTTGTATTTGTTACCTTTTTTAGTATCGCTGGTATATATATTTACTATCTATTCACTAAAATTGAGTAGATAGTGTTTCTATCCAACACTATATTTAACTCCAAAAGCATTTAATCATAATTTCTGATAATCGTGACTCGCTATAAATACACTCCCAGCATGTAATAAATCAGTAATAGGTGTGAAGCTAAAACATCGAAACGCATTCAATTTCACCACTAAGAGCTAATTATATAGACTAGTAAATATGTTATGTTGAGCACATTTTACCATAGAAACTACTATTTTGTACTTTTGTTTATTACAACACAATTTTTTAAGACCGGAGTCCTAAGCATAAAATCGTGCACTTTGTGATACAAGTATGAAATTTGGTATACCAATACCAAGACCAAACACAAGAAATTTTTGAACGGGACTCCAAGCGGATCTTGCTGCTGACGGCTATGTCGGCTATTTTTCAAAATGGCCACCATAAAAATATCTTAATATCTTGAAAACTAAATGATGACTTCAAAGTCGTTATGTTTTTCTATACGTGTATTTTCAGGATTACTGTATGCAAATATAAGCAAAAGTAATTGGTAAAAGCCGTCGGCCATCTTGTTTTTTTAAAATGGCCGACATAGAAATCTTTATATTTTAATATTTACAGTTTGTAATGACATGGACTCAATAACCATGCTTTCTAGTACATGTATTACTATTATCAGTGTATAATGATAGTACAACACGTGCGGCGATTCTATTGTTATGGGAATAGTCGCTGGCGCAGCAATTTTTGGTCATGACCCCATTTTTGGTGGGAACATATGAATGACTCGATTGCAATCATCTGTTCAATCGAATTTGTTGACAATGACGAGAGAGAAAATAATATGGGTATCTTAATAAATATTTACAAATATTAACGTTAGAAATTGGTACAAGCTGTTGTCAGCCATATGGTTTTTTTAAAATGGTCGTCGTATATACTATTCAAAAATCTTAAAAATTAATTAAAACAAAATTTTATTTTTAAAGTTACCGAATGCAAAAGTGAATGTTAATAATTTTAATAGTAAATTGTAAAACTATCAGCTATACTTTCGTCTTTTTAAATGCCGCAGCAGAAAAGTAAAAGTGTAATATTTTGAAATTCAATTGACGTAGAATCATTATATTTTGTGTCAATATTTTTATGAGAGTTATTGAATGAAAAAAAAAGGCTTTCGGACACCTTGTTTTTCAATATGGTTACCATTTATTAAATGGATTGATAAATAAATAACTTCTAACATCTTGAATCATTCATGAATAAAAACTATTTACAGTTGTTGCTTTTATAGTGCAGGGGCAAAGGGATAGTTTTGTGTCGTGTTGTTCCGTCAGTCTGACTTTCCTTCTGTCAGTACGCTCCATCTTTCATCCTTGCGAACATGGTCTATCTGGGTTTTATCCCAACTACTATGAAGCAATAGTACTTATAATGTGATGAATGGTTTCATCTTGGTAAGGTTGTTTGTAACGTACCAAAACCAAATCACCGTAGCCTATTTTGACCTCAATTTAACAAAAATAAATCTTGTTTGGACTATAATTCATTTTTAATATTGAACTGAAATTTCATACCTGGTGCATGGGTTCGAGGAGTCGATGGATCGTATATCAAAAGCAAGAAACTGGGACATATGTTTTATCCGTTGTCATCTAATTATATCTTATAGTTACTAATAATTTAATATAGCTCTTTTAGTATTAAAGCAGCTAATGTCGTTGAAAAATAGCCACCTCTGTTTCCAATGTATGCAATCTGTTGTCTATTTGTGAACATCTGCAGAGATTTACCTTTGACGTTAGCTTTAGAGAGAAATCAAAACATGTCTGATCTCTATACCGATAAGAATAAGGTACTGGAACATCATAATTAAAATTAACTTTCAGTCTTCAATGACTGCTACCCAAACATTGATTCTTGGACGTCTCGAATATAACTTGGGACATAGCATCGTTAATGTGAAGAGTTCGGATGTGACACGTGTTAAAGTGAGTGCCAAATGTTTTCTTTAATTGTCAAGACCTCTTTTGCCCCAATTAAACCTACAGAATTCCTACAATCGCTGTCGACAGATTTGTACTACAATCCCCGGCTTTTCAAGAGCAGTAAGTAGCTGACCATAAACAGGCGATCAGTCAGAATTTTGAGCCTGTGATTATGGTCAGTTTTAGCGGACTAATATCCAATAGCCGCCACATGAATGCAATACGTCACAGTATCTGTAAGAACGTCTGATCATGTATCACTGAGGATAGCAGTCATTATCACAAGCCAATGCACTATTGTTTGTGTAACGATGGTTTCTATCATTGCCACCAGAAGAATATGTCTTTATAACACAATCGACCACTGGTGAACAGCTACGATATTAATCACGTATCTCACGTGGATCTATGATCTCTGTCCTGATGTGGTGACTAATGTCACGTGTCGTCATAAGAACATCATCATACACCTGTGCTGTCTTTCTATAAGGTTGATCAGCGTGTTCTACGATGTCTCGACCTAAGCCGTTACTGTTAATGTCGATAATTTCGAATATGGATTTTATTTCGCTTGGTCAGCTACTTTCAAATTGTTTGCGGTGTGACAATTTACGTACTGTGTATCTATACTGAAAGTATATTCATGTCACTATTTGCACATGTTTATACAATACAACCTGTCTAAAATGGATGTCATCTGGATCAGTATATTTGGCCGGTATAGTCAGGTTTCCGGATTAGGGAAATACCATCAAATTAAGCCAGAATAGACAAGGATTCGGATTAGACAAGAGCCGGTTTTACATATTCATATATGGATATATATGTTCGGAGATCTAATGGAAATATACAAAATGTGCATGTAGCACGACATTTTCTGTCAGTATATGATTAGTACCATCACAATAGTTTGGGTTTCATCTATATAATTCAATTTTACTTGTTACGATCATTTTCATTGGCTTAAAAATTTCCTTTATCAGCCCAAAAAGGCAAAAATGGCGTCGCCGTTTGCAACGTTGCTTCTGATTGGCTGCGATGACGGCATAATAATTTTATAGACACTCAGATTTTTGTGTTATATCTCCATAACATAAAAAAATTATTCAAATAATACTTAAATAGACATCTTTATTAAATTGCCTAAAGAGCTGCATACATGCATATCGCCATTTATCAAAGTAGATAAACCAATGGCGAGACAGAGGTTGTTTTATATAGATTAAATATTTCGTTTGTTTATTTCAGATCTGGTCATAGTATGATCAACTAATAGGCCATTCGGCGTGTTGATGATTATTAGTTACCATGACAACAGTAAAAGTCAAATCGCCTAATAAGGAAGTGACTTGCCAAAATTACGCTCGTATCAAAAAGGACATTTTAGACAAACGGAAAGAATATCTGTTCACGACGGAAGAAGACCTGTTTGTCGACACGATTTTCCCGCCAGATCTGTCTTCCCTTACCTACGTGTATAGTGGAGACGATCGGTACGAGAAAATGGTATTCAAAAGGCCTCTGGTAAGTCAAGCAAAAAATATCAAAAAAGGCCTCTTGCAACTCTAAAATGGTGTTCAAAAATTATCAATAGAAACATAACATAAGTCTTTCCGCCTTTCGAGTAATAATTTTCAGCGTGAAATTACAATTAATTCATACAGGTATATGAATATGTTTATGGTATTTGCGATGGGTTTGTTGTGTTCAGTTGGAGATTCAGGACAAAGCCTAATATGCATTACTAAATCAATAACCAGTTTATATCTTTATTGCAGACAACGTCTTCTAACGCAGTGTTTATTGGAGTTGGCGGAGTACCGGAAGTATCATTTCCATGGAAACAGTTCCGGAAACGGAAGTGGTTTGAAGCGGCTATTGTGATTGCCTCCCTGTGTGTCCGCTATATAGAGAGATTGATTCCTGGTTACCGCATGTGTGAACAAAGCTTTACAGGAGAATATACAGGTTATGTCAACATACGAGTTCACGTTATTTATGTGTAGATAAAAGTCTAACAGATGCATAGAGTGGTGTCAGAGTACAAATGTATATTATTTGTTTTCATTTGCCAATAAATGCCTATCTTCTCGATTTTCCCGTATTTGTGACAGGTTGTTTCCTGTTTTAATGCTTTTATTATTAGCAATGTCTTATAAACGCAAAGAGAACATCTTTTAAGATGATTGAATTTGTCCGCCATCACATTTGCTTTAACGAGTACAAGACATTGTTGTGTTGGGAGAGAAATGTTCAAACATTGGTTTTCCTTTCTAGAAAAAAAACCTTATCTAGACGGAGGGTTTGGAGAAGTAGAAAACATCTTTTTAGGATGGATCTGCCATTAATGTTTTGAAATGAAAAATACTAAATAGTTTACAAATAAGAATCATTCCTTAAAATCAGAGAAAAGACACAAAAATGACGCAAATTATTAATATGACAGGAAGTCAACGTTTACCTATAATAAAAACTGAAAATAGCAATATTATGGTCTGATTATCCAACATCTCAAAGTTGTCTTTATGAATTTAAGTAATGAGAGAAAATTGTATATATTAAGCGGTTTAGGTGGCCAAAAACAGGTTGCTCACATTGGTATCGATGATCCCCAATTATCAAAACAAACATATCTCAAACGAAAATGAATTGCTACTTACTTACAGGTGCCTTTCACTTCAACATCTGGCGGTTTGGTGAATGGATCGACGTCGTGGTGGACGATAATCTACCTCTGTATGACAACAAACTCAACTACAGTCGCTCCTTCGGGAACCCGCCAGAGTACTGGGGAGCTCTGTTAGAGAAGTCGTACGCAAAGTAAGTTTTACAGCATTTAATAAATGTTTCATCTTATTTCCATATAACAGTGTTACCTCCCTTCCATGTTGGCATCCTATGTTACGTCATTTTTGTGAGTGAAACTCACGTCGTTTTCTCTGAAACGTATGGCGTCACAAACCAGAAGGGTAGATAACAAAACAAAAAAAACATCATCACAACAAGTTAGTGATTTCTTTATGCCACATTCTCTTCTCCAGGAGGTGGAGGACTAATGACGCCATAATAATTCCTTCAGATTTATTTTTTCTTATTCGTTCATATCGAGTCATCAATTGTAGAAAATAGATCGTCCGTTTTGTGAAAGAAGTAAAAAAAGGGATCCATACATATATGTTAAGTCCTTTAATTCTAAAAAAAAATAACAGGAGACTGTATGTAATGTTTCCCTGGATAACTTCAAGCAGTAAAGCAATGTCCTCATCCTCCTTCTGAGCATTTTGCATTTCCTGAAGGCTCATCGTATCCATTCAATTACACTCAACCGTTTCTTCCGAGTGTTTTCGAATGCTTTTTATGTTCTTTGGTTCATCAGCTTCACATTGCCCTATTGCGATCGGAAGAATGCCATCTACATGTACATAGTTATCAAACCTTTCCCACGACTCTTGTAGTTTAGAACAATGTAAGCACCCTCCACACGCCAAAGAAGCTACCGATGCTCCAGCAAAGTAACAGTCACAGGATTCCTCTTTAGGGCGCCTTGAAAGGGCGTCAGCATTACTGTGTTGTTTTCCTGCCCGATGTTGGCTGGCAAAAGGAAAACTGACTCAGTTTTTCCAGCCACTTAGCTAGTTGTCCCTGTGGGGACTTGAATCGGAAGAGCCAGGACAAGCTGCTGTGATCCGTCCGTAGAAGGAATGCCATTCCTAGCAGATAATGCTTAAAATGTGACAGAAAGCTACCACAGCTATGAGCTCTCTTCACGCAGTACTTCTCCTGGGCCAGTGTCAGCCGCCTACATGCGTAGGAAACCACCACTTCATTTCCATTTCGAACTTGGGACAAAACGGCACCAATACTCTGATTAGACGCAACCGTGTTAAGTATAAAAACATCATCCTCTGCGGGATATGAAAGGAGAGGTGCACTGGTGATAGCGCGTTTCAGTGTTTGGAAAGTGGGAGTGCTATAACCATTAACAAAACGTCGGTAGTAGTTTGTCGGCCCCAGGAAGGATTGAAGTTCGCGCACTATCGTTGGAGTTGGCCAGTCTATCACATCCGATACCAGTATTGCCTCTCCACTTATCACATGACCAAGGAAAAGGACTTCAATTTTCAGCAAGCTACACTTCTTAGCCTTCAGCTTCAACCCGTGGGAACGAAAACGAGCAAACACCTGTCGAAGATGGTAAAGGTGTTCCGAGAAGGATTTAGAAGCAACGATGACATCGTCCAGGTAAATCAGAAGAATAGACCACTGCAGGCCTCGAAGAACTTACTCCATGGCTCTTTGGAAAGTGGACGGGGCATTACAGAGTCCAAATGACATCCTCGTGTACTCATAAAGGCCTTTCTTGGTGACAAAAGACGTCTTTGACCTATCTCGCTCATCCACTTCAACCTGGTGGTATCCACTCATTAGGTCCATCGTTGAAAAGACCGTTGTCCAACTTAAAGTGTCGAGACACTCTTCTATCTTTGGCAATGGATATGCGTCCTTAACACTCACAACATTTCTTTTCTGTAGTCTATGCACCATCTGACAGTGCCATCCTTCTTCCAGACCAAAACTACTGGCGATGCCCATCCAGAACTGGATGAAATGACAATTCCAGCTTTTAATTCTAGATGCTCATCCTCCTCCCCCTGGAACTCTATAGCAGTCCGTCTTGCTGGTTGTCTGATAGGTGGGGAATCCTCAATTAAGATCCTATGCTTTACACCACTAAAGTTCCCCAAGTCATAATCATCTTTGGTAAAAATGTCCTGGAACTCTCATAGACGATCTTGCAGTTCTTAACATTTCTAATGATCCCAGTTTTTTAGAAGCTTCTTCAAACAATGCCTGTAAATGTAGATGCACATTGGAGTTATAAGTGGTCTTTGCTAATGCAGTATTTTCAGTCTTCTTAATGGGCTCTTCGCTGTTTGCAGTCTTGCATTTATTCTCGATGTCAGCTTCCTCGATCTTTCCAAGATAGGTGCCCTGTTTCAGTGTGATGTCACAATCCTTTAGATTAAGCACTCGAACAGACACTATCGGAGTTAGCTATACAAAGCAGGATCCAACACTTATTCCACTCGGATGGCAAGTAGTGTCTAGCACGCCAGCAAAGTTTGCAGCTGGCGTTTCCAATCGGCCGATAACTATATTTTCACATTCTCCAGGGATGATTTGCTACCCTGACAACACTACGCGCAATATCCATTGCATTAATGAGAGTCCTTCCATAGATAAGATCTCCATTAACCTCGATATTTCTTTCCTCTGTGTGAATAATCGCCTCCAACTCTTGAAGAATGTCAATGCCAAGAAGGAGGTTGTCCCTGATTGGTGCCACGTAGAATGACCATTTCTTTGATTTCTGCCCAATTTGGAGTGTCGCAGTGACACCTCCAAAGGCTGTCATTTCCGCATCATCTTCTGCATTCATCAAGTGAACTTGTTGAGGATCCTTTGGTAGAATGCCAAGTGTTGTCGCTAAGTTTTCGCAAATGACAGTGGCATCTGCACCTGTATCTATCACTCCATCAACCAAGCTTCAATTTACCAACACCGGTACGACAATACTCTTTTCTTTGTTGTTGATACGAACAATCTGTACTTGTTCTCGACCGGGAGATGGGCTGCGTATATAAGAAAGAACGTGATATTGGGCTTGGAGATCTTGATCTGAATTCCCTTTTGAAGTGTTTCTTTCCTCCACACTGGAAACATGATTTGTCGTTAGTTGCCAATTTACTCTACTGATATTGAAGTCATTTAACCAGTACTCGGTGAAATTGTGCTTCCACCAAATGAAGGTGGGTATCGCCTCTCTCTATCCTCGATAACCCTTAGTTCCTCACCGAAACTGGGCACTGATTGCTGGCGTTGATGTTCAGCTGTTATTTTGTTTTCATGCATCCATTTATCCCAAGGCTCACTCTGACACCTCATATTTTCTTGACTCTGAGCCTTAATATCCCGTGTAAATTGTATGCTACCCGGCCTGGGTTACATAATTTACACGTGCTCTATTATCATTATACCCTCATAACCTCAACAAAATCAAAATATATTCCTTAAATATATTTTGATTTTGTTGAGGTTATGAGGGTATAATGATAATGGAGTCCGTATAAATTATGTAACCCGGCGGGGTTACATAATTTACAAGGGCTCCATTATCATTATATCCTCATAACCTGAACAAAATCAAAATATATTCCTTATATTTATAGTTTTTCACGAAAATTTATTTTATTTATTCTCAGGACAGTTGCAAATTTTTCACTAAAATACCCATTTTTTGCTCTCCCGTCATCGTCAACGAATTCGATTGAACAGCCGGAATTGAGTCATCCATATGTTCACACCAAAAGTTGGGTCATGACCCCACGTTGTTTCGCCAGCAACTATTCCCGTAAAATTAGAGTCGCCGCACGTGTTCTACAATCATTATACACTGGTAATGATAATACCAGAAAGCATGGTTATTGAGTCCATGTCAGTGAAAACTGTAAATATATAAACTTATTGTTTAATGATATTTTTTATTACATCATTTGATAATTAAACATTTCATTCACTGAAATAATTTAAAAATTACAAGTGTCATACATAATGTTGTTTATTTATAATCTCTTTTAAGAATTATGCAAACCTATGAAGCCATTGAGTGCGGGAATACTCTCGACGCCTTGACGGATATTACCGGCGCTATATGTGAATTTTACACCCCGGATATTAACCCCCCGGAACACTTTTTTCATATTATCTATAAGTCCTGGGAAAATCGGTCGTACATGGTGTGTTGGAGGAATAGCAAGCGTCTAACGCCGACAGGATTCAATCGCTTCCAGTATGATAGCGACGAGGTATGTGTTAGTTACAGCGGTCTCGTAATTTTTTTAATTTTTTTTTTTTTTTTATATACAGATAACATGTCCGATATATACACTGACCTCTATAGTTCTATTACATGAACTATCTTTTTAAATCAATTATCTATGGAAGTAAGTATATTATATATAAAAATGATTCAATGAAAATATTTGGTCAAACTTCTTTTATAGTAGTAATATCACTTCGCCAAACTGATTTCATCTTATCAACTTGCATATACAATAGTATTAGCGTTCTTTTTTCGGCGCAATCATTTTTTGCACAATATTAATTTGGAACAGGTTAATGCAGTGATGGATTCGCGCATTTGATGTAATGACTTTTATAATGAAATTATAATGATATTAGTGCAATTATGCTTTAACGTAAAATATCTGGCTCGCAAAGCGCTAACATAATTTATTGTGTACGTCCGTCTATTTATACCCAAAGCTAACAATACTCAGTATCAACCAATGAACAATAAGGTTACATAATGCTTATGGAATTATTTGAGAATGGAAGTAGAGAGTTCCGTACGTTTTTGCCCATTATCAAGGACATACAGATGAAACCTTATGCCATCGTAAATCTATGTGTTAATGACAGGGTGGTGACGAGGTCGAGGCTGGGGACGAGGAGCGGTACCTCCACATCATCACGGCTGTTACCAAGGTAACCATGCATTTTTAAATCACAGTTCATTACGATAAATCACATACATAAAAAAATGAAATGTCTTTCTTTATATTTGTTTAATATATAAAAAGCATTTTGAACTTGCTGCTCTTCGAAAATATTTACTGTACATTTGACTGCAAAGTTCCTCAATTGTGTCCTTCGTGTGGATTAGAATACTTTTGTGTAGTTTTGCATTACTACAGTACCTTCATACAATACAGACAACATATACCACCGCTGTCACCAAAATATGAGGATCTAACTGCGCCTTAAAATACACATAACATATGCCACTCCTGTTATCATAATGTGGGTATCTAATTGAACCATAAAATACACATAACATATCCCACCGCTGCTGTCACAAAAATGTGGTATCTAGCCCCATCATAAAATACACACAAAACATACCCCATCGCTGTCACCAAAATGTGTAATGATCTACCTCTCCAGTTCTTCAGTTCCCTTTACGGTATTGATTGAGATTATAATCATGATAATCATACAATCCTATTCTGTGTGCTTACAGTTCCCTTCGATGGATGCCCGGATGGTGGAAGTAGTTCGGCTAAAGTGTCCTTACACCGCGGAGCCTCAGTGGAAGGGGAAGTACTCCGACAGGTTTGTAGGCCACTGGTTATAATCTGTAAGCTGTTAGCAAGGTATTAAGTGTACAAATTGACAGCCATAACCCTAAATATAGTTTTCTATACTTCTTAATACGCGAAAATAACAGAATGTGAACCAGACCTGCACATCTAGATATGTTTTTGGAATTTCAAAATTCAAACTGGTACTAAATGAATTGAATTGGTCTGTTTTTCATAGAAATCTTTACGAAGTTTGCAATATTGAGGGAACAAAAATATACATGCGTCTTTTGTATATTGTATTTCATTTAACTATATTTTAATTGAAAGAAAAACAAAATTATAAGACTATGACATATGAAAATGGTCACTCTAATTTAAATACAAAAATGGATGTTGAATCGCAGCATAACTGTATTTAAGAAACATTGAAATATAAAGCTATAGACGCAAATTACTGTCAAGCTAGGTTGTGAAACAACATTCTGGATTATTGCACATTATACATGTTTACAGGTCATTAAAATTTCACTTCCTATCTCCGCAGGGATCGCTTGTCATGGTTGTCTTTGAATTCCGGATTTTTGGAACGGTACCGACCCCTTTTATGCAAAGACTCGGACGAGTACTGGATGTCTATGGAAGACTTCCGGTGTAATTTTGGAGGATTAATTATATGTAGTGGAAAAGAGCCTTTCCGGTTAGAGGGTTTTAACTTAGAAAGGTGTTATTCATGTCCGAAAGAATCGGAAATGGTCGTCAATAACAACCACACGAGCAGTGAAAGGCTTGTTAGAAAGACTTGTTCTAAGGTGTTGAAAAACAATCGTGTTGAGAAATATGCAACTGGAATGGAGAATAATAAACTACCATGTCGTAATAATGACTCTAGCAATGAGATTTTAGTGAAGGAAAGTAAGCAGACGGTCAAGATGGACAACATTACAAAGAAAGAACAATGTTCCCGAAATAAAGTCGGAATTATCCCCCCTGTCTTGGACGGAATGGACGAGGATAATATAATGACGATTCTTCTAAATCGAAGACGAGGTTCCGAAAACCGATATAATCAAAGAAAAAGTGATCCATATTTGCGCAGTGCATCACATACGTTCACTAGGACAGACTTTCACAAATTTGACAGAATACAGCCCTTAAATAGCAGTTTATCTGTGCATTCGTGTTCGTCCGAACTAGAGAGCACCTATTCTGCTTCCGATATTTCCGTGAACATTCCGGAAGGTAGATCCAGGGAGAATTCGCTATCAAAAGGACGTCGCAACTCCTCGTACCCATTACTGTATAGCAGGAAGCATTCCTCTGGTTCTGTGTCACATTTAACTCAAAGTAACTTCCTCGCCATGAAAACGGATACGTTTCGGTCTCATAATGAGTGGAAACCTATCATGGAACATTACGACAAATGGACAAGTAAGTAAACTATTTTCAAATTTAAGCTAACTTATTTTACATTCACTGAATTTTCTCCTCGTATTTTAAACCCAACTAAATGACATAAATACTGAAAACCAACATATTTTTGGGTGCGGTAAATTTTCGCGTAATTCGTAGACTATCAGAACTCGAATCCACCAACTACAATATGAAGTACAATACAATACATTTGGAATATAAACAGAAATGTGATCGTTACGAAACTGTTGAAAACGGAAAATGACGTCATCGCTAAATCAGTTGGTGTACAGTATTGAATCAGGTTTTTTTTAAAGAAATAACCAGTATAACCAGTATTTTATATATCAGTGTTTTGACATATTTTGTACAGAAGCATTTCGGGTTAATTATTTTTTTAACGATTACACATGTTGTTTTTCATTTTACCATGCTTACTTTATGGGAAAAAACCAATAGACAAGAAAAATAAGATACAAATGAAAGATAAACTCCTTATACAAAGCTGTGACATAACGTACATAACATATCTATAATTAGACGTGACCCACGTGAAACGGAACGGAACGTCTGAAACCATCATGGAATCAGTTTTTATCACATAACTGGCCCATCCAGCCATGCCATATGGTTATGTCATAAATATCGTAAGACACATGTGTTATAACACTATTATGACGTCAAATGTAGTTTTACGTCATAATATATATGTTGCATAATTGTTCCAGTAGACGGAAACGTCATATGCGAGCCGGAATTCTTCTGTTTTGTAAAGAGACGAAATTTAAAGTTTTGCTTATATTTCTATTAATAAAAGTTTTGTTAATAGAATCTTACACTCGTGACTGTGTGATATGAAATTGATCAAACTCATTAAATAATGTGATATGTCATCGGCCTAAAGGCTCGTGACATATCAATTAATTGAACTCGTTTGATAAATATCATATCACATAGCCACTCATGTGAGATTCTGTATGTGTAGTAATTGGTGTTTCACATGGTTTTGTTGCTGACTATTACAAAGTCCTCCTTCCTCCCCATACACACCTGGATAGAACATGCCTGGTCGTAGAGTAAATAAAGGATAAATATTAAATAACCTATATGTTTCAGTATTCAGCATGAAAAATGTAAAAACAATATTTTTGGAATAATATAATAATATATTTATGGAAAATATTTAGTTGACAGACGATACCATTCGTGGAATATGACATAAATTATCCCAATAACCAAGCCCATGTGACCTTAGGTGTAACCATCTTAACCAGATCATGTCCACATACAGTGTTAAACATCAAAGTGATTATTTCAAATGGCTGAAAACTTAAGTATTTGGATCTAGGTAACCACAGTATTAAGTTTCCAAATTTATGAACATGCAGTGATTCATTAGGCACAACTGTAACATCCTACATGTAAATCTAGTGTATAAATATATTAACCACATTTACCAAGATTCATGTTAACTGCTAAATATCTATCTCAAGCTATCAAATCATTTGTTTTACTCTAAATCAATTGTGATTGATAATATTTTTTTATAATTATCTTTTTATTCAGGATTTTCATTCAATACAATATAGAAATACACTCAATAGACTCTCGAACACATACACGCATATGGCTAAAATCATCCAATATTTAACACATGCACATACATCCACACACACACACACACACACATACGGTAACAACTAAATATGAGACTTAGATTGTGTGCATTGTAGAACACATGGAGGAAAATACACAAATTTGGAGTTTGAAGATTCAAATCATTGTAAAATTATTAAAGTAAAATAGAGCAAATGTGTAGCAAATTCACCATGACCTACCTTTTTCATCTGTTTTCTGAACTGAAATTCACAAATTAGGCAATAACTAATGTAAAAATCAATTTTCATCATTTGACGACTGAGCCCAGAAAAAATCGGATGTTTAGCACACATTATGTGCTGACCCTAAGGTATCTTCATGCAAAATATTTTGCTTATTACAGTGTGGCCGTAAAAATAAATTCTTCTTGGAAAAATATTACTTTAAAATGTAGAAATTTTAATATTTGTGAATCATTGTTGAAATTATGTCCATTTTGAAAAAAAAAACTATCGTATAATCTGGTGCTAAAATTATAAGAAGATCGATTTATAGTGGTACATTCGAAGATAATGGTTGTATCAGTTATGGAGATAAGCCGAAAGCTGTACAATATGTGGGAGAGAGAACTGTATCGAGGCACGTCAGGCCGAGATCTGTTCTCTCTCCCAAATATTGTACAGTTTGAGGCTTATCTCTAACTTAAAACATAGCAAGTCTTTGTGTTAATATAGTGCACTTTTATGAGCTCAGGTAACTCTATCAAAGTGCATTCAACCATGACAAATCCGATATAGACAATGGCAACACAGAATTACCTTTGCCTGTGTTATATATGATGAATAGTATTCATGAACGGAATGCATGAAGCATGCTTTTGGGTTGGACAACTATCAGTAAATTAGTTTTCACCATTTCCGCCATCAGTGATGGAGGGATATTAATTTCTCAATTTAAGCGATATATTAAGGTGGCTTTAGCAACTTTTATTGCTAAAAGGACATTTCTTTCCAATGTCTGATGTCGTAAAGAAATGACATATGAAACTAGACTCGCAATTTAGGTGTTTGTTTGAAAGTTTCTCATTAAAATTATCGCATACAAAAGTAATTTTCACGCCAGTTCAAAACAGTCGGTGCCCCCAGAACTCTTTCGTTGAGCTCAGGGGATTTAAAATTTCGACTTCTCTAGGGACATTTTTGGATTTATTTACACCATGTGCAATATCATTCAACAAGCCAATGGGATTTAGGTGGAATTCTGAAATATTGTTGAACCCACACCAAAATAAGTGTAAAACTACAGTGTATATGATTTGGAAATTTTAAATCAAAAGTGGTGTACTAAACCAACAAGGTTTTAATAAGCGAAAATTGGAGTTAATACTGTAGATAAGTGTTAAATAGGTAAAGTGAACAGTCGGGCAAGGATGGCTAAAGTCGGTAAAAATGGTGTGAATGTATCCAGTATAATTTCTTATAAAATGGAAAAATAAAATCTCTCGTCAAAATCTGTCTGCGTACGAAGAAATTGATTTAAAGTTTGGGAATTCTAAAACGTCCTCCCGGCTCACTATGTCCGTGGTTACATTTCAACGCAGCCTCGCTTTCAGTGCTTTCATCTTTTCTTTACTTTAATTGTCAGAACTGGGAAACTAAGCAGAACTTGACCGTCGCATTAATATGTGAGAACTTTTGGAAGGCCAATGAACGCATTTAGACTGGTTTTCTTTGTCCGACTATTCACTTTAATTCTGTGGAGAAAACCTCTATCGTGGATATATACAGAAATTCTGTGGATGTGTTTAATTCCGCATCAATAGAGGATTAAATTCTCTTCATATTCATTGTGTAGGATTTTTTCGTAATTTGGATTTTTTAAAAAATGGAATATTCCGGCAGGTTGTGTGTTGTGTTTCAATATATATATGGAATTATGCCAGGAGAAATACTCATCCGTGATTGGCCAGCATATAGAATTTATATGTCTTTCTTTCATTAGAACTCAGGTGACCGTTAAGGCCCATGGGCCTCTTGTTGTAAAAAGTTACCTTGTTGCCATATTGGAATCGGTTGGTATAGAATGACGTCCTTCCTGCCAAACTGTTTTTCAGTTTAATGTTGAAAGCAGTCACTTGCAGCCCCGATAACAGAATTGAAATAAAAAGTGCACTCATAATGGTTTAACATGCATTATACCCTTTACCAATACAACAAACAATGGAGATATTTATTAAATACACAATTATATACACGTGTAGGTACAATGTATCAAGCATTCAATATGTGAATGATTTTCAGAGCAAATGACGGTCGGGACGAACGAAATGAAAACCAACTCTTACAACCCTAGAATCAGTTTTGCCATTAACAGCGGCGAGGGAGTAGACGACATTATCTCACCGCCGCCATTCCGTGGGAAATCGCACGTGCTAATTTCACTGTTACAGGACTGTCGTCACGGACCAACGACAGAAAACAGTCTGCTGGTGCCCATTGGGTTCGGTGTCTATAGGGTAAATACCATCCTCAATATTCCAGGGGTTCTGATCACTTACGATCTCTAAACCCCGGGGCTATCTCATTGTTAAACTGGAGGCAACAGAAAAGAACAGGTAATTAAGTCTATGTGACTTTGAAGTTCTTTGCTGGCCTGTGATTGGTCAAATGTTTTCCGCTGAGCTGCCTGAAATTTTATTATGAGATAGTCCAGAGGTATAGAGATTGTAAGTGATCGAAACCGCTGGAGTATCGATGATGGGTAAATATATATTCATTGATTATTCAGAAAATCAAAAGGGAAGTATTCAAAACTATGTGTTCTTATGTTCAAGCTCCATTAAGATGAAAAATATATTTCATGTCTGTCCAGTAAAGCTTACATTCTGATAGAAAGTTTCAAGTTAAGGATTTTTTAAATAGAATATGATGAAAAGGAATGTTAAGAAATTTTAAGTGCATTCATAAACATTAGATGACAATTAGCATTGGTAATTCTCTAATAATTCAAAATAAGTCTTCAATTTTGTAAAATAACAGCTTTGATCTAGTGGGGTCTTAGTGTCAAGGATGAAGATTAAAGCTAAAACTCACTTTTATATGATGCTTTTAATGCTGCTGTTTTTGCAGACAAAGAGTTCAGACAAAGATGAAAAGCGCCCCCTTTCCAAACTACAGCCTGTTGGATTGTTCGAGTCATCTCGTGACCAAAGGGAGGTAACTGGACGTTTGGATCTAGAAGAAGGAAATTATGTCATAGTACCATACTGCAAATCACCAGGTCACGAAGGAAGCTTTCTGTTGCGCATGCTCGGTGATAAAAGAACAGTCGTCGGAAAAAATGGATGGTAACCTTTTTTGCGAATCATATTTGAATTATCTACAATGATACAACTATTCTGTGTATAAAATGTTTCAGTAACACCTTAAAACCATATCGTCATTTCATTATTTAACTGATGGTTTTAAGGTGTTGAATCATTTTATAAACAGAATAGTTGCATCATTGTAGAGTTTGTCAAAATATCAACTACGATAAGACACCCATTCAAACGGAAAAATAGTATGCACTCAAGCATATCTTTCTTCAACATTAAACTAGGTCATTCGTCTTTTTTAACAGTTAACATTGATGTTTTTTAAGTAGATAACCTTATTTTGTATTCACAGGCGGTATTTTTCTTTACTTGTACACCCTCCGTTTTTTTTAGCTAATGTTCTAACGTATGTTACTCTTCATTTCAGCGTCATATCATGACATCGCCGTACATTGTGTGAAGAATGATGGCTCGTTTTGATGACGTCATTACAACGAACCTGTGGGTCTGCCTCGGCTTCATCACAACGTTACCCTCACACTATGAAAATACCAATATATTTATATTCATTTGCCAAACAATTTTTATTTGATAAATGCAAATAACTTTCGCTGGTCCGAAAGTAAACGCGCGAGGGTCATAGAGGGTCAACTGGGGCTCCCATGATTAGGAAAGTGACCCCGGACTTGTTTACATCCGTGCCGCGGATCGAACTACGGCCGGCTCGGTGAAAGGCGAGTGGGTTTACCACTACACCATTTAGCATTTTTTTTTGTTTAGTAACAAGTTGAATTGTTTACCACCAGGCTTCGAGATTAAGAAACTAAAACAGACTTAAGGTTTAGCTGCTTACCAGTGATTTACTGAGTATTTACCTTTTTATTCTTTTACTTATTTTAAGAATTTTGACTGGTTCAAGTTCTTTAAGCGAATGTTATCGTCCACAGTAATAGTGGCGTCACAATAGACCTACATCAATTTCCCGCCAAATTGTATAGTGTTTATTGGAGCATGAACGATAGCCTAATGTGTAACCCACAATAAGCCATAATAATGTCACGTGACATGCAAAAAAGAACTAGTATTGCCTTATGTTTTTATACGTTATATTTCTGAATTTGTTTGATGTATAGTTGTTTTAATAGTGTTATGTATGACACTAAATACATGTAGTTATGAGATAAGGGAGATAACTCCTATAGCTTTTTTTATCAATACATCCTATGAAGGTCATATCATTGATTTAGGTCATAGAACTTTCTAGAATATAATCATGTATAAACAAATATGTTTGTAAACATGTTGGTTTTAAGTAGATATCTAGAATGATCTATTTCCAGAAAGTTATGTGTGTTTACTTGTTTACTGTTTTTAGTTAGATATTTCTAGAAGTAGAAGGTTCTCCAATATTCTTGAATTACGGTTTAGCTATATATACTCCAGCTGTCCAAGGCTAATCAGAACTGTAATGAGACCTGTAATAAGACATATCAAGAATTGTACAGCGCCATATAAGATTCTATTGGGAGAGCTATTGTGACTTTATCTGTGGATTATTACAACACTTTGTGTGGATTTTTTCATATTGCCTGGAACTTTACAAATCATCGGTGGACATTCAATTTCCTTGTGGATTTGTGATTATTGTTAATTTGAAACCTGGAAGGATCAAGGATTATACCAGGACATTCGCATACAGATAAGTAACACTTTAAATCATCGTACTAGTCTTGTACCACCACCAATTACTTTAGATATTGTAAACCATCTCTGTATAATATTGTATATATAATTAAATTGTGTTTTGAATTTAGCTGCTGGTTTCTCCTTTCTGTTATTCGTTCATGTAACAGAAATTGGGGGCTCGTCCGGGATCGATATTTTAATTTGTGAAATCTAACTTTGAAAAATTAATTAAGAAATTTTCAAAATTTGTGTACAAACTTGGAGTTTACATTTGAAACCAACAGCTAGATAAACATGACTACTATGCAGGTAGAACAGTTTGTTAAAGCGCCATCCCTGGAAGTTCTTTTGCAAGTTAGTAAGAAGGATTTACTGTTATTGGGTAAACATTTAGGCCTTACTATCAAAACTAATTTGAGGAAAGCTGAAATTAGGAATGTAATTATAAGATATTTTGTTGACAATGACAAATTTGACTCTAGTGCATTAGATAGTATAGAGGAAACAGTCAGCTCAGAAATTCAAATTAGACAAATGGAACTTGAACATGAAATGAGACTAAGACAAATGGAAATAGAAAAAGAGTTAAGAGAAAAAGAAATTGAAAGAGAATTATAAGAAAAAGAGATTGAGAGAGATCAGATGTTAGAGCTAGAGAAGCAGAAAATTCAAGCTGAAACAGAACTTAGAATGAAAGAATTAGAGCTAGCTTCTCAAGACAGTTCAAGTAATCTAACTTTTAGGGGTTTACAAGGAAACAGAGGTTTTGATGTCAGTAGAAACATTAGGTTAGTTCCTCCTTTTCAAGAGAAAGAAGTTGACAAGTATTTTCTGCATTTTGAGAAAATAGCTGATAGTATGAAATGGCCTGAAGATAAGCTTACAATGCTTCTTCAAAGTGTCTTGATTGGTAAAGCTAGAGACATTTATTCTTCTTTATCTGTAGATGAGATTTCAAATTACCAAGTAGTCAAGAAAGCTATTTTGAAAGCTTATGAGTTAGTTCCTGAGGCTTACCGCCAGAAATTTCGAAACTCGAGAAAGAGAGATGAACAAACTCATGTAGAATTTGCCAGAGAAAAAGAACAATTATTTAATAGGTGGTGTGATTCTAAAGAAATTGATGAGGATTTCGGTAAATTGAGGCAATTATTGTTGATAGAGGAGTTTTAAACGTTGTGTCCACACAAACATAAAAACTCATTTAGGTGAGAGAAAAGTTGAAACCCTTAGTGAAGCAGCTACAATGGCTGATGATTACGCTCTCACCCACAAAGGCTCATTTGTTAAAAACAGTTCTCAAGACAAAAACAGTACCACAGGTACTAGTAAATTTGGTCAGCCTAGGAACCCAACCTTTAGTGGCCCTTCTAACGACAAACCTAAATTAGGTGATAAAACTAAGTCTGATTCTAAAACAGATCATAGGGCAGGTGTGGGGTCTCCTTCTGGTCCTGTTTGTAATTACTGCAAGAAAGTAGGGCATACTATGTCTGAATGTTATTCTCTCCAGCGTAAGGAGCAAAGGCGTAAACAGTCAGTTCCTTCTGTGTTAGCTATGTCAAAGCCTAGTCAGAAAACTTAGTGATATTGTGGAAGATTCTAAAGTGTCTGTTGAGATTAAGAGCTCAGAGTCTGATAGTGTCTTGGAGAAGTACTCTCCCTTCATTTCTGAAGGTTTTGTTTCACTTACTAGTGATATTACCAACTTGAAACCTGTGAAGATTTTGCGAGATACTGGGGCTTCTCATTCTTTGATGTTAGATGGCGTAGTGCCTTTGTCTGAGGAGACCTCATGTGGTAGTAGTGTTTTGCTTCAAGGTGTAGAGTTAGGTTTTGTTAATGTGCCTCTCCATTCTGTTTATTTAAAGTCAGACTTGGTTACTGGGCCTGTCACCATTGGTGTTAGACCGGAACTTCCCATAGAGGGCGTGTCGCTCATTTTAGGCAATGACTTGGCTGGAGAGAAAGTTAGGGTAGATCCCTTAGTGTCCAGTATTCCAGATAAAACAGATGATGCTGAGTCTATTCAACAGGAATTTCCTGGTATTTTCCCTTCTTGTGCTGTAACTCGTTCAATGAGTAAGAAGGTTTCTGATGTTGCAGTAGTTGAGGATCATTATAGTCCAGGGTTAGGTGACACTTTCTTGGCTCATGATATAGAGGATGTCGGGAGCAAGTGTGATCTTTTGAGCAATCCTGTAGACTTTGATAGTGATAGAGTTGTTCCTAACAAGGGTACTTCTTTGTCTGACATGATGAGCAAATCATCTTTGTCTAGAGAGGAGCTTATAGTAGAACAGGAAAAAGATCCTGAAATCTCCTTACTGTGTGATCGGGCTTTGAGTGAGGAAGAGGCGGAGAAAGTCCCGGTTTGTTACTTCCGTAGGTCAGGTGTGTTGATGCGCAAGTGGCGCCCCCCTGATGTGTCTCCCGAGGAAGACTGGAAGGTTGTCAATCAAATAGTTGTCCCACCGAGGTATAGGCAAGATATTCTGAGTTTGTCTCATGATGTACCTATGGCAGGGCATCTAGGTGTGACCAAGACTTATAACAGGATCTTAGATCACTTCTTTTGGCCCAAGTTGAAACGGGATGTGGCTGATTTTTGTAGGTCTTGTCATACTTGTCAGGTGGTAGGGAAACCTAATCAGAAAATCCCTGTTGCACCTTTGCACCCCATTCCAGCATTTGAGGAACCATTTAGTAGAGTCATTATAGACTGTGTAGGTCCTCTACCCAAAACTAAGTCTGGGAATGAGTATCTTTTAACTATTATGTGTGCTTCCACACGCTTTCCTGAAGCCATTCCACTCAGGAATATTAAAGCCCCTAACATAGTCAAGGCTTTGGTTAAATTCTTTACATTGGTTGGTCTTCCAAAAGCTGTCCAATCGGACCAAGGTTCGAATTTCATGTCTGGTATTTTTCAACAAGTCATGTACCAGCTCCAGATCAAGCAGTATAAGTCTAGTGCTTATCATCCAGAGTCTCAGGGTGCTTTAGAACGTTTTCATCAGACATTGAAGAATATGATGAGATCTTATTGTTTTGAAAACAAAAGAGATTGGGACGAAGGTATACACATGTTGTTGTTTGGCGTTAGAGAATCTGTACAAGAATCTCTTGGCTTCAGTCCCTTTGAACTTGTGTTTGGACACACTGTACGTGGTCCTTTGAAAATTTTGAAAGACAAAATTTTGGACGAAGATTCTAAAGTGAATCTCTTAGAGTATGTGTGTAACTTTAAGCAAAGGTTGACAAGGGCATGTGAACTGGCAAAAGAAAATTTGGCCGTTACTCAAACCAAAATGAAAACATGGTATGATAAAGATGCCCGTGCAAGAAGTTTTGATCCAGGTGACAAAATTTTGGCTCTATTACCAATACCGGGTCAGCCTTTGCAAGCTAGATATTTTGGACCTTATGTTGTTGAGAAAAAGGTCGATGATGTTAACTACATTGTACAAACTCAAGGGAGGCGCAAGAAAACTCAATTATGTCATGTTAATATGCTTAAGAAATATGTAGATAGAGAAGAGAGCAAGACCTCTCAACCTATTGCTACTTTGGCCTCTGTACCATCACAAAGTGAAAGTACAGCTGATATTTGTAAATTAGACTTAGATGGTGGTGTACAAGATGTAGGTTTAGACTGTGGTGTTAAGTTACGGAATTCAGATGTGCTCGCGAACTTGGACAAGAAACTGTGTCATCTATCAGAAAAGGAACGCAATGAACTGAAAGATTTGATACTTGAGTTTAAACATTTGTTTCCGGATACACCAGGCAAAACAGATGCTATCTATCACGACGTGGATGTAGGCGATGCGCCACCTGTCAAGCAACATCCTTACCGTGTCAATCCTTTGAAAGAAGAACACTTAAAGAAAGAAATTCAATACATGTTGGACAATGATATTATTGAACCAAGCAAAAGTGAATGGAGCTCTCCATGTGTTCTGGTGCCAAAGCCAGACAAGACGTACCGGTTCTGTACTGACTTCAGAAAAGTAAACTCTGTCAGTAAAACAGACTCTTATCCAATTCCAAGGATTGACTCATGTATTGACAAAGTTGGCAAAGCCAAGTACGTAAGCAAGTTTGACCTGTTGAAAGGATATTGGCAGGTGCCATTAACAGAAAGAGCTAAAGAAGTGTCGGCATTTGTAACCTCGCAAGGTTTGTACCAGTACAAAGTTATGCCATTTGGTATGAAGAATGCCCCGGCAACATTTCAACGTCTTCTTAACAGCGTGATATCAGACCTGGAAGGCTGTGATGGATACATTGATGACGTCATCAACTACCACGACACGTGGGAAGACCATCTACGCGGGATTCGTGAATTCTTCGAAAGACTCACTACCATGAAATTGACTGTAAACTTATTGAAATGTGAATTTTGTCATGCAACTGTTGAATTTTTAGGCCATGTTGTAGGACAGGGGCAGGTTAAACCTGTTCAGGCCAAAGTAGAATCAATTATAGATTTTCCAGCTCCTGGAGGCAAGAGAGAGCTGATGAGGTTTCTTGGTATGGCTGGATACTACAGAAAATTTTGTCAAAATTTCTCTGTTATAGCAGCTCCACTTACTGCTTTGTTAAAGAAAAATGTCAAATTTGTCTGGTCAGACGAATGTAAGTCTGCCTTTGAGAAATTGAAAGCCATACTATCAAACTCACCAGTTCTGACTGCTCCAGATTTTAATAAACAGTTTAAACTGTTTGTTGACGCCAGCGATGTAGGTGTTGGTGCTGTTTTGATGCAAGAAGGTACTGAACAAATTGACCATCCAATTTGTTATTTCTCGAAAAAGTTTGACAAACACCAGAGAAATTATTCCACCATTGAGAAAGAATGTTTAGCATTGATTTTGGCCTTAAACCAATTTGATGTGTATCTATGCACTACAGTTGTGCCTGTGTTGGTCTTCACCGACCACAACCCTTTGACATTCATTGGGAAAATGAAAAACAAAAATCAAAGAATTCTCAGGTGGAGTTTGACTTTGCAAGAGTACAATCTTGACATCAAACATATCAAAGGGAAAGACAATATTCTAGCTGATGCTTTATCAAGGATTTAAATATTACTTGATATGTCAAGAAAGTTTCCTTTTCAAGAAAACTTTCTTTTCTTTAAGGAGGGGTGTGTTATGTATGACACTAAATACATGTAGTTATGAGATAAGGGAGATAACTCCTATAGCTTTTTTTATCAATACATCCTATGAAGGTCATATCATTGATTTAGGTCATAGAACTTTCTAGAATATAATCATGTATAAACAAATATGTTTGTAAACATGTTGGTTTTAAGTAGATATCTAGAATGATCTATTTCCAGAAAGTTATGTGTGTTTACTTGTTTACTGTTTTTAGTTAGATATTTCTAGAAGTAGAAGGTTCTCCAATATTCTTGAATTACGGTTTAGCTATATATACTCCAGCTGTCCAAGGCTAATCAGAACTGTAATGAGACCTGTAATAAGACATATCAAGAATTGTACAGCGCCATATAAGATTCTATTGGGAGAGCTATTGTGACTTTATCTGTGGATTATTACAACACTTTGTGTGGATTTTTTCATATTGCCTGGAACTTTACAAATCATCGGTGGACATTCAATTTCCTTGTGGATTTGTGATTATTGTTAATTTGAAACCTGGAAGGATCAAGGATTATACCAGGACATTCGCATACAGATAAGTAACACTTTAAATCATCGTACTAGTCTTGTACCACCACCAATTACTTTAGATATTGTAAACCATCTCTGTATAATATTGTATATATAATTAAATTGTGTTTTGAATTTAGCTGCTGGTTTCTCCTTTCTGTTATTCGTTCATGTAACAATAGATGTTGATTTTAGACGATATCTCGAGTACCAAGCACCTTTGTCCATCAATTCATGCGTGGTCCGTTGATATATGTCCATTCGTTGGTAATAGTTTCATTGTTTTTTATGAATATTCTGGAAACATCTATATTTCTTATATATTTCCCTTGTTTTGTTCAAATATGTACAGTTTCGAGAAATATGTATATGACAAAAATATATATAAATAGAACACTAAATGTGTTTGCCTAAAATTAGTCTATGGACCGACAACACGGAGAAATCTAGAAAATACTCTGTGATTTATTCAATTATACTCCATTGTGATGACTTCAAACACTTCAAATACGTATACAAAAACTACAAAAGGTGAAGTACCAATAAGTAGAGAATATCCCCCACCCTCCAGATGCATATAGATACTCACTTAACAACAGCGAAAATAAAATGACTATGCATTTGCGTTGAGTCAACATCTATCAATTGACAAACACGACTGGGGTCAAAGGTTATATAAAGTTGTCCTCATGCGTGATTTCACCCGCGTGTGGACTGTGGCATCAACAACGCAAATTAACGGAATCTCCTTATCATTCCTTGTCATCCCTACAAATCGAATTAACTTCTGCATTTTAATGATATAATATCGCCATAAGGTTATCAACTATGCCATTTGGTGTTTTTAACTCTTAAAATATTACAAAAAAAATAATGGGACTTCAGTATGTGTGGTCATATTCAGTAACTTACGTATATCTATTGACTTTAAATTACTAGAAACGTTTTATACACCATGCAAAATCGTACGAAGAATACCCAGAGAATCTTGACACGATATCCAATGAAGGTTATTGCGTCAAATATGGCAAAATCTTCTGATAACATTTGCCTCAGTCAATCAAATTGCAGTTTACAGAAGACAAGTTGGTTCATGTTCTGGTTTTTGTCTCGATAAATGACCAAATAAGACTAGTGACGCGGATACACAAACATAAGAAATGCGTCTTGATTAAAGTCAATTCTGAACACGACCACGTATTTTAACCGTTAGAAGTTCATTTTCATAGAGAACAATAGAGTGTCAACCAACTTTCTTTCGCGCGGGATTTACTTTCGCGAATTCCACAACCCAAGTAAATTCGCGACTGTTTCTCCGCTAATTGACAAAAGCATCACTTATACCAATAGGAACGTTTGAATTCACGAACTTTCAATCTTCGCGAACTTGTATTGAAATAAAATCGCGAACTTTAGTAGACGCGAAAGAAGTTGTTTTCAAGTATCTGTATTCAAATGATTTTGGGCTATATTTCTTACTGGCTTTTCCTATTATTGTTTTCTCTCGCACCAGTTGATAAGACTTCCTTAAATTGTTAACATATTGCATAACAAGTGATATTTTATTTAGATAGGAAAGTGTAGAAATAAGAACTTATCATGATTCTAACATGTCTAGGTCCAGTATCATCAATATGCATTAACATAAATATATATATCCTAATCTAAAATGTTCATAAAAAAGCTTGGAGGTTTCTTAACTTATCTATTGCCTAACTTCTGTTTTATTCGGGGTGGGGTTTTCGTTGACAAGTGTAGCTGAGGAATTTCTTTATGTTGCAGAACTTTGATG
The DNA here is from genome assembly GCF_041381155.1 of Argopecten irradians. NCBI lineage: Eukaryota > Metazoa > Mollusca > Bivalvia > Pectinida > Pectinidae > Argopecten > Argopecten irradians. The sequence goes on from NC_091148.1 coordinate 25,638,653, forward strand.
AAGCCAATGTCTAATTATCTTTATCTACAATCAGTGTCATTGCAAAACATGTTTTTATGCTTACGTTAATCATACTAACATTATGGTAATCGTCACAATGTTAAATAATGTATTCTTGACTTTTGTTAATAAAGATATAAATAGATAAGGATGTCTTTATTTTGTTTATTTTATCGGTTACATAAAGAAATGGTTTTCAATGGTTTTGAAATTTAGACATAAATGTACTTAATCGACAAATATCCATGATTGGAAATGTTTCAATATTTATTGAACAAAAACCTGCTATTGGAAATTAGCTGAAAAATATTCAATATTATACTTAAAAAAAGAAGACTTTTTATACATATTTTATTACCCACATTAATGTGCCAAAAAGCGAAAAAAGTAAATAAAATATGACAAAACACAATTATTATTATAACATAATTCTTTATATTTAAAATCAATTAATTTTGGCCGTTTTTGTTATACCTCTGTGTTTTGTATTAAGATAACAGACTCCATAGCATAAACTTTATGCATGTTTATTCGTCCAGGTACTGGCGGGAACTGCCTTGCCTAAGACAATGCATCTAATTACAATACAAAACTATATTTACAATGTACAGGGTACAGGGCCTGGACAATTAATTGCTGAGTTATCAAGTATCGGAAAATCAGAAGGTCTCTATCTATCGGTTATGGCCATGTTATTTCACACTGATCTACACGTAACACTCACCAATGTATACACATATATATTATGGCCACACGCGATCGATGCTATGATTCAACTGTAAATGTTGACATTTCCGTTTATCATTTTGTGCTGTGCTATTTTTTTATGTTATGAATTCACCGAGATTCAAAGAAAGAACTTGGAATTGATGTGATGATGACACATTGATGATACACCGTATACCGGACATTATGTACATAAAGCCTTTTTTCTGTATACATGTATTTGGTTTTTTTTAAACATTCAACAAATTATTGGCAGACAAGATGCATTTAAAAAAATCCAAACCTATATAAATTTTCAAAAGTATGGACCTACCTTAAGGTAGGTCTATACTTTTGAAAACCGCGCCAATTCATATGACGCTAAACCGGAAGCTGCCGAGGTTGTTTTGAATTCCAGAATGGTTTCCGATACGCTACGACATTCCACTTGGATATTTTTTCAATAGGTGAAAATTGTCTACATATAATACTGAATGTTTGAAATAATTAAATAAATCAAATAAAAGCAATGAATATAACATGCTATCTCTGAGGTTTTTGCGGTCCCTATCGTAAATGGGAATGGACTTTCAAACACCGGAAGTAACGTTCGTCGCAATAAATGATAAGAGGGGATCTATCCGGACTGAAATTCCGGAATTCTAAAAAAATCGCCTACGAATTTTCTTAAAACACAAAATTTGGAGAAAATCATAAAATAAACAGACATAAACCAGATAGAATATGACAAAAACATATGAATTGATGTAGAATGTTTTTTTGTTGTTTTTTTTTTTGTGACATGATTTTTAAAAAATTGTCATTTATGACCAATCTTAGCCCTGGATGAAATGGGGGTAGGGTTGTGAGTTACAAACTTCAAGCTTACAAAATAGTGAAAATTTGATCCAGGACCCCATGCTTTTATATCAAATTTGAAAAATATATTACCTTGGGCATATCATATACAAATATTGTGAAATTGACATGGGTTTTCATTTCTTTTTTTGCCTATTCATTGTTTTTTTAGGGGCGAAAACATGGCAAAACATGATAATTATGTATAGAAACGGTCCTCGGAAATAAAGAAAATTAGTTAGCATTTGTAAAAATACAATAGTTTTGTATATCGTTTTATCGTTAGAAATTAAGGACAAAAAATCAACAGGATTGAGACTACATTCACCCTAATATTACGAAAAACATATTTTTATGAATTTTTCTTTTTGCGGCTAGCAAATTTGTACGGATGGCATATTTTAAGCTCAAATATCTCAAAAAGTAATTCGAGAACACCCATTTTTCTATACAGAATTGAAATCTACATGAAAAATGCAAGAAAATACGACCTATTAGAAAAAAAATGACATGAGTTTTACCAAAATTATGGAGCTACCTTAAGACAAAAATTACATTTTAGTTAAGATATCTACTAGTAATGATTTAATTCATACATTTGGTGATAGTTTTTATAAACTGCAAAAAATACGAAGTTCATAAATTTGAACCACAGAAATTGGGATATCTTTTTATCTACACTTTTACATATTTTGGCAAATATTACCATCATAGTGAGGACTGTTTCGATTCATGGGTTTTTGCAATTCTTTCTTTTCCCTCAATAGAAAGTAATAGCACGATGCATATTTTTCAAGTTGTCTGTGTGTTAAAGTTCAAATTTATTCTTTAAATCATTTATTATATTATGGTTGAACATTTTTTTGACACTTTTATTTCAAATGGACAAAGCATATTCAGAAAATTCTTTTTCTATTGTTCAGATTGTTGGACCATTTTCAGCACTTATGCCAAATCGCATGAAATTCAATATCTTTTTTGTGTTGAATTCAGATTAGTTTAATCCCTTGAAATGACTATTTAGCTCCTTTCTGTTCAATTTGAGGTCATTTCAACCAGAAATTCTGGTCCTTTTCTGGTCAAATTCAGGTTAGGGAATACCGCCTTAGTCAGACTTCGGGTTATGTCGACTGACATAGATACCCCAGTTTATATAGTAGTAGATACTTTTCTGCTTTAGCTTTCATCATATACGTGTCCGGGTAATCGTGCCGCTTGGTAAGTTAGCAAGAGTTGCCGTTAATACCATGTCACAATACATCTATATACAACAGGCGCCCAACACAAAACATTATTTCACAACACGCGTTCATATCACATACATTAAAGTCTTTTAATGACGGTTGGTTGTTTACACTAAAATACCGTATCTGCGATTATTTATTTAAGGGCGATCTCACAGTATGTTTGTTTGTTTGTTTGTTTGATTAATTAACGTCCTATTAACAGCTATGGTCATGTAAGGACGGCCTTCCATGTATGTGGTGTGCTTCCGTGTATGTTGTGCGAGGTGCGAGACTGCGGTATATTCATGTTATGTCTTCTTGTATAGAGGAACTGTTGCCCTTTTTATAGTGCTATATCACTGAAACATGCCGCCGAAGACACCAAGCTGCTGTGTTGTTGTTTGTTGGTGTTTAAGGAGAGATGCTGGTGCTGTTAATTGGGCAGAATTTGACCTAAGCGAATTTTTGTGTGAAATTCAGGTTAGTTTTCTAACCTGAAAATGGCTATTTAGCTCCATTCAGGTCGGTTTTCGATGTGTCGGGTTGGTGTTTATGGGGGACTGGTATGTTCGTGCTGTCAACTTGTCGCCGTGTTAATATGGAACTCCTGTCCATTTAGAAGCACTATTTCAGTAAATCACAATGATATCGAACAGCAAACAGTTGTTGGTATAACTTGGCAACAAGGATGTTTAGGAAATATTTCGGCGACATTTTAAATTAACTATCATCATTCAAACATATTCTCAGTAGATTTACTCTCAGGAAGGGCGTTAGAATTGTCTCTATTGCATGAGCGTAAAACGCGACTGAATTTAGGATCTTATCTTTTCTCTTCTTTCTCACTAACTTTGTTCTTCCTAATGTCTCCCTTGACACCGCCTCACAGTTAGGGTGTGTTACTTGGTGTCCTCAGCGGAATGTTTCAGAGATATAAGACTATAAACTAGCAAGAGTTTCACTATACAAGAAGACATCCCATAACTATACCGCAGTCTCCCAAAACACCCACACGCACTTCATACACACTACACACCGCATACATTGAGGACGTCCTTACATGAACCTGGATTTTAATAGGACGTTAATTAATCAAACAAGCAAACCTTCATAGTTTGGCGAACGTTTAATGTCAATTATGCATCGGGTTAGAGTTCAGTTAGACCCATCCAATAATATTCCAGACACATCCTCATTACTCAAAAGGTTACTATCACTGACGACAGATTATTGGCTTTAATCAACTAAAAAATGTTAGAACTTTCCTTAAATGAATTCAATTTTTTTTTTATTTCTAGACATTTATTAATCAAATCAAATTTAGATATGTACCATTTTGGATACTCGAACATGCTGAAACAAAGGACTGGACTGGGCATACTTCAAAGCTCTCCATTTATATATATATCATATGCACTACTGACAAGTAAACAAATCATGAAATTAAAGCTGAGGGCATCTAGCTATTTGTGGAATGTTAAAAGAAAAATCTGGATTTTAGCACATGTAAGAAATTTTTTTAACCATTTTCAAACATATTTCAAACATATTCTCAGTAGATTTACTCTCAGGAAGGGCGTTAGAATTGTCCCTATTGCATGAGCGTAAAACGCGACTAAATTTAGGATCTTATCTTTTCTCTTCTTCCTCACTAACATTTATGTATATATCATATGCACTACTGACAAGTAAACAAATCATGAAATTAAAGCTGAGGGCATCTAGCTTTTTGTTGAATGTTAAAAGAAAAATCTGGATTCAAGCACACGTAAGAAAATTTTTTAACCATTTTCTTCGAAAAATGTACCAATTTGGGTAACGTCACGTTAGTATCGAGTAATCACGGTCACTCTTTGTACAATCCGTGGTTGTTGTTCAGCACATGAACTGCCATTTGTAAATACATGTTCCATATTAGTCGTAATTAGCGCCCAGGGCGCTTAAAGGATTGTACAAAGGGGGTGCTTATTAATGAACCAAAGTTGTGGACAAGAAAAGATCAGCCATATTTCTGCACTCATGGTGCATAAATCTGTTACAGTAAACATGCATACATATATATGCCTTTTATCCTTTGAGACGCATTATTTACTAATGTTATATTCTGATTCCCATGTTCAAGACTCACGAGTTCATGTAATATGAGATACAATGCTGGTCAATGTTATGGTTAAATCCAAGGAAAGGGGGCGTTTATTACATAAGTCTTCTCCAGAAAAGGGGAGGGGACAGGGCGCTAATTACTGCGAATATGGTACCTATAATATATGTGTACACTGTGTCACACTCTCGATACATTTCGGACAATACCAGTCCATATTCTCTTCGCTCTGTTCATTGTCATATCTAGCACAAGGCCAACAATACCAAACATCACAACCACAGTTAGAGCAGTCGCATCCTACACTGGCATCCGAGTTGTCTGGAGAAAAATTAGTCTCTGGTAGGGGTTTTTCGCACTCTCCACATTTGTAAGAACCTGTACATGTGGTTGCGTTGTTATAAATTGGCTTCTGTGAATGTGTAAGATCTGTAATTGACTTTGTACTGATATTTTTGATAAGTTTCCAGATAATATTTCAGGTAATATGTGTTTTTGAAAAAAATGTTGAAAGCTGGATAAAGTCTATTTTTCCAAAAATTTTCGTCAAACATAATTGTAATATTAAATAAGTCAAATGTTGTCATTACCACAAAGTTACAATATGCTAGGCCTAAGGTAAGGTTACTAACATTGTTGGGTTGAAGTGAATATTTAAGTTTATGATTAAAATACCATTATTTATTTGTCATTTACTTTAAGAAAATATTCTTCAAAAAGCAATTAATAGCCATATCCACTGATACATACAATGTACAACAATGATGTATTTTTTTCACTTCTCTCTGCATGTTCAACCCTACCTTCTCTTTATGTACGTAAAGGACAGCAAGCTCTATTTACTCCGAGAAAATGACACAACAAGATATTTGCGGAATATGGCTCATCCTCATCTGTGGATGGTGTACGCTACTGATCCAGTTGAAATCAATACTTAGTTATGTAATATACACATACAGAAAGAAATTTAACAAATCATGGAGGGCGTACCGCCACTATTTCATACATGTAGGTGCAGTTTATATATATTCAGGTATATAATATGTATCATACACAGGTTTCGTGTTGTATAACCAAATTTAACAATACATGTACAATTTATATTACAAGCTATTTTGTTTTCAAATGATAGGCATCTAATAAAATGTCATATAAGCACATACTACAAAAAAATCTGTTCAGTAATATCACGCATATTAAACTAATTACTTGTTCTAAAATATGAAATGTTTTAATTCGCTGTATTATTCTTTCTATGTGAATTCTTCAAACTTGATTTAGAAATATATTCAGAATGAGATAGATCTTTCATAGAAAATTGCGATCTGTCCTGCCCTTTAAATACTGGCATCAATAATTCTACACCTAAATTTGATAATTCGTCTGTGATAGTAAAACCTCTGTCTGCCATGAAAGAATCTCCACAATGCAGACCATCCCCAAGCTTTGGATACAAAATTTACTGTAAGGTTAGAGGACATACCAAAAAGAAATTTTACAGTATCATGATGCTTTTAATTTGAATTTTTTTTAGAATATAAATTGGATGCTTTCTGGACCATAAGTTCTGTACAATCAAGTATAATTTTTGAATTAGAAAATGACTTGAAATACTCTGCACTTCCTCAGTAGAACCTTGCATTTCAAACAATAATTTAAATTCAAATTTTATCCACGTAGAAAATAAATTAGATATATAGCCAACACTAACATCAAACCTATCGGACTAATCTTGGTTACAACGTCCTGTCTTCAATTTTACTAAAGTAAGGAAAAACTCATCTTCAAAACATAATTTCCTGGTTGGTCCCTTTTTTGTTCCCTGGTGGTAAACAGTAGCTTCTCCTCTCCAGTATGACATGCTGCCTCCTTTCACTCGTGTCTTAAGATAATTACATAATGCACTAAAAACATGATAGTTTGGAAGACCTATCCATAACTGAAACTTACTGTCATCGTACTAAATATTGTCAATACGAAGGAATTTCCCTTTTAACATCTCCTTTTCTTGTATTAATTCATCAATTTTGTCACAATCATTTGTAGGAACATGGACACTTTTAACAACAAAATCATGGTTAATATACGGGTAAGGAATGTTAGGTATTTGTGCTGCCATCTTAACCGTCAAGGGATCTCAGCTGGGGCCGAACTTACATGCACACTTTTCTTTTCTTTTTGGTATCATCACTTCTGGAACACCAGCAAAAATGATAAAAATATCATCAGTGTAGAAATAATATATCACACAGTTAGTAATTATAATTGTGTTAAAAAATGTCTGCAAAATAGATCTATGGCAAGTTTCTCTTCTAAATAAGTTGTCAGCTTAGTACAGCAACTTCCCATTAAATGCTGGCAATTATTTGTTCAATGTCATACATCAAAAGTATTTTTTCCTTTTTAAACCAATTAAGCATAGTTGTAATAACCAAACTTGTTTTATTTATAAACATATATTCTTCACAGTTAATTTTTAAGATATTTTTAAAAAAAATATATCATGCAAACATGCATAATGTTTTATTAATGTATTTACTGACACGAATTTTTTAATTTTTATTAATAAATTATGCAACTGGTATGGTCATTTAAAAAAAATCTAACATATATATAAATATAATTAGCAAATTCTGATACATTCATATAATTTTTGTCTTTACAAAGTTGATTTATTATATACAATGTACATGCAATTGATGAAAATCTTCAAACTATTTTTCTTACACTCCATTGGTTATTTACCAGTTCAATTATCATTAGTTCTATAATTTTAATTGCACATTTTTGTATATGTATCAATAACTAAACTAAATCTTTCATGTTACATTCTAAAATTTGTCATAATATACATCTTACTGATTTTTCTTCAAAACAGGACACCTTCTTAATTAAGTAAACATATTGTCATGTAGTTTTGTAAACAAAATACAATTAGATATTCAAACTATTTACAAAATCTGGTGAGGGCTGGTATATGTACACGTAGCTACTATTACTACAAAATGTATAATTCTATATCTATATCTTAGGATATAGGTTTTACAATGTATAGACATTTTGTTCATTCTTTACTTCACTTGATCTGTTGGGTAATAAAGGCATTAAATTGAATTATTGGTCTAGTACCTATATACCCAAGTCTGGATGTTAGTTACAGGTAAAATAATATTCATGACCTGAGGGCAAAATTAATGTCAGTTTGGCGAAATAGTATCTTGACACATTACTGCCCATGGGGTCTTCTCCGAACACCACCTCCGGGTATAGGGTGGGGTGTTTTCATAAGGGCTAAGCCAAAGGTGTGTTGATAGCCGTTGATAGGGAGTTATAGTCTGTCTCAAAATGGTTCTCGTTGCAAGATCACAGGTAAATCTCGGGTAAATCAACTCACCTGGTAGGTGATCAGCAAATCAGTAACTGTTAATTATTGTCAAGCTGCTGCAGAATACATTTTTGTGCTATTTTATGATAAGATATAATGGGATACATGTATAAGAGTCACAAAGTTTGGGCGGGAAAATAGACTTGTTTTGATAATTTGACCTAACTGTAACCTTGAATGATAAGTCAAGGTCGATGAAAATCATAAATTTGGTAGACATCTGTCCATGCTGTGTCTATGTAGAAGTTTAGTATTAAAGGCGCTGAAACCTTGTACATTTTTGGCGGGAAAACGACAAAATCACCATTTTTCAAAGGGCTTTATCTCCGCCATATTGGATCTGATGACTTTGACACTTGTCATTATATCAGGGTTTTAGTGGTCAAACCTGACTGGACGTAAAGCGCTACTACTGAGTTACCTGCATCCCCAATACTCCAGTGGTCACTATCACTGACGTTATATCCATCCCTTACAATACTGTAAGAAATCTTTGTATTATTATGTAATTGTAATACACGTATTCTTATTCGTCATATTATTGTTACATAATACCCCTCCCACCTTTTGGTTTTATTTTTGTTTTTGTAGAAGTTAAATCAAATTGGTTTATGTCTTGGCCCGAAGGAAAGCGAACAAAAAAAAAAAACCCAAAAAAACCAAACAAATCTTGATTTACTACTTTCAATTTTATAATAATATATGCGATAATAATAATATATGCGAAGACTATATATTTTTCTGCATTATAAAGATGTGCGAACATTATTGATAAAGAACTTATCAAGGTAATTTCTTATGGTAAAACTTGTCATTTATATTGATAAAAAGCTTTGATATGGAGCTAGGCCACCCTGTATGACAAAACATATCATTTATATTGATAAAAAGCTTTGGTATGGAGCTAGGCCACCCTGTATGACAAAACATATCATTTATATTGATAAAAAGCTTTGATATGGAGCTAGGCCACCCTGTATGACAAAACATATCATTTATATTGATAAAAAGCTTTGATATGGAGCTAGGCCACCCTATATGACAAAACATGTCATACAGGGTGTGTTTACGGAGGGTTCATTTAAATAAGTACACAAAACATCGGGCCATTTATTTCTATATCAAGATATTTTTAGTTTATTAATATATTGTACCAATACTATACATGCTTTGTATTAATTCAATTCTCACACCATTGCCAAATTGTAAAGCTTATAGAGCTTCAAGTTATAAACTCATGAACACAAAGGCTTAAGGACTGCAGTACTTACAGTACTTTGATTTTATATTGTTACGGTCGCCTTCTAGCTTCGCACTAGGGGTAATTCTAGCCCTTTAGCTCAGTCGGTAGAGCGGCGGACCAGTAAGTCCGGGGTCGCGGGTTCGAGCCCGGCTGGCGCCACACTACTCTCTCCCTGTTACAATATATATACATCAAAGACCAAAATATCTGTTGTCTTCAGTTTTGCAATGACATAGTCCTGGAGTGGTAGAACAATTATAGTAACCCCTGTAGTATCGAGTAATCACGACCACTCTATTTCCATTTTGTAACCGAGAAAGGTTTTAAGTGCTTTTCAATGCTGATTCCTGTGCATTCACACGTACAGTAAGTGTTGATCACAGTTTGTAATCGAACGCGCCCAGTGTAAGGTCGGAGGTCACTGACATTTGCCGGTGTGCACGGAGCGTATGCGTGTTTACGGAGGGTTCATTTAAATAAGTACACAAAACATCGAAGTCACATGGCTACTCCGACGGTGAAGAGGAAACATGTACCAGAGGATATGACGGTAGGATTTATAGGAGCGGGCCGAATGGCCCAGGCCATGGCCAAAGGCTTTATTTCCACAGGTGAGTCGTCGGAATCACTCTAATGTTTGTAAGACACGTGTGCACTCAAGTGTTTAAAGTGTGTAATAATAGAACCAATATTCGGAATTTATTTACGGGTTGGTTACCCCTAAACTGGCCCCATAGGTTAGACCCGATGATGCAACGTTCCGTAATATGTCTAAGCTAGGTCCAATATAGTTATCCTACTGATCGATTTTCCCTGTAATTACATGGACAAACATTACAGATATTTGGTCTTGAAAATTTATGTAGATAAAAATGACATTATTCGTTGCTGCATTAATTACATATGCCACTAATTAGCATTTAATGTTAATCGGTGATGCAATCGCTAGGATTTTGGCTATGGAGGGAGAAGAAATAAATGGTTATAGTGTTTTACCTATAATTGAAATATACAAATGTATGCATAATTTTACAGATCGCTACAACAAGTGCGCGTTTTAATTAAAACAGTGAATTGTTGATTAATTTTACCCAGGGGCGTATAGGAAGCGGGGGGACAGGGGGGCAATTGCCCCCCCCCTTTCCCCAGGACGGGGGGCAAACATGTCTCCCCCCCCCCATTTTCGCCGACTGAAATTTTCTAAAAATGCTTATTTGAAAGAAAAAAGGGTCCTACTGCACATTGTTCGTACTTCATTCTAGAAAATGTTCCGCTGCGCGGCGCATTTCCTAAAACTTTCAAGCACATAATGTCAAACCTTAAATAGTAAAATTTCAATACAAACGAACTAGACTAAAAAGGTCCATCAAGGGGTTCTATGTACTATTTAAAAAAATATCTCTTAATTTATAAAAGATCGATTTGTTTATATGTCTTAGCGGGACAATTAATTCATTTTTTTATGTTACACAACAATGTGCCGATGGTGTGGCCGGTATATTCATCGAAAAATCGAAAAATCACCATGTTAAGAACGCTTTATAATCATAAAAATACATCGTAAAACTCATCTCAACCATCCTAAATCGTAATTTTTTTTCCCGGGGGAGACCCCCGGACCCCCCTAACACCAAATTCTTGCGCCTTTGGGCGCTCGCAAATTCATCAAAACGCATCGTAAAACTCATCTAAGCCATTCTAAATCGTAATTTTCCCGGGAGAGACCCCCGGACCCCCCCAACACCAAAATCTCGCGCTTTCGGGCGCTCGCAAACTCATCAAAATACATTGTAAAATTCATCTCAGTCATTATAAATATATTACAATATTTTTCCCAGGGATCACCCTCAGACCCCTAAAACACCAAAATCTCGCGCCTTCGGCGCTCAGACGCTAATTTGGCCAAATTGCGTACTCGTTAATTTCCTTTTAGCGACCCCACTATCTATAAATGTGTACAGGGATTAAATTTAATGATATATGAAAAATGTACATACAGCATATATGGTTGGGAGCCCCCCCCCCCCCCCCCCCCCCCCCATTACGTTTCATCTTCCTACGCCACTGTTACCCATGGCCATTTTGAAGTCGTGTTAGGGTTGAAAATTTACAATGTATCATCGAGTGAAAACGTAAGCAGATATCATTTCTGCTTAATTCGTGCTAATGTATACGGTATGCATGTGTCATTTTGGAGAGAGTCCTTCAGTGTATTTTTTTTTTCTTTTTTTTTTCAGAAAATCTTCACTATGTTTTAGGAATTTTCTTTCTTTCTTATAACCGGTGCATTTTGGTCCCTTTTTTTGAAGTGATTGAGATTATAAATTTCTTTCATCTCAATATCAAAATAATTTAAAACTAAAAACAGCCACAGGCTTTAGACTTGTATGAATCACTTCTGAAAATAATTAAATAAATATAGTGTCTGTCAGACAATAGATATGTAGATAAATCACACGAATAAATATTTGAATAAGTAAATATAAAAAAAAATATAAGAAAATTAAATCACAAATTATTTTGATTATCAAAAACAGGTATACAAATTACATAACACACGCATTTCGTTTACTATTTGATATGATCTATTACTCCAATCTTGCATATATATATGATAATTTATATTTCAAAATAAAATTATTTATGCACTTGCACTTGAAAAAGATTTTTTGGGATAAAAAACGTACAACACTAGCAATAGGTTCAGAAATCAGTATGCTTTTGATATCGTTGTTATTGCTATTAAATATGAAATATTATGCGTCTCACCAGCTTGTATCGAAAATGAAATCTTATATAGTCCATACTACAACTGTTATCACGTCAATCATACATCATTATATTAATGAACAGAATTTGATATCTTAATATCCGTACCAGATCACACATGCTGTAACTGAGATCTGATATTTTATCAAAACAGCTGTGCTCTGACATGCAAGTAGAAATATTTACATGAAAGACATATATCGAGCAATTTTTGTTAACTTCAGTTATAAAATAACAAAAGATCAAATACAGTCATTCAAAGGCCTGTTGCTAGGTAACCGTTATCAATACTCTATATCAGCATTAGTGTTTTATTTATAATGAATCCGGTTAATCGATGGTGATGCAATCAACAAGATAGGCGGCTACCCAGCATTAGGTTTTTTTCGAATAATGAATTCGGTTAATCGATGGTGATGCAATCAAAAAGTTAGGCGGCTACCCAGCATTAGTTTTTTTTCGAATAATGAATTCGGTTATTCGATAGTGATGCAATCAACAAGTTAGGCGGCTACCCTAGTTACGTTTTCCATATATATGTAACAGCTATACATATTGATGGTAGGCATCGATTCTTCCTCTAATTGTTCCCCAATTCGGTGAGGTAAAGAAAAACAAGTAAATGGGTGTCCTAGGTACCATGATTTAAATACGCTTTTTTTTCAATTCTACTGTCGAAAAAGAATTAGTCATAATAGGTAATTTAAATTCCTTGCATGGCAGAAAATTCTAAATTCCAGCTAACCTGCAGTGAGACAACAATAATACATATATTCTCTTTCCCATTCGTACACCATTTTTGTTGTAATCAATTTCGTCAAAATCCCTCGCGTATGAGGCTGTGTATTAGAGGCGAAGACTTGATGATGCAATCTTACTGTCTAGATGAATCTGACCCAGGTCTCGCCACGTGTACTGACTTTTTTTACCCTTTAATGAGCCTGTCTTCTGTTACTGGAGAACCAAAATTCAAAACAGAAACACCTAGCATATGTACTGTTATAGCCATTGTTCATGACAGTGTTCATTCTAAAAATTACCGGAATGATAGATCGTGGTTACTGCGCCGAGACCTTAAACTGTTGGTTAAAAGAGCTGTTTTCCGAGGCCGGATATGTCAAACCATAATTATTGTGGCGTTCGTCAATTACGAATAACTAGTCACGAGTCCGAATCACCGATGTTTATGACGTCAACATTAGGCGTCTGAAAAAATATCCTCCTCGGTTAATAGTTTCTGAGGATTTGTATATTTGTAACGATTTCCATTAATAATTTCTTGAAAAAACAGTCGAAAATATGTTATTTACATTTATATAGAGAGTCGAGAAACAATGATTAACATCTTTGATATAATTGTGTGCAGACCCATATGGGTCACGGTAAATTTAATTTAATTGTGTGACTGGTACTCTAGATCTGCTTGGATTTCATTCGGTGAAGATAACCTTTGTGTTCAAAGTTAAGTATGCTAACCTACACACACGGCAGACGGATATTGTCTAAAGGTTATCGACCGGGATTTATATATCCTATTAAGTAATATACCATCAATGGCCTACGTCTCACTTTCCCGAGATGATTCAGATTCTCTGTGTCATTCGTCTGTCTTAGCACATACATATATGTGTATATACGTTCATTAGTGATTATTGACCGATTAAAATTTTCTGTTTATCACAATAGTCATTAACGTGATTCACGTTAGCCGATCGCGAGTGGTTAATAATGGCCGTTGTCACAGGGATCTGAGAATTACTTACTATATATATATTTATGGACCCACCAAAGTGCCCTAAGACCTTTTGAGATGTTATGGGTTTAGATCAAAAATCGGTAAAAATCCTTCTCTACATAGTACTGTATACGTAAACCCCTAAAACGTCTAAAAATTGATTAGGGCACTCTGGTTGGTCCATAATTATAATAACAGTAACTAATTCTCAGATCCCTGCGTCAGTTGCCAGATCTACGTGTACACTATATATGTAGTTGTTACTTTTTGCGGGTGTTATATTTCGCGATTTACTGTGGAACTGACTCGCGGGGTTTATTTTCGCGAATCATCTTTGTTGTCTTTAAAATTTTTAAATGATAGGCTAAAATTTAAATGATAGGCTAAAATTCAAATGATAGGCTATAATATGTAAAACAATGTTTCCACCTGTAGTATCCGTTTTTATGAAGACGTGCCTGAAATGCGGTTTTGTAGCCGTTAAATCTATATCGGGTAGACGTTTTGTCTCGGAGAGCTTTCCACCATTTTGTACGTGTACAGTACTATGTTACTCTGTAGAATACGAATTTTACTATTTTTATATAGACCCGTAAAACGTCTAAAATGGAATGTTCTATCTTCCTCCATTCGATGTATCCTAATGGAATGTTCTATCTTTCCTCATTCTAGGTATCCTAATGGAATGTTCTATCTTTCCTCATTCTAGGTATCCTAATGGAATGTTCTATCTTTCCTCATTCTAGGTATCCTAATGGAATGTTCTATCTTCCCTCATTCTAGGTATCCTAATGGAATGTTCTATCTTCCCTCATTCTAGGTATCCTAATGGAATGTTCTCTTTTCTCTCATTCTAGGTATCCTAATGGAATGTTCTATCTTCCCTCATTCTAGGTATCCTAATGGAATGTTCTATCTTCCCTCATTCTAGGATCCTAATGGAATGTTCTATCTTCCCTCATTCTAGGTATCCTAATGGAATGTTCTATCTTCCCTCATTCTAGGTATCCTAATGGAATGTTCTATCTTCCCTCATTCTAGGTATCCTAATGGAATGTTCTATCTTTCCTCATTCTAGGTATCCTAATGGAATGTTCTATCTTCCCTCATTCTAGGTATCCTAATGGAATGTTCTATCTTCCTTCATTCTAGGATCCTAATGGAATGTTCTATCTTCCCTCATTCTAGGTATCCTAATGGAATGTTCTATCTTCCCTCATTCTAGGTATCCTAATGGAATGTTCTATCTTCCCTCATTCTAGGTATCCTAATGGAATGTTCTATCTTTCCCCATTCTAGGATCCTAATGGAATGTTCTATCTTCCTCCATTCTAGGATCCTAATGGAATGTTCTATCTTCCTCCATTCTAGGATCCTAATGGAATGTTCTATCTTTCCTCATTCTAGGTATCCTAATGGAATGTTCTATCTTTCCCCATTCTAGGATCCTAATGGAATGTTCTATCTTTCCTCATTCTAGGATCCTAATGGAATGTTCTATCTTTCCTCATTCTAGGTATCCTAATGGAATGTTCTATCTTTCCCCATTCTAGGATCCTAATGGAATGTTCTATCTTTCCCCATTCTAGGTATCCTAATGGAATGTTCTATCTTTCCCCATTCTAGGATCCTAATGGAATGTTCTATCTTTCCTCATTCTAGGTATCCTAATGGAATGTTCTATCTTTCCTCATTCTAGGTATCCTAATGGAATGTTCTATCTTTCCCCATTCTAGGATCCTAATGGAATGTTCTATCTTTCCCCATTCTAGGATCCTAATGGAATGTTCTATCTTTCCTCATTCTAGGTATCCTAATGGAATGTTCTATCTTCCCTCATTCTAGGTATCCTAATGGAATGTTCTATCTTTCCCCATTCGAGGTATCCTTATGGAATGTTCTCTTTTCTCTCATTCTAGGATCCTAATGGAATGTTCTATCTTTCCTCATTCTAGGTATCCTAATGAAATAGTTTATATCGTTCCCATTATAAGAAGCCTAATGGAATGTTCTATTTCCCCCATTTTAGGTATCCTTATGGAACGTTCTTCTATCTTCCCCCATTCTAGGCATACTAATGGAATGTTCTATCTTCCCTCATTCTAGGTATCCTAAAGGCGTCTAATATCGTGGCCAGTGATCCCGACCCTAGGTGTCTAGAGTCTATACAGGTATGTATCACAGGAACCTGACACAACATAAAATTCAAGGTCACAGGGGCTCGACAGAACCTCAGATCATATCATCGTTTGAAGCTTGACTTTACATAACTTGTACTTAACGGGCTTGACGGTAAACCAGAGCTGCGGTTACCTTATTCTTAAGGTCAAGGTCATCACTTCCACCTGTTCGTCCTCTCTACGTCAGAACCTTCGGACAGCTTTACCATCATTAACACCTTGCCAGGAACATTTGTCCTTCCTTGATGGCGCTAACCTTTGTCTGAATAGGTCTATACCTTAATGAGCTTGTTAACATTGCTTCATTTGCAGTTCGCTCAATAGCGTCATGGTGCCAAGGTTTTCCTGTGAAAATCGTGAAATAATCTGGCTATGTACCAATCTTTAAGTTGTGTTACATGTTCTAGTCACAACATCTTCCTCAAGCGCTAATACTATCTCTTATACTGGTTATTTTATATATCAAAATCTTAGCAATCTGCATTAAACTAAATTTAGCAAAATTTACACTGTATTCGCCATGATTAAATAATGTTTTTAGTTTGATCAATTTCGTCACCACTTCTTAAAACGATCGTTTTTTCTCTATTACAACACTAATGGCCTTGAACTTTGTATTGTAGAGTATGGGCGTCAATATCACGAACGACAATCTCAAGGTCGTTGCTGATAGTCAACTGGTGGTTTTAGCGGTAAAACCCAACGTCATTACTCCCGTTCTAAAACAGGTATCGTCGTCATTTTCCCGCGATAAACTGATGGTTTCCATAGCAGCCGGGATCACCCTGTCTACATTAGAAGAGGTGAGGACTTCGTTTAACCACAGGGCCATGTATAGTTTCTATATGAAAAAATAGCCAGAAATACATATAAAATAACACGTGTGGGGTGGGGTATACTGGAATCAGGATGTCCGTCTGTCTGTCGGCGAACTCCTCCTAAACTACTTTTTGATAAAAAGGGGAGCTCAGCTGATTAAACTAGAGTATAGTTATTACTAAATTTGTGCAGTAGCGGTATTAGTTGTCCATTCTGGCGACGGTTCTAGTTACTTATGTCTACATCAATGTTACTTAAAAACTATTTTTATACAAGTATTATTGTAGTAGGACTGAATTGTATGATATTTTAAATAGTTCTTTCCTGCAATAATTTTCCTTGGAAATCGAGGGAAGAGGGAATATTTAGGGTTTGAACTAAATCGGACCAATAGAAATAAGAACATAGGTATTAGGGAGCACATCCAATTGACAATTTCGCGCTAATTTCACTAATTTCTTTTTCTGCGTTGACCTCACTCATCAATAAATCAAAAATATAGCTTTCTTAAGAGACACTATTGTTGTACTTAACAGAATCTACAACCATCTTCACGTGTTGTTCGCGTGATGCCCAACACTCCCGCCTTGGTACAGGCCGGGGCGTCAGTCCTCGCCCCGGGGTCGGGCGCTCTGTCGGGGGATCCCGAGCTGGTATCTGAGCTGTTGAGCTGTATAGGTATCTGTGAGTCTAGTACAGAGGGACTTCTGGACGCCGTGACCGGACTCAGCGGGAGCGGACCAGCCTACGTATGTACAGTATTAGGTTTCAGAACTTTTAATCCCCCGCTTTCTCGCGACTGTCGATGGACCTTATTTAGCGGAGTAATGACCCTTTGATTTACTAAAAACGTCCTTTTCTGCAATTTCCTTGCAATAAGTGTAACAAATGAAAACCGATTTTCTTCAAACTAAGTAACAAGGTTAAATGCCTTAAGGACTCAGCTAAGTTCGATCTCGACTTTCAGTGGACCTTATTTAGCGGAGTTATGGCCCTTTGTTTAAATAAATAGTCACTTTCTGCCACTTCCTACAATAACTGTAATAAATATCAACCGATTTTCTTCTAACTTGGTAACAAGGTTGAATGATTTAAGTGCATGGCCAGGTTCGATCAACTCTTTCAGCGAACGTTATTTATCAGAGTTATGGCCATTTAATTTACTACAAATGTCATTTTTCTGCAGTTTCTGTGTAATAACTAACAAATGTTAGAACTAATATTGTTAAAACTTGGTAACAAAGTTAAATGCCTTAAGGGCTTAGCCAAGTTCGATCGCCACTTTTGGCAGATCTAGATTAGCAGAGTTATGGCCCTTTGATTTAATAAAAAAAAATCATTCTCTGCCATTTCCCTGCAATAACTCTAATAAGTATTAACCGATTTTCTTCAAACTTGATAACAAGGTCAAATGCCTTAAGGGCTTGGCCAACTTTCAATGCCACTTTTGGCCGACATTATGTAGTGGAGTTATGGCCCTTTGATGTAATAAAACGTCATTTTCTGCCATTCCATGAGCAATAATTGAGAATGTTTCGAAGTTGTTATAGCAACACAGAGAATGTTTCGAAGTTGTTATAGCAACACAGAGAATGTTTCTAAGTTGTTATAGCAACACAGAGAATGTTTCTAAGTTGTTATAGCAACACAGAGAATGTTTCTAAGTTGTTATAGCAACACAGAGAGAATGTTTAGCAACACAGAGAATGTTCTAGTGTTATATGCAACACAGAGAAGTTTCAGAAGTTGTTATAGCAACACAGAGAAGTTTCAAGTTGTAATAGCAACACAGAGAATGTTTCTAAGTTGTTATAGCAACACAGAGAATGTTTCTAAGTTGTTATAGCAACACAGAGAATGTTTCTAAGTTGTTATAGCAACACAGAGAATGTTTCTAAGTTGTTATAGCAACACAGAGAATGTTTCTAAGTTGTTATAGCAACACAGAGAATGTTTCGAAGCTGTTATAGCAGCACAGAGAATGTTTCTAAGTTGTTATAGTTCTATGCCTAATTCGTTTGCCTTTTGGACAAAGAAATTAATGAAAGTGTTGAGCTGTTGGCAATACAGTAGTACTATTTGTGGAAAAGATTGGAAACCGAAACAGAATATTATATAGTCTACTTGTTGTAAACTTGACTAACATTGATATGAACAACCGTCCCCAATGATACGTATATTCCTTCTAGCAATACTGCAGTACTATTTGTGAAAAAGATTTGGAACATGATCTGTAAAGCATCCCGTCTTTTTTGTTTTGTAGGCATTCGTTGCTATAGAGGCGCTGGCCGATGGTGGAGTAAAGATGGGACTCCCGAGGGATCTGGCGGTGAAGCTGGCTGCCCAGACACTTCTAGTAGGGATCAATAAATCTCTATTTTGTGTTAAAACTTCTCAGCGAAAACAGAAAAATTTGGATTAACTTGTAATATTAACTAACATTCAACAGAAACTTTTAAGCTGGTGTTCTACCCAGGTATAATCTACATTCTTGTTCGTTGGTCATACTGTCAGGTGTATTTATTAATATCTTGAACCTCAACACTTAAAAATGTTAGTATATACCAATTCTAAAATCTTTGTTGGAAATGGTCTTCCTGTAAATGAACATAATTGCATTCTGGTTCGTTGACCGTATTTTCTGATGCAAGAATGCAGTTAACATCAACATTTACAACATTCGGGTTATTTCAATTGTAAACTCTTCTAAATGAAAAATGTGTTCCCTGTAAATGTTTGTATTGTCTTTGAATACAAAATGTCACAACTGACCGTCACATTGTGTTTTACAGGGTGCAGCAAAGATGGTTCTGGAGACGGGTAAAAACCCTGGACACCTGAAGGATGAAGTGTGTTCACCAGGTGGTACGACTATTGCCGCCGTACATAAACTGGAGAAGGGTGGATTCCGTGGGGTATTGATAGACGCAGTGGAAGCTGCTACACTCAAGGCAGCAGAATTAGGGGCGAAAAAGTGAATGTTCGAAGTGAATTATCCGACTAATTCAAAAATTGAATTACTCGACGAATTTTAATGTAATTCTTAGGCGAGTTAATTCAATAAGATAAGGTGATGGATATACATGTACATAAACAGTGTGTAATGTCGGTATCCAAGAAAAGTTGTTCGGTAACCAAGGCACTGCCGATAACCAAATTGTCCGTTAACCAAGGTGACAAAGGAAATTTCCAGTAACCAAGGAAGTGGCCAGTAACCAAGAGTTGTCCGATTGATAAAGACTAGTCTTCATTAGTTACTACGATGTAGTTTGTGTGGTGTCAAACATGTTCGATACCTTTGACAGTTCCTCGAGAGATTGTGTTATAACTGCTGGAGAAAACATATTACAGAGTTATCTCCCGTGTCGGAAGGTATTGGTTGTGATGTTATTAGGCTGATTGTATGACGTTACGCCTGCAAACACATGACGTTATAATCAATACCTACCCTCACGGGCAGATAACTCTTATAATCAAAGCAGAGGCGGAATATCTCGTTAGAATTTTACTGTATTAATCGGACAGCATTTAAGAAATCCAGGGTAATTAAATTGCCTACGGTACAAGGGAAGAATGAAAGAATGAGAGGTAGTTTATAATAATATATATTATGTATGTATGTGTATAATACTTTGATGTATTAAAACTCAACATTGACATTATTGTATTTCGTGTTGTTTTTATGATCTATGAAGTGTGAAGCAGTATTTAGTTTTCGGTGCGCCATTGCTCCCGTCGTGATTTCATAATCGATACATTTTATATTCCAGAGGTTACTATCACTGTTGTTATATCCATCCCTGGATTATGTGATAGTAAAACTTTATCAAAAACATTTCAGGAGAGTTTAAGCCAACCAGTTACCGTTATTGGATTCTTCATAACAAAATATCTTTACAGTCTTGTTACACGCACAGCCGTCCGTGTATGACATAGACCAGGGGATGCTGTTACAGTAGTGATAGTAACCCCTGAAGTATCAAGGAGGAAGCAATCGTGTCTTAAAGACGATTTGTGATGCGGTAACAAGTGTCTCGACTTGTGTCGTAACTTGATAGTTTTCATTAAAGATGCTCCACCGCTGACAAATGGTATTTTTGCACTATCAAAAACACGAACAGACGATTTAGTATTTTTCTTCAGTTACAAAAGTTACTTACTTTACACCATTACCACCATTGAAAAGTTTGAGCTTCTAATTTTTCTTCAAGTTAAAAATATGAAAAATAATTAATTGCATCCCGAAAAAAATCCGTGTCACTATATCCTATATGGAATGAAGTACTGATTGCACATGCACCAAAGGCGAAATAAATTATTTTATATTATTTTTTGTGTTAATTAGAAATATATATACATGATCAAACACCAATTATTGTTCAACTGATGAATATCATTTATGCTCTGTCGGCGGTGGAGCATCTTTAACTATGGCGAGAGCGATTTACACTCCAACATGAAATGTCCATGTGTGTCTCGGGGTATTCCGTACACAATAGCAGTAGGCCGGTTGCGTTTCAACATCAATATTCCAAGGACAACTGGCCGAGAAAAGATATGTGCTACCCAGTAGGTCTTGGTATTTATTTTAACTTTGGATTTCTATACAGGAATAAAACTTCCAGAAGATCAGTTTAGCAGATCATATATATATATATTAGCCACTTCGCTACACCAACTGCTGTGTATTTCGGTATTTGCCAGTGATACATGTCAGATTGCTGTGTTCCATTGAGGTGAGCCTAGTATGAGCAGATCCAAACGTCAAATGGTGATGTCCCTGTCGGTGTGGATACTGCTGCATCTGCAGTGAGAGGATCTGCTTCAGAATTGACTTTTCAGTGGAAACAGGACCTTTCTCATTACTGATCGTAGATCAGAATTGGAATGACGTACCGTTGTTGTCAAGATGTGCAGACTTAAGGTAGTCATTAGGTTTAACCCGATTTAACCACAGGTTTTCATTTCTAATATAAGTATAAGTATAATAATATAATACTTTACTTATATTAGAATAAGTATTATACTTATATTAGAAACAAACACCTGTGATTTAACCAAGTAGACCAGTGACCATCAAAATGTAGAGCGTTGCTTTTCCCTATGTATGTATTGTGATTGAGTCATAAGTTGGCATATTTCCTTGTATTCTTTTGTCGTTATATTTTGCGCTGACGTGGTGATAATGGCAGACATGTAAACACTTAAAATCAAACGTTGACACTCTATTCTCTAGACTTCTATGGAGACATTTTTTGATATTATGCGAGATATCTACTTACTCAAGGGGTTCCTTGAGTAAGTAGGGGTTCCTTGAGTAAGTAGATATCAAATTCAAGTTGCTTAACCTTTGACAAGTGGATGTCACGGTAGCGCTGAAATTCTTTATACTGTACTAGTTTCGTGTGAACGACAGTATTTCTCAAATGTGCCTATGGTTGTCTGTTTGTGTGTAGGCAATATTTGTTTATATGACTTCTCTCGTCTTTAGATTTGCTATTACTGACAAGGCCTCATTTAAAGTATTCAGTCTATTTGACTCATGTTACTTTGAATGAAGGTCAAGGTCAATCATTTGAACAAACTTGGTAGCCCTCCATCCCATAGGTCTAATGTAAGTATCCTATAAATCACTTAACTATTTGAGATTAATTGATCCAATATAACCTCCAATGAAAATTTTAGACAAACGTGGTAGCCCTTCATTCCAGCACGCCACCAGCTTATAAACATGGCATTTATTTGACTTGGGTGACAGACCATAGATAGGTAAGGTACTTGGTAGTTAGTCCTTCATACCAATATGCTACAGGCTCAATATCTGGTATCATAGTTTTGAAAAGCTGTGGAAAGCTATACTAGGTTTATATATATATTGAAAGGGGAGTAACTCTGATAGATTTATATAGTGTTAAAAGCATGCTTCTTTGGCTCAAAAGGTAAAGTCGAAGATTTCCAAGTCAAAGATCCAGGTTTGACCCCTGGTCGACCACTCAATAGGAATCATGCGTACTTTACCTTATTAGACAGTGAATTAGAACTGGTATAATATTTTTACATGGGGAATTTTTTTGAATAGCTAAATGTTAGTGGAGTATGATTAACAAATGTACTCATTTAAAATTGTTGTATTTGTTCATATGGACATATTTTTACCTGGTAAAGTGAAACCTGACTATACAAACACTTTGTGGGACCAAGTAAATGTGTCGAATATTACAGGGTAAAGTCAGTGGTCGGTAACGTCAGGTTTCTCTGTATATAAATCTCAACCCCTCTAAATCCTTCAACAGTGACAAGAAATCACAAGGTCATTATCTGCACTTTTTATTGTGATTGTTTGTCATTTGTCAACATAATCAAAATGGAAATGATGAGACAATGAACAATAGATGCCCAGATGGTACGTTATTGCTCCAGAGCTTCTGTATATTGTGGTCTAAAGCAACCATAAAAATATATACATCCTACATAAAACTCATTAATTTCCCAATCATTCTCATAAAATTTACTCCTCAATTTAAATTAAAATCTCACAAAATAAAGCTAATTCATCTACAGTGTTAACCTCCTGAATATATATAAATACCAGTAAAATTTACAATCCAGCGTAAATGTCCTTGAATTTTACACAGAAAGGTATAAACCAATGATAGTTTCACACAGCACTTACCAACTATAATAATAACATCTCTATATATAGCTTGTAAAACAATATTACAGTAAAATGAAAACATTAAAAAATACAAAATACATTTTCTCTGTGTTAATGCATCATATTGGTTGAGGTTTGTTACCCTGCAGTGTAAAGAACAATGGCATTTATCAGCCCGTGAATGCAACATTCGTAACACGTAAGACAGTCATGGTGGCTAAGAAACTACAGACATCAAGACACACACTGGGAGGTTTCTGGCGGCATGTCAAACTCATAGTCGGTCTCCTGACAGTCGTCAGACACAACCTCTCTGACCTTTGAACCCTGACCCTCCCTGACATTTGACCCCCGACTAGCGTGGGTGTCACATATACTCAGTTTATGCATACCGTCCATTGGTTCAGTCCCCTGATTCGTGAGGACTGATTGGCTATCATACACACATACATTATCGGTTTCCGTTGGCTTGAGCGTTGGTTCTGGTCCTATTATACAAGCAGTGTCCGATTTACCACAATCTGTATCACTGGTAGTGTCCTTATCCTGCACTGACGTGGAAACGCCGTCGGATAAGTCTCCCTCTGAATGAGCTTGCTCTGTAGAATCAGAATTAGAATTACTACGGCCTAGTGTATCCTCTGAAACCTCCGACATTGTTTCAGACACCGTTTCCTCACTTGACAACTTCACTAATTCATCTAGAAAAGTGAATGGCAGCTCGGTTGGGTTTTCTGTGCTCTCTGTGTTACTAGCCTGACGAGACATCTCGCACATTCCACTCTCTGTCAGGGATATGCCCGCGTCACTGGTTGACACCCCGGCGTCACTGGTGTGGTGTTCCTCGATAGCTGGGGTGACGATGGACTGACTCGGCTGGCAACCATTCTTATAAAAGTCCTACAACAGTTACAGATATGGGGTAAACTGGCTTTAGGAAAATGAAATCATTATCACATTGATGTTGCCATGGCCGTTGTATTTATATAAATAAATCAGTATTAAGTACATTCTATAAAACAAGATCAGGCCCTGATTTCTCAAATCAAACTGAAGTAAAAAACTGACTTAAGTCCATTTTTTCATATAAGTTACATAGGAGAAAAACTTGAGTTTTGACTAAAGTCTGCACTTTTGTTTTGAGAAATCAAAGCCAGATACTATATATATATATATATATATATAAAAAAAATTAATAATGTAACTTTCGCTTGTTATTCTCGTTGTCAAGATAAACTAAATTACATCAAATGTCCTTAAATCTTTGACAGTCTGAATATAATTTGCTAACTTTCAAAGTGACAAATTGAAATAAGAATCAGATTTAAATTCACTGGTTAATAAACTGAACGGACAGTTTTATGAAGGGAGGTAATTCATTATAATATATATTTCTCCACCCTTCATTTTTTCTTATGAATAATTTTTCTTTAATATGGCCTCACATTTCTGGTGGGTAACTAGATTACTAGTTGTCAATTATCCACAAAACGTATGTAAAATTTACCTTTCGAGCTTGCAGCTGCTCCATAGAGGCTGGAATTTCGGAATGATTAGAAGGTGCATTCAAGTTTAAGGAGGCGAACTGTGAAAATATCTGAGGCGTGTGGGTAATAGGCTTTGTCTGAAAATCAACACAAAAATATAAAAAATATTTTGTAATTGGAGATCTAAGCTACAGTACCACAGTGTACATTACCATATAGTTTTACAATAAATTACATTTTACTAAAAACCAACTTTTTTCGCAGTGACTTTATTTCACGCTTTCACACGAAACTTTTCAAAAAAATTTAACATTAAATGCAATGAAGACTTCTTTGTTTCTACTTTGTCGGGGCACAGTCTTGGGAATAACAAGTGCCTCTATGGGTATGCTCCCCGAAAAGTCTGCCAAATCAAGTCTAGTACTCTACACAAGTATAACATAGCTTTAAAACCCGCTATAACCTCTAGATCTATAAAGATTGAAGAAGTAATCAGGTGAACGGAGTTCGCTCTGTTTTTCTAAGAGTGATAAACACCCTCGAAAGAATAATGAAGCTGCGCACGCATTTTTCATGGTTCCGGTACTAACAGAATGAAGACAGAATAAACATTTGTAATTACTACTTACAACAGATGAGAGACGTTTGCCCTTCTTACTCGGCCGTCGTTTCCCTGATCGACGCCCTGTCCCCGGATACTCGGAATCATCCTCCGTCTTACGTTTGAGTACATACATTCCTTCTTCCAGCTCTGCTGCAAGCTCAACTGAACAGTTTGATGAGGACAAATCTGGGAGACACAAGACAGTAAATTATTATCAAGTCTATTAGTTTTAATTTAAGTATTTGGTTTCCTCCCTTTTAGTTAACTCTTGGATCATGTTTAATGCTTTCTTGTTTTTACGATGAATGTTATCTGATAATCTATTCTACCTACCATATTACACCACATATAAGACCCCTCCCACAAATAAGACCCCCACCTAGTTTGACATATATCCGGACTTTGGGGGGATGTCTAAAGACCCCCCTCCACCTATTTTTCTATTTACTAGAGGATGGATTATTGGATTTGAGCAAAAAATTCCCAAACCCAACATGGCAACGTCATAGATCGATGTTATAAGGCTGGTTGTCCGTAGAATATGATAATATATAGGGACCAATCTTAGCTGAAGTTTCTATCATCTGTATGTTCAGTATCTGTTGGTACTCACTGAGACTCTTGCCTACAGGTGGTTCGTCCTGCGGCTGGTCGTCCGATGTCTGTATGTATTTCTGTAGATAATACATCAGAGTGTTGCACAGATTGATCTCGTCTGTGTAAGGTTCTCTCTGTAGTGTGTACTCCTCCCTGTAACAATCACTTCCATTAGTAATAATTTAATATTCTAATTCACTCTCGTTAGTACAGTAAGTAATTTTAATTCAAATATTTACCAAGTAATACAGGGGATTTGAGATCATTTGACATGAGTTTTGTGACGTCATAATCACCGGAAGGTGGAACTAATAGATGGTAAAACGTTCTTTACTTATGTCGTTTTGGGATCTCAAAACCCCATTATTGATTGAATATTCTAAATTTTTCATTAGATTTTAAAAAGTCTTTTTGTTATAGACTCAATGATGATTTCAATAAATTAAAAACTAAGGAAAATTTTGCCAAAGATGCATTCAGATTTATATTCACTGGTTGTTATGATATGAAATATGAGACACTTTACTAACCATATTAGCATCAAGTTTTTTTCTCTAAATTTTAGTGATTTTTTTCAGCTTCTCAATCCACTAAATTTCAAGGTTTTCAGTTATTGTGGTTCTGTTGACTTCAAGTTTGACTATCTAAAAAGTTCTCATTTTTGTGTCCTTTGTATCATTTCAATGTCAGACTAGATCTTTACCTATACCTGTCTAAGTTACTTACAGTGATTTCTGGAATGCCTCCATTTGAGAACATGGCTCTTCCTTTTTCTTAACAATCTCTTTTCTTTTTTGTCGTCGACTTTCCTCTTTCACCTCAACATAGTCTTTCTCCTGTTGCTTAAAATCTTGTATCATGCGTCGTTTCATATCATACAGGTTGTCCAGCTCTGAAAAATGTTAAACAGGTTATTATATTATCATAACTAATTAAGTTCACAAATATTGACACAATTTCAATCAAACTGATTAAGTGGAGGGCTATTTCTTCTGATGCAGTCTTCCTTAGTATCCTTGATTTGTGGAATTTGCATCCCCTTTTCCTGACAAAGTGTAGGCAAAGTTCATAGGTTAAAGGTAAAAAACATGTTTTTATAACTAAACAGGAGTCTAAATTAGGGACCTAAAACTCTAGTTAGTAAGAGAAGACTAGAAACAAAAGTATAAATGAACAATCTATGGACAAAACATGTTGACCAAATATGCCATTTTTTCAGAAAAGTGAAGATGTAAAGATATGACAACAATACATGCAGGGATTGAATGCATGGAACATTTGAGTCATTAGAAAACAAACCATAATACATAGTTCTAATACTAGCTTGATTACACAACTTTAAGAGTACAGAAGGTAGGAGCAATTTGATTTCTTCTATCCCAGTTGTACCTTTCTTCAGGGAGTCCTTTCGGAATTTCTTCTTTTGTACTGCCTCCTTATGCTCCTCTTCCTTCCGACGAAGCTGGTTAACAAACTTCTGAGAATTCTGTGGATAATGAAAGCAAAATAAAAGTCATTCTTTATATTTTTTAATATAAGTTTTCTTATTTCAGTGAAAATCAAATGAAAATCTCTTAAAACGTTTTGTCCTCCAAAAGCAACAGTTCTTGGATATTTGTATGTTCACTTACATCTCTTTCTTCCCGCAGACGCTTCTGTTTGCTGCGCATGTCATCATTCTCTTTCTTCACAGCTTGAAAATCTCTTTAACAAAAGAATACAGAAATGTTTGTACATTTTATATAAATGTGTATACTTTTTATACATTTGTACTTTTTACAACATTTCCGAAAATCAATGTGTGTAAGCAATGCTAAGCGTAAGAAATAGTTTTTCATAGAAATGTTTGTACTTTTTATATCATTTCCGAAAATTGATGGGTATTTTGCATTGCTTATTGCAAGAAATAGTTTTCTGTGAATGAAGACTTCAGACAACTGATATAAAAACTCAAAAACTCAAAATTAAGACCACAATACTATAAATACTATTTTCATGACAATATTTTTTTCTAATAGACTAGGATACAACTGTCAATATTGTTTTATAAGTGTTTCTTTCCTTACCAAGACCCAAAAGTTTTGAAATGAAGTGGTAGCCTTCTTGATGCTGCATCATTTTTTCAGAAATGACCACCAGTTTACTTTTCTAATGTTTACCACTTCACTCTCAAACTAAATGCCAAGCTTACCGTAAAACTTTCTTTGAGCGCTTCAGGCTATTGATTTCACTGACGATTTTCTTTTCTTCAGACAGTTTAAAATTCTGATTCTTAAGTAGAGAATCAAGTCTCCTGCAACAAAATCAATGCTTGTTAAAACTTAAATTGAAACTTTGATCAGGAAATGTGGCAATAGGTGAGCTAAGAAGATCCCGTTGGAACCCGCCGTGGGCCCAAATGAATACAGAGGCCTTACTAGGGATCCAATTAACTACGTAAAAAGAGTCTGACACGGTAGTGTCTTCCAGTAAACTGATTAAGTACAGGAGCCGTATTTTGTATATTGATAGTACCGTATTCGACCCAAAAAGCGCCCATGGCATTTAAAAAATTGAAAAAGTGCTACTAAGACAAAGTTATTACAAATTTATACAGTTTTGTGTAGATTTGGTCTTTATTTATGGCTGGGCAATTGAAATAAAGGTCTCTAAAATGGGGAGGGGCGCTTATAGGGACATGGACGCTTATTGGGTCGAATATGGTAATGAAGCCGTCATCAGAACCAATCACAATTGAATCATGTCAACAACACTATGAATACCGGAAGGAACTACCACGTTAGACTAGCTCTTTTTACATATTTAATTGACAATGTTCAATTTTGAATTGAAACATACAATTCATATCAAAACATAACAAACATGAAGTAAAATGCTAAATTACTAATTCTGAAGCAAATCAGTTTGTAAATACCAATCAGAATTAAACAGTTGTGTAGGTAACTTAATATGATGAAATAGCAATTTAAGAAATTTTACATTCCACATTAGTGAAAGTTTATTAATTATAAACAATGAAGAATTAATTATTTCTTTCTTAACAAAATGATATATAATTAATTATATGAACCTTAGACCAGTTATTGATAAATAATCATCTATCTATCAATTAATTAATTCAGTAATTGATAAGATAGCTGATTAGTTAATGAACACAAAATTTCTTACGTGATAGAATGGTCGATTCGGTCCTCAGTCTTGTAGTGTAGAGAAGATTGTAGTCTGTCCAGTTCAGCTTTCTGTAGATAACAAAATCAATTGATAAATTTCAAATCTTAAATCAGAATAATACATGTAATAGCATTTTCTGATAAGGATACTAACTTTAAACTTTCTTAATTGATTGATTGATGTACAATAAATAGACATATAAATCTAAATCGTACACAGCCAATATTTCCTAACCTGACATTGACGATTTGTTCTGAAATTGACCACAATTTCTCTTAAAATTTGACCTGAATTTATCTTAACCTGAAATTGACCAGAATTCACAAATTCAGTTTAGGAAATATTGGCTGTGTATTATACTTAATTAGTATTTTATATTATGGATATTAATAAGTTTTAATTTATTACAATCGTTACACACACATTTATTACTATGAACAAGAACTCAATTTTAAATAGGAACAAGTGACAAAGTTTGAACTTGTAAAATTTTAGAATCCACGAAAATTGAGCCCAACGAAAATAAATGATTTCACAGTATATTCATTGTTACCCTTGTTTTCAATTGATTGGTTCTTTGCCTACATGACTTTGCCTATTACAAGGCTTTGTTCGATAGGTTACCTTCTTTGATATGTCTGAGGTGAGGGTTTTTAGCTCCTGTTCAATATGTTTGAGTCGGTCAATATGGGAGCTCTTCTCAGACCTCATGGAACGAAGGCTGTTCTTGTGGGTGTCATCACTTAGGTGCTGTGTAATCGACCTCTGTGTAGTTGTCAAGGTAACAACCTCTCCATAGCAATGTCATTTGTATAGTGATATTATTTATAAAGTGATATCATTTGTGTAGTGATATTATTGGTACAGTGATATTATTGGTATAGTGATATTATTGGTATAGTGATATTATTAGTATAGTGATATTATTAGTACAGTGATATTATTGGTATAGTGATATTATTGGTATAGTGATATTATTGGTATAGTGATATTATTGGTATAGTGATATTATTGGTATACTAATATTATTTGTATAGTGGTATTATTTGTATAGTGATACTATTTGTACAGTGATATTATTGGTAAAGTGATATTATTTGTGAATAGTAATATTATTTGTATATTGATATTATTTGTATAGTGGTATTATTTGTATAGTGATACTATTTGTACAGTGATATTATTGGTAAAGTGATATTATTTGTGAATAGTAATATTATTTGTATATTGATATCATTTGTATAGTGATATTATTTGTACAGTGTTATTATTTGCATTGTGATATCATTTATATAGTGATATCATTTGTATAGTGATATCATTTATATAGTGATATTATTTGTACAGTGACATCATTTGTACCGTGATACAGTGGAACTTCCCAAAACCGAACCTTCTCAAAACCGATCACCTCTAGAAACCGAACATGGATGTCATGTACGGAATGAATTCCTATTTATTAATAGTATATAAAACTTCCCAAAACCGATCCCTCCCAATTCCGAATACCAGACCGATTTTGAGATAGGAATAGTCAAATGTAACTAAAATACACTTCCGAAAACCGGCCTTACCTGAGCGACACCGATAGATTGCATTGAGGTCTGATCAACCGACCGTGAAAGACACACGTACCTGTACCATAGTTGTTGCATGCCATGTCCTGGGGCATTTATACAGATGTGAAGGCTATAGGTACACGGTAATTATACCCGAGATGGTGGTGTAATTATTTAATCATGTCTATTGTTTAGATATTTAACGAAGGTCTACCACATGCACGCGGTTTGTTTACTGTAGGAAACAAGCAAAGCTAGTAATAAAGATAAGTTTCGTATTCAAATCACACGGATTTTTTATTTACATATGTAGTTGTCGGATAACGTATATTATCTTATGAAGAAGCCGAAGCCATGTATAGTTTTAGAAAGTCATTTTCATATAATGACCGGCATCGACTGATCATCGTGTAATTAGACCATACAATTTGATTCTTGACATAACCGGAAGCGATCGTAGTGTAGGTTAGTGCAGACGAGAACATCCCCAAGAACATTCACGCAACTTACTAACTAAACTAAGTTTATAAGCGGTAAAAAAGTCAAGATTCTTGTAATCTGTTCCTTTTTAAACGTATGATTCTCTCTTTTGTGATAAGATTCACATTAACAATCAATATCGGTCGGTTTTAACGAACACTAGCCATACATGCGATACACTAGTGTAAAAAAAAAAAACGACTTCCGATCGATTAAATCCGGATCGGTATTTGGTTCACTTCTCCAAACCGAACCCTCTCTAAACCGGCCGAAATTATGTGCACCGACCATGATCGGTTTCGGGAGGTTCCACTGTATTATTGGTACATTGATATTATTGGTATAGTGATATTATTTGTATCTATAGTGATATTATTTGCATTGTGATATCATTTATATAGTGATATTATTTGTAAAGTGATATTATTTGTAAAGTGATATTGTTTGTATATTGATATTATTTGTATAGCAATATTATTTTTATCTATAGATATAATTTGTATAGTGATATTATTTGTATAGTGATATCATATTTGTATAGTGATATCATATTTGTATAGTGATATCATATTTGTATAGTGATATTATTTGTATAGTGATATCATATTTGTATAGTGATATTATTTGTATAATGATATTACAGTAAAACCTGGTTAATAAGACCAATTATCTAGTGTACCAATTCAAATACTGTTCAACCTGTATTTAAAGACCACTTGGCTATAAAGACAATGCCTTTTCCACATCCCCTGGGTGGTCTTCATAGACAATGCCTTTTCCACATCCCCTGGGTGGTCTTCATAGACAGGTTTGACTGTACTTGCATTGTATTTTTGCATTTGATATGATTCAGTGAAGACTCTTCATACATTATTGGTTTTACTTGTATCTGGACCATATATCAATATTTTTTGGATTTCAGTGCGAGCTGTTTGCTAGTTATGACAGATAACTACCGGGACTAAGTGATACCATGGCATCATACCAAAAATATCTAGTAAATTATGTGGTACCCTACACCCTGTACAATATTCCAACTTTAGAAATTTGTTCATCATTAAGAGCACATTTTGAAGGCTCTAATGTAGAGTTGTGACATGTTTACAGCTGACACAGCAACAAAGGATACAAGCTCAGCTTCTTTCTCCTTGATAGTGTTTTGGAGGGCCTCAAGTTCTTCTTCATATCGTTTCTTGTTGGGAGGCCTAACCTTCCTTCCACTCGAGTCTAGGGATCCTGTTGATGACCCTACAACATGGTAAAACGAATTAGCCATATCTTAAATAGGACAACATAGTTCTCTTAACTAGAAAAATCTGTAAATTTCTAAGAGCTGACTATCATAGGTTAATAAATGCTATAAACATCTATTTAAATTCATATATGTTGACTTGTCAAAATAAATCTTTTTATGTATAATATAAATATTTTATATTTCAAAATTTCATATGAAAAAATAATGCATATATATACATATAATGTATAGAGCTAATCTTAAAGATGCTCCGCCGCCGAAAGAGCATAAGCGATACTCATCATTTGAACAATAATTGGTGTTTAATCATGTACATATGTCTAATCAACACAGAAATTTTATATAAAATGATTTATTTTGCTTCTGGTGCATGCACAATCTGATAAATCAGTACTTCATTCTATATAGGACATAGTGACATGGAATTTTTTTTTCTTTCCTTAAAGATGCTCCACCACTGACAAATAGTATATTTTCTCTACCAAAAACAGGAGCAGACGATTTAGTTTTTTTCTTCAGTTAAAAAAGTTACTTTCTTTACACCATTACCATCATTGAAAGTTTGAGCTCCTAATTTTACTTCAAGTTAAAAATATGAAAAATAATTTAATTGCATCCCAAAAAAAATGTGGCATTATGTCTTATATGGAATGAGGTACTGATAGCCCGTGCACCAAAATCAAATAAATTATGGTACTTTATATTTTATTTTGTGTTCATCAGATGCATATATGCATGATTAAACACCAATTAATTATTGTTAAAAAAATGAGTATTGTTTATGCTCTGTCGACGATGGAGAATCTTTAATGTTTTTGTAGAGCTACAAGGTGAAATTTATTATTTACCATACACACTGACACACGAACTACTAACGTAAAATGTTATGTGCACTCATAAATCTTTTAGGAATAAAAAGTAACTTAGCTTGTAATAAGATGTCAATCCCATATCATGAATACATGGAACTTCAATTTAAAGATTAATTTCAATTGGAAAAGCTATGATTGATGTAGGTACTCTTGTGCACTGTATATTGGCATGCTTTATCTAGCCATATACTTGGCATGGTTTATCTAGCCAGAGGTTTCTTTGGCATTGAGTATTACAGACAGTCATCAGAATGTCATGTGCACAGTCTGGTGTCAGGGTCAGAAGAAGCTCAGACTTGTACATGTGTTGTGAAATAAAAGCATGCCAATAGACAGTATAATGATCTATAAAATGAAGAATTATGGCTGAGTATGGATCGTAAATGTGTTACATCAGCAGTTTCTTGAATGGCTGCCAAATGAACAGCTAGAGACCATGTAAACAATTGTCTGTTTATAATATTGCTAGCCATTTGTCTGAGCAGGCCTGGGAAGATATATATAGCTAGCCTGTTTAAAAGTCTTCGAAAAGGGGTGTCAGTATGAAAAACACACCTTGCCATATTGTGCAATCCATATGGGATTCATGACATTAAATTTGTAACAAAATGATAAGAAACGATTAATAAAACTGCAAATTATACACGACATTTGGATTACATTTGATATTTTAGTTGCAAAATTGCATTCATATATTTTGTTTCAGTTAGTATACCATTATGGGCGTGATAATTGTGCAATGTGCATGAAACTTCTAGTATGTCACATCAAGTCATTTACGTATCCAATGACTCAGCTCGGAGGAAACACCCTCTCCTTAAAAATAACAATGTTACACACGTTTTACCTACAAAATAATGTTTGGGGTTTGTCTGCATCTTACCGAGAAGCTGGTTTTCTGTGTCCACAATGGTGGACTCGACAGAGTCCCCCATTTTGCACACATCAGAAATCACTGATCGTGTCTGCGTTGTCTCAAAATAAACCTCCCAACTTCCTGCCCGTAGACACACGTCAGGCATTGGGAGCCATGATGGATCTTTGCTCACATGACTATGACGTCACAAGTAGATGTGGGATTCAACATCCTCAAGGTCGCTTTCAAACGAGTATGCGTTCAATAAATTTCTCTAGATTTTATTAGTAATTTCTATGTGTTATAACTGGCACAATTGTTTGCTAATTGTTTTATTCGATATAAGTGAAGTACGTCCGTCGCACAGGTGTGTCTGTGCGTTTGACAGTTACCCGGTACAGCGATACCGAGCGCACTTGTTGTGTATACACAGTTTGATATTCGTACGCTCTCAGTGCTGGGAACTTGAAGGCATGAGGAAATTATCCTTATTCACTATCTTTACACAGAATTACTTACTCATTAGACAGTCAAATTTTTTGACATAATACTGAAGAAATATTAACAATTTCTTCATTCTATTACAAAATTATAGCATCGTATTATATGAACTATTTTCTTGCGTTGCTTTATCTCATTGCGATTGGGTCAATATTTCGAACTGCGTGTTTGGGCGGGAAAACAAAAGAGACGCCATTTTTGTTGGGTAGACGCACAGACTGTATCAACTACGATAATATTATGTGGGATAATACTCTGTGTTCATGTGACCACCCTCCCGATCCTTATGTCTGATTGAAGGTTAAGATATCTGTTTGTATTATGCTGTTATAAATTATTGGTAAGTATGCTACATTGTGGAAAATAAGGAGACGCGGTTTGCAGAACTGTAGTTCCTGCATCGAAATCCACAAGCGTATAAAATCGATAGTGTAAAGGTGTTCGATACCATCGTTTCCTATATGCTATAAGCAATTCTCTGAATATTTATCTGTATCTACATTATTTTTGTTGTATACTGATAGAAATGATGGAACATATGGACTACACCGTCGGTACATTCATGCATTTTAGAAAATCTGCATTCACCCTTCTTGGCTTGACCTACTTTTATAATGTCGACAACAACACTGATGTTTGGTGTTTTAATTGTCCATGAGTGTCTAGTATACGAGTGCTTGGTTTACACAGGCACCAGGCATGCAAGTAACATCTGCATAGATTTGAAGAATTAAAAAAAGGCGTTCAAATCGATCATGAAGACATGAACTGCTAGTGTTTGATGAGGATGCAACTTATCTTTTGAAGGACGATAACTCTTGTAGTAATAGTTTATCGCACTGTAGATTTCATCATTTATGCAAGAGCCCATCTCTATTTACATATTGTACTGACCACCTTCATCTAACTGAAGTTTATGCCAATTAGCAATTTAAGAATAATGAATTCAGTTAGGCAAAGCAAGTTGACCCTTGACTTTTACATTACAGGTTGGGGAGTTAGTTAGGGACACTCCCGTATATGCAGGATAGTCATGCATTTGAGAGATAATTTTGTTACGCAAATGCAGGATTCAGTGAAATGAAATTGTATTAAGTTGTTTTAAAAATTTGTATAAAAAAGGCGTTATCATTTTTAGATAGAAATGATTATTTGGAAATTGTGAGTGACCCATACTGCCCTTAAATTACACTATTCTGAATAATTAGCGACTGTTAGAGTCATGCATTTGAGAGATAGTTTTGTTACGCAAATGCAGGATTCAGTGAAATGAAATTGGATTAAGTTGTTTTAAAAATTTGTATAAAAAAGGCGTTATCATTTTTAGATAGAAATGATTATTTGGAAATTGTGAGTGACCCATACTGTCCTTAAATTACACTATTCTGAATAATTAGCGACTGTTAGAGGGAAACTAGGTAAGATTGAAATGGAAATGTTTTCTACCTTTTAAGTAATGCCTCATGGTTTTGCTTCGATAATTGCACATTTTCTTAGATTCAAACCTAAGGTTTTATTTTTTACAAAGAATGTCAAATGACATGTTATCTTAAATCATATAAAGGCCTCAGACTATATAATTATCGGTAAATAACTATGTATCAACATATCAGATTTAAACTTTGTTATGATCTTTTGCAGATGTTATATTGAAGTTAAACTACAGAAAGCAAGATGTTTTATGCACACTTTGTGTTGAGTAAAAAAGGGCCATTGGCCCGTATATGGCTGGCGGCTCATTGGGACAAGAAACTCACAAAAGCTCATGTGTTTGAGACTAATATAGATAGCAGTGTTGAAGCCATCATGCAGCCAAAGGTAAGATTTTTTGGAAAGAAGAGAAATATTTGACTGAAAATATAGAGAAAAAGGTTTAATTAATTAATTAATTTTTTGTTAGCATTAAAGAATGTCTCAGAATAAAAGTTGTAACTTTGCCATGGCCGAGTGAATTTCTCTAATTTTACAAGCACTTTATAACTGGGTATAACAATATTAGTTCAAGCTAGAAATTGATTGTAAGTAAATTGATTATTTAATCAGTTTATTATACTGATTTTAACTCGTTTACTCCTGAAGACTAGTTAGATTCAAAAGCAGGGTTACCCGGTAGTCTGTTTTGGAATTTCATGGGTGAATGAGTGAAAGTAATGATAGGGGTTGTGTAAATGATTAGTTTGAATGTGAAAATTGATAAACAAATTCAGTTGAATTTAAAAAATTTCCAGGTGAAATTGGCGTTGAGGACATCGGGGCATTTACTTCTTGGTGTCGTGAGAATTTATTCACGAAAGGCAAAATATTTGTTAGCGGACTGTAATGAAGCCTTTGTTAAAATCAAAATGGCATTTCGGCCGGGTGTTGTCGATCTTCCAGAGGAAAACCGAGAGGCAGCAATCACAGCCATCACACTCCAAGAAAACTTCCATGATTTTGACACAACACTTGCAGACTTAAAGTAAATATGTTTCTGATTGATAGCAGACTAAAAGTAAATTTTGCTGAGACCCAATATCATAGTTCTTAGCCAATATTCAGAAGAAATTTCTCTTTCTGAAGTTAATTTATGAAAAATAAATTAAAATATATCTATTTTGGGGCAATTAATTTCAGTATTCAGTCATCTTTTTAATATCTGGCATTTCTGGGGCAAAAGTAAAAGCATGGTTCAAGTATTTCTGTAATCAAGCATAAAACTACTTTATAATGATACAGGGTTCTCGTTAAAAGCCGGTTGCCGGCAAAAACAGACGTCTATTTCCTTGTTTACAACTGTGGCCCCCAACCACCTATTATTAATTTTCAACCCTGTGATAATTCAATTTGTCAATAAGAGTCTTGGGACAAGACCATAGGCTAATTCTATATAACTTTTAACATCATCCATTACATCTAAAGGGTCATCCTATTGTTAAACTTGACCATAAACTTTTCAGTGATTTAGATGTGCAAGCTCAATTCTCAGTAAACCAAAGTCGTCCAGAAGAAATCACCATGAGAGAAGATCTTGCCAGCATCGCCTTTGTGGGAGATGATGGTTTCGGTAAGTTATCCTTTTGTTTGCATGTTGTGTACTTTTTGCTATCCCACTCTACTGATTTATCTTTATTGTAGCCATTGCGTAGATATGCTATAAATTCTCTTGATTGAGCGGGGAAGATTTTGGAACTTGTTATCCAAAGGCCTACATCACGTGGAAACATTACAAAGACATGGAGACTGTACAAAGAGGTGGAACAGGATGTCAATATTAAAGAATCACAAGATTCATCAAGGGCGATTTCATTTTCAGTGATTTATGTGTTATATTTCCATGCTTTTCTTATCTATCTTTATTGGCTTCAAATATATCTGTAGATTTACTAGTTCACAATGCTATGTTGTGAGCTAAAGGGGAATCATGTCTGCTAGCTACTTATTTACATGTTTATTGAAATTGTGGGGGTGTTGCACTTGAAAAATGTAAAATGTTTTTTTACAGGTGTAAAGTATAGATGTTTTGTAATGAAATTATACATTCTAAGAAAAAAAGAAACTGAGCATTTTTACAATCTAATGAAACAAAATTTGTAATTTTATATATGAGGAAAAGTAGGTATTAAGATCTTATCTTAGCAAATATTAGTATTATTTTTTTATTAATTTATTGTTAAAGAGTTTCCAAAAAAAAAGAGAGAGAGAGAGAGAAAGAAATATGGAGGTATTAAAAAAAGAAGCGGGGTATTTGATACATATGTTCTGTCTGTAGGTGTTATGGAAGGTTTTGGTGGGGAAATGGATGAGGATGAGATATGTTTGATATTATTTGGAAATAAAGGCTGTGTAAACTGTGACCTTACGTGGGATGAAATATTCAACATAGATTTTTTCGTAACAAAAGTGCCAAAACAGCTCCATAAACAGCCTTCAAAATGTGTCTCGTTATCAACAAATCATTCCACATCATTGAACAAAGACTTGGGAAATACCTGTGATATTAGTAATTCTAGTCCTAGTGAAAATAAGTGCTCTTGCAATTACCTCGACAAGAATAGAAATGTGGAGAGGACTACAGTAGTTCCAATGCCCAGAATAGTGAAACTGGACTCAGGTATTGGTATGGATAGCGATCCAGGTCACAGTGATTTCTCCGATGCTGAATCGGATTACGACATCGACTGTACCTGCGAGAGTGATTCCAATGTGGAGAATACGCCCAGCACGGCGGACTTGTCTACACGGTCCTCGCTGCCTCCACACAAACGTCTCGGGACCTCGTTACAGGGTAAGGAGTCTCGACAGGAGGAGGTCAATTAGTACAATCTTTAAGTCATGTTAACGCAGTACAGTTGTTTCATGGTAGCTATTCAAAATAGTTATTCCATATTATTATTTGTTTTTTCCTTTTATAAATTGTTTGCAATTCAAGATATTGATTTTATACTATCTAGAAAAATTATTTGAAGATTCCTTCCATAAAAAAAACCCCATTTTTTTTGGTTTTCATTCTTTGGACAATTAAAGATTATTATTTTTTTCAGTAAGAAATTTGTAAATGAAGACATTGTTTTTTTTACATTATGAAAGAGTTAAAATTATAAAGTATTCTATAAATGTACATGTAGCAAAGTTTTGATTTTAATTTAGGATTTTGTTAAAAAAAATTATCAATTGAACTGACTTAAGATATATTCCTGTACTACATCTGATTTCCTCTGAAGAGAAACCCTGACACAACTGTATCAATTCATTATGTTTTAAGCTGCTTAGACATGACTCGGACAATTATTGTCCTGTGTGATTCCAATTGGAGTCCAGGCATCAAAAAAAAAATTAAGAAAAAGAAAACCAAAAGGTTTGAGACATTCATCCACAGTCTACGACAGCCAATTCGGATGGTGAAGACATTTTTGAGTCAGCACTCCGTCTTTGATCTGACCCCTCCTTTCGATGGCTTCTTACGTATTGAGGCTCACCCAAAACTTTTTTAAGAAGACATTGTATTAGCAGGTGGCTTTTGTAATCGAGGTTCATTTCATATATGTAGCCTGCAAACCGCTTTAACATTTATTGTAACAGTACTATAGATGGGTGAGCTCTCGTCTTGTTGTGTAATGGCTGACATGTATTCTGGTTACTGTGGAATGAATATTATTTTTTCGCTATAGTGCAATATTTTTACAGTTTGGCTGATGACTCCAATTGGATTCAGCTAGCTCTTGCCATCCCCGGTTCTCTTCTGCTCGTTCTGCACTAGAATTTTTTTTTTGCCGGTTTCTGTAACAAGAAATTATGTAAATCAATTTCAGTTTTTTGCCACGTTTTGTCTACCCAGAAAACTGAATTGAATTCCTTTTGTTTTGTAATGCAAAAGCCCATGAAGAAATCCTCTGCAGTTATTTACAAATCTCCCCAATAGAAAATGCCTAGTGAAATTAAATTCAAAATTAAATGCACAAATAGGTAAAATAAACAGTTAAAGTACTGTTGTTGTGCAGAAGGGGCTATATTTAGAATATTATAAATCATTCCTTTAGATTTATTTAACTCTTTCACCCCTGAAATAACAAAATGGACTGTTTCAACCTTTGTACTAGAAGAGTCTAAATATGTCTTTGGGGGTGAATGGGTTATTAAATGAATACATATATATATATTCCATGTTTATTGCTTGCTTTGGTTTGTGATGTCCTTGTTTTTTGTTCATTTTTGCATGCATTCATTTGGAAATCTGCTTCATTACCCATCCCAAACATAATACTGATCATTTGTTCATTCTAATATTTTCAGAAATTTGTCATGTTAACCTACAGTAAAATGTAAACCTTTATTGTATAACTCAAAATTGGTTTTTGTAGCAGGGATATTGAATATGTTGCTTTATTTCATTTATTAACCCTTTAGTAGAAAAATGTTTAGTAATCTTTCAGCTGTCCAAAGGATGAAAAATACCTTCAACAAGCAACAATCATACAGATGGATGCCAGCAGAGATAAGCCAGTTTCAAGTTCAACTCCAGTCCTGAATGTTCATTTGAAAAATTTTGACATTTGGGCTTTTAAGATGACTGCTGGAAATTTCAAACTTTAATACATTAAATATGGAGTCTTTAAGATAATAAATATTGGACAATTTAAAATGTATCTTTAATGAGTTCCCTTTCATGTATGGATCATAATCATTTTCATCTTTTATCTCATTGTTTATAAGTATTGTTTTGCTTGTTTGTTATAAAACATTAGAAATAAGGAGATTATAGTGCGACAAAGATATAGAGTAGAACATTGTCTATGTTCCCCTATCCTTCACTTTTCACAGGTGATGTAGATGTAGGTGGGTTCGATGAACGAGAAATTCTCCGAGATGCTACCAATTTGGAAGACTCCTTGTACAAACAGCCAGACATCTCAAATCATCAGCCTGTGGAGGAGAAGGAGAAAACGCTGAACGAGAACGCCACAGAGAAGTCCATTAACATGGACGTAGATCTCGAAGCCCCAGTGACAGATGACGGATTCGGTGGTGCAGTCGATGGAGGGTTCATGGGTAATTGAAATTGACAAATTGTTTTTGTTGAAGATAAAACATGTAATATGGCTTTTCCATTAAAACTTCTGCTTTTATTTGGGATTACAAGATTCACTAAAATTTGATTCACGATTAAATTTTCTTCGTAATTTATCTCATGAATTCTAAAGTGACACGTGAAGAAAACTTGCTTATAGTCCAGGTATACTTGATCTTTTACTGGAAAAAGCCCTTTATAAATCAGAAATTTTACGTCAAATGCACATGTGATGCTAGTCAAATGTTCTATCACCTTTTCCACAGTTCTTGGTGTTGGGTGTTCAAAATTGATGTTCATTACGCATGATGTTTCAAATAACTGAAGTTCGTAGTTCTGTTTTCTGAACATATAATTTAATTTTGTTTTGCCCATTTAAAACATTGAAAGATGAAGAATGGGTGGTTAATAGTTCAACTAACTTTAGGACTTTGGTGCTTATTGCTTCATGATTGAAAAACTGATTGATTTATTGTGTATGATACAGATTACAGAACAAGTAGCCATTGGTGCCTTACGGTTTAAAATCAGTAAAAAAAAAAATTCTGAAAATGTTTGGATACACCATAAAATAACCTTTTTT
Organism: Argopecten irradians; assembly: GCF_041381155.1. Lineage (NCBI taxonomy): Eukaryota > Metazoa > Mollusca > Bivalvia > Pectinida > Pectinidae > Argopecten > Argopecten irradians. Next base: position 25,680,838 of record NC_091148.1, read on the forward strand.
GTGATATTTCCAAAATATGCACCAAAATCCTGATTTTGTTCACTGGAAGTAGATTCTTAATGACATCGAGCAGTTGATGAGTAAATTTTGTTTTTGAGCAGTTAATGTTGACTGTTAATTTGTTTTGTTGACATTGAAACTAACAGATGCCGATGATGATGACGACGATGATAATGATGACGGTGGTTTTGGAGGTGGTGTTGATCAGGAATTCTTTGGTAAGAAGTGATCTTGATCACAGAAAGCAATGAGTGGAATTAGGTGATGTTAAGATCATAAAATCAGATGACATTATTGTACTGTAGAAATGTTCATTGTCATCGTGTTTGCTATAAAACCAAGAAAGAAAAGAAAAACTAAGTTTGTTCAATGCAAAACTGCAATCATGATTATAAAGACTAAAAATTAATGTTTCTATCCATGAAAAGTTCCAGACCACTGTTCAATGCAAAACTGCAATCATGATTATAAAGACTAAAAATTAATGTTTCTATCCATGAAAAGTTCCAGACCACAAAAGAAAGAACTAGGATTGAAAATGAATTTATTTCATGTTACACAGTAGTTTCAACATTCCATATTTTATGCGAGAACTTGTTTTCTCTTTTAAAAAATGTGGCAATATTTCTGTCCATCAGTGAAATATAAAATGAAACGCTCTACCTGATCACAGAAGACAACACTGCATAGGTGTTTCAATATCAGCCGGAACCCGGTACTTTTTGCCGGCAAACCTGGCTTTGTTTGGTACCGCCTTATTTGGGCTAAATTACATTAGATAGCATACAGATAGTACAGATAAGTACCCCCTGGTGGAATGAAATTACTGATTGCACATGCACCAAAGGCCATATAAATTATCATATTATAGTTTTTGTGTTAATAAGACATATATATATACGATTAAACACCAATTATTGTTCAAATGATGAATGTCATTTATGCTCTGTCGGCGGTGAGCATCTTTAGAGAAATTTTATCTCTCATGCGAGTTGATTAGTTGAACAGCTTGTCTAATTATGTATACTACTTTCTTGTACAGGTGATGACTTTATGAACTCTGGTGGTCTGTTTGAGGATGCACCTATGGCTGATGTCTCTATGCCTGCACCAGTAGAAGTGGAAGGAACTGTCCCAGAAAAGGCACCAGGTAACAGTTATTATTATGCTAGATAGTCAGTGTGTGAACTGTAAAATCGGCTGCATTTGAGGTTGTTTAAGACGAGATTCTATGTCTCTCTCTAGGTTAGGAAAATATTAATAAAAGGTTAAATTCTGAAATTGATTGATCATCAAATAAGTGGATCTTTTGATGTTCGATCATTGAATTAATGCTTCCTTTGATGTTCATATTATATTTGCTGTCATTGCAGAACCAGTCGGATCAGAGAGTATACAACAGGAAGCTGAACCCGTGCCTCCACAACAAGCCACTGTCGTAGTTACAGAACAGACCACACTCATAAATAACGAGGAGGAAGCCTTCGCTCTGCCACCTCTAGATGCCACCATAGTACAAGGTATCTTTTTATTTAGAATTTTAGGAAACCTTAAATACAATATAATTGGGGGGAAGTTAAGGTGATGATTTCTGCCGTTTCAAAGGAGACAAACCACATTTCTTCATGCTAAAAAAAAGATGATTTCTGCCGTTTCAAAGGAGACAAACCACATTTCTTCATGCTAAAAAAAAAAAAGATGGCTAATTATCCAAATGTAATACCTTTCCAGTGAATGTGTTGACAGGATAGTTTGAAGAATGAAGAGTCGTAGAAATGATATTTACCACAGAAATTTCTGAGAGGAAAAGAGAAAGTATGAAAAGAATAGAAAGTTATTTGAAATATACCAGAAAAAATAAATATCAAACTATATGTCAGAAGTTGCTGTCAGATGATAATGTGTGTAATGAACATATGTGTATGTTCCATCAAAGGCAACATGGTTGTGAATAGTTTTGACTGATTTATGAACTGTTTCAGGTGTTTCTGAAAAGAAAGGAAAGAGGAAGAGAAAGCTAATTGTTGATGAACAGAAGGGCATTCCTAGTGAAACTATGAAGCTACAATTATCAGATACATCAGATGTGATATCAACGCTTGATCTAGCTCCTCCAACCAAAAAACTAATGCACTGGAAAGAGACTGGTGGGGTAGAAAAGTTATTTTCTCTTCCTGGTCGTACGATCTCTTCTAGATCTGCATCTAAGGTAAGGAATATGGATGACTGATAGATTAATTTTCTAAAACTTTATGTAATGTTGATATCAGTTGCGTTGAGGAATAGAGCTATAAGTCCATGTCAGTTGCGTTGAGGAATAGAGCTATAAGTCCATGCTTCACTGCAAGTAGGGCTTCTCAAAAACTAGCCAACCTGCCATTAACTAAAACTTGTTACATTCCTGTTGTCACAAACAATTGTGCAGTAAATATCAAATAAATGAGTAGATTTATGTGATGAGCATTTGACATTCGACACACAAATCACTGATCGGCTATCAACAAAGTTATATCTTTAAAAAAAAAATCTTTATTTATTCTTTTGTAATTGTATGACATTTTCCTTCTTAATTTGTTGTAATTAAAAACTGTATAATCTAATAACTTGGCTATACTGTCCAAATATGCTAGACTTGGTGACCTGCTTAGACAAGTTACTGGATATGAAATTAAATATTATAAATATTATACTCATGTTTTCATTTCAGCTTTTTGGAAGAAATTTGATCACACGCCAAGTGAAGGAAGAGGAGTATGAAGATGAAGAGAAGATTGTTCTTGAATCTCCAGAAATTGTTAGAGAAGAAGATAAATCTGTACACAGTAAGTAAACATAAAACTTGGCTAGACATAACATAGATGTTGCTTACATATGAGTTTGAAAAACTGAAACCGAATCAACGATTGTAAAATGTAAACTCTTTCTGGTAGAATATGTCGGGAATATAGAAGACTTTGGGAGAGATAAAAAACAAGGTGTTGACAGTTATTGTTAGTCCTATAGGGAACTAATAAAACTGGCAACAACTAAAACCGCTTTATATCGAAGTAGCTTTTCTCTGTATTTGGGTAGCTCTCTCAGAAATTTCTTTATGTAGAAAATCATTGGCAGCATTCTCTTCGGTGTAGTTTCTTCTTGGTCTAACAGTAACAGCTTGAGAGGACCAATATAGGACTGAGGCCTGTTTCAAACCGAAGATCATGTATGAAAATGTTTTTTGTTTGTGTACATGTTTAAATGGCCAATAGCCTCACATTATTACTCACCGTAAATATGTCTTGTTCACAGATAAAACAAAACCACGATTGGAGGACATCAGTACCATCATGGAAGAACCATCAGTCCTCGAAGCCTCCAATGTCTCTGCCAGATCACGGCGCAGTGAAAAACCTAGAACACCAGCACCTGTTCCTGAGCCTGAAAAGTCAACGGTTGAGGAACCCATCAATACGACAGACATTTTCTCCAACACATTTACTGAGGCTGTGGTGGACATGCCTGCTGATCCCCTTGCCCTCAACCAACAGCTTGATCCCTACGACCAGGATCCCCCATCTATAGCCCCGTTCTCTGTCCCTCCCCCCTCAGTGCCCCCTCCATCTGTCGGACCTCCTCCATCAGAACCTCCGCCTATGGCTCCAGTGAGTAATATAAAATATATACTTCAGGTTCACCATTTATCATTATGTAGGCAATATACAATGAATGAGATTTTAGACTTTTTAATTACTAAATATTGAAGAAGGTTATGTGAAATTCAAAGTAGCAAACATATGCATAGATTATGTTTGCCTTGAATTAAACAGCAGAACAGAATTAGAATCTTTCTCACCTATTTCTAGTCATAGAAACTATGGATTATTGAAAAATTCTGTTTCCTTCTGCAAGAGTAGATTTCTGTATTGCAAATCTAAGAAAGAATGATGCTAATTTACTGATTCATGAGCTTCATTTGGATTTCTGATCTTTTGCAAAAGCACTGATTTATGATGTAACGATAGAAAGTTTTGGTTGTAGATATGTGATTGTAACACTAACAGATCTGCTAGAAATAATTAAAAAATAATAACAAAAATATTTTTTTCCTTTCTTCAACAGACGTTCAGCATAGAAGGCGATATGGAAACGGAAGCCATGCCAGAAAATGAGGAACAAGAAGAATTAAGATGGACAAAACGAACACAAAAAATGCAGCATTCTCTTGAAATTGGCTTTCGTTATAAAAACCCTCTAGGATTCAAGGAGATGTCAAGGAATCTCAATCGCAAACAAGCTGCAGCTCGATTTTATACTTTACTTGTGTTAAAGAAATACCAGGCTGTAGAGGTTGACCAACCAGAGGAATTTGGAGATATTTATATCAGGAAAGGGCCGCAGTTTGGTATCGCCTGTTGAGGGGGTGTTTTTTTGTTACGGTGTTTTCAAAGTTTATAAACTACTGCTACACACTTCTAATCCAGTATGTGTGCAGACACTTGCAATGGCAAACTTATCATTCATTAATTCATCACGTGATTGAAATCAGCCAGGTGTTTGTGAACGGCTAGCATCAGACCTTACTTTGATTACTGATATTGATGTTAAGGATTTTCATCTCCTTAATATTGTAAATGTATCACTGATGTTAAACTTCGATATGTGTTCAAATTTTTTATGGGGAAATTGATCTTAAAAAATTATGTAAAAAAAGGCAGATAGGGAACAATTTTAATACTGCAAAGATTATAATTTTATCAATTTTTTCATAATTTTAATAAAAACTTTTTTTTTAAAGACCAATATTTAAATATATTGAAATTTGATGTCTCAAGCAGTATTAAGTCTTCATGGGGGCAATTTAGATATGAGCAATTAAAATGTTTTAATGAAGAGTGTGACCTAGCTGGGGAGATCAAATTGATTTGTGCAATGTCCATGTTTGTCACTGTCTATGTAAACTTAAATAGTGGTTTAGTAAAAATGGTATGAAGATTTTCTTAATGAAAGCAGAAACATTCTCGGTTCTTATACATGGTTCAGATGTTTAGAATTTTGGATTTGTCATATCTGTGACAATCATTCTGTGTTGGGATTGTTAACAAAAGATATTTCTTTCCATATTGGTGTTACAAATTGCTTTTGAGAAATTCAGGAATTATCAAAGTGAAAATGTATAAATTCTGTTACAGAGGTAAAATGTAGCCATGTTTTAACTGGTACCAACAAGAAAGTTTAGATACTATTATTATAAATGTGTAGTGACCTTCTACATGTTAAGTGTAATTCATTGTCCGTGCATTTGTATATAAGTACATCCATCATATTGTCAGGTGTTATATGAGAGAGGAAATACTTTTATTGTCAGTTAAAACTTTCATTGAAAAGGCAGCTTTTCTTTTAATTGACACTTCAGTAAATATAACTTGGCATTTCACACACATGTACGCATTTGAACAAAACTATTTTAAGTCTATGTATCACAGTATTGTATATTGTTTCTGTCTTGTTTCTCTAAAGGCAAAGATTGCTAAGACTTTTGTCTTTTTAACAGAAGTTCAACAAGAAGTTAACATTCTTCTATTAGTATACAAATAGTAATTTCTTTAATTACTTTTAGATATGATAACACAAGATATTAAAGTGTTAATTGTTGTAATCTATTTTGTCAGGAAACATACATTTAATGAAACAGTGCTGGCTGGTTTAATAGATAAAACTTTTATAGCATGGTATTTAAACAATATACCCAGCTTAAATTCAGGGACGCTTACGAAAATAAACATGGAAATTTATTATTTTAAATTATTGACTGGATTGTCCAATATTTTGTAACGTGCATTAATATGTTGCTTCTGATTAATCGTATGGAGTTCTGGGTGTTGTTGATATGAAGAGGCTGTAAGATTGTGTACAAGTGGTAGCAGAAGTTAATGTGAAAATGAGTATTGAAGGAATATTTTTATATGGACTTTTGCAGAAATAGTAAGACAATAGAGTTGTTTTATTGCCAATTTAGTTTACATGTGAAATTGTTATGTAATGTCTTCACACATCTTCATTCTTTTCTTTTTAGAATCATTCTTCATTCTCGTAGCATATGTTCAATTTGTAAAATAAAAACTCAGTTGAAATCTTAAAATATATATATAATTTATAGTGTTCTGTTGTCATTCTATCAAGGGACTTTCTACCTGTAGCATTCTGCGATGAAGGGCTTCTGAATTTTGTTGAAATAATAACCTTGAACTTCATTCAAAATATTGATGGCTAAATATGGTATAATATTAACTTATCAACATGAAGTAGTACCGACTATTGAGTAGGCCGAAAGACTTGTTGTTCTAATGTTAGGCATGTGGCATGCTAGGATGAAGGGCAACCCCATTGACCTTTAGAGGCCAAATAGGATCCAGACAGGATTTTGTATGTCTGCAGACTTAATTATAGACATGAAAGTGTACTTGTGTTGAATGCTACAAAGCTGTGGAAAAGAATGGCCATAATCTTCATTTTTGGTCACAAGGTCCGAATACATAAATTAATACCTGCAGTACCTGCATGGAAGCCACAATCCAGCCCTCACCTGGTGTTAGGCTGGCAGCATGCTGGAATTTGAAAGACAGTTTGTTTGAAGAATAGATTGATTTGTTTTCAAAACAATTTGGTTATCATTGCCAATGTGGTTATAACTATACACAGGTTTTGTGAAATATCCAGTTGCTCATTAATTAGTTTTGGATCAATTTTCATTGGTGGGTCAAAATTTAATTTATAAAGGATAATGATATATTACAGTCGTCTAAAACTGGAATGTCATTAATTTTGATTGCCATGGTTACGAAATGAAGGGTTAATTTCACCGACGTGATATCCACCCCTGGACCATCCTCGATACTCCAAGGGTTAATATCACCGACGTGATATCCACCCCTGGACCATCCTCGATACTCCAAGGGTTAATATCACCGACGTGATATCCACCCCTGGACCATCCTCGATACTCCAAGGGTTAATATCACAGACGTTATATCCACCCCTGGAACATTCTCGATACTCCAAGGGTTAATATCACTGACGTTATATCCACCCCTGGACCATCCTCGATACTCCAAGGGTTAATATCACCGACGTTATATCCACCCCTGGACCATCCTCGATACTCCAAGGGTTAATATCACCGACGTGATATCCACCCCCAGACCATTCTCGATACTCCAAGGGTTAATATCACTGACGTTATATCCACCCCTGGACCATTCTCGATACTCCAAGGGTTAATATCACCGACATGATATCCACCCCTGGACCATCCTCGATACTCCAAGGGTTAATATCACCGACGTTATATCCACCCCTGGACCATCCACGATACTCCAAGGGTTAATATCACTGACGTTATATCCACCCCTGGACCATCCTCGATACTCCAAGGGTTAATATCACCGACGTTATATCCACCCCTGGACCATTCTCGATACTCCAAGGGTTAATATCACTGACGTTATATCCACCCCTGGACCATCCTCGATACTCCAAGGGTTAATATCACCGACGTTATATCCACCCTGGACCATCCTTGATACTCTTTGGTTAATATCACCGACGTTATATCCACCCCTGGACCATCATCTATACTCCAAGGGTTAATATCACCAACGTTATATCCACCCCTGGACCATCCTCGATACTCCAAGGGTTAATATCACCGACGTGATATCCACCCCTGGACCATCCTCGATACTCCAAGGGTTAATATCACCGACGTTATATCCACCCCTGGACCATCCACGATACTCCAAGGGTTAATATCACCGACGTGATATCCACCCCTGGACCATCCTCTATACTCCAAGGGTTAATATCACTGACGTAATATCCACCCCTGGACCATCCTCTATACTCCAAGGGTTAATATCACCGACGTTATATCCACCCCTGGACCATCCTCGATACTCCAAGGGTTAATATCACCGACGTTATATCCACCCCTGGACCATCCTCGATACTCCAAGGGTTAATATCACCGACGTGATATCCACCCCTGGACCATCCACGATACTCCAAGGGTTAATATCACAGACGTTATATCCACCCCTGGACCATTCTCGATACTCCAAGGGTTAATATCACCGACGTTATATCCACCCCTGGACCATCCTCGATACTCCAAGGGTTAATATCACGGACGTTATATCCACCCCTGGACCATCCTCGATACTCCAAGGGTTAATATCACCGACGTTATATCCACCCCTGGACCGTTCTTGATACTCCAAGGGTTAATATCACCGACGTTATATCCACCCCTGGACCATCCACGATACTCCAAGGGTTAATATCACCGACGTGATATCCACCCCTGGACCATCCTCGATACTCCAAGGGTTAATATCACAGACGTTATATCCACCCCTGGGCCATCCTCGATACTCCAAGGGTTAATATCACAGACGTTATATCCACCCCTGGGCCATCCTCGATACTCCAAGGGTTAATATCACCGACGTTATATCCACCCCTGGACCATCCTCGATACTCCAAGGGTTAATATCACCGACGTTATATCCACCCCTGGGCCATCCTCGATACTCCAAGGGTTAATATCACCGACGTGATATCCACCCCTGGACCATCCTCTATACTCCAAGGGTTAATATCACAGACGTTATATCCACCCCTGGACCATCCTCTATACTCCAAGGGTTAATATCACAGACGTTATATCCACCCCTGGGCCATCCTCTATACTCCAAGGGTTAATATCACCGACGTGATATCCACCCCTGGACCATCCTCGATACTCCAAGGGTTAATATCACCGACGTTGTATCCACCCCTGGACCATCCTCGATACTCCAAGGGTTAATATCACCGACGTTATATCCACCCCTGGACCATCCACGATACTCCAAGGGTTAATATCACCGACGTGATATCCACCCCTGGACCATCCACGATACTCCAAGGGTTAATATCACCGACGTGATATCCACCCCTGGACCATCCACGATACTCCAAGGGTTAATATCACCGACGTGATATCCACCCCTGGGCCATCCTCGATACTCCAAGGGTTAATATCACAGACGTTATATCCACCCCTGGGCCATCCTCTATACTCCAAGGGTTAATATCACCGACGTTGTATCCACCCCTGGGCCATCCTCTATACTCCAAGGGTTAATATCACCGACGTTATATCCACCCTGGGCCATCCTCGATACTCCAAGGGTTAATATCACCGACGTTATATCCACCCCTGGACCATCCACGATACTCCAAGGGTTAATATCACCGACGTCATATCCACCCCTGGACCATCCTCTATACTCCAAGGGTTAATATTACCGACGTGATATCCACCCCTGGACCATCCTCGATACTCCAAGGGTTAATATCACAGACGTAAATATCCACCCCTGGACCATCCACGATACTCCAAGGGTTAATATCACCGACGTGATATCCACCCCTGGACCATCCACGATACTCCAAGGGTTAATATCACCGACGTCATATCCACCCCTGGACCATCCACGATACTCCAAGGTTTAATATCACCGACGTGATATCCACCCCTTGACCATCCACGACACTCCAAGGGTTAATATCACCGACGTTATATCCACTCCTGGACCATCCTCTATACTCCAAGGGTTAATATCACTGATGTTATATCCACCCTGGACCATCCTTGATACTCTTTGGTTAATATCACCGACGTTATATCCACCCTGGACCATCCTTGATACTCTTTTGTTAATATCACCGACGTGATATCCACCCCTGGACCATCCTCGATACTCCAAGGGTTAATATCACCGACGTTATATCCACCCCTGGACCATCCTCGATACTCCAAGGGTTAATATCACCGACGTGATATCCACCCCTGGACCATAGTCGATACTCCAAGGGTTAATATCACCGACGTTATATCCACCCCTGGACCATAGTCGATACTCCAAGGGTTAATATCACCGACGTGATATCCACCCCTGGACCATAGTCGATACTCCAAGGGTTGATATCACCGACGTTATATCCACCCCTGGACTATCTCACAGTACAAAGTCAAAACTTTACCAATGAAAGGCCTGTCGCACAGTGTACCGTTATTCGATTCTTTTGGTGTATTTCAAAGGAAAAACAAATATTGACGTCTTCTGTTTACGTCAGTTTACTAGGAGATAAACCAAGAGTGTACATTAAGCCAGTGATAGTCAAATTTCATATATATCTTCCCCATGGTGCCGACTTAATATGCCTATGACATTTTGGGACCAATCCAAAAACAAGGCGACCAACATGCAGCCATCTTAATTTTGACAAATGAAGTTTTTGATCGTTATTTAAGAACTTCATATCTAAGACCGTCAAGGGGAAATGGAAAAGAGGCCTTTATCGCCAAGATGTCTTTTTACACAGATCAAATTTTATAATTTTTGTTGCCCAAAAATGATCTAATCAAGCAGTAGTCCGCTAAACCAGTCTATAGAAGACTTTTTCTATCTATTTATATATATATATATTTTTTGCCTAATATGCAGACAAAAAAAATGAAAGGCCTAATAGTATAGACAGGTTTAGCGGACTAATTAAGCAGGTGGTCTATATATAGTATACAGCGGCACGTGGTTGCTAAGGCATTGTTTGATATCAGAATTAGAATTGCCGATATCAGAAGTTAAAAGTAATTTTCGGTATCGGAAATAGTCAGAATTTCCGATATCGGGAAATAGAATTCCCCTTATGAAAATTAGAATTTCCGATATTCGGAATAAAAAGTAACTTGGCTTGCTACATCCGACTCCTTTGGCTCTGGCAGGAGCAGTCTTACTACCACTTTTATAGACTATATGGTACCGTTGTGGCTCGGTCAGGAACAGCTCTAGAACCCAGAGCTTCCTCACAGGGGCGAGCGCTCATCTCAAGACAAAAAAAAACCAAAGAAACGTTTACAGGTGTCCACGTACAGGGAAAGAAATGGGAAAGCTGGTACAATTCCAGCTAACGCCCTTCTTACTGGGCCGCAATCAATGCAAAATAAACTGTATTTTGTGATATATATATTTTTTTTTTTCAATCGATGCAAAATGAATAAAGTTTCTAGTTATTTCACTGATGTATCTTAAGGAGCGATGTTTTTACTGTGAAAACACTTTGCATGTTATTTAAAAATCGCAAAAAAAAAAAAAAAAAAAAAAAACAACCTATAAGATTTGACTATTTTGTAGTATATAAGGTATGGGTCTGATATTAGTTACAGTTAATATCAGTTTGAACCCACCAAAGTGGCCATATACCATTGACGTTTTAGGATAACAGTTACTATCATACATATAGTACTACATTTATATAAACAAAAATCATAGATTGTATATAGTGTAGTCCTAGTCCTATATACTTGATCCTTATAGACATATGTCTGTAGGCTATTACTTAAAGATGCTCCACCGCCGACAGAGCATATATGATATTCATCATCTTGAACAAAAATTGGTGTTTAATCGTGTAATTAACACAAAAAATAATATAAATAATTTATTTCGCCTTTGGTGCATGCGCAATCACTACTTCATTCCATATATTTACGGGATGCAAATAATTATTTTCAAATTTTTAACTTGAAGTCAAATTAGAAGCTCAAACTTTGGTAATGGTGTAAAGTAAGTAACTTTTGTAACTGAAGAAAAATACTAAATCGTCTGCTCCTGTTTTTGATAGTGAAAAATTACCATTTGTCAGCAGTGGAGCATCTTTAAAGTAGTAAATACAGCTAGGACAAATAAGTACATAATGCATAATTCTAACAGTGTGAACAAAATATTTTCGAATTTCGAGGCGATCAGACAATACGCATAGCCATTGGTGTGTTCTTGTTTCTCCCACTTTTTTTTATAATAACACAGGGGCAGTTATGTTGAGACAGCAGTTATAGTCTGCTTCACAGAATTGAATTGACATATCCCTTACCTTGATTTTACCTGTGTTCTCCCACATTACCTGGATTTTACCTGTGTTTTCCCACATTACCTGGATTTTACACAATGTTTAAAGTTATCTAATTTCATCATTATTTAAACAATATTTACATATCATATACCATTTTCAACAGCTAAGTCTATAGAAGACAGTTATACTATATATAAGGAGATATCTTATAGTTTTGAATTTTAAATCAGAGAATATAAAGAGATGTGTTATATAGTTTTGAATTAATACATATCAGAAAATTAAATTATAGGATTGAATTATTTGATTACTCAGACTTAATTTGGCTGTTCTCACTGCTACATATGTTAATTAACACCTGATGGCTTGGGTCCATCTACTGACTACTTAATTGATGAGTGAAGAATCGGTAATCAAAATCAATTATCAAGGCATATAATGAATTTTTTGATGAAAAGTGAATACATGTAAGATTTTGATAATAAGATTAAAAGTCTTCAGATCAGCATCCAAGCTATATGTTATAAGTATATAAGGACATCAGAGAGGTTTGACTATCACAGTTCCCTACCAACCACCAACATGGCAAACGCACAGATTCAGGTGAAATTTCTTAGAAATAAATTTGGAAGACAGAACATTGCTTATAATGGTTACATCTACTGTGTGAAGAACAACAGAGGAGAACGCACCTACTGGAGATGCACGCACCTACTGGAGATGCACCATACCCGACTGCCCCGCCACACTGAGTACCCGCAACAACATCCCAACAGGAAATGGCCGCCACCCCCACAACCATCCTCAGGACCACGCCAAGATCATCGCCCTGGAGATTATGGAGAACATCTGTACCCGCTGCGTGGAGAAGGTGAAACCCATACCCAGGATCTACGAAGAAGAGGTTACCAAACTGCGAACTCACGACTGGAATAACGACACACTCTCCACTGTCCAACACCTACCAACATTTCAATCTAGCAAGACATTACTCTACAACGCCAGACGCACCCAGACTCCTTAACTACCAAAGACCATCCAGGACATCAATCTCGAGGGAAAGTGGACACAGACGACTGCTGGAGAAGAATTCCTTCTGCTTGACGATGGTGACCATCCAGCAACCTCATTGACCTATGTAACACCGATACTCTCTTCTGTGATGGAACTTTCTACACCTGTCCGACCCAGTTTCACCAGATCTACACAGTTCATGCCCAGATAGGAAATCAGATGTACCCAGTAGTCTACAGTTTATTGCCCAGCAAGACCCAAACAACTTACCAACGATTTTTCACACTACTAAAGACGAAGATGACGGAACTGAACCTCCAACTCAACCCGACTACTGCAGCAGCAGCCACACTGAAGGATTTTTTTTTTTTTCATTTCACGCAGTGTATTTGGAGGAAAGCCCAGCAAACCGGACTTCAACAACTCTACGCCGACAACGACGATGTCTGTCTGGTTACACGAAGAAGGTTGAACACCCCCACCCAAATATCTACAGCATCATCCGCGTGTTCAAGGAAATCCAGACCAACAACGAGACTACGCGCATCCAACACGCAGCCGGAGGACAAACCAGACCCAGAGCCAAACGGTACCGGAACATCGACAGCCGCCTTACCCAACTGAAGGAACGCTTGGAGACTGGCGATGGATGTAATACAGTACACAGACGCAGCATCCCATCTTCTGCATTTAGAATGATGATAACAAACTTTCATAAGATGTGCATCTCATTAATGTCCAGTACGTGCTTTAGGTTTCATATGTTGTACATGTGTATATATATGTGTGTGAGTTTTAATTTTAATTAATTATCCCTCATTAATGTTAAGTGTAGTGCTTTAGGTTTCATATGTTGTACATATATAAATGTTTTGATTTTAATTAATTATCTCTCATTAATGTTTAAGTGTAGTGCTTTAAGTTTCTTATGTTGTATATATATGTTTTGATTTTAATTAATAATCTCTCATTAATGTTTAAGTGTAGTGCTTTAATTTTCATATGTTGTATATATATGTTAAATTTTAATTAATAATCTCTCATTAATTATTACATTTAACATTTTAAGATATTGTGATAAAATATGAAAATATTTAAAATGTGAATAAAATGCAGAATAGGTATATAACAGTTAAAAAGAATTGTGACAATTTGTAAAATTACAGGTAAAAAATCTACCTGTAAGTCAGTACTTTATCAGAACAGACCATGATTGGTGTGCCATTATTCTCCAGTGTTTGTATAATTCCTTTAATCTCGAAAAAGTGGGAGAAAGAGGAACAAACCTAGCCATTGTCCCTATAGTCTATGTTCATTGCTAATGTTTTTGTGAAGGTTTAATATTTCTCTATGTGACAAATATATTGACAAAGGAGCAGATCGCCTTGAAAATTCGACAATATTTTGTCCACACTGTTAGAATTACTTCTTTGCCCTGTATGTTGTATTATGTGATATGGTTTAACCGTGGACACTGTGGTAGGTCCAAATATCATAAACTGGAACTCAGATCTCTGTGGTACCTTTCATGGTCAGTGTTGACAATACAAAGCCACGTGCTGTTTGATTGACAGCTGGTGATCAAGAATGGTGAATCGTCGCAGTATGGGGTCGCCAACTTGTATCACGTAGAACCCCCCCCCCCCCCCCCCCCCGCCATAGTAGTGGGTATAGATAGTCCCCGACCGACATTTTGCATATTAAACAAGTTTACGGTGACGCTTACTTCTTGTCAGTAATAACCAGTTCACGTGTAATTTAAAGTTCATGTGTTATTTTAATTGATGAAAATTATTTACTTTCCAATGATCAAACTTCCAAGCGAACATAAATTCTGGCGTCTCGCATCATAACTAAAATGATACGTTCTTGAAATATTTTAATTATAATTATAAACCAAGCACAATGATCGTCGGAACGCGTCCAATTGCATTAAATTGTTCAGTGTAACTTACTAATAATAATTACTTGTACTTCAATTTGTAATATTACTCAGTACAATTCATGAATTTAGATCTATAACTAATTTCGTTTTTTCTGTATTTTTGTGTGTGTGTAAATTTTCAAATGCAATTATTTCAATTAGTCAATAAAGTGGGAATGATTTCCTCCTACATCTACAAGTACACATCTTATATGAAACTTAAATAAGAAGTCATTTTTGGATCTATAGAGCTCTAGGGGTCTATTTTAATATATATTAACTTGCATTGTCAGCTTTAGATAAAATTGTATACAGACTATAGTATCTTTATTACTTTAACCCAATTTATCTGCCCCGTACCTACTTATTACTCCATTGATCTAATCTACGTTTAACATCTGGCCCGTATTGGGGGATAACGACTGTTCTAGAAGTCGAATGTTCTGGTCCCAACTGGGGAGCGATGCTGGAGACTGGGGAATCGCATTTCATTTCCATATATGGTAAACGGTGCCCGTGGCGTCTAACTTAGTAACTAGCCAAATAGCCACAAATCAGTCCACAAATTTACGTCAGAATTTCACTTGTAGTTAGGTGAGACCAAGCAAATGGCTGAAAACAGTGAGAAAATTTGAGAGAAGGCACAAATTGGTGTATTTCACGTGTTTTGCTTTGAGGAACTCTTTACTGTGAAGGATCGTTTATATTAACTTCCGGTTTTTCGGCTGCATGCGGAATAAAACGTCAAAAAGGTAAGACCGGGTTTTCAGTGTATTTATCCTAATGAAAGTGCGAAGATGCGATTGTTTGAGGCATTTCAATGACAATAAAGATACTTTCCTCGGTAGTATTTGATATTTCACTTTATATTGAATGATAAACAGACATTTAACGTTTGCATTGTCGGAACTGTCACTGTCATAATTTGATATCCTGACGAGATCACGACAACTACAGGCGTTTGCTTCTGGTTTGATAAAATTATAATAACCTACCCCTACTAGGTAGGATATTTCATTTTTCCAAAACCAGATGCAGACACCTATGCGACAACTAAATGCTTGTAACAGGAGAAGGCTTTACAGCAGTCCATGTTTGAGCCGCCAACATTTTTAGAAGTTTCGTTTTCCGTTTATTTTACAAACGTTTGCTTTTGAATTTAAAATCCCCAAAAATACCCATCCAACCGTTGTTATTGGTAGAGAAATTGTACAGTAGTTTGTAAAGTAATACCATTGAAGGACCAATATTCGTCAGGGTAATCAAATCTTCCGTATATCAACAAACCAGCATGAAATAAAATGTACCAATTTTATCAATACAAATATATGATATTTTGTCTTTCTTGTGCAACAAGTTGTCTATCAATTTGTTATCTATCTATAGCGATACGGAAGATTTCTACCTGCCGGTTGCTCGGTAATGGCTGACACAATAGGGACCTATTTTCGTCAGGGGGTCTGTTTGGCTTATTATGAAAATTCCAATTAAATGTTGAGCAGCAGGTGCTTGTGTGACCGTGTTTAAGCCGAAAATTTTTTTTTGTTACATTGCTTTTAAGTCTTTAAACCTCTTGGTCATAGAAAGTGGCGACCACCAATGTCTACATAGAATAAAGTTATGTTTTCAACAGTACTGCACCAAAAATTTCGGGTATGTTGAATCGCCAAAATAATTTGTAATAACCCAAAATCTGGGCTATGAATCACATGATCAGACACGTGACTTCAGGTACATTGTTGACGTTCTGCTGATCAGTGCATATGGACAGTCAAACGCTGATGGTAGGGTTTTAAAGTTTCATTTAAAATGGACTTGAGAAAATACCTTCATTTTTGGGTATATTGCTATATCGTTTGTATAAAATCACTTGGTTATAGAAGAATAGAATTTTCCTTAATCAAATTTGCTTTGGCAGACGACACTCTTTATGAAATCAGGCAATAGTTCATGAGAATATAAGCAAAATTGAAAACATGACGAAAACAGGTCCCTGATGAATTTAGGGCACTTGACCATAATTACAATTCCTAAATTAAGTGTCGATTATCGTGAAATAGAATTATTTTGCTGTGCTATCATCATCATCATCATCATTCTTTACTCCTCAAAAATATATAGAAATTATATGAAGGAACAGATATTGAAATAAAGGATATTTGTATGGAAACGAACCATGTTTACCTGCATCAACCAAAGTACCTTAAATCATGCACGGCACGGGAAGAGCGAAGCTCTACTTGTTTATTTTATTTTCTATTTCATGTAAAACACATAATTTAGAAATAAAAGGATGTACTTTAAACTATAAAAGTGTATGATATAATAATTGTCTAGCATAAACTCAAAGAAATGAACTCAAAGATTCGAATTTCTCTGTGTCCAAGCAAGGCCTGGAGTGCCACGTATGCGAGTCCTCTGATTTCGTGCCATTTGTTGACGTGATGTGACGTCATGGTTCCTTGTGCTCATCTTTGCTTGATGGATATTTTGACTGCATTCCATAGCTTTTAATTCACAAAGTTTTATTATGATTATTTAGAAAAATATTAAAAAATGTTTAATTACTCCTGTTGTGAATTTGCATTGATAGTTAAATATATATTTACTGGGGAGAGCAGTACCGGAATAATGCACAACCGGAACAGGTTAAACCGGAAGTACAATTTTTTTTTAGCTATCTATCCATGCATGCAGGTCATTGATCTCAATATGTACTTACATATACGTACTTACAATACGTACATGTTAGCGGAACAGAGCTTCGCTCTTCGAGTCAAAAGAGCTTCGCTCTTATTAATATAATTTAGTTGCTTTACCTTAAAAAATTTTTCATACAAAGTGAGTCACAATTGTTTTAAGTTTTGTGATCATACAGTGTACTTACTATAATTCTTCTCTCTAAACATCAAAAAATGTATTATTTGAGAACACAGCACATTTAAATCTTCAAATTTTACTGAAGAAAACACCCCTCAAACCTGTCTATAAAGATTATCCATGGGTTAGAGAACAATCTTTATATCCAGGTGGTTTTTATACAAACTGACTGATTTAATTCTATTGAAATCAGTCATTTGGTACCTTAATAGAAAAGTGATCATATTAAGAAAGTAGTCTTGATACAGAGGTGGTCTTTAAAGCAGGTTTTATTATGTGTGTTTAATAAACATCACTTTCTGTATCCGTTAGTTTATTGTGGAACCCATCTTAACTGGTTGCTTATTGCGTCTAGAAAATCTGAATATTTTTTTCATGCTTTTTTTTAAACATTACAGATGGCAGACCCACTTGTTCTAAAGGAGGAAGGAAACAAGTTTTTTAAGGATGGAGATTTGGTTGCAGCGCTGACGTGTTACACTAACGCTTTGGACATCTCCGATCTTAAGGATGCTGACAGAGCAGCCATCTATAAAAACATGGCTGCCTGTCATCTTAAACAGGAAAAATATACAGAAGCTGTGGAGGACGCAACTGCTGGTAAATATGACTAGAACTGGTGATAAGGATGGAATCAGACATTAACATTATTTATACAAAATATTATCATTGATGATTCCCTTTTCGATAGGTTTTTAAGCATTATAATTAGGCATTCTACGGCGTTGTTTATATGTTAATTAGTCCTAAGATTTGATTTCTTGAAAGCTATTCATGCATCTGTATTATTATTATCAATTCTAGAACATCTTGCTATTTAATATCTGTATGACTGACGCCTTTAACAGCAATGATGTTCAAAAATCCAGGATATATATGCAGGTTGTCTGCTAATAGTACCCTTCAACACTTTGGATCTTTACTTCTTATGTGGGTGGGGGGGGGGCTTATTTGTAGTAAAATATGGTACCATATTACTTTTAACGTAAAATTATCTATTATTTTATGTACACTTTCATTGTACTGAAATGCTTATTATACTTCAGCTCTAGAAGTTACTGAGAATGACCCTAAAGCCCTGTATCGGAGATGTCTGGCTTACGAAAAGCTGGGAAAGGTTGAGGAAGCGTATAAAGATGCTGGAGCACTGATCAAAGCCGATCCTAAAAATACAGCCATCCAGCCAGTGATTGGTAGACTTACTCCACTGATTCAGGAAAAGGTACAGAATATTACTATAAAAAATCCACCCCAAAAAAGCTGTAAGATTAGTTCTAAGATCAGACGATAAATCCTATAACAGGATAAGGTTACATTAATTATTAAATCTATTGGTAATTGACAGCCAGACTCAAGTTTCATTGATATTCCAGTTCCAATCCATATAAAACAAGAATTTCATTATCTACAACTGCCCTTTGAAAAGTTTATATAACTTATTTAGAATTCTCTTCAACTATACATACAGCAGTCTCCCAAAACACGCACCATTTCATACACACTACACTCAGCGTACATATATATAGGTCATAAGAGGCCATCCTACTTGACCCTTGCTATTGATAGGATGTAAATTTAAACAAACAAACAAACAAACTAAGTAACTAAGTAATTGTTAATACTGCGGTGAGAACACTTCTCAATCTCCTCTTTGCTACTAATTTGGTACTGAAATGTTTGTGAATTTGTCAAATTTTAAACAATAAGCTATTATCTTAATTATTAGCTCGTACTTATCTTTTCCAGATGAAACAGCAGAACAGCACCTCAGCCAAAGTATCACAAATGTTCAATTTAGCCTTTGACCCCACAAGTGATGATGAGAAAAAACTACAGGTAATTTTAGTATGATGTTGGAACGGATTTTTATTTATTAATTCTTTAATTGTGCTCTATCTTGTTTTGAAATTTTTATACAAATTTTACCAAGTTAGATGTACAGATATATCACGCAGGTTGTCTCCCTTCAAATTCATGTAAAAGTACCCAGTAGTACATGGACATGGAACTACATGCACAGGCACAATGATCCCTCTTAGTACAATTTATAACAAAATAAAATATCATATACTATCATGCCTTTCCAACTTAACCTGAAAATAAATAAATAATAATAAATAAATAATATGAAATAATACCAGGTCAAATGCTATTTTCTTGTCATTGTATTCGAAGTAAAACTGAAGTTAAAGTAAATACAAATGTAGTAAGTATTTATGTAAACAATCATTTTAGTACTGTGACATGTTTTTTTTTTTTTTTTTTTGAACTTCATGATGTGTATGAACTAAAAAAATATAAAAGCAATAAGACAAGTCAACTTAAAACAGGAATTGTTTTATTTCACATAAACACTGTTCACATAACTACAATATGGTACAAAATCAAAGTTAAGCACAAATTTTCAGAAAAAAACCATATTGAGTAATGCATTTAAAGGGACAATTCACTCACGCTAATTCTTTTACATAACCAAGAAGCAAAATATGGCATAAATGTACTGTTCTACATTTCTTATGAAACATATAACATAAGATATTGACAAATTCCACGTCATTGTTTAGTATTTTAATTGATACCGTTGATAATCGTTGATCAATACGATTAAGCAGGTACAAAATGTACGCTGTACCAATATCCGAGCCAAAGTCACGCACGTTAAACAAATGAACTACATAACCACTGTGGAGGTGATATAATGATTTTTTAGGCAAGACAATTCACCTAATAAGGTAAAAACATTTCTGTCAGAGCGAATTGAGCTGTTCTAGACAAAAGTAGCATTACTCTACAAGCAAGGGACTGGGTTCGGCATACAAGATATTCGACCACAATTTGTAATGACGGACAGCGAGTGAGTTTGAACATTTCACACGCATTTCACCACCATGGGATTTTCTGACATATCACAGTAAAACCGACTGATCTAATTTCCATTAGAACTGGGGGTTTTCCGATATATATATACAAATTTTAATGTTCTTGTAGAATGAATTGTCCCTTTAATTGGAATTATTATTCCATCTGTAAACAATATACAAAATCAACTTCTTGAACACCACTTGTTGGAATTTGATCAAATTTGACATAATCATATTTCATTGGTCCTGACCAAATATTAGATAGTGACTACATTCAAAATTTACTCAAAGACTGAAAATTTAACCATATTCTTTTAGAACTGGAAATTACAAAATTTATCTATTATACCTACACATTAAGGTATATGTATTCCGTCTTTGCATATTACAGAGTTAGCTCCCTTGTGGGTAGTTATCGATTGGTACGTCATTTTTAGCTCACCTGGCCCGTAGGGCCGGTGAGCTTATGTCATGGCGCGGCGTCCGTCGTCCGTCGTCCGTCGTCCGTGCCGTCCGTCCGTCCGTCCGTCCGTCAACATTTCCTATAAATCGCTACTTGTCCTAGAGTTCTGCATGGATTGTAACCAAATTTGGCCACAAACATCATTGGGGGAGGGGGAACAGAACTTGTATATAAATTTTGGCTCTGACCCCCCCAGGGGCAGGAGGGGCGGGGCCCAATAGGGTAAATAGAGGTAAATCCTTCAAATCGCTACTTGTCCTAGAGTTTGGCATGGATTGTAACCAAAATCAGCCACAAACATCCTTGGGGGAAGGGGAACAGAACTTGTATAAATTTTGGCTCTGATCCCCCAGGGGCAGGAGGGGCGGGGCCCAATAGGGGAAATAGAGGTAAATCCTTTAAATCGCTACTTGTCCTAGAGTTTGGCATGGATTGTAACCAAAATCAGCCAAAAACATCCTTGGGGGAAGGGGAACAGAACTTGTATAAATTTTGGCTCTGATCCCCCAGGGGCAGGAGGGGCGGGGCCCAATAGGGGAAATAGAGGTAAATCCTTTAAATCGCTACTAGTCATAGAGTTCTGCATGGATTGGAACCAAATTTGGCCACAAACATCCTTTGGGGGGAGGGGAACAGAACTTGTATAAATTTTGGCTCTGGCCCCCTGGGGGCAGGAGGGGCAGGGCCCAATAGGGGAAATAGAGGTAAATCCTTTAAATCGCTACTTGTCATAGAGTTCTGAATGAAATGTAACCAAATTTGGCCACAAACATCCTTGGGGGAAGGGGAACAGAACTTGTATAAATTTTGGCTCTGACCCCCCCGGGGGCAGGAGGGGCGGGGCCCAATAGGGGAAATAGAGGTAAATCCTTTAAATCGCTACTAGTCATAGAGTTCTGCAGGGATTGGAACCAAATTTGGCCACAAACATCCTTGTGGGAAGGGGAACAGAACTTGTATAAATTTTGGCTCTGGCCCCCCGGAGGCTGGAGGGGCGGAGCCTAATAGGGGAAATAGAGGTAAATCCTTTAAATCGCTACTAGTCACAGAGTTCCGCATGGAATGTAACCAAATTTGGCCAGAAATATCCTTGGGAGAATAAGAACTGAGTTTGTATAAATTTTGGCTCTGGTCCCGGGGGGCAGGTGGGGCGGGGCCCAATAGGGGAAATAGAGGTAAATTCTTTAAATCGCTACTAGTCATAGAGTTCTGTATGGATTGTAACCAAATTTGGCCACAAACATCCTTGGGGGAAGGGGAACAGAACTTGTATAAGTTTTGGCTCTGGCCCCCCCAGGGGCAGGACGGGTGGGGCCCAATAGGGGAAATAGAGGTAAATCCTATAAATTGCTACTTGTCCTAGAGTTTTGCTTGGATTGTGACCAAATTTGGCCGCAAACATCCTTGGGGGAAGGGGAACAGAACTTGTATAAATTTTGGCTCTGACCCCCTGGGGGCAGGAGGGGTGGGGCCTAATAGGGGATTTAGAGGTTAATATCAAAATTCCTTCAGAAAAGAAACAATGAACCTGTATTCAGAACATTACTTGGCATTACAAACCAGGTGAGAGCGATACAGGCCCTCTGGGCCTCTTGTTTTATGAGTGCAATTCACATCGTTTTCTACAAAATGTATGACATTACTCTCACAACCACATGACGTCACAATCAATACCTACCCGCAAGTGTATATGTATTCCGTCTTCGCATATCATAGAGTTAGCTCCCTTGTGGGTAGTTATCGATTGTTACGTCATTATTTTCGGAGCGCAATTCACATCCTTTTCTACAAAACGTATGATATTATGCTCACAAACACATGACGTCACAATCAATACCTACCGGCAAGGGCAGATTACTCTGTAATATGCAAATATGGAATATGTAAATCATGATGTGGACCTTATATTGACATATTCCAGGCCCTGAACAACCTGGTAGTGTTGGCTCGAGAAGAGGCGGGGTCTAAGTTTATCTGTGACCAGTCGGGGATATCGAGACTGAAGGAGCTGTTAGAGGGCCGGAACCTGGCCCTGATTCAGGCCGCCATCAGGGTACTGGCCTGTGTCTGCAGTAACTCTCCTGATAGGGTAGGTATCAGTCGTATGTCCTTCTGATGTTTTTGTGTGGCTGTGTTTCTGTGTCTAAATCATGTCCGATAAATGTGAAAATTTACATGAAGGGAAAATTACGCAGAGACCCTTTTATTGCACATTCCCTACGCCTTCGTATGTTGTTATGAGACCATATATTTGGCTTCAAGTTTGAGGTTATATTAATGGTGATAATTGCAATGCCTCAAAATGTTTATGATGATTATGTGTAAATTGTGAAATGAAACACGATTAACCTTTGTGTGATGCCTTGCTGTTACGTCATGATGAGTGAGGTATACAATATCTGTCCATGGCTAATTTGTATTCCTGGCTTGCGATATTTCTCCCTATATATTGATGATAAGTGAAGTATATACCAGCTGTTACACAAGATCCTGTCTCTGTCAATCTCAAACAAACTCAGCCAGACGCACATTTCCTGACTTGACCTTCATGTACCAATAGACCATGTTGAGATTTTGCACTAATTTTAAATACCATTAGAATACAAACAGAAATTTAGAAAATTGGCGTTTTGATTTTCTTGGAAAATTATACTTGACTTTTAACAACAATCATTTGAGTCATTTAAGTATAGTAGCCTACTTAGTATCGGAATCAGAGCTATATCTAGGAATGTGACCAGACTCATGGTAGGCCAGACTCATTATAGGCCATCGGAATCAGAGCTATATCTAGGAATGTGACCAGATTCATGGCAGGCCATCAGAATCAGAGCTATATCTAGGAATGTGACCAGACTTATGATAGGCCATCAGAATCAGAGCTATATCTAGGAATGTGACCAGACTCATGGTAGGCCATCGGAATCAGAGCTATATCTAGGAATGTGACCAGACTCATGGAAGGCCATCGGAATCAGAGCTATATCTAGGAATGTGACAAGACTCATGGTAGGCCATCAGAATCAGAGCTATATCTAGGAATGTGACCAAACTCATGATAGGCCATCAGAATCAGAGCTATATCTAGGAATGTGATCAGACTCATGATAGGCCATCAGAATCAGAGCTATATCTAGGAATGTGACCAGACTCATGGTAGGCCATCAGAATCAGAGCTATATCTAGGAATGTGACCAGACTCATGGTAGGCCATCGGAATCAGAGCTATATCTAGGAATGTGACCAGACTCATGGTAGGCCATCAGAATCAGAGCTATATCTAGGAATGTGACCAGACTCATGGTAGGCCATCAAAATCAGAGCTATATCTAGGAATGTGACCAAACTCATGATAGGCCATCAGAATCAGAGCTATATCTAGGAATGTGATCAGACTCATGATAGGCCATCAGAATCAGAGCTATATCTAGGAATGTGACCAAACTCATGATAGGCCATCAGAATCAAAGCTATATCTAGGAATGTGACCAGACTCATGGTAGGCCATGGGAATCAGAGCTATGTCTAGGAATGTGACCAGACTCATGGTAGGCCATTGGAATCAGAGCTATATCTAGGAATGTGACCAGACTCGTGGTAGGCCATCAGAATCAGAGCTATACCTAGGAATGTGACCAGACTCATGGTAGGCCATCAGAATTAGAGCTATATCTAGGAATGTGACCAGACTCATGGTAGGCCATCGGAATCAGAGCTATATCTAGGAATGTGACCAGACTCATGGTAGGCCATCGGAATCAGAGCTATATCTAGGAATGTGACCAGACTCATGGTAGGCCATCAGAATCAGAGCTATATCTAGGAATGTGACCAGACTCATGGTAGGCCATCAGAATCAGAGCTATATCTAGGAATGTGACCAGACTCATGGTAGGCCATCGGAATCAGAGCTATATCTAGGAATGTGACCAGACTTATGATAGTCCATCGGAATCAGAGCTATATCTAGGAATGTGACCAGACTCATGGTAGGCCATCAGAATCAGAGCTATATCTAGGAATGTGACCAGAGTCATGATAGGCCATCAGAATCAGAGCTATATCTAGGAATGTGACCAGACTCATGGTAGGCCATCAGAATCAGAGCTATATCTAGGAATGGGACCAGACTCATGGTAGGCCATCGGAATCAGAGCTATATCTAGGAATGGGACCAGACTCATGGTAGGCCATCAGAATCAGAGCTATATCTAGGAATGTGACCAGACTCATGGTCAGCCATCGGAATCAGAGCTATATCTAGGAATGTGACCAGACTCATGGTCAGCCATCGGAATCAGAGCTATATCTAGGTAGGCCATCGGAATCAGAGCTATATCTAGGAATGTGACCAGACTCATGGTTGTCCATCAGAATCAGAGCTATATCTAGGAATGTGACCAGGCTCGTTGTAGGTCAGAGCCTCCAGACCACCATTCACATTAAGCCCTATCAAATACAGCACTCTGCGGTAGGTATGCCTGATGGATTGACGACATAGACTCTTAAAATTGGGATGTTGTAACGAATATATGATTGGGTTAGTGAAGGAATGTATGAACCCAAAAAGTACAATAAGGTCATTGACAATAGCTGGAATAGTACAAGTGGAACAAAAAGCTTGTGTGAATATTACAGAAAAAAATGGCCCCCAGGCTAAAACGAAAAATGTAAAAATGAGGGCTAGGGTGATGGTGAGTTTGTGGTTGTGTTTGTGAGCGTGTCTGTTGTTTTGTATGGTTCTCGTTGTTTTATTGCTGGGTTGTGTTGGATTTTCACACAGTGGGATACTGTTAGGTTGGTCTCGTTTCTGTCTTAAGTGAGTTTTAATCGTGTGGAATATTTTCACATAAAGAACAAACATGCTTACAAACGGTAACATTACTCCAAGGATTAATGCTCCTTGTAGGAACTCTTTGTTAAAAGCTTCATGATAGTTACACGTTTTACCTTTTAAGTTTGATTTCATCCCAAGAAACGATGATAATAAGGTCATTATAACACAAATTAACCATTCAGCCATTATGGTGACTTTGACAACGTTTTCTTTAGATACCAGATATTTATGGAATAGAGTATGACAAATTGCGAGATATCGCTCGATTGTTAATACCATGAGGTTCACAATGGAGGCTGATGTTAAAAAGAGTGAATTCATTAATACCATTTTACAAAAGTATGGATTTTGTAGCAAGACATGGTCCAAGAGCCATAGAATAAAAAATGGTGTGATAATTAGACCTACAAGCATGTCCGCGGTTGCTAAGGACGCTATCAGGTAGTAAGTGGTCTTATGAAGTTTTTGAGAGGTAATTACCATGACGATAATTAACAGATTACTTATGGTTATCATCACACTCAAAAGGATGAGAAATATCGTCAGGGACGTGGTGAATTCTGAATTAGCGTTTGTGATTGTACTGCTGTTGTTATGTAGGACAAAATACGTATATTCTCTTGAAAAGTTGTTTTGGAACATGATTGCGTTTTCTCTTAATAACATTTTAATTTCTCTTATAACGGTACATTAAAGTTCATATACAATACACTATTACATAACAATTGGTTTTGTTTGTAGATTCTTTTTTGTTTACTCCTTTTAGAGACTACTCTATGGATGTTAATGTACATACATTTCCTTTGTCAAAAATAAAATGCTTGAAAATCCTGGATGTATGAAAATCGATTTTCATGTTTTAAATTAATAATGCCACATTATAATTTTTGTTCTTATCAAATTCATCATTTTCAAAGATTTGTTTTAACTAACTATATATAATAGCTTCTTAGAAACCTTTGCTTTGGTTATTCAACACTGTACCATAATTGAACATGACAAAAATATTTAATAAATTAAATGTTTGTAAAACATCCAAAAATTGACATGTGTATTAATAAAATAATACATAAAAGAAAAATCCCCAATGAATACAAGATCAAATGTTAGGAAATTCAAATAGTACCAAAACACTTTCAGTAAACTGATTTCTCATCATCATATGAAATATATGTTTATGAAATCTCCCTAAATTTCACCATCCAAACCTGATGAAAAAATTGTAGTCAATCTATATCCAAACTGCATGTACCTTGAGAAATGTGTCCAATGTTGTCCAAGGGTAACTTTCTTTTTCAGCTTACACTGATATCCAAGTTATAATGACCAGGTTATAAAACTGTCTGCCATCAGAATAATTGGTATCACATTTAGCTGTCTTTGTTTACAGGAAGCTGGTTTTTCTTGGGTAGCTTAGTTGAAAATTAAACGTTTTTCGTTGTAGATCCGAGTTTTATCAGTAAGGCTCACCTAAGTCCATGGAAACTTCGATTTAACTCCTGGATTAATCGGGATTCTTATATGGCTCTGTGTCTTTAGATTTTTCCTTGATGATTTAAGGACGTAATGTTAGATGACAGTTTTGTTACACACATATAAAAATCCAATCACAGAATCGTACATTTTTAATCCGTTGTTTTCTGATTTGTTATGACAGTCCTCGTGACTAGATTTTCTGTTGATGATGATTCAAGAGAATGAGTCCTCAATGATTACGGGACTGTCACATGCTTAGAAAAATCCAATCTCAGAGTCGTACATTTTTAATCCGTTGTTTTCTGATTTGTTATGACGGTCCTCGTGACTAGATTTTCTGTTGAGGATGATTCATGAGAATGAGTCCTCAATGATTACAGGACTGATCGTCATTTTTGAGAACAGTCCTCGTGACTATTTTTGTTGAGGATGATTATGAGAATGAGTCCTCAATGATTACAGACTGTCACATACTTAGAAAAATCCAATTCAAGATAATCAGAGTCGTAAATTTTTAATCACTCTATGATTGAGAACTAAAGATAATTCATCAAGTCTTATAAAACCTTCCTTGGTTGAATAGCTGTATATGATGTCATAAATCCACAATTGTTTCTTCTAACGAGATATTTTTGTTGTAATTAATATCAGTGGAAAATCTGTTTTGTGTTAACAATCACACTTTGTCTGTCCATTAGTGTCAGAACACAACAAAACTATCAGTTTTTCTTTGCTTTACATTCCTTCCACATAGTATCTGAAAAACATTCTGAATCCATTTCCAGATTTCAGCTAGATGATCGTGTGTTCATTTGATGAAAATACCAGTTACACCCATCATGGTATATTCAATTATCTTTGAATGCTGTTAAATCTGTTGCACAGATTGTTTATAATTATGTGTTAATTATCCTTATTAAGTGTTATGATGTATCGCTAAACACGAAAACAACTTGATTGTTTGCTAAGTTGATAATTTAAAATCAGTAGAGCTGAGATCGCCGTAAACATGAAAACACCATGTTCTTTTTAACACAAACTATGTATAATCTGCCGATATCGATCAACTTATAGATATGAAGTACAGATCGCTGTTTGACAATAACACTAACCACTTTTCTTCGTCTTTCAATGTACAGTGACAAACCTTATATAAATTTTCTTATGTCTTGTATATCAGGGTTGTTATGTAAATTTGCGTAAGGGCGTTAAGGGTGACTACCACATAAGTTCACATGATACAACATGTGAATTTTGACGTCAGCCTCACTAAGGCCATCAACATGATATATTAGGTTTTCGATTTTTATATCCGCGATATCATTGGCTGTAGCATATTACCAAAGTTGCCGCCCATGGTATTGATTTCGTTTGGGAAGTCCACAGAGAACTGTTGCTGTTCTTTAAAACTTTTAATAATTATATGGAATTGAAGATGGAACTGTTCACATTATGAACAATTCTGTTGCATTATTTGCATTTTCGTTTCATTTCAAATTATTTTATTGGATTGAACAGATTCAATTTTGGATCGCGCAGCAAACAAAGCCTATATACATTGTATCTCCACATGATTACATACATTGTATATACATTTTAAAAACATATTTTATAGCATATGATTTAAAGCATATTCAGCACTGGACTGGACCTATGAAATAACATTTTATCATTTTTAGAATTAACACAAATTGTGCATATTACTGAAAACACTTCTATTAAATAAATAGTTAAATTGCATCTGTAATACCTGTGGGTAACCATATCACTGTTGCTAATGACATTACAATTTTGAGACATACTCAATGGACCAGGGATAATGAAGCAGTTGAAATGTCACAAGAACTGATGAACATCATTTTAAATAAAGAGAAAATTCATTTCTGATTCCAACGACAGTCTGATAATGTGGGATATGAATCCTTTTTAAGTTTCATTAAGTGATCCAGATGTGGCCATTTTGGAATTTTTTAATATAAGTTTGTCTATTTTTCTGAGCATACTAGGGAACCTCTGTTCACTTAAGGTTTATCTTGGTTTTAAGTTGTGTATATACTAGTGTTGGGCCGATTATCAATTTTAATAGGTTATCAATACGGGAGTTTTGAGATTCGACCTTGGTAAAGTACAATTTATTTAGTGCCACCTTCAAGTGATTATGACGTCACAAAACACGGGATGGTAGGACTAATCGACAGTAAATTGTACTTTACCCAAGTCATTCTGGGATCTCAAAACACCCGTATTGATATGTCCTTTCTGATTCCTATTATCAATTTTGAAAATCCATAATTGAAAATCGCTAATTAAATTGGTACTCTTCGAAACAGAAAATGATAATAAGATGAGTACCTTGATTACTCAAGACTTTCGTGTAAATATTCCATATCTAAAGAAAAAAACACTGAAAAGTATAACAGCAGCAAATTTTATATCCAAAAAATTTTATTTACTAGAAACCGATTTTGTAATCAATTATTGATAGGTTTATGACTTCTGCTTACAAACTGATAATCAATTGCCCATCACTAGTATATATATACAATTTATAATGTATCATGTAGTATTTTGGGACCACTCAACTTGACTATTGTAGCATATTATGGCTTTGACTTTGATTTTTACTGCAATTTCTGAGTAGAAATTTAAAACATTTTTCTAATGCTGATTATCCTTGGAACTCTCTTTTAAGTTCCAACTCTGTCCCTGGATATTAACAAAGAAACAGGGATTTAGTTAGGCCTGGCCTGGTGCCATTCCGTTATCTATAATACGGTGTTGATTACTTTAGGAAGCCCTGTCTTCAGCCGAGACTGGAGCTGTCACAGACAGAATTAATCTATTGATCACATCCCTTGGGGCCAGAAACATTCTGTTACAACAATTATTTAGCAAAAATAATCCTTGACCTGTAAGTGTGTAAGACAATTACAATTTTTGCGATCATATCGAAGAAAACTTGTACACTTTCTACACCTTGGCGTACTTAAGCTACCTGGTCGTTTGTCTGACGAAGGTGACAATGTGCACATTGTACTTGTCAACAAAATGTTCCACATGAATTATTCATTGGTTGTATAACAAATTATTACATAAGTAAAATTTGTTGGACTTTGTGAAACATCTAAATACGAAATTTGGTTGGTTTTTAACTTTTATCAAGCATTGATGTCAATGTTTTTTAATTTCATGACTCAATGACATTAAAAAATATTGACATCAGTGCTTATAATTAATTTTCCAAACTATTTGATTAAAATAAAATATTTCATTTACTTGTCATTTCTACTGTAGAAACTAACCAAGGCAAAGTGATAACTGACACCCACAACATGACTATTATGACGTCACTTATGTTGACATCAACTGATCACTGTCAAAATGGCTGTTCCATCTTGTGGATTAAATCGTCGTTGATAAACAGTTTGCTTGGTCTAGCTTAAACAATTTTCATGCAGAAACCCTAAAATGAGTTTATAATGTAAATATAAGCATTAAACTATCTTCTGAGTGCGCATTATGAAGATTGTCCGCAAAGCTCTGTCATCTATATAGACCATAGATGCCATTGGAATATAGATTAATGGTTAAATACATTTACAAATATGATTCCATCGATTTTCCAAGGGATTTATTTTTCCAAATCAATACACAACATTAAAGTTTCTATTGTGATATCACGATAACGTCAGGATTGAAGTTACCCACTAACAGACAACCACATCTACAATGAGCCATGACAATCAAGAGACATCTATACAAGCCAATACAGGTTTCATTTTGGTGCAGATTTCAGTCAAAGTTCACCCAAAGGGTTACTGCCATTCTCAGACTTTTTTTCAAATTGTAGTTTATAAAAAAAAAAAAATGAAAAAAGGGATTTTGCCAATCAGAATGCCATATTTAGTATGAAAACAAAGAAAATTAATTATTCAGCGATGAACATGATGTGAATGTGATGAGTATCTACAGTTTTGTAAGGTCACAATGGAAACCTCCAGAATGTAGTCGGTATATGTGTACTCATCTGGTAGTGACAGAATCAATGATTTAGGTACGTAAACGCTGAAGTCTTTCTGACATTTATAATGTAACAGCTGAAGATGACAGATGTTCACATCGTACTAGTTATAGAAATGTCACATATGAAATCTCCACAGGTTGTGTAACATAAGCATTACATATACAATACTTTCCAACTTTAAATATACAGAATGTATTCAGTACATATACATACTCATTTTGTATTGACTGAATCTGTAACAAGATCATCTGCATGACTTCATCTCTAATAAGCTTTTGACTATGTGTTGAAAATTCTCAGTTGATAGAAAAATCATTTTGGTTATTCAGTATAGCTTATTTGTTTCTTTTCCTGGTTTCAATTTCGTGACAAGGCACGACAAGTAACATGTAAACACTTTAACAGGAACATGTGGTAGAATCATGTCTAATGTACAATGTTGAAGTAGGTATTGAACTGTAAATCAGTTAATTTATTGGTAAATAAAAATCGCAAAAATTAATCACTGCAAAACAGCGTGTAGGATATAGATACATATATACAGCAGAACTTATGACTTAAAATCGGGAAATTTAATCATGGTGAAAATGTTTGGCACGAAAATACAAAAAATAAGTTGCCATGAAAATAAGTTGGTTTTCGGGACATGTTTGTGATACTGGTATAATTGACCTAAAAACCTGTTACCGTATTCGACCTAATAAGCGCCCGGGGCGTTTAAAAAATTGAAAAAAAATATGAAAAGGTGCTAATAAGACGAAATTATTGCAAATCTAGAAAGTATTTTGTAGTTTTGGTCTTTATTTATGCATGGACAATTGAAATCAAGGCCTCAAAAAGGGGGAGGGCGCTTATAGGGACATGGGGGCTTATTGGGTCGAATATGGTAAGTGGTAAAGATGCTGAAATGACCTTTTTTGTTTAGACATTAAACAAACAAACCAAACCCATTATAATTGGTAAATATATTGGTCCAAAATTTCTTGTTCAGGTTTCAAATTACTCAGTGTCATCAGCAGGTGCCCTTTCTATATACACACACTACAGTCATGTGGCCAAATAGCCGGCAGGGTCAGACATTGTCTCTTTCAGTGTGAATCACCGTGGAGAAGGTTAATGGAACCTGTCGCCCCTACTCTCATGACTTATGTGGCTTAGTTTAAACGAATCGTGCATTCTTGGCTTCATTCAACACATCTCATTGGTAGAATGGAAATCACTCTACATGCAAAAATTGTTGGTTTTTAATTTTCATCTCAATATATGTGTCTATGATCGCAATGAAAAGTATCTAAACAACTACTGCTGGCCATTTTCTCGCTTTGAGCTCCCCTCAATGCCGTCTAAGTGCCCCTAAGTCCGAGGTACGCACCTCCTGCGCATCCCAATTCCGTTAACCTTCTCCACGGTGTTAATGTCTAACAATGGTTTGTTTGGTTAAGGATTGGTTAAGTATCCTAATAACAGCCAGGGTGATATTAGGATTGGTTTGGTATCCTAATAACAGCCAGGGTGATATTAGGATTGGTTTAGTATACTAATAACAGCCAGGGTGATATTAGGATTGGTTTGGTATCCTAATAACAGCCAGGGTGATATTAGGATTGGTTTGGTATCCTAATAACAGCCAGGGTGATATAAGGATTGGTTTAGTATCCTAATAACAGCCAGGGTGATATTAGGATTGGTTTAGTATCCTAATAACAGCCAGGGTGTATATTAGGATTGGTTTAGGTATCCTAATAACAGCCAGGGTGATATTAGGATTGGTTTGGTATCCTAATAACAGCCAGGGTGATATTAGGATTGGTTAAGTATCCTAATAACAGCCAGGGTGATATTAGGATTGGTTAAGTATCCTAATAACAGCCAGGGTGATATTAGGATTGGTTTAGTATCCTAATAACAGCCAGGGTGATATTAGGATTGGTTTAGTATCCTAATAACAGCCAGGGTGATATTAGGATTGGTTAAGTATCCTAATAACAGCCAGGGTGATATTAGGATTGGTTTAGTATCCTAATAACAGCCAAGGTGATATTAGGATTGGTTTGGTATCCTAATAACAGCCAGGGTGATATTAGGATTGGTTTAGTATCCT
This sequence comes from Argopecten irradians, assembly GCF_041381155.1. Classification (NCBI taxonomy): domain Eukaryota; kingdom Metazoa; phylum Mollusca; class Bivalvia; order Pectinida; family Pectinidae; genus Argopecten; species Argopecten irradians. Next base: position 25,714,352 of record NC_091148.1, read on the forward strand.
AATAACAGCCAGGGTGATATTAGGATTGGTTTAGTATCCTAATAACAGCCAGGGTGATATTAGGATTGGTTAAGTATCCTAATAACAGCCAGGGTGATATTAGGATTGGTTTAGTATCCTAATAACAGCCAGGGTGATATTAGGATTGGTTTAGTATCCTAATAACAGCCAGGGTGATATTAGGATTGGTTTGGTATCCTAATAACAGCCAGGGTGATATTAGGATTGGTTTGGTATCCTAATAACAGCCAGGGTGATATTAGGATTGGTTAAGTATCCTAATAACAGCCAGGGTGATATTAGGATTGGTTAAGTATCCTAATAACAGCCAGAGTGATATTAGGATTGGTTAAGTATCCTAATAACAGCCAGGGTGATATTAGGATTGGTTAGTATCCTAATAACAGCCAGGGTGATATTAGGATTGGTTTAGTATCCTAATAACAGCCAGGGTGATATTAGGATTGGTTTAGTATCCTAATAACAGCCAGGGTGATATTAGGATTGGTTAAGTATCCTAATAACAGCCAGGGTGATATTAGGATTGGTTAAGTATCCTAATAACAGCCAGGGTGATATTAGGATTGGTTTGGTATCCTAATAACAGCCAGGGTGATATTAGGATTGGTTTGGTATCCTAATAACAGCCAGGGTGATATTAGGATTGGTTTAGTATCCTAATAACAGCCAGGGTGATATTAGGATTGGTTAAGTATCCTAATAACAGCCAGGGTGATATTAGGATTGGTTAAGTATCCTAATAACAGCCAGGGTGATATTAGGATTGGTTTGGTATCCTAATAACAGCCAGGGTGATATTAGGATTGGTTTAGTATCCTAATAACAGCCAGGGTGATATTAGGATTGGTTTGGTATCCTAATAACAGCCAGGGTGATATTAGGATTGGTTTAGTATCCTAATAACAGCCAGGGTGATATTAGGATTGGTTTAGTATCCTAATAACAGCCAGGGTGATATTAGGATTGGTTTAGTATCCTAATAACAGCCAGGGTGATATTAGGATTGGTTTAGTATCCTAATAACAGCCAGGGTGATATTAGGATTGGGTTTGTATCCTATAATAACAGCCAGGGTGTAAGTAGTGATATTAATAACAGCCAGGTGATATTAGGATTGGTTAAGTATCTTAATAACAGCCAGGGTGATATTAGGATTGGTTTAGTATCCTAATAACAGCCAGGGTGATATTAGGATTGGTTTGGTATCCTAATAACAGCCAGGGTGATATTAGGATTGGTTTAGTATCCTAATAACAGCCAGGGTGATATTAGGATTGGTTTAGTATCCAAATAACAGCCAGGGTGATATTAGGATTGGTTTGGTATCCTAATAACAGCCAGGGTGATATTAGTATCCTAATAACAGCCAGGGTGATATTAGGATTGGTTAAGTATCCTAATAACAGCCAGGGTGATATTAGGATTGGTTAAGTATCCTAATAACAGCCAGGGTGATATTAGGATTGGTTTGGTATCCTAATAACAGCCAGGGTGATATTAGTATCCTAATAACAGCCAGGGTGATATTAGGATTGGTTTGGTATCCTAATAACATGCCAGGGTGATATTAGGATTGGTTTAGTATCCTAATAACAGCCAGGGTGATATTAGGATTGGTTTAGTATCCTAATAACAGCCAGGGTGATATTAGTATCCTAATAACAGCCAGGGTGATATTAGGATTGGTTTAGTATCCTAATAACAGCCAGGGTGATATTAGGATTGGTTTAGTATCCTAATAACAGCCAGGGTGATATTAGGATTGGTTTGGTATCCTTATAACAGCCAGGATGATATTAGGATTGGTTAAGTATCCTAATAACAGTCAGGGTGATATTAGGATCCTAATAACAGCCAGGGTGATATTAGGATTGGTTTAGTATCCTAATAACAGCCAGGGTGATATTAGGATCCTAATAACAGCCAGGGTGATATTAGGATTGGTTTAGTATCCTAATAACAGTCAGGGTGATATTAGGATCCTAATTACAGCCAGGGTGATATAAGGATTGGTTTAGTATCCTAATAACAGTCAAGGGTGATATTAGGATCCTCATAACAGCCAGGGTGATATTAGGATTGGTTTAGTATCCTAATAACAGCCAGGGTGATATTAGGATTGGTTTAGTATCCTAATAACAGCCAGGGTGATATTAGGATTGGTTTAGTATCCTAATAACAGCCAGGGTGATATTAGGATTGGTTAAGTATCCTAATAACAGCCAGGGTGATATTAGGTTTATCCTAATAACAGCCAGGGTGATATTAGGATTGGTTTGGTATCCTAATAACAGCCAGGGTGATATTAGGATTGGTTAAGTATCCTAATAACAGCCAGGGTGATATTAGGATTGGTTTGGTATCCTAATAACAGCCAGGGTGATATTAGGATTGGTTTGGTATCCTAATAACAGCCAGAGTGATATTAGGATTGGTAAAGTATCCTAATAACAGCCAGGGTGATATTAGGATTGGTTAAGTATCCTAATAACAGCCAGGGTGATATTAGGATTGGTTTGGTATCCTAATAACAGCCAGGGTGATATTAGGGTTGGTTGTGTATCCTAATAAACAGCCAGGGTGATATTAGGATTGGTTTGGTATCCTAATAACAGCCAGGGTGATATTAGGATTGGTTTGGTATCCTAATAACAGCCAGGGTGATATAAGGATTGGTTTAGTATCCTAATAACAGCCAGGGTGATATTAGGATTGGTTAAGTATCCTAATAACAGCCAGGGTGATAGGATTGGTTTAGTATCCTAATAACAGCCAGGGTGATATTAGGATTGGTTTGGTATCCTTATAACAGCCAGGATGATATTAGGATTGGTTAAGTATCCTAATAACAGTCAGGGTGATATTAGGATCCTAATACAGCCAGGTGATATTAGGATTGGTTTAGTATCCTAATAACAGCCAGGGTGATATTAGTATCCTAATAACAGCCAGGGTGATATAAGGATTGGTTTAGTATCCTAATAACAGTCAGGGTGATATTAGGATCCTAATAACAGCCAGGGTGATATAAGGATTGGTTTAGTATCCTAATAACAGTCAGGTGATATTAGGATCCTCATAACAGCCAGGGTGATATTAGGATTGGTTTGGTATCCTAATAACAGCCAGGGTGATATTAGGATTGGTTTAGTATCCTAATAACAGCCAGGGTGATATTAGGATTGGTTTAGTATCCTAATAACAGTCAAGGTGATATTAGGATTGGTTTGGTATCCTAATAACAGCCAGGGTGATATTAGGATTTGGTTTGGTATCCTAATAACAGCCAGGGTGATATTAGGATTGGTTGGTATCCTAATAACAGCCAGGGTGATATTAGGATTGGTTTGGTATCCTAATAACAGCCAGGGTGATATTAGGATTGGTTTAGTATCCTAATAACAGCCAGGGTGATATTAGGATTGGTTAAGTATCCTAATAACAGCCAGGGTGATATTAGGATTGGTTTGGTATCCTAATAACAGCCAGGGTGATATTAGGATTGGTTAATTTAGGTCAGAGTCTTAACAATGTCTAATACCATTAAAGAGAAGCCAGTTTCCACATTGGTTAATTGGTGGAGGATATTCAGAGAACAATGTTGATCAGATATCCACCATATATATATTAAAGTGTCAGAAAATACCCATATATATTATTCCTTATTAGGGCTATATATGATGAATTTGGGTGGAGGAAATCTGGAGTTTACTTTGGAGTAAAACCACCAACTTGTCAGAACATTATGTACCTGGTAACTTTCCACATGGCTCTGAAAATTAGGAACTCAGAGGTGGATGATTAGTCGTTACAGCAATCTAATGATATAGCTCCAGTTTAATATAATAGAAGCAAATATATTTATTCTCTAAATATGTCGTTTTAAATATGTCGTTAGGTGATACAGTAGACTTACTAACCTCACAGAAATAAACAGATACCAATACCCTTAAATGCTCAGTGGTGTGCCAATTTGTTAAAACATTCATTTAGATGCCATAGACATGAGATATAAATTATAACTTTGTAATTTTAAAGTTGAAAAAATAAAAATATCTGAAATCAAAATTTATGACCTATGTTTATCTAGTAAATTAAACATTTAAAGAAGCTTTTTCCTCAATGGGATCATTTTAGCATACATGTATAACATTGTTTTTAACTGTTGGCATACTTCAGAGGTCCTTTTACTAAAGGAAAGTATTCTAATGGCTAGAACGAATATACGTATCCGACCTACTGTACCTTTCGGCCGGGTACGAAATGTTCCCTATATATCGTAGTGGAGCACTGCCTCAGACAATCACTCAGGCACAATTTTCTATACTTTGTTGTAGGTTTTCAACTATTGTAAGCGTATACATGCATTTACATATTACTTTTGTGCAAAAGAAACATAACGACCAATCTTAATATCTACTTTACCACTATTAAGATGTCAAATTCACAATTTTTAGACTTTCCGTATAATTTTCATTCGAAAAGACCATCATATTTATATGTGAAAAGAATAATGTCTCGCTGTGAATTTGATATTTTATAAGGTTCAGTTTTATTGCTTTGTAGGTAAGTTATATAAAACAAGTAAGTTAAAATGCATACTGACGTTTTAATAGTGCTTTGCACAAACATGTCTGCTCCATTAGCAGTACTAGTCACCAATTGTAGGTCTAAAGACGACACCGTTATCTGTCTTAAAGTCTTTTGAGCTACAATATTGCAGCTATCTAATGGCAATCTCCTCCTTCCCTACCTAATCTCATCAATAATTCTCTTTTACTTTCAGTCGTGGCTCGTGTCCAAGGAGATCGGTGTAAAGAGGTTGGCATTATTGATGTGGGAGCCAAGCGAAGCTTTAGCTACATCGACAGGAAAATTAATTGAAACAATGTTGATTAAAATTACTGGCCTCGACATTTATCGGCAAGCAGAGGATGATTATCAGGCTAAGAGGAAACGTAGCGAGCCATGTCGGCGACCGAAACTGGAGTTAGGTTAGTTACCATAGATACCTAACCATACAACTAAAGTTTAAGCTAGAAACTGGAGATATGTTAGTGTCCATAGATACATAGCCATGCAAACAAAGTGTAAGTTAGAATCAAGAGATATGTTAGTTTCCATAGATACATAGCCATGCAAACAAAGTGTAAGTTAGAAACAGGAGATATGTTAGTTTTGATAGATACATAGCCATGCAAACAAAGTGTAAGTTAGAAACAGGAAATATGTTAGTTTCCATAGATACATAGCCATGCAAACAAAGTGTAAGTTAGAAAAAGGAAATATGTTAGTTTCCATAGATACATAGCCATGCAACCAAAGTGTAAGTTAGAAACAGGTGATATGTTAGTTTCCATAGATACATAGTCATGCAAAGTGTAAGTTAGAAACAAAGTGTTAGTTTTAGAAACAGGAAATATGTTAGATTGTTAGTTTCCATAGATACATAGCCATGCAAACTAAGTGTAAGTTAGAAACAGGAGATATGTTAGTTTCCATAGATACATAGCCATGCAAACAAAGTGTAAGTTAGAAACAGGAGATATGTTAGTTTCCATAGATACATAGCCATGCAAACAAAGTGTAAGTTAGAAACAGGAGATATGTTAGTTTCCATAGATACATAGCCATGCAAACAAAGTGTAAGTTAGAATCAGGAGATATGTTTAGTTTCCATAGATACTTAACCATGCAAACAAATGTGAAAACTTATAAGTTAGAATCAGGAGATATGTTAGTTTCCATAGATACATAGCCATGCAAACAAAAAAGTGTAAGTTAGAAACAGGAGAGATATGTTAGTTTCCATAGATACATAGCCATGCAAACAAAGTGTAAGTTAGAAACAGGAGATATGTTAGTTTCCATAGATACATAGCCATGCAAACAAAGTGTAAGTTAGAAACAGGAAATATGTTAGTTTCCATAGATACATAGCCATGCAAACAAAGTGTAAGTTAGAAACAGGAGATATGTTAAGGTTTCCATAGATACATAAGCCATGCAAACAAAATGTAAGTTAGAAACAGGAAGATATGTTAGTTTTCCATAGATACATAAGCCATGCAAACAAAGTGTAAGTTAGAAAACAGGAGATATGTTAGTTTCCTATAGATACATAGACCATGCAAAACAAAGTGTAAGTTAGAAACAGGAGATATGTTTAGTTTCCATAGATTACTAGCCATGCAAAAAGTGTAAGTATAGAAAAGGAGATATGTTAGTTTCCATAGATACATAGCCATGCTAAACAAAGTGTAAGTTAGAAACAGGAGATATGTTGGTTTCCATAGATACATAGCCATGCAAACAAAGTGTAAGTTAGAAACAGGAGATATGTTAGTTTCCATAGATACATAACCATGCAAACAAAGTGTAAGTTAGAAACAGGAGATATGTTAGTTTCCATAGATACATAGCCATGCAAACAAAGTGTAAGTTAGAAAACAGGAGATATGTTAGTTTCCATAGAGATACATAGCCATGCAAACAAAGTGGTAAGTTAGAAACAGGAGATATGTTAGTTTCCATAGATACATAGCCATGCAAACAAAGTGTAAGTTAGAAACAGGAGATATGTTAGTTTCCATAGATACATAGCCATGCAAACAAAGTGTAAGTTAGAAACAGGAGATATGTTAGTTTCCATAGATACATAGCCATGCAAACAAAGTGTAAGTTAGAAACAGGAGATATGTTAGTTTCCATAGATACATAACCATGCAAACAAAGTGTAAGTTAGAAACAGGAGATATGTTAGTTTCCATAGATACATAACCATGCAAACAAAGTGTAAGTTAGAAACAGGAGATATGTTAGTTTCCATAGATACATAGCCATGCAAACAAAGTGTAAGTTAGAAACAGGAGATATGTTAGTTTCCATAGATACATAACCATGCAAACAAAGTGTAAGTTAGAAACAGGAGATATGTGTGTTTTCCATAAGATACATAGCCATGCAAACAAAGTTGTAAAGTTAGAAACAGGAGATATAGTTAGTTTCCATAGAAACATAGCCATGCAAACAAAGTGTAAGTTAGAAACAGGAGATATGTTAGTTTCCATAGATACACATGCAAACAAAGTGTAAGTTAAGAAACAGTGATATAAGTTTCCATAGAAAACATAGCCATGCAAACAAAATGTAAGTTAGAAACAGGAGATATGTTAGTTTCCATAATACATAGCCATGCAAAAAAAGTGTAAGTTAGAAACAGGAAGATATGTGTGTTTCCATAGATACATTCCATGCAAACAAATTGAAAGAGTTAGAAACAGGAGATATGCTGTTTAGTTTCCATAGATACAAAAACCATAACCATGCAAACAAAGTGTAAGTTAGAAACAGGAGATATGTTAGTTTCCATAGGATACAGTAGTCATGCAAACAAAGTGTAGAAACAGGTAAGTTAGAATCAGGTGATCATGTGTGTTTACCATAGATACATAGCCATGCAAAACAAAGTGTTTTGAAGTTTAATTGAATTTATATGTAATCAACTATATAGACAACTTCATATTGTTAGTTTTCCATTTTTTCCCTATGAGAGCTCAAGCATTTAATTAATTATTTTGTCTCCCTACTGTTCGTTCTGTAGATTTGACTATTAATTTTCTCGTGTTTAAGATTTTACCTAGAGGTTATGCATATCAAACCTTTTTGTCCCGCTATATGTGGAGTTTTCCCCTGTGCCATATCTACAGCTTATGTTGATTTGATGTAGATGACACCCAGAGAGAGTAACCTGCAGGATAACCTCCACAGCTGCTGATAAAGATGCTTCAGAACTACAAAGTGTCAGGGGAAGGCAGAGACGCAGCCATGGAACTTCTCATCAAAAAACATGCTCCGTAAAAACGGCCTTCAGTGGACCAGAGATTTCCTGGAAACAGATGGTACAGTGTTTAATTGAAACCTTCTGTATGCAAAAATTAATATTTCCTGGCAAACAGTTGTTTGCTTATCAAAACTGTTTGCAGTTTGAAACAGTTTTTTTCAATCATTACTCACCTGCAAGGGCAAGTAGGTTTATGATTTGACATAACAAAATATAACAGCTAAGACTTGAAGTAATACATTGTAAAAATTGTTTTATTGGGACCCAGAAATTGCCACTAAAAATAAATATTTTGATACGTGAGCAATATACACTTTTTATGACAATTTTCAATCATTACTCACCTGCAAGGGCAGGTAGGTTTATGATTTGACATATCAAAATATAACAGCTAAGACTTGAAGTAATACATTGTAAAAATTGTTTTATTGGGACCCAGAAATCTGCCAGTAAAAATAAATATTTTGATACATGAGCAATATACACTTTTTATTGATGTTATGGGCGGAATTCTTGACGGTAAACTATAACCAATCAAGAGAATTAACTTTCATGAATTCTATGGAATATACAAGGGCAAATTAGTTAGAGTAAATATTCAGCACTTAAAACAACAATGCTTGTGTGTTTCAATTTACTTAGCGTTTCAAGATTTACTTATTGATTTATATAGATACAAATTATAAAAAAACAAAAAAAAAAAAAAAAAAAAAAAAAAAAAAAAAATAAAAAATTTTAACAATAAATGATAAGAAAACAGCCAATGACATTAAAGGCAATCTTTATAAAAACAAAAAAAAATTAAAAAAAAAAAAAAAACAATCAATGTGATAATTTATGATTTTGAGGTGAATGTTGTTAATTGTTTGGTTCCAGGTGTTGAGGGATTGTTAGCTGTTGCTGGGGCGATCAAACAGCACGAAACCTTACCAGTGACAGAGAACTCTAAAATGCACGCATGTGTGGCACTATCCAATATATATGATGACCTTGTTAGTGACCAAAAGAGGCCGATAAGTTTTTAAAGCGAAATGCAGCGAATATTTCAGTCAAGTAAGTATTTTCATTATGTTTAAACCTAGACATATTGAATGCTGTTTTACTTAATAATCTCCCCCTTAAATCCGATCATCCTCTCTTTGGAAATTGTTTGATTGAATTATCTCCCTTCTTAATTCGATCAATCTCTCTTTGAAAATTGTTTGATTAAATTATCTCCCCTTAAAAATCTGATCATCTCCTTTTAATTGTTTGAATTAATTTATCTCCTCCTTAATTACAGCTCTTCTCTCTTTGAAATTGTTTGATTGAAATAACCCCACTTAAACTGGATCGTCTCTCTTTGAAATTGTTTGATTTAAAGGATCGCACCTTAAACCCGGATCGTCCTCTCTTTGATATTATTTGTTTGAATTATCTCCCTTAAAACCTGATCATCTCTCTTTGAAATTGTTCGAAGTTGTATTTATCTCTCCTTTATTTTTTTTTTTTTTTTTATTTTTTAACCTGATCATCTAACCTTTGAATTGTTTTGATTGAATTATCTCCCTTTTAAATCCTGATCATCTCTATTTGAGAAAATTGTTTGAATGAATTAATCCCTTTTAAACCTGAATCATCTCTTTGATTATATTTTAATTGAATTATCTCCCCTTTAACCCCGATCATCTCTCTTTGAAATTGTTTGATTGAATGATCTCCCCTTTAACCTGATCATCTCTCTTTGAAATTATTTGATTGAATGATCTCCCCTTTAACCTGATCATCTCTCTTTGAAATTGTGCTATTGAATTATCTCCCTTAAAACCTGATCATCTCTCTTTGAAATTGTTTGATTGAATGATCTTCCCCTTTAACCTGATCATCTCTCTCTGAAATTGTTTGATTTGAATGAATCTCCCTTTACAAGATCATCTCCTCTTTGAAATTGTGCTATTGAATTATCTCCCCTTTAACCTGATCATCTCTCTTTGAAATTGTTCGATTGAATTATCTCCCTTTTTAACCTGATCATCTCTCTTTGAAATTGTTTGATTGAATTATCTCCCTTTTAAACCTGATCATCTCTCTTTGAAATTGTTTGATTGAATTATCTCCCCCCCTCCTTTTTGAACATAATATTTTCTTCTTGCATTTTCTTTTTTTGAATTATCACCCATTTAACCCGATCATCTCTCTTTTGAAATTATTTGATTGATATTGATCTCCCCATTTTACATGTTCATATGCTCTTTGAAATGTGCTATTGAATTTAACTCCCCTTTTTAACCCTGATCATCTCTCTTGAATTGTTTGATCTACCTTTTTAATCCCTGATCATATCTCTTTGAAATTGTTTTGATTGGAATATATCACCTTTAACATGATCAATCTCTCTTTGAAATTATTTGTTTGAATGATCCCCCTTTAACCTGATCATCTCTCTTTGAAATTGTGCTATTGAATTATCTCCCTTTAAAACCTGATCATCTCTCTTTGAAATTGTTTGATTGAATGATCTCCCCTTTAACCTGATCATATCTACTTTGAAATTGTTTGGATTGAATGTTCTCCCCTTTTAACCTGATTCTATCTCTCTTTGAAATTATTTGATTGTAATGATCTCCCTTTAACCTTGATCATCTCTCTTTGGAAATTGTAGCTATTGATTTATCTCCTTAAACCCGATCGTCTTCTCGTTTGAATATTGGTTGATTGAAGGTCTCCCCTTTACCTGGTCATCTCTCTTTGAAATTATTTGACTGAATGATCTCCCCTTTAAACCTGATCATACTCTCTTTGAAATTGTTTCATTGAATTATCTCCTGTTAAACCTGGATCATCTCTTCTTTGATTTTTTTTGATTGAATGATCTCCTCCTTTAAACCGATCATCTCCTCTTTGTTATTATTGTTGAGAATTATCTCCCTTAAAACCTGATGATCTCTCTTTGAAATTGTGCGATTGATTTATCTCCATTATTTTAACCTTATCATCTCTTCTTGATTTTTTTGTTTGAATGATCTCGTCCTTCTAACCCAGATCATCTCTCTTTTGATATTATTTGTTTGGTATTATCTCCCTTATAACAGATCACAACTGAATTCCCCCACCCATATCATTATTACATAACCCAAATACCATTTTCTCCCCATCTCCCACACATCATCATCCTCTCACATCATTTATCTATTTGAAATTGTTTGTTTGAATGATCTACTTTAGACCTGATAATCTATCTTTGAATTTGAAATTGTTTGATTGTAATTATCCTCCCCTTTAACTGTCTTCTCATCTTTGAAAATTATTTGATTGAATGATCTCCCCTTTACCTGATCATCTTCTTTGAATTTGTGCTATTGAATTATCTCACCTTTTAACCTGATCATCTCTCTTTGAATTTGTGCTATTGAATGATCTCCCCTTTAACATGTTCATCTCTCTATGCAATATTGTTTGATTGAATTCATCTCCCTGTTAAACTGATCATCTCTTCTTGATTTTTTTTGATTGATTGATCTCTCCTTTAACCCGCATCATCACTCTTTGATACTTATTGTTTGAATTATCTACCTTAAAAAACCTGATCATCTCTCTCTGAAATTGTTCGATTGAGATTATCTCCCTTTTACCTGATCATCTCTCTTTGATATTATTGTTTGAATTATCTCCTTAAAACCTGATCATCTCTCTATGAAATTGTGCTATTGAATTATCTCCTTTGTAACCTGTTCATCTCTTCTTGATCTTTTTGATTGAAGGATCTCGTCCTTTAACCCGATATCTCTCTTTGATATTATTTGTTTGAATTTTTCCCTTTAACAACCTGTGGATCATCTCTCCTTTGGGAATTGTTGATTGAATGATCTCCCCTTTAACATGATCATCTTCTTTGAAATTGTTGATTGATATTATTCCCCTTTAACCTGATCATCTCTCCTTTGATATTTTTGATTGAATGATCTACCCCTTTCTGATATCTTTCTTTGATAATTGTGCTATTGAATTATCTCCCTTTTTAACCTGATCATTCTCTTTGAAATTGTGCTATTGAATGTTCTCCCCTTTTGATTTGAAATTGGTTTGATTTAATTATTCCTGATAAACCTGTTCATTCTTCTTGATTTTTTTTTGATTGAAGAGCTCTACTTTAACCCGTTCATCTCTCTTTGATATTATTTGTACTATTGGATTTATCTCCCTTAAAACTCGTATACTCTTTTAAATTGTTTGATTGAATTATATCCCCTTAAACCTGATCGTCTCTCTTTGAAATTTTTTTGATTTAATGATCTCCCCTTAAACCGATCGTCTCTCTTTGATATTATTTTGTTTGAATTATCTCCCTTAAAATGATCATCTCTCTTTAAAATTGTTTCGATTGAATTATCTCCCTTTAAAACCTGATCATCTCTCTTTGAAATTGTTTGATTGAATTATCTCCCTTTTAAACCTGATCATCTCTTCTTGATTTTTTTATTTATTGAATTATCTCCCCTTTAACCTGATCATCTCTCTTTGAAATTATTTGATTGAATGATCTCCCCTTTAACCTGATCATCTCTCTTTGAAATTGTGCGATTGAATTATCTCCCTTTTTAACCTGATCATCTCTCTTTGAAATTGTTTGATTGAATTAGCTCCTGTTTTAAACTAAAATTTTATCACTCTAAGTACAGTGCTTATTCATATTTGTAATAACCTGATTATCTCCCATGATACGGTTTTTGCAAGAAAAATTCCTTAAATACCTAAACTGTACCTTTATTTGTTTTCAGAGACTTGTTCAGTGATGAAATATTTGAATCTAAGATTGAAGCCCTTAAAGCTATATCAACATTACTGCAGGTAATTTGGGCATTTTGTTATTTAGACATTCAACTGTTTTTACTTGCACAGATTAATTAGGTGATATGATAAATAAACACAAATACTCACACCCTTTCCTTTGAGTTTTGAGTGCTAATTGCCAGTATGTTAATGGAAACTACTTGATATATTTTATCTACTTACATAATTACAATGATTAAGAATACACTGTATCTTTTAACATACCGATAACATGAAGGAGGGAATCCATCTAGCAGGACAGTTATAAGACTTGTTTCTTGAAAGTTTTGTTTCTTGAAAATATGAAATACTTGTTTCTTGAAAATATGAAATACTCTGTTTCTTGAAAATATGAAATACTCTGTTTCTTGAAAATATGAAATACTCTGTTTCTTGATTAAGAGAGTTATGTCCATAGCTTATGATGAGAGTCGTGTCCCTTTTGTGTGAGAGAGTTATGTCCCTTGATGAAGAGAATTGTGTCCCTTGATTATGATTATATGTGATATTTTTACCACCAGGGTCCGTATGAGGTTGGCAGTATGATACTGGGGTTTGATGGTGTGACAAAGATCATGTTTGCCTTGGCAGAAAGTAGCAACGTTCTCCATCAGGTAAGTGTTTTATATCAGGAAAGATTCAATGCCAAATTATACTTACAAGAGAGTATGATTTTAAACATATTTTTATTGTCGTAAATTATTGACAACAGGGATTGGACACAAGTTTTGCCAACTTAGTAACGTCCTCTCCCGAATACATAATATGAATATATACATAATGGACAGCAATGAAGACAATACATATACATAATATGAATCAAAATTTTCTATTTTAAGAATGAAGGAGAAAAGGGAAATATAGAGGAGTATAGGAGAGGAGAATAGTTATTTATTAAGTTATAATAGTTTATAAGTTATAATTATTTGTAAAAGTGATAATTGTATACATAGTTATCTGACTGGCTAGGAAACACCGATCGGTTACTTCCTTAAAATGTTGTCCATTATACACATTCCATAGGACACATTGCAATGAAGATCCACTCGAAGCCAGTCCTTTCCTTGAAAATCTTTCAACTACACCAGCCAGCAGATACAACTAATTTATACTGTTGACATATGTATAACATGTAATCTATTAATCAACTAAGATACGGGGTAGATATAGGAAATGGGGGTAGGATGCTCATAATGTCAAAACCTGCCAGTACTATCAATATAAATTTGGACTGCCTTTGCAATATTAAGGTTAGCATCATTTTCTAAAACTGCATCTCCTCTTAGTAATGTATCTAATGTGATGTCACCGGGGTACCAATGAAGATCGTTTAATAATGTCTGTCGTATAATGTGATATTTTGGGCATGTAAGGAAAAAGTGATAAGATCTTCGCACGTGAATCCACACTCACATCGTGCTGAAGGCAAAAGATTGGATCTGAAAAGATTGTAATTTAAAGTGTAGAGTGTAAAGAGAGTGTGATATAAAAGTTGAACCTCACTAGTTCCAAGGCTTCTTGCTTGAATGTAAATGCTTGAACATTAAAAACTAAAATTAAAGTTTGTAAAAGATGTAATACTTTCTTTTTTTTGTAACTTTAAAGATGATCCACCGCTGACAGAGCATAAATGATATTCATCATTTGAACAATAATTGGTGTTTAATCGTGTATATATATATACCTAATTAATATAAAAAATAATATAAATTAACTTATTTTGCCTTTGGTGCATGGGCAATCAGTACTTCATTCCATATAGGATATAGTGCCACAGAATTTTTTTTTGGATGCAATTAATTATTTTTCATATTTCAAACTTAAGTAAAATTGGAAGCTCAAACTTTTCAATGGTGGTAATGGTGTAAAGTAAGTAACTTTTGTAACTTAAGAAAAATACTAAATCGTCTGCTCCTGTTTTTGATAGTGAAAAAATACTATTTTTCAGCAGTGGAGCATCTTTAATCTTTTTATCTAAAAATACAAAGTGTGAAATTGTTATTGACAGCAAATTGCAGTGGAAGCTATCGTCCACTCGGCCCAGAAACAGAAGCGGTGTAACAGTCTCCTAGCCGGGGCAGTCCCCATCCTGAAGAAACTTTACCAGACGGCGGAGGACTCCATCAAAGTTCGCGCGCTAGTGGTGAGTGAAGAGGCAGTGGGAAATTCTAAATTCAATAGCATTTGATTTTGTTTGGTCAAAGTTTTAACATATTTATCGTCAATTATAGTTTTATAAGCCCCGGAACTCTTCATACTGTTACCATAATCACCATGCTTGTTTGTTAACACATATATTTTATTTGGCGTAAGTTTAAATGTATTCTGCTATTTCATAGGGTTTGTGTAAACTCGGGACATCAGGAGGTTCGGATGCCAGCAATAAGCCTATGGCCGAAGGCTCAACACTTGCTATGGCCAAGTCTTGCAGAAGGTATGATTTTCAAACCTAGGCTACTCCTTATAATAAGTACTTAGAAAAGTTCAGATAAATGTGTTTCGTACAATCAAAAAAAAAGAAAGAAAAAAAAAATGGAATTCTATTTGTAGACATTTTCATAGCAATCAAGAAGAGACCATCACAGGAGAAAGATGGCGGGTTCAGCTAGTATGTATTAGGTAGTCAGTCTACCTCTCAGTAAGTCAGATTTCCGGATCCTCCATGAACCTGCCTGTTGAAATTGTCACTTCTTAATCATAATTAACTCTCATTTTTCAATGCCCTGCTTATCCTAAGAGTATCCAGGACTAACTATTTCAAGCGGGACCCTGTTTGTTGACTCTATCTCCATTGATATATTTTGATTGCAGGTTTTTAAACAACCCGTCTAAGGATGTAGATCTGCGACGTTGGGCCACTGAGGGTCTGGCCTTTCTAACACTAGATGCTGAAGTCAAGGAAGACCTTGTGAACGATGTCGGCGCCTTAAAGTCACTTGTTGATGTCACAGCGGTAAGTCATCAACCTAGTACTGGTTTGATTGATTTAACATTTAATAACAGCCAGCCAGAGTCATTTAAGGATGTGTCGGGTAAGATGATGTAGGAAAGACCCGGAGTATGTAGAAAAAAACACTGACTAACCGTCAGATGTATGTAGGGATTTCCGATAAATGCAGTTTTTTTTGTGTACTGTTAGGGGGACTCCCAAAAAAAAATGATGAGAGTCCTTGTTATTCAACAGTAGGAATTTGCCAAAATGTAAAATTACAAGTCAATTAGTTATGGCAGTTGAAGCAATAAATTCGTCTCATTTGTCAAAAGCATGTACAGTTATTAAGTTACAGAAAGATATACTTCTGTACAGTATCGAAACCGTGTTTACAATATCTGCAATAAATTTTAGAGAGGGGGGGGGGGGGTAACTCTTTAAATACATCATCTACTGGAGCAAACTGCTATACCATTGGAAATTATTGACAGATGTTGAAGATAAATTTTGGTATACGCAACCCTGATAAAATGAAGTCGAGTTAAACTATATAGGGTTCTGCAATGTAGTCTCCTATTAATTAATGGAGTTATTACTAATGAAAAGGCCTTGTTAGCCCAAGCAGGGGGTTTGCCACTCTGGCGACATTTCTAGTTATGGCTGGTTATGGCAGATAGATAAATCTTTACATTTCGTATTCAAAGTTAAAATAACAATAATATGTATTTTACAGAAAGCGGAGAAGAACATCCTATACCCGGCCTCAACCGTGTTTGTCAATATCACCAACAGTTATGAACAGAAGGAGATTGTCCCTGAGATGGTGGAACTGGCTAAATACGCCAAACAACATGTACCCGAGGAGCACGAAAAGGTCAGAGGTCATATTCAAAATTATAAAAAAAAAAAAGAAAAAAAAAAAAAGACAGAAAAAAGATGAAAGATACATTTTTTTCATTCATTTGATGAATCTTTAGTTTATTGTAACTCTTGTTGTTTACATAGAGAGCATTGAATGTTACAAATTTGTCAACTGTATCACTTAAAGTGTTTAATCTACCCGGTAGATAACTTTGGTTATTACCAAAATTCTGAAGAAACACCTTCAATGGTGAAAAATTGTGTTGTAAATTCATACATTTTTCATTTATAAGCCTATAATATAAAAGTGATTTATATTTAAGTATACAATGTTGTTAACTCTTAACTGATAAACATTTGAACTACTAACATTATGATGCAAAGCGCCCAGTTGTTTCAAATTAAAAAGTTCAAGGAGTTGACTGTCCAAAGTCTAAAGATAATAGTCATGGGCCAAGGTTACTAAGTCAAAGGTCAAGGTCAAATTTAAAAAAAATTATTTTCTCATGAACATTTGCAAAAGGAAACAACATTTATAATGAAGCAGAGTTGTTCAGAATTAAACAAGAAGTCAACTCACACCAAAGTTTTGACTGACCAAAGGTAGATCATAGGGTTAATGGGCTGCATCAAAGGTTCGTGGAACATCATTTTCATTTTTGGACTTATTAACAATTTGTTATGACATAAATAAATAAAACTATTCATTGCTTTATATATTAATTAAAGTCATTATGATTACGAATCAATAATATAAAGGCTGCAATCAGTCATTTGCAAGTGCAGACACATAGCGGGGCCCCTCTTTCTGACGTGCTGTCAGTGTTCTAGTTTATAGTGTCACTTCTTAACAAAGGTCATTTTACTATATTATTTACGTAGGTTTTATAGTACTTTAATCCTAGCTAACTGCAACAAACCATTGAATATTTGATAAGTTTGGAGCTGAATATGGTTGTGATGAGAGGTAGTAACACGTAGTCAGTACAAAGTAATTACGGTTTTAAGAGGGACATACTAGGGTTGTTTGAACTGTAAGTAAATGAGTGATGGTTCTCTGGACCAAGTTCTGGTTACTTAATCCTGAATTCATCTTTCTATAAACAAATCTGTCACTTTGATAATGCTATAAATTTTGGTGATGTATTTTAGGACAAGCCAGAGTTTGTAAAGATATGAGAATAGAGTGTTGGCATATAGCAAATGTGGGCGTGGTGTCGGCGTTGGTTGCCCCTTAAGTTCAACAGAGAAGTAAAAACACTCGCGAACAGCATCTATCCAGGTGTGCCAGCAACCACCACCTATAAATGTTTGTCTTAATATTGAACTTCAATATTAGTCCTCACAAACATCATTCAGTCCTTGTGGAGCAGGTATAGATGACAGTTTGAATAAATCCTTTGTTTCTCTCTTTGTTGAGCATTTTTATTGTGTCTTTAAAGAAATGGACATAGGTCTGGGTCATCGATTCTTAAAACTGAATTTAGTTTACATTTAAGTATCTTAACTTCCAAGTGCATGAGAACAATCAACTTCTTATTTGAGATTAAAACATAAAGTTTTATGATACCTTAATCTTAGGTTGTACGCATGGAGTATAATTTTGGATTTATTATTACAGGGTGTTTTTAGCACTGGCCACTGTAGAAGAGCTGAGGGGTATTAGTGGTCGCATCAGGTGGGTGAGTTTGTTGCTGGGACTCGTATTGTTGCTTAATGGTAAGTTAACAGTGTTCCTTTAGATGTTAAACATCTGATTATGAGTGACAGTACAATGCACGACGTAACTCTCGAGTTAGTTTAGAATAGTCCTATTAACTACCATGGTGATTTTAGAAGTATCAGTAATTATATTTTCAAATTAAGGGAATCATTAGTAAGATTTAAGTTCACATGAAGGTATGACATTTGGTTCACGACAAAATCCTGCACTTATGTGTCATTCAATTCGCTTAAAATTTCAGTTCTATATAGATAAGTATATTAAATTTACCACTTCAAATACTACAATGTTACAGTTCAATTGTGCAAGGGCTATTAATATATATTGAGCTGTTTAAACTCCATTGTCTACATTCACAATCTGAACTCCTGTATTCGAGCCCAATAAGCGCCACAATGGGAGTTTTCAATTTTGAAAGAGAATAGCTATATAAGATGGAGAATCATTGCAAATCTTTATAGTTTTACGTGTAAGCTTTGGCCTTTATTTATGCCTGAGGCAATTGAAATGAAGGCCTCAAAAATGGGGATTGGGGCGTTTAGTTGGGACATTGGCGCTCTACTTGGGTCGAAAATGTGTTAGTGTCACGTTTAGTTAGGATACAGTACAGTCAAGCGCGCAGGGTCTATAAAGAGGGACAGCTGTTTGAGACATAGCAAAACTGTCATTTTATAAGACAGGTATTCCATGATAACAGAAGGTTCAGTCTAATTAGTAAATACCCCCCCACCCCCACACCAAATTGGGGTGGATGATTGTATTCCACTATATAGCCAGGTGTCATTTATGCCAGCGGTGTGCACATTAGGTTGTCATCACATAAATTTCTCAACCTAAATTGTTAACACTTCTGTAATGTGGTTCTGTAATGTGGTTCTGTAATGTGGTTCTGTAATGTGGTTCTGTAATGTGGTTCTGTAATGTGGTTCTTTAATGTGGTTCTGTAATGTGGTTCTGTAATGTGTTCTGTAATGTGGTTCTGTAATGTGGTTCTGTAATGTGGTTCTGTATGTGGTTCTGTAATGTGTGTTCTGTAATGTGGTTCTGTAATGTGGTTCTGTAATGTGTGTTCTGTAATGTGGTTCTGTAATGTGGTTCTGTAATGTGGTTCTGTAATGTGGTTCTGTAATGTGGTTCTGTAATGTGGTTCTGTAATGTGGTTCTGTAATGTGGTTCTGTAATGTGGTTCTGTAATGTGGTTCTGTAATGTGTTCTGTAATGTGTTCTGTAATGTGGTTCTGTAATGTGTGTTCTGTAATGTGGTTCTGTAATGTGATTCTGTAATGTGGTTCTGTAATGTGGTTCTGTAATATGGTTCTGTAATGTGTGTTCTGTAATGTGGTTCTGTAATGTGTTCTGTAATGTGGTTCTGTAATGTGGTTCTGTAATGTGTTCTGTAATGTGGTTCTGTAATGTGTTCTGTAAATGTGGTTCTGTAATGTGGTTCTGTCTGTAATGTGGTTCTGTAATGTGGTTCTGTAATGTGGTTCTGTAATGTGGTTCTGTAATGTGGTTCTGTAATGTGGTTCTGTAATGTGGTTCTGTAATGTGTTCTGTAATGTGGTTCTGTAATGTGGTTCTGTAATGTGTTCTGTAATGTGGTTCTGTAATGTGGTTCTGTAATGTGGTTCTGTAATGTGTTCTGTAATGTGGTTCTGTAATGTGGTTCTGTAATGTGGTTCTGTAATGTGGTTCTGTAATGTGGTTCTGTAATGTGTTCTGTAATGTGGTTCTGTAATGTGTTCTGTAATGTGTTCTGTAATGTGGTTCTGTAATGTGGTTCTGTAATGTGGTTCTGTAATGTGGTTCTGTAATGTGTTCTGTAATGTGGTGTTCTGTAATGTGGTTCTGTAATGTGGTTCTGTAATGTGGTTCTGTAATGTGGTTCTGTAATGTGGTTCTGTAATGTGGTTCTGTAATGTGTTCTGTAATGTGGTTCTGTAATGTGGTTCTGTAATGTGGTTCTGTAATGTGTTTCTGTAATGTGTTCTAATGTAATGTGGTTCTGTAATGTGGTTCTGTAATGTGTTCTGTGGTTGTATGGTTCTGTAATGTGGTTCTGTAATGTGGTTCTGTAATGTGGTTCTGTAATGTGGTTCTGTAATGTTCTGTAATGTGTTCTGTAATGTATGGTTCTGTAATGTGGTTCTGTAATGTGTTTCTCTAATGTAGTTCTGTAATGTGGTTCTGTTCTGTAATGTGGTTCTGTAATGTGGTTCTGTTCTGTAATGTGGTTCTGTAATGTGGTTCTGTAATGTAGTTCTGTAATGTGGTTCTGTAATGTGGTTCTGTTCTGTAATGTGGTTCTGTAATGTGGTTCTGTTCTGTAATGTGGTTCTGTAATGTGGTTCTGTTCTGTAATGTGGTTCTGTAATGTGGTTCTCTAATGTGGTTCTGTAATGTGGTTCTGTTCTGTAATGTGGTTCTGTAATGTGGTTCTGTAATGTAGTTCTGTAATGTGGTTCTGTTCTGTAATGTGGTTCTGTAATGTGGTTCTGTAATGTAGTTCTGTAATGTGGTTCTGTAATGTGGTTCTGTAATGTGATTCTGTAATGTGGTTCTGTAATGTGGTTCTGTAATGTGATTCTGTAATGTGGTTCTCTAATGTGGTTCTGTAATGTGATTCTGTAATGTGATTCTGTAATGTGGTTCTGTAATGTGGTTCTGTAATGTGGTTCTGTAATGTGGTTCTGTAATGTGGTTCTGTAATGTGGTTCTGTAATGTGGTTCTGTAATGTGGTTCTGTAATGTGGTTCTGTAATGTGGTTCTGTAATGTGGTTCTGTAATGTAGTTCTGTAATGTGGTTCTGTAATGTGGTTCTGTAATGTGATTCTGTAATGTGGTTCTGTAATGTGGTTCTGTAATGTGGTTCTGTAATGTGGTTCTGTAATGTGGTTCTGTAATGTGGTTCTGTAATGTGGTTCTGTAATGTAGTTCTGTAATGTGGTTCTGTAATGTGATTCTGTAATGTGGTTCTATAATGTAGTTCTGTAATGTGGTTCTGTAATGTGGTTCTGTAATGTGCTTCTATAATGTGGTTCTATAATGTAGTTCTGTAATGTGGTTCTGTAATGTGGTTCTATAATGTAGTTCTGTAATGTGGTTCTGTAATGTAGTTCTGTAATGTGGTTCTGTAATGTGGTTCTATAATGTAGTTCTGTAATGTGGTTCTGTAATGTGGTTCTGTAATGTGTTCTGTAATGTGGTTCTGTAATGTGGTTCTGTAATGTGGTTCTGTAATGTGGTTCTGTAATGTGGTTCTGTAATGTGTTCTGTAATGTGGTTCTGTAATGTGTTTCTGTAATGTGGTTCTGTAATGTGGTTCTGTAATGTGGTTCTGTAATGTGGTTCTGTAATGTGGTTCTGTAATGTGGTTCTGTAATGTGATTCTGTAATGTGTTTCTGTAATGTGGTTCTGTAATGTGGTTGTTCTGTAATGTAGTTCTGTAATGTGGTTCTGTAATGTGGTTCTGAAATGTGGTTCTGTAATGTGGTTCTGTAATGTGTTCTGTAATGTGGTTCTGTAATGTGGTTCTGTAATGTGGTTCTGTAATGTGGTTCTGTAATGTGGTTCTGTAATGTGGTTCTGTAATGTGGTTCTGTAATGTGTTCTGTAATGTGGTTCTGTAATGTGGTTCTGTAATGTGGTTCTGTAATGTGGTTCTGTAATGTGGTTCTGTAATGTGGTTCTGTAATGTGGTTCTGTAATGTGGTTCTGTAATGTATGTTCTGTAATGTGGTTCTGTAATGTGGTTCTGTAATGTGGTTCTGTAATGTAGTTCTGTAATGTGGTTCTGTAATGTGGTTCTGTAATGTGTTCTGTAATGTGGTTCTGTAATGTGGTTCTGTAATGTGGTTCTGTAATGTGGTTCTGTAATGTGGTTCTGTAATGTGTTCTGTAATGTGGTTCTGTAATGTGGTTCTGTAATGTGGTTCTGTAATGTGTTCTGTAATGTGGTTCTGTAATGTGTTCTGTAATGTGGTTCTGTAATGTAGTTCTGTAATGTGGTTCTGTAATGTGGTTCTATAATGTAGTTCTGTAATGTGGTTCTGTAATGTGGTTCTGTAATGTGGTTCTGTAATGTGGTTCTATAATGTGGTTCTGTAATGTGGTTCTGTAATGTGGTTCTGTAATGTGGTTCTGTAATGTGGTTCTGTAATGTAGTTCTGTAATGTGGTTCTGTAATGTGATTCTGTAATGTGGTTCTGTAATGTGGTTCTGTAATGTGGTTCTGTAATGTGGTTCTGTAATGTGGTTCTGTAATGTGGTTCTGTAATGTGGTTCTGTAATGTAGTTCTGTAATGTGGTTCTGTAATGTGGTTCTGTAATGTGGTTCTGTAATGTGTTCTGTAATGTGGTTCTGTAATGTGTTCTGTAATTGTTCTGTAATGTGGTTCTGTAATGTGTTCTGTAATGTGGTTCTGTAATGTGGTTCTGTAATGTGGTTCTGTAATGTGGTTCTGTAATGTGGTTCTGTAATGTGGTTCTGTAATGTGGTTCTGTAATGTGGTTCTGTAATGTGGTTCTGTAATGTAGTTCTGTAATGTGGTTCTGTAATGTGTTCTGTAATGTGGTTCTGTAATGTGGTTCTGTAATGTGGTTCTGTAATGTGGTTCTGTAATGTGGTTCTGTAATGTGGTTCTGTAATGTGGTTCTGTAATGTGGTTCTATAATGTAGTTCTGTAATGTGGTTCTGTAATGTGGTTCTGTAATGTGGTTCTGTAATGTGGTTCTGTAATGTGTTCTGTGTAATGTGGTTCTGTAATGTGGTTCTGTGTTGTGGTTCTGTAATGTGGTTCTGTAATGTAGTTCTGTAATGTTTCTGTAATGTGGTTCTGTAATGTGGTTCTGTAATGTGGTTCTGTAATGTGGTTCTGTAATGTGGTTCTGTAATGTGGTTCTGTAATGTGGTTCTGTAATGTGGTTCTGTAATGTAGTTCTGTAATGTGGTTCTGTAATGTGGTTCTGTAATGTGGTTCTGTAATGTGTTCTGTTCTGTAATGTGGTTCTGTAATGTGGTTCTGTTCTGTGTGATTGGTTCTGTAATGTGGTTCTGTAATGTGGTTTCTGTAATGTGGTTCTGTAATGTGGTTCTGTAATGTATTCTGTAATGTGGTTCTGTAATGTGGTTCTGTAATGTGGTTCTGTAATGTGGTTCTGTAATGTGGTTCTGTAATGTGGTTCTGTAATGTGGTTCTGTAATGTGGTTCTGTAATGTGGTTCTGTAATGTGGTTCTGTAATGTGTTCTGTAATGTGGTTCTGTAATGTGGTTCTGTAATGTGGTTCTGTAATGTGGTTCTGTAATGTGTTCTGTAATGTGGTTCTGTAATGTGGTTCTGTAATGTGGTTCTGTAATGTGGTTCTGTAATGTGGTTCTGTAATGTGTTCTGTGATATGGTTCTGTAATGTAGTTCTGTAATGTGGTTCTGTAATGTGATTCTGTAATGTGGTTCTATAATGTAGTTCTGTAATGTGGTTCTGTAATGTGGTTCTGTAATGTGGTTCTATAATGTAGTTCTGTAATGTGGTTCTGTAATGTGGTTCTGTAATGTGGTTCTGTAATGTGGTTCTGTAATGTAGTTCTGTAATGTGGTTCTGTAATGTGGTTCTGTAATGTGGTTCTGTAATGTGGTTCTGTAATGTGGTTCTGTAATGTGGTTCTGTAATGTGGTTCTGTAATGTGGTTCTGTAATGTGGTTCTGTAATGTGGTTCTGTAATGTGGTTCTGTAATGTAGTTCTGTAATGTGGTTCTGTAATGTGGTTCTGTAATGTGGTTCTGTAATGTGGTTCTGTAATGTGTGTTCTGTAATGTGGTTCTGTAATGTGGTTCTGTAATGTGGTTCTGTAATGTGGTTCTGTAATGTGGTTCTGTAATGTGGTTCTGTAATGTGGTTCTGTAATGTGGTTCTGTAATGTGGTTCTGTAATGTATTCTGTAATGTGGTTCTGTAATGTGGTTCTGTAATGTGTTCTGTAATGTGGTTCTGTAATGTGATTCTGTAATGTGGTTCTGTAATGTGGTTCTGTAATGTGGTTCTGTAATGTGGTTCTGTAATGTGGTTCTGTAATGTAGTTCTGTAATGTGGTTCTGTAATGTGGTTCTGTAATGTGGTTCTGTAATGTGGTTCTGTAATGTGGTTCTGTAATGTGGTTCTGTAATGTGGTTCTGTAATGTGGTTCTGTAATGTGGTTCTGTAATGTGGTTCTGTAATGTGGTTCTGTAATGTGGTTCTGTAATGTGGTTCTGTAATGTGGTTCTGTAATGTGGTTCTGTAATGTGGTTCTGTAATGTGGTTCTGTAATGTGGTTCTGTAATGTGGTTCTGTAATGTGGTTCTGTAATGTGGTTCTGTAATGTGGTTCTGTAATGTGGTTCTGTAATGTGGTTCTGTAATGTGGTTCTGTAATGTGGTTCTGTAATGTGGTTCTGTAATGTGGTTCTGTAATGCGGTTCTGTAATGTGGTTCTGTAATGTGGTTCTGTAATGTGATTCTGTAATCAGTTCATCATTATCAGGACCATTACAATCATACTTACCAATGATAACTAGTTGGATACGAGGAGGGTAATGACCTCTGTGACCTCTATTGTCTCTTTACAGGCGTTAATGGGTCTGGCCATGGATAACAACACAGACAAAGGACAACCATTGGCTGCTCAAGCCCTCGCCAAAATCACCATAACGATGAACCCAGAAACAACCTTCCCAGGACAACGGGTAAGGTGTTGATTAAGGCTTTATACTTATGATGTGGATTAATGTCTTTTTTGTTAAAAAAAAAAAAAAAAAAACAATTTAAAAAAAAAAAGTGTACTGTAAAACATGGTAATTGAAAGTATTCAAATTGTGAATTCCATTTCTTCAGTGAAAATTGTATTATCAGAAATTTTTGTGGCTAATTTGATGAAACTTTTAATCTCAGTTATCGGTATAACCTGTTTTTAGTGTTTTATCTTCAACTCTTACATCATACCAATAATGTCCATAATTTAATCAATTTTTATATAATTTATTTAAAGACAACTTTGATAAGATATCAAGTAATATTTCCACAGATGTATGAGCTAGTGAGGCCCATGCTGAATCTCCTTCACATAGACAACACAGCACTACAGAACTTTGAAGGTTTAATGGCCCTTACCAACCTCTCTTCAATCAGCGAATCACTAAGGTAAGTCAAACGTGTCCTCAATCATTGAATCACTCAGGTAAGACAAACGTGACAACACAGCACTACAGAACTTTGAGGGTCTAATGGCCCTGACCAACCTCTCTTCAATCAGTGAATCCCTAAGGTAAGTCAAACGTGTCCTCAATCAGTGAATCACTCAGGTAAGTCAAACCTGTCAACAAACTATGCATAAATAAATGTTTTAAAAATTTGTATCAAAGGGAGATAATTGATATAAACTTTAACTTTTGTATCAATGGGAGATAACTAAGGATTGTTGACTCTATTTACAGGAAGCGTATTGTGGCAGAGAAAGGTGTCTCAATGATAGAAAACTATATGACAGACGATCATGAGATGTTATCGCGGGCGGCTACCGAGTGTATGTGTAACATGGTGATGAATGAGGAGGTGAGTTGATATTTAAACAAGTCCAACTTGTCAATAAAGACTGCCAAAATGACAAACAACAATACTGTAGTTATATCTCCAAAGACTTACAAAGGGACATAGGGAAAATCAATTTGATATACAGGTCAGGTTGTGATGAAAGTGGTCATTTGATACCCTCAAAATGGTCTTATTAAGCAGGTCATCTTTATATACCGAGGTGACAGGTCTCCATCAAACATTCAGACTTATAGATGGTTTCTATAATAGATCAGTTTTGAGATATTCTATTTCTTGTGACATGATGTTTTAGATCAACTTTACAAATGTTATTGTTTGTTTCAAATAATGAAAAACTGTAATTTACACAGCAATCTCTCCCGGGTGCATTGCGATCCCCACAAGTTCACCTTTGTAAACTGACCAGCGAAATTTCCAGATTCTTGAAAAACGTATTTCGGACGCACACTTAATTCTTTAATACACATTTTAAGTTTCCTTTTGTATCATTTGCCTATAAACAACTGCTAGTTCTGACAGAATATTATTTGACAATTCAATATTAAACCAAACATTTATGGAATCTTTTGCGAATACACTACTTTTACTTGTAAGCAAATAGTCATGATTTGCATACAATGTCTGGTATTTTCAAAAACAATCACCATGAAGTCATGTATAAAGGGGACGCAGTGTATCAAACAATCGTCAAGACATCACATTCTTTGACCTGATGTCAACAGATGGCCAGTCCATGAGCCACTGACAAAGATGAAATTGTGGGGACAGCAATTAACCCTAGGAGAGATTGTTACACAGGAGATGATTATACCAAATATTACTGTTCACAGGTAATGTTACTATACACAGGTAATGACTGAATTATATGTTACTTTACACAGGTACTGATTATACCAAATGTTACTTTACACAGGTAGTGAAGATGTACGAGATGGAGAATGATAGGACCAAACTGATGACCCTGTATTGTGCTGATGAGGACCCACATGTGGTGAAGGCCGCGTCCGGAGCTCTGGCAATACTCACACACAGTCCCATTGTTTGTAAAAAGGTTCTACAGGTACGATTCTCAATTATTTCTGCATTGGTGGTGTAATATTACATTTACTGTATATCCCCCTACTTTAGAAAGTATTGATTTTAAAGGGAAGGGGGCTTATTACCAAATGTAGGCCTAAATTTGTATATATCTCAGAGTTAGATTTTCAGATGGTATTAGAAGTTATCTTGTAAGTCTAAGTCATACTGAGTCTAATTGAGAGAATTTGGAAATAGCAGTTCAGCATTAATATGTAATTACCAGATTGCTAAATTTCCAAAAAAAATCAACAACAAAAATCATTCACATTTTTATTTTCCGTAACCATGACAGGAATTTTATGAGATAGAACTATCGGTATCTTGAAACTGTCATATGAATTGATACATCACTATCTGTAAGAGGAAGTGATTGGTAGGCTGGATGATTTATAGATGTTATAAAATTACACAATCTTTTCTGTTGCCAGGTTGCGTCGTGGTATGAGATTCTGCAGGGATTGTTAGTCGAGGAGTCGGTAGAAGTCCAGCATCGTGGCTGTTACATTGTGATGAACTTGATGTGTACGGATAAAGACATTGCCGCCAAGCTTGTTGAGGGACAAATGTTGGAGATACTTATGGCCCTGAGTATCCTAGAGGATCCCACACGCGTCCAGTCACGGAAGTGTGTTGTCACTGCACTTGAAAAAGCTGTCGAATTCGAACTTATCAAGGCTTTACCTAATGCAAATAAGTCCTGAAGAAAAGTTCTTAAAAATTAAATTTGATGAGATCATGAATACAAGTTTTTCACTTCCTAAAAGCTTTAGCTTGAAAAAGAAGTGGAATATTGGAGTGAAGAAATTTTTGTGAGAAGTGTGGAATGTATTGCATTGGATTCTCATTTAAACATTAAAGTCTTCATTCCCAAGCTGAATCATGGCAATTAAATGGTGCTAAATGTGTGCTTCAAAGGCTTGTTTAATGATTGACTAGTAAATATACTTGAAGTAATTGAAAAAGAAGAAGATCAAGCACATTTATATAGACTTTACCTTGAACAAAATTTTTTTTCTGTTACATATTTTAGTACAGTTGAACTTTGTTAACTCAAGCTTGTGTAAACCCAATTACATTATTTAATTTGAAGTATTTTTGTTGGTCTGAAATAAACTTTCCACGGTAGAATAAGTAAATTCAGCTGAAATACTTTACTTTAAGTATATTGCCATGTTCACACCGACTTTATGTTGACAATGTTTGGATGTAGGTCATCACATCTAAATAATTTAAATGTAAATATTCATTGCAAAGCACTAGGTAAATCTTTTGTCTTAAATTAGAGCTAAGCATTAATTTTGTTGATCAAAAATTCTACTCAAGTTGCAAATTCATACTTAATATCAAAAATTTGAGTGTCTGACTTATCTAAAGTGTCCATAATTACATCTGCTTGCAAGTATTGACTGTTACATTATCAGTTTGTGTGCAAAGTGAAGGTCATTTCCTTTTAAAAAAATTATGACATGGGGTTCACAAACTTAAGATTTTATGTATTTGGATATTATAGAATGATCTGCCCTTGTGGGTAGAGATAGTTATATCATATTTGTGAGCATCACATCATAGTTCTTTGAGAAAACAACGTAAGGTTTGCTAAATAATGACATCACTATAGATACCCATTATAAGACAAGACTAATGACACAACTATGATGTTGATTTTTATATACAGAGCAGATTACCTTGTAATATCCAACGATGGTTTACATGATGAGCATTTCTGCTTCTGTGATGCATTGTATCTATGGACTTGGAGTAGTTAAGGATAACTGCTTAATTCTGTCTCAAACAGTCGCTTGTTGATCATATCATCATTATATTTTATACTGTTATTTTTGTGAATCCAAAAAATGTTCTTTTTAAACGATTTCAGCCAAGTTTAGGCAAAATCAAAATTTTGCAGTTTTTCTGAAAGCGTATATATATGATTTACCCTATTCCATGTCGTGTAGAATTCCAAAAATGTCCATGTGAAAATAACTGGCAATATATGTTTGTATGACTGCTAAGAATGCATTGTGTAAACTGTGCCATCTGTTTGATGTTAAAAACATATTTTTATAAGTCAGTGTTCAGCATGTGGTTTGTGTGGTGTTAATATTCATTTATTATCCAAAAAATATGAATTAATGAGACAAAAGGGTTTCCTTCAGTGTCCTGGCATATTTAGTATACGATTGGTTGTATGATCTGATATTTTCTTCTGTTACAATGTATATTTTATATAATAAATAGAATCATGTCATGGACTCAAGTGGAAAAAACTCTGAGAAGGCAATGTACAATACTATGCAATATTTGTTAACAAATTTTATGTATAAACTTATTTATTAAATATCATTGACGATTACTATGTATATTAAATATGAAATTAAAACTTATTTGATTGAAATAGAGGAATAACAAAATTGTGAAAGTTTATTCCCTACTGTTACTGTTATTAAACTATTTTGTATTATTTATTTTACTTTTATTTATGAGAGTATCATTGCAAATTTTTTGGCTAGAATATTTAAAATGATACAACTTAAAAGTGTTGGTGTCTGGATAATTCTAGTTTTTGATAACAAATAAGAAATGTCTTTGAATAATATAAAAACATTTTCCATAATTTTATAGCAGTTATGGACTGATTTGTAGGTCTTTGATTTAATTGAGCCGTATTCTGGCGGTGCATTCTCCCCCCTCTCTCTTGTAATAGCTACGTATACAATGTATCAACTCTATTGCCTTGACAGTTTATATATAAAGGTGCGAGTCTGGCCAATAGTGTTGACAGAGTGAGTGGTACCCATGGTAACTGTGTGAGCATCATTTTATAGTATAAATAAAATAATGACAGAGACATGTTTTCTATTATCATTTATTTTGTAAATTACTACGTTGATATTTTATAATGTTAGCCAAAGGTATTTGACTTCTATGACAAAGAAACAACTTGTAGAATATTAATTTGGTATTCCAGTATGCTAGATCAGACAATTAAATCTCCATTAAAACAGCGTGACGCTGTGACCCTCAAAAACTGAGGGCTGATTTCCATTAAACTTCACAAGCAGTGAGGACTATGATATGAAGTCATTTTAAACTCTTTGAATATCTTTGGAGTAGTCCTGGCCAGCTTACTGAACTTTGGCTCTGGAGTACATACTATGAAGTCATTTTAAACTCCTTGAATATCTTGGGAGTAGTTCTGGCGAGCTTACTGAACTTTGGCTCTGGAGTACATACTATAAAGTCATTTTAAACTCCTTGAATATCTTGGGAGTAGTTCTGGCAAGCTTAAAGAACTTTGGCTCTGGAGTACATACTATAAAGTCATTTTAAACTCCTTGAATATCTTGGGAGTAGTTCTGGCGAGCTTACAGAACTTTGGCTCCGGAGTACACACTAAGTCTGTTGGAGAGATGTAGTTTTCTTTGGTAGGATCATATTGTGCTCGTCCTAGCTCCAACAGAAACAGATGTCGCTCCTTGATGGGATAGCTGGGGTACCTGAGGATGTAGCTAAACTTTGTGATGGTGTCGACATCCATGGGAATGTTCAGTATTAAATACTCTAAACGGAACTTCAGATTGTCCTCCTCTGGCCCTGGAAATGATTGAGAATGATACATGTAAAGTTAAACCTGTTTATAAAGACCACACAGGGGACATGGGGAAAAGTGTTCTCTGTAGACAGGTGGTCTTATACCAGGGGTCAACATTAACGCTTGTCCGCTTGCCCGGTACCAGACGAAACTCCCGGCGGACAAGTGAATACATTAAAACACTTGTCCGATGGGACAAGTAACAATATCTGTCTCTATGTTGTTATTTACAACGTATTTCTATTGTCAACATTCTGGCTGTCGATCATTCTGACGTAAGAAAACTAAGCAATACTCACGATAAAAAGCAACTGAAAAATGTAAACGGAAATAGTCTTGCCTGTAGCGTAAATGATTTTGGAACTCTATGATGATTATATGTAAACACCTGAGGAGTTTCGAAAATACTCAATTTGCCTCACAGATATATTTGAAATAATGTGCGAGTTTGTAAAGCATTACAGCAACACTGATAAATGTGATTGAAAATGAATGTCCGCAAGTTTGGCTTCGCTAGAAACAAACAAAAAAATACTGACGATGTCCAAATTAGTAATACTAAAGAGGAGAAGAAAAAATAGTAGGAGAGAACACGAATACGGAAGTTTCAGGATTCGTGGAAGAGTGAGTTTGAAGGATTATGTTATGAGGAAACAATATCGAAGGAAAGTGAAAGTATGGTGACGGAGGCAGAATTTCCTGCCAGTCCTGGTCCCGGGACTAGCGTCAGCGATGTAAAAGAAAAATGTGTGATGTACATGTATATTTGCACATATACACATGTGTGTATATATGCAAATGTATACACAAAAAATTAACAAACTCAAGGAAGAGAAAGATGTAAACATAAATAGCCAGATACACTTACTCTTAAAGACTGATGGACACTGCAGGAGGATACTTCTCAACTGGCTGTTTGAAAACCCAAAACCTTTGAACAGCTCTATTGTTTCCTGAAAAAATTCCAAAGTACAAAAGTTTACCACTTGAAATGAAAATCAGATTTATCGCTTTGAACAAGTTAATACAGGTGTTTTGCGATACCAAAACAGTGTGGGAAAAGTATGACTTACCGCAAGTACCTAGTCCCAACTTCCAGTGATCATGACGTCACAAAAAAACACATCAAAATATGACGTCATATTCACTGGAAGATTGTACTAATCAACAGTAAATCCTACTTAACCCATGTCGTTTTGGAAATAGAAGTATTAGCAAATTTAATTTCTAATAACACGAACCTGGATAATATGAATTTCCATTGTTTGGAGTTTAATTTGAATTTACCTTTAAATCACTGGAACGGTTCAGAATAATTCGGGGAACTCTGGTAAATACATCTCTAGTCTGGTCACCTGTAAACATATCACAAACATTTAGTTTTTATTAAACCTGGCTTCAGTGGATTGTTATGTCAAGGAATGTTCCGACAACAAGTGTAGTTATTACCTCAAAGACTTTAACAATTTACTTCTATACCCTTTCTCCTATGGATGTTTCTTGCCAAATTTGATTACAATCCATGCAGAATGTCATGATTATTAACCTGTATTACCCACTATTCTGCCCCAGAGGCTGGGGCT
The DNA here is from genome assembly GCF_041381155.1 of Argopecten irradians. Taxonomy (NCBI): domain Eukaryota; kingdom Metazoa; phylum Mollusca; class Bivalvia; order Pectinida; family Pectinidae; genus Argopecten; species Argopecten irradians. The sequence continues at coordinate 25,746,381 of NC_091148.1, forward strand.
GGTGGAGGTTTGTAAGAGCCAAGATTCATACAAGCTCTGTTCCACTGTATTAATCAAGTTATCAAGCTTATCTTTCTCTAACCTGTGAGTTTGAAGAATTTGTGGTACATTCCGATTCTCATGTCAACTTGAACAACATCCATCCCAAGAATTGGTGGCGCTCCAACAATTATTCGCGAGATGGACTCCTTTGTAAACTTCATTGATTTAAAATATTCCACTATCAACTGTTAAAATGAGAAAGTTTGGTTAATAGGAATGTATTTTGTTCAAATATTTGGTCATTCAGTATGATATTAAGTCATTATTTGCACATTCAACTTTTAAATCTATTTCTAAAACTTGACTTGAGTCCACATCTTTGAAGAGCTAGTCAGAGAATGTGTTTGATTTTAAAGAATGGAAATTAAAATACACCACCATCACCACAATAATATTTCATTTGAAAAAAATTTGAATCAATCAAATTTCATCTGTTCTTGTTTAAATGCAGAAGCTGCCCTAATCCTGATCATTTACCTATTGAGGTTGGAGAATATACAAGAAAACTGATATCAGGGTTTGGAGTGTATTGGTTTAACAGCCATGGTCATGCATGGACGTGTCAGGTGGAGGAAAGCCAGAGTATCCAGAGAAAAACTACCAAACAGTGGTCAGTACGTGTAACGGCAACTTCCCCACATTGGATTTGAACCCAGACGTGGAGAGCTTGTGTTACTATATCGAGACATCTTAACCACTCGGCCACCGCGGCCCAACATTATATGATATCAGACTTGACCAGGCCAACTACTCTAAACCTGATTTTTTTCACAGCAACAAAAATATATTGTACTTGTACATGAAGTTGATTATTCCTGATAGAAACAGTTACCTGTGCTTTGTCAAATCTCTCGAATATAAAAGGGTGGAGTCCGATGACTTTTCCTAACTTGTCATCCGGTACGTCTGCTTCCTTCATGAATGCCATTACAGGCATGACATCTTTCTCAATGTCCAACTTCACAAGGCTACTTGCAGCTTCTGATTTTTCCTCCACCTTTGCTAGATTTACATTCAATTGTACAAGGTATCTCAGAACCTCAGATTTGGCAACAAAGGGGGCTAAGTTATAAGATTGAATAGTCTTAGGCACTTTGGGTAGATATCTACTTGGCAAACGACTTTCCTGGTCAATTGGAACATAGTCTTGGACATGTGAGATAACCTGCTGATCTCCATGGTTACTGATTACCTGCTGATCTCCACGGTTACTGGAACTGTCTGGTGATGCCATGGCAACAGATTTATCCAGTGAACTTGAATCTGCTCTTTCATTTAGTTGTTGTTGTATTTTGCCAGTTGTGTCTGCCGTTTGAAACTTGTCACTACAGAAGTGTCTTGAACTAAAGAGCATTAAATTAGGAGAAGATAAATTTTGAAACCATATCACAGGTGTCTCTTTAATTTGTGTGCCTAAAATAGATGACTTGGTAGATCTCACCACACAGGTTTTGAGAGTTCTGTTCACACAAAGTGCTGTGACTAGTAGTGACTGTCTATTATATCTGCCTTTAGTGATGTGAACAGACACATTACTAGTGTTAGATGTAGAAGAACTGATCCCTCTGCCATTGACTTGTGAGGAAGTTCCATTACAAACTGATCTTTTCCAACACAGATCACAGAAGTTTGTAGATCTAGATCTCCTATAAATGTTCCTGAAGCCACCACTGAGCTGGAAAGATGTTCGGCAAGTTGCCATGTCTAATTTCTCACCTGTAAGTAAACAAAATATCTTTTTAACAAAATTCATCCTCGGAAACAGAAACCAGTATGTTATTTCAGAGATGAATGAGAGATCTTGTTGTAGTACACAATTAATTTACATTACTAATATTTCTTGTATTCATCTACTATAGCTAACTTAGGGCAAGGACGTAGATGACAAGGAAAAGTCACTTGAGGTTTGGGATTAATATGTTGCAAGCACTTTTGTGTTTGTGCACTGACCGTGACTGATTTGCCTTTGATATCCTGCCATTTTGATCACTCAAGTTTTCTATTTAAAAACTAACATGCTACTTACCGATCAATAGACTAATGTACCATGTGTTCTATGGTGCGTGTATATACTTTTTATAAGAATGGCTAATTTGAGTACAATTGCATTTTTCCCCAAGATAGGATCTTCAGATTCTACCCATCAGATATACTCTGGCCAGTAGAAATCGATTTAAGATAAAGTATATTGGAATAATGGACTCTTCATATTCCTGTCTTTAAGCCATACCATCAAGTTAAATGTGTTGGTACTTAAATCAACTTTTAACTATTTCATAATTTTAAGCTAAATCATTAGTTTTCCAAAATCTGAAGGGCCAAAATATATGGCAAATAGACTGTGCATATGCTTAAAACCCAAGATTCAAATACAATTTTGGTGATCAAAAATGATAAACTGTCTTTAAGACTTTGAAAAATTTCTGCAAAGTTAAACATTGAAAAAATTCAAATCAACAGTCGTTTGTAGACAAAACAAAATGGCTAATCAATCAATTATTTGTTCCTACTCCTGATTTTATATTATATGGTACATATTTTTTTGTATTGATATATTTAGTTTTTCATTCATTTAAGTACAGATACATTTGTATGTTTGTTAATCAATGTTTGTACATTGTACTAATGAGTTTGAACCACAACCTTTTGAAGAACGTGTTCTTATTTATGGACAGGTGATAATGTAGGATGAAGTATAATATTTTTTGTGTTTCCATACTGTATCTCTGTGTGGTTCCAACGAGTGAGGAAGTAGGACGTGCAAGTCAGTGTATTTTTATCTGCATTAGATTTTGTTGATTTGATACCAGTGAGTTGAGTAAATAGACCTTTGAAGGGGGCCTTTGAAGTCATCAGATTTTTCCAATACACAGTCATTTAATACTAATATAACATCCTTTTTCTTTTTTAGAAATATGGTGCCAAAGTTTAATGCCGAATAATCGATTACGTCTTCCAAAAATTTAATACTGTGATGTACTAAATCTTAACAAATGTCAAAACAAACCATTTTCTTTCTCTAGTCTACTGCCAAAACAAGTCATGCATGCCAAAACGAGGGGGAAAAATCAAATTATAACCTGATACAATGTATAATTATATTTGTTAATGTTTTCACCTTTGATTTGGAGTCTGAACTATTGTTACAGCTTATGATCACAAGTTAGTATGTAGTTGGTGCGATTTCCTTGAGCATCTTTCAGACCACGTGTGTGTTTGACAGGCTCAGTACTAGTGTTATTGATAGGAGAATTCGTTCAAGGACAGATAACTCTTTCTTTGTTACCGGTACAGTAGGCCTAATGCAAACGACCGATTTTCATAGTGTCCAATTGTCACTGTGATTGTTAAGCTCCTTTATCACGATGATATACAATTACATTATTATTTCTCGCTATTTTGATCTGTCTTGGTCCCGAAGTAGGACACATTCCAATTGGTCACCCCCAAAACACCTATAAAGGGCGATAACTCGAAATCGTGTGGCATTTGATGAGAGGCAGGCTATGTACCAGGCATACAAGACATCGATCAGAATGGCGTCCAAAACTGCAGCTCAAAGGCTCAAGGTTGTTGTGTTTGTGGGGTCTGCCAGGGAAGGAAGGCTCGGAGAAAGAGTGAAAAAGTTTATGTTGAAGCAACTAGAACAGAAAAATTATGAGATAAGTGTTTTAGGTAAGAGTGTCTGTATGCTAACCATGCGGAGTGGAAACTTAAGGGCAAGAAAACATTGATTCGGGCCTGTAGCAATTGTTAAGCATACTTTTATGCAATGTAGAAACTGGAAGAAATGAATACGAGAAAAAAATTAATTAATCAAATATATTTATATATCTTTGATGCGTTATTCAATGTTTTTATCATGTTGCAATTGTGTGTTACAAGTTGACTATGCTTTTCCGGTGAATAAGTAGGACGTGCATGCATATGTACACGGTCGACCAGAAACAAGGGCTGTGCTGCTAAGTGATCCGTCGATCGAGGAATCTAAAATATATTAGATAAAACTAACTTCATCCAACCACAATATGTAGATTTAACCTAATTTTTAGAGTTCACAATAAATATATTATAGATTTTGATGGTATGTAAAGCTTTACAGACATCCCTAGGCAAGATATAATTGCTATTTAATATATGATATATAGAAATACCCCTACATACTATATAAAAAACATTGACAGAACGTCAAACTCCTGTGCTATAATAAAATTATTTCCTCTTACATTTTTAAGTTTCTTCACTGGCTATATATTTAAAGAATATTTCAATTAATACTTTTCTAGATTGTTTTTCATTGAACTTGTTATAGTTTTGATTTTGATTTTTTTTATAAAAAAATATTAGTACCCCCTTCCCAGTTAGATTGAAGAAGTAATTGATTGCCTAGCAAACAAATCTTATTAGCACTAAAGCAACATGCAACCAGAAACATATATACATAGAGATTGGAAACTCCTTTGTCTTTGTTGACAGGCAGAGGAACCTTCGGTTTATAGGCATTTTTCCTTGGCTAACTACTTTTAAGTGTATTCTTTTAAACATGTTAATTTTGCATCAACACAAAGTTTAAACATTATATCATGGTTTGATGTGATCAGTTTTCCCGATCGATGATATTTAATATGATTTTTGAAAGCATGAAAATTAGCAATTTTACTTGGTTTTTCGAAAATCAGGCATTTAAAACCGGAAGTGTGTTTTGTTTTATAAATAAATAAGTTAACATATTATTTTTTCTATCCAAAATTGTTCTCAACCCATCTGAAAATTACTAAACTTTTAAAACATATCAAAGTTATTCTTCTATATTCAAATATTTAAGAGTTTATCTAAAAACCCTAAGCACATACAGTGGTACATCTGCCGATCGTAAAAATGGAGGAGTTGCCAATCTCTATGTATATATGTTTCTGATGCAACCTGCAAATACTTTAACAGAGTTAAATTTCAATTCTATGGTACCATATCAGTGTATTCTGTGCTAGATTATCTCCCCTTTATTAAACTTAAATAAAATCATCCTCCATATTTATGATAAATTTTAAACCATCATAGCTGCACACACTTACTTCACCAAAGCAGCACACATTTGTCGCAAAAAAAGTCGCACATAGTTGCAGCACCAAAGCCGTTAGCTTCCTGGTTTATACTTAAACAAGTTCAAAGGTATTAATTTATATGAAAGTTTGAAAAATTACAAGAGTCATTCTTTTGATTCTTGGTACATGTATGGAACTACTATGCAATGACCTTTTGAATTCATTTGGTGATGAAATTGGTCTTTACATCTTGATCAAGAATGACCTTGTCAGCATCAAATGAAAAATTATTGTTCCAGAAAACATGATTTTAATAAAGCTATATATGAATGTACTTTCAAGTGTTAGCCATAAAATGACTTACGCCAATAAAAACATATATTCCTTATATTTCACCAACAAACCTTATCAAATCCAATGACATTTTCATATATATATGAAGACTACATCCACTTGTAACTTATCATAAACCCAATTTAAGAAGTTTCCATAACCACTGTCCTTCATACACCACAACCTCCTGGATCAATGTTTGAATTGAAGGTCAACTGATTTTAACCTTTAGCAAAGGAATATGGGAGTACCCATAATTCTACTTTGTTATACTACAGCAATATAGCAGCAATATTGCCGCAACCTTCCTAAATTTTTCTGTGTAGGATGTTTCTAGTGCAATTCACGGCACTATTCCTTCACAAAGATTTTTAAAGAAAAGTTTCTTGCATGAAAGCCGCAATATTGCGGCAACATAGCTGCAACAAAGTATTAGCGTGACAATAGTGCCAGAACGGTGCGGCTAGCCGCACTAACCTGCTCAATTGCTGCAGTAACTTGCCACACACAGATCAGTGTGCCGCAATATAGCTGCTATATTGGTCTCTAAAGGCAAGTTTACCATATTACAACTACATTGTAACCTTTTTCCTTGTAGATGCAGCCGTTGATCAAGAATTCACTATGCTGAATAAGCCAGTATTCTTTTACGGAAATGATCGCACTAAAGCTCCTAAATTCCTGGTCGAGAAAGAGAAACTTGTTAAGGAGGCAGATGCCTTTGTGATTATCTCCCCTGAATACAATCACTGTATACCTCCTGGTCTGTCTAATATGATTGATCACTTCGGGGGAAGCTGTTACGCCATGAAGCCTAGTGGACTTGTCACATACTCTGCAGGTATGTACGTAGGGAAAACAAATATCCAGTGTTCTGTAAATTTTATCTACCGTATTTGAGCCGATTAGTACCCAGGCCCGTTCAAAAATTGAAAAAAGATCGCTTAAGGTTAATAGGAACAAATTTTTGCTAATGTTCAAGAAGTTATTGCACAGATTGAGTCATGACCAGTAATCAATTTACAAAAAAAAAAATCTTATAGAAAAATCTTCCTTGTTTTCATAGTTTTAGTCTGTAATTAATTTGAATAAATGTTAGTGAAAATAAGGCCTCAAAAACGGTAAGGATCGCTTATTGGGTCGAATACGGTAACTGATAGCAGATAGCTGTACCTTTGCTTTATTTTCTATCAATGTTTTCTTTTGTTATGAATACTTTTGTGATGATCATGACTATATACAACTGCATAGTTTAATTTGAGCTAGCTTTTGTGGCTGTGCAGACAAGTGTTGATGTATGTACAGCAGTGGAAGAAACTATGTTGGGCGCGGCTGTTCAGATGAAATAGTAATCAGTAAAAACATCAATTAAACAAAAATATTGAAAAAAGCTATTGCCATATCATATTTTTTTAAAATGTTCAGAAATGGCATAGCCCGGATAGATAGCATATCAAACAGTAAAACTGCCCTTTGTTGAAACAGTTAATTGTCCTATCTAGTAATAAGTATGAATATTGATGACCTTTGATTTGGTCAATATTATGTTATATTAATCTGGTAGGATCTGAAATAATGACATCAATTTCTGATTTTACCAGATTATTAAAACATCATATTGACTTCAACAAAGATACTTTATATTGTCTCGTTTCCTTCAGGTCAGTATGGTGGGATGCGAGCAGCCATGCAGCTCCGAGCTCTGACAGGAGAGTTAGGATGTCTAAGTGTTTCAAACATATTTGGGATCCCATCAGCCCAGAAATCCTTGGACGATGATGGCAAACCCCTCAATGAACACATGGAGTCCGGAGCTAAAAAACTGCTTGATCAACTCGATTGGATGGCTTGGGCGATGAAGAACCACAGAGAAATTAAACCATCGTTTTAGATACCAAAATACTAGTATTATAGTAGAATAACCTTAGACCTAAACAAATGATAATATGTGTTCCTGCTTACATACCAGGAAAAAATAATCTCGTTAGGTTTTTGCAATATCTTCTTTAATTTTGAAATATATTTAGAGACTCATTGAAACATGTGAGCATGACTTCTCTTTAAAATGGCAAATCAAATAAACACACAAAGGTTTAACACATTAAATACGACACAAATAGCGGGAAATTCTTGTGTGGATGATGCAATTTACAGAATTTCTCAGGACTTCAATTTCATTGTAGAAGTTATATGTGCATCTATTCTTAGGCACAGGGACCTGACACGAATTTCTAACCAACAATATTTATATACATGTATATCAGAATATCTATAATATTTTTATATATACACATATATAAATACTGTTGGTTAGAAATTTGTCCCAGGTCCCTGTGCTCTTAGACTAATTGTCATATCATGAAATATTTATAAATTATTTTTTTTTATCTTCCTTGTCATGAAAATTTGTATTACTTATGAAAATAACCAACAATTATAAGATTTACAGTAAAATCTATACATATTGTATTTGTGGGCTAAAAGGTTTCCATCCTATAAGATTTTGTATTTCACATGTATCACACTTCACCATTATTTTTTTATGTATTTTTCCATTTTAGTATAAATGTTTAGTTTGATTGCAACACAATAGAGTGGTTTAACATTTTTAGCTTGTATACTTTTTTGTTTGTTGAATTTTGGTTAAAATTTTTTATGAACTTTATATATTCTTTCAATTTTTTATTTGAAAAGATATTATATTTCACCTCAAATAAGACCCTTCACTGAGAGAAGAAATTATGGTCAAAAGTGTTGGGGGTCTTATTTGCAGACAATTCCTCTAATTATGAAAAATTTCAAAAATAATTCGGGGTTCTAATTTGCAGGAGGGGTCTTATTTTTGGTGAAATATGGTATCTGGACGAGTGTTTTTGTAGATGTTTAACTTTTTTTAACATAAGCCATATCGAACAAATGAAATGACACAATACATAATCACTTATACACCTGTTATATTGAAGTATGATCTTCACTAAACATGTCAGCCCGGTGAGATAATGGGTTTACATGATAAAGGATGCAATCTGATCAACTGGAATTACCTCCCCTTATTTCATTCAAGGGCCTGTTGTTCAAAAGTGAGAAGCTTAATAATCACTTTTTAAGTGAAATTTTCACTTTTCTTTCATGCAAAACCTGTGATTTTTTCATCACTAATATCAGCAGTAGGTCAAAATGACATTATATAAATAATTTAACAAAATTTTGTAAAAAATAGTATATATTACAAGAAATTATTTTGACACGAAAATTGTTGTTAAAATGTGATATTAAATCACATTTAGAACAACAGAACCAAGATGGCCAGACAACAGGTCTGAGAATCATAGGGTAAGGGGATTCTGAGTGAGCAAATGGGAATTTGATTATTTCACTGCCATGTCTTATGAATTAAACAATTTGTGTTATTTACATTGTTTACCTCATCACTAATTGGGTATTAATTGAGCATTATCATCACCACTCGACATATAAGTGTAATGCAGTCAGCCGCGGGTTTTCAATGATGACTAAAACTAATAATCAACCATACAGTCACCATGACTTCACTCACCATGGCAACAACCTGTCAGAAATCATCTGTCTGTCCTTCAGAGCAACATCATTGTAGCTACAGTCATACTAATCACAAATACACTAATATTTTGTGTACACGAAATCCTACTACCAGTACCTGGTAATTGTTAAAGATGCCATCAAAGCAAAAACAATATTCATCAATTTAACAATAATTGGTGTTTAATTCTGTATATATATGTCTAATTAACCCCAAAAAATAGTATGAAATAATTAATTTTGCATTTGGTGCATGTACAATCAATACTTCATTCCATATAGGACACAGTGCCACTGACTTTTTTCGGGATGCTATTAATTATTTTTAATATTGTTGTCTTGAAAAAAGATTAGATGCTCAAATTTTCAACAGTGGTAATGGTGTAAAGTAAGTAACGTTTGTAACTGAAGTAAAATACATATAATAATTCGTCTGCTCCTGGTTTTGATAGGGAAAAAATGTCATTTGGCAGCGGTGGAGAATCAGGAGTAAACTCCAATAAATCAGAATGGATTAAAGATGCTTTCTATTATGCTATAAACTTGCCAGTCAATGATTTATAAGTTTTGGCTATAAAGTATAATCATTTTCTGTATATTTTTATAGCAAATCTCAATACAAAATTTATACCTTTATAAAATGATAAATGATTTATAAATATTTTTTTATGTTACTGTATTATGTGGGTAAATACCCAGAGAACAAAACCCACCTCATCCTAGAAATTCAATTTTCTTTTATTTTCATATACCCGATATATATCTGTTATAATTATGTAGTACAGTTTTATGTAAACGTCGTCAACATGAACCCGATAGATCTCATAGATCTTACCGGTACATGGATTTACCTAGTTATAAAGTTCTTAACATTATTCACCTGACCTGCAATATCTTCCACATGACATTGTACAGTATGATTATTTAACAGCATACTCGACGCAATAGATCATTTGACATACTCGGTAGAAATTTTCTTTATTATTCTATTTGTTCAACCCCATTATGACATAAAAGTTGAGACATTACCCCCATAACAATTTACACTGAATATATAAATGGTCAATATAGACCATCAAATATTTACAGTGTGCACTGACATGGACTCAATAACCATGCTTTCTAGTATTATCATTATCAGTATATAATGTTAGCACAACACGTGCGGCGGTTCTATTGTTACGGGAATAGTCGATGGCGTAGCAATGTGGGGTCATGACCCCACTTTTCGCCGGGGTTACATAATTTACACGTGCTCCATTATCATTATACCCTCATAACCTCAACAAAATAAACATCTATTCCTTAAAGAGACAAAGAAGAAATGGTCTTTATAGCAAAGTGCAACTTCACTAGCCAAGGGTATAATTATTACAATCGTAATGAATACCCTTGACTAGCAAAGTTGAGGCAAGTGGTATTTATACACATTGAGAATTGTGTTGATATTGACCATTAGATACCCTGAGAAAGTGGCCATATTAGACAGGTGGTCTTTATACACAGGTGGTCACTTTAGAGTCAGGTTTGAAATTTCATTACACAGATTTGTTAGCCTGTATACAGTAAATGACTCCTTTTCTTTCTGTTGATATTGTTTACAGAATTTTTCGAATTTTCCAAATAACTATTTTGTTACTACCAATATAGAACTTTTGTACATTATACATGGTTTAGAGAAATAAAGAGAAAAATATTGTATTAGTGTTTTTCCCTTCTTTTATACAGGTCGTCTTACCTGAAGGATCAGGATGTCCTATTGTCATCATGTTTTGTCCATCATTATGCGCCATTTGCCATGCGTACGCTATATATTTTATTCAAAATCCTACTCCTTAAAATGGTGTTTTTCGTTAATAAAAGGGCCATAACTCAGCCAAATAGAGTCTTATCAAAGTCCAGATCGAATTTGGCCAAGGCCCTGAGACTACAATGTATGTTACCAACTTTCAAGAAAATGGGGTAATATTTGCGAGAGTTATTAAACAGAAAAAGCTGAAGCGTTAAAGGGCCATTACTCCATTAAATAGGGTATGATGAAAGTGCCAACGAACTCATCCGAGCCCTTGGAACATTTAACCATGTGACCAAGTTACAAAAAAAAATCGCTTAAAGATGCTCCACCGCAGACAAATGATATTTTTTCACTATCAAAAACATGAGCAGTCAATTTAGTATTTTTCTTCAGTTACAAAAGTTACTTACTTTACACCATTGCCACCATTGAAAAGTTTAAGCTTCTAATTTCCCTTCAAGTTAAAGTTACAAAAAATAATTAATTGCATCCCGAAAAAATTCCCTGCCACTATATCCTATATGGAATTAAGTACCGATTGCGCATGCACCAAAGGCAAAATAAATTATTTTATATAATTTTTTGTGTTAATTAGACATATATATATACACGATTAAACACCAATTATTGTTCAAGTGATTAATATCATTTATACTCTGTTGGCGGTGGAGCATCTTTAAGATTTGTGGCAGTTCTTGCACAGAAACCATGCGTTAAAGACAGACAGACCCTAATTAATATCCCCCGTTTGGTGAAATCAGGGAATTAAAAATCATTTGGAGGGCAATATTTTGCTTTGACCCCTGGTGACAGAGTGGCAGGGCTTCAAAACAGGAAATTGATGGATTTTTGCTATAAAATCCTGAAAATTTTCTTTCAGTCTTTTATAAAATTAAACTTATCAGAATGAGCGCCAAGGCCCTTTGGCTTCTTTTTTCCTAGTTTTGACTAAATTGGTTTTTAGGTCATCTGACCGAAGGTCAGGATGACCTATTGTTATTGTGTTTTGCCCTTCGTCGTACGCCGTGCATAAGACTATTTATACAAAAGCCTACTCCTCCTTAACCCATGAGTGGATTACATCCATACTTGGTGTGAAACATCATTGGGGAAGGACAATAATATTTTATATAAATGAGATAGGTCCGATTTGTAGGGGCAGAGGGGCTGAGCCCCAAAAGGGCAAATTTTCTTAATTTTAGCTTTAAAATCCTACTATTCCTTCATTCTTTGATGGATTTCATCCTTATTTAGTGTGAAACATCATTGGGGAAAGACAATTATTTTCTATATAAATGAGCCTGGTCCGACCCCTAGGGGCTGAGGGGTGGGGCCCCAAAAGAAGAAAATTTTCTAATTTTGGTTTTAAATTCCTACTCCTCCTTAACCTTTGAGTGGATTTCATCCATATTTGGTGTGAAACATCATTGCATGGGGAAGAACATTCATATTTTATATAAATGAGTAAGGTCCGACCCTTGGGGACAGAGGGGCGGGGCTCAGAAGGGGGAACTTTAGGTGAGGAAAATTATATTTTATAAAGGACCGAGGTAAGATATGGGGATGGAACAGAGGGGGTCCAAAATTGGAGCTTTGATGAAATTTGGCTTTAAAATCTGACTCCTCCTTCATCCTTGAATAGGTTACAACCATATATGGATGAAGGACTACCAAGTTTGTTCAACAAATGACCTTTACCTATTTCAGAAACTTACATATTCAAAAAAGGAGTTCCTTGTATTGCTTATATTAATTAGTAACCACTACTTTATACTGTGACTTTGTTGTTTTGTGCCATGAGTCAGATGACCCTTAAGGCCCATGGGCCTCTTGTTTTTCATATGTTAACATGCACTAGCTTAAATGTCTTGATGTGACAGGAATGGAAACAATTTAAGAACTGAACAATTACAAATTTGACAAAACAAATTAAATGGAAAATGTATCGCCAAATTTATTCAAAAATAAAATATACACTAACATAATGGTATTCTCACATATTCTTTCCTGAAAAGAGAAATTATTAGGACAATTTATTATTTAAACTTAATCACACTTACTAGTGTAACACACTAAACCCACATGGACCTGGCACACAATTTTTTAGCCAACAGTATACTATTATATATAATTAAGGACGTCCTTATGTATACCGAGATCCCCACTGCGGGCGAGTTGACTTATAAGACGTTATGTCCATCTTTTATTTACAAACAAACAGAATGACACCTTCTCTGATTGATACGCTTGCGTTGCACACATTTATTACATAAAGTGTCTACGTATGTACAAATGTAAATAATTTCTAATTTAAAACTAATTTTGACAACACACCATTTTGATCTGCCCTTTTATAGATGAACTAAATAAGCCTTCGGCGATCTAACTAATTATAGCGACTGACCGAAGGGACCATTCTGATAATACGCATAGATATTGTCCCTTTAGTTAATCTGTATACCAGGTATTCATTGTATATTCTTAATGTGTTTATTGTTTATGCTTTTGTGTACGTCCGTGACCATCCTTAACATGTAATTTTATTTGTTCTTCTTCTGTCTTGACAAAGGGGCAGATCGCCTCGAAAATTTGACAATCTTTTGTCCACACTGTTAGAATTATACTTCTTTGCCCTAGCTATATTTACTACTTTAAGTAATTCGTATCCTACAGACATATGTCTATATGAATCCAGTGTTATATAAAAAATAACTGTTGATATTACTTCCTTGACCCATAAGGCCATATACATGTACAGTACACATACATGTGTATGTATACTGTTGGTTAAAAATTTTGTGCCAGGTCCCTGTGACTAAATCGTCCACATTCTTACAACACATCTCACACTAGTCTACAATACAATATAATCTCAAATTCAGATTGAAGTTAAAGTACCCGGTATATCAAATTTTGATACATGTAGCTACAATGACCTCAACAACAGGATTACCTTGGTTTCAGCCTCACATTTTCAGAATTCTCAATTGTTCTGGCATTGTCATAAGCCTCACTTGAACTTAATGAAGTAAGAGAAGTGAGATCAACTGTGGGCTTCCAACAATTATATTGCTTTAGTTTAATTCTTAAATGAAAATTAAAAACAATTTTTAGTACTGTATTTGTCCCAATAAGCGCTCCCATTCCTATTAGGCCCTCCCTTCCCTTTTTAGACCTTAATTCCAATTACATCAAATTAAATGCTGACTGAAAATATGGAACCTGTGTAGATATCTTTGTTGGTTTCTTTTCCACATTGATTCAGGCTTATTTTTAGCAATAATCTTAAGTAAGGCTAGTCCAAATTTGGTTCTATTAAATGCCCCCTTATTACTTTCAATTTTCAAGGGTTGTGAGCACTTATTGGGATGAATACGGTAATTAAATCGCACATCTGACTAATATCATCTCTTTTTTGATCAAATGATTGTGACTTGCACTGAATACATAACTATTGACTAGTGTAAGTATATGTACAGTACATGTTTATCCCACATTTTACCATACAGAGTTATTTGCTCTTGTTCAACTACGTAAAAGTGCAATTATTTATGACACAGAACGATTTGCTTACCTGGATCAACAATCATACCAACAGTAACAAATAGTGATATGTCAATAATTAAAAGCATGGTGTGAAAACTATCACACTGCGATTGGATTGAAAACTATCTTCATAAAAACATATTTACACATGACTATATCCACGTATACAAAACATGAATATTTGGATGCGACACATTTTCATTTAAAATATTACAGATCATTGTGATGTACCCGTAATTAGAAATTACACCTCAATATTCAACATGTTAAAGAGCATTAACGTGGTATTGTATTTCACCCTAAACATGTAAAGCTGCCTTCCCCCCTTGCTACTGAATAACAGCAAATGTTTGCTGAAATTTGGAACCGATAAAGAAACCATTGTACACATCACATTCATCTAATCTTAATTCAACATTGATAAGGTGAAAACAAAAATTGATAACAATGATAATGAAACAAAAAGTTCAAAACAAGCTCATAAAATTAAAGTCTTAAAAACAAACACACCAGAATTTGAAAAAAAATGTTTGTGAGTATGTACTTTTTCTACCTAGAATTTTGTTTTGAGGAAACTGATAGAATTTCATAAACCAGATAAGGAACCTCCATATAAAGTAAGAAACAGCACACTGGATACATAGTATTTCTCAAGTGTTCAAATTCACAATTTAATGTCAGCTCAATGTCAATAATTTGTACGGTACATTTGTATTACAAAATAGAAAACTCGATCCGTATTATATTGTAAATAATTCGTAATAATACAATCTTCATCTACACAGCATATTTATCTCATTGATCATTAGTCAGGCGTTAAATATATAGCATAAATCGTACTAGGGTAAATGAGAGGCTACTGATGCTGCACAGATCAATAAGTCAAGGATAAATCATACCATATTTGGTTAACTGGTGTAACTAAATGCTAACCAGAATTTTCCATAATGCAAAATAATTACAAAATATTCTGAAGATTTTCATTTTCTAAATATATTTTTCCAGATTATGTGACTCTTGAGTATGTCTTATTAAGATATTTTACTTTCGATACCAATGTTTCCTGTATGTTAATTTGAAAACAGAACAGATAATACTAGTTTCATCTCTTAAAAAAATTCTTACACAATAAAAAGTAACCTCATTTCTTAAAATGAGCTCATAAAATGAACAAAAAACTCCTAAATTCACACAATTAAGTTAAAACTCTGATCAGCTGGGGTTGGTCTCCACTGTGAAATAGGATATAATATTTTCATACACAACGAATGTGATGCAGCAGGCAGGAGTCACTCGGAGCAGGCTCGGCAGTAGACCTTTGTAGAATCCTCTCCAGCCCTCGTACCTGTCAACAGAGCAAACGTGTGGCACGGTCAGGCAAACGAAACACGGGTACACAGCTGGACGGAACAACTCCCTCTCTAATGGAAATCAGAGTTGTCTGTCTTTATCGACAGTTAAAAAATGAACTAATATCTAAACCTATGATACAGCAATCAATACCTGCTGACAAAAAAAAAGACGAAACTTCACACACACGTTGATTTCATAATACTCAGCTTCAAGTAAAATACTGCAATTTAACTGTAAATCATGAAATAACAATGAACAAGTCATGGGGCAAGAAAATAAAAAAATAAGTTGCTGTGAAAAGTTGGTTTACAGTATTTTGGCGAAAATAATTGAGAATTGGCAAACATCAATTGAATGCAAGTCACCATGTGAAATCAGTTGGAAAATTACTTCATTTTAAATGTGGCCAATCAGAGGACAGCTAATTTCATGTTTACTTATTACAGAGTTATTTTCTCTTGAAGGTAGGTATTTAAATAACTAAGTTGTCAGGTTTGTATGTATAGATATAAGTAATCAAAGTCTTTATAAAATATGATTTTACAATAATTATAACGACTGCTGTAATAATCAATACCTTTGTTCAAGGGCAGATAACTCTATAATGTGCTAAAATTCAGAATATTTGCAACCATCCAATGAAAGTCAAATTAATCCTGTACTAGGATCTCTAATCAAAAACTCAAAGTTGATCGCTCCTTGTTAGAGTTACAAGAAACTTAAATCCCAGAAAACCAGTCAAATTAAAACATATGATATCTATAACATATGCTGGTATGATTGATATTGAATTATAAAGAAACACACAAATAGATACATAAATAACATTTATTTCTTCATTCATGTATTCAACATTAAAACAACTTTAAAATATAAACATGTTTCATTGAATATCCACTCACATAAAACATCAAAAATAGTTTGACAATGAATATCAGTTTTAAATGCTGATAAAATAGTGATTGAAATGTTATTGGTCGTCATTCGTTATAAACATTTAGTCCAGCCTGTTGACTCTGGAGAATTCAAGGTCATCATTTACAAAATATGTAAGCAATACTCGGGCGCAATTAAATAAAAGGTTATTAAGGTAGTATGCCAAAATTTAGTTTTCTTTGATTTAGGTCAAAAGTCAACCTAGATGTCAGAGAAATTCAATTTTGGATACTTGGCATGACACCTTTTAGTTACCGCAATAAAGCTACTGAACAGTGAACACAATAAATAAATAAAATATTATGGCCCAGAAAATGATGGAAATACATTACAGGACTAAATAAAACTCAAAATGAAGTCTTGATAAGTACAGTAACAAAAATGTATAAATTAGAAAATTATTGATATGGGGACACTTGGGGAAAAAAATTGGCCAACAATTTTCAAAATGTGTTATAAAACACAGAAAGATTCGAGAGAATAAAACATAAACACTCACACATTCATTAGTCATAACTTGCTTTCAAAAAGAGAAAATCAAAGGGAAGCAAAATTAACAAAACATCAAGCCTGCAAACAAGGGAAGGGTTGATTATATGACAGGAACACATATATATATTGGCTAACAAAATAAGGGTAGTATTAAATAATCTCCCTGATGTACCATCAACAGGTATTATTTAATTCCACAGTGATATGGGATTTCCTATGACCTTGAACAAAACTAAAAAAATGGCCTTAGCCTCAGACACCTTTTATCTGACATAGGTCATTTTTTTTATTCTGGGTCACAGGAGTGTGTCAAGTCCCTGAGATTAGTTCTAACTACAAGCACGGATGTTTTTTTCAGATAAGTGAATATATCAACACTATGAAACAGTACCTGGAAATTTTTGCAACAATCATAAATGATTTTAAATAGATAATGAAACAATTTTATAAAAAAGGAACATTACTTCTTGTAATTCAAACTATCAGCAGTTTTGTTTTCATACACAAAATATATCCATAAATCTTATGTTCTGTACAAAGTTTATCACAGATTAAATACTGATATTTCAATTATCTTTAATAAATTAAGTAGTCTTATTAAAGAGGAAATGCAACTATAAATATAAATAATGTTCTGGTCTCAGTCAGCTAAACGTTTCATAAATAATCCATAACACGTGATCATATACACTATCACACAATTGAAACAAAATACTGATACTGTCATCAAATATCTAGTATCTAGTTTACACATCTTTGGTATTTACGCATCCTTGAAAAATAAGGGGCATTATCATTGTCATTATCTATCCCTGAACTGTGTCATACAAAACTGAAGGATTTGTTGTATGCGACAGAAGAGATTTTATGATTGGTAGGGGTGACCATCACCAATGATTTTACCTAATGCAATTCTGTTGCTATCGAGGAAAACACTTGCAGACTACCATTGCAATAGTATTGCGATAGAATTGAATAAAATTATTCTGAATTCTGTAGTAGAGTGTTGGTTTTGAGTCACTTCAGGATCCCCTTACCTGCTAGCGTCAATAACAACTCAAACACACTGATGATCGTGATCAAGAATAATGTCGGTGTTTGTTTTTGAGTGAGTGGCAAGGGAAAAATGCCTTTTTATCGTCACTGTTAGTCTGTTGTCATGTCAAACTTCTGGGGGTACTTACTACTTCATTTAACGGTAGTACAAATTGCAGAAAACTATCTGAAAATTTAAACTTTCGATAGTTTGGCGTGCTATCAGAGATTGTTATTGGCTTGTGGAATTTGCCATCAATTGATCACATTAAGAGGCATAAGATCGCAATATTCTGATAGTTCAATATCTTGTTACACCCCTAGTGATTGATTGGTCAGTTTTCCTCTCCTGGAACTCCCTCAATTTTGCTATGACATAGTTCACTGACTGTCACCGCTGGAGTGGATATAATGAGAGTGATAGTAACCCCTAGAATATCGAGGATGGTATCAATGGTATAGATGGGAATGTAAAAAAGACAAATAATTTAAAATCTCTCAAATAGGCATAAAATTTTGATTGATAAGTTCACAATCAGATTAAAATACAGATCCCTATTCTAGCTCTGCTACATAAAATATATGACAACATCCCATAATAACAAAAGTCATGCTTTTATGGTCTTTTTCACTATCCAATTAAATGACCACTTCCAGAATGTTAGAATTTTAAGAGACAGAAATGTAACAAAATACGAATCATTGACTGATTGAGCTGAAGAGAAGTTCTCACAAATATCTATAACAAGGAATGAGACAAAATGCTGACCTATTGCACAAATGAAATACATCAGCATATAAAACAATGATTGAGATTTACTAAAGATATGTCAGATCAACCAGATCTGTTGAGTCCTTTACAAGGATTAAATGAATGTCAGATGTATATCTGTTGATTCCTCTCGGATAACCTTTATTTTCATTTCTGGAAAAAAAAAATTTTCCAAACACATATATCCTATTGAAACCACAGGTTCCTATACAGATGAAATTTTATAGTATCCGAAGCACCAGAATATGAATCACTATCAACTAGACTTGCTCTTCTGTTCATGGTCTCTGGCGAGTTTGTGTTTTTTCCATGTCGACACATATTCGTAGAGAAGAAACACTATACAGATGTTCGGCGTCACATGTAAGAGGTAGACACCGAAACCTTTGTAATAGCCACGAACACCTTCATACCTGTTCAAAACAAAATCAACGGCTGTCGGCATCTACACAATAGGCAAAATAAACAACAACAAAAAAAAAATAGCAACAAAAAATGTTAGTGGTAAATCAAGACTACATTATTCACAAAACATTCTACAGGTGTAGGCGACAGCCTAAAATACACCCAGTAATGCAAAATAGATATATCTTGAAGTAGCAAAAATACACCCTCAAGCAAACAAAAACATCTGTTGCATTCAGTCTAAAAATAACAGCTACTGGTAAAATGAAATATGAGATTAACATTCATTGATGAAAACATGCTTATGCCCACTATACCTTCTCATGAATAATTAATTTGGTGAACGTTATTACAAAATGTCACAATCGGGGTCGGTTTAGGCTGGGGGGGGGGGATAGGGTAGAGGAAAGCTCGTAAACAACATACTAGACCCAATAAGTGACCCTTTCCCCATAAATAACCCTCCCCTTTTGAGGCCTCAAGGTTATTTACCGCTACCTCAAATTAAATACAGACTAAAACTGAAAAATGTGGTAGGTTTCTCTTTTTGATTTTTTATTGCAAACTGTTTACCCGGTAATCTCTTACTCTGTGCAAAAGTTTGTGAAACACCCTTTGGTCCTAAGACACCTTTCATTTTTAAAAAAAAAATTTAAGCACCTGGCCTGGGAGCTTATAGGCTATAATACAGTTGGGTAGAACCATAGCTCTACAGCTTGTATATAGCAAATTACTCCAGTTTCTATCATTGATAGCCTAATGAATGTTGTCTCCAATGAAAATATTTCCCTGGAATCTCTCCAGGACACACCTTCAATATAACCATACTATACTTAACTGCAATATTTGCCGTATGATGTTGAGGTTGCCGTTGTTATCAATCAAATGCACAAAAGTCACTACTTGAGAGTAATTATTTCCAATATTCCGTTTTTACTACATATTACAGAGTTAGCTCCCTTGTGAGTAGGTATCAATTGTGACGTCATTATTTTGTGTATGAAATTCACACCATTTGCTCTGAAAAATGACTACACGTCACAATCAATACATACCCACAAGTGCAGATAACTATGTAATATGCAAATACAGAATATAGCCTTTCCCAGAACCCTAGATGAAAATCCCTACCATTGATATAATCTTACCGGAATATTTGCCGTATAATGTCGAGGTTGCCGTTGTAATGTCTATGCTGGTCCTGCAGTCGTGAACGAATCACTTGGTATGGGTACGTTGTACTGGCCGCTATAATCTTAGATAGGGCTGCAAACACAATGTACTCCAGGGATTTCTAAAACAGAAAAGGATATTGGAGTAGTGTGTATCATAATATTCCTAGTTTCCTGATGTCTTTCATAGACTACTCAGAAGACAAGTTTCTGATTCAAATTGTCATTGACTTGAAATAAAGACTTGAAAAATAAGTTTATAGGGTAAACATCTCAATACATAGTCAGTCATGTATTTTTTTTCCTCCAAAATAAGGAAAAAAGGCTAGTCAAGGTTGGCCAAAGGATCTGCCAACATGCTAATAAGGCCAAGCAAAATGCAGTGTCTAAATGCTTAGGGATGATAATCACCATTATACTCAATGGGTAACTTTGATAGTTGTCTTTCTCTTATATTTTTGATAAATGACACACACACACACAATTCTTAGGTAAAGATTTTTCTGTGATGGTTGCTTGATTCAATTATCTCTCCTTAGTTTCATTTTCAACCTTCAGATTAAATGATCTCCCCCTGATTTTATTCTTTAGATTAAATTATCTCCCCTTAATCTTATTTCAACTTGGCTCGTTTTCGATTATGCCGTTTGACTGTTTGGACCTAGTTGATGGATTATGAATTAAAAACGGACCTCATGACTTTATATTATTTTCAGACGAGCCTTGACAAAGCCCTTACAGGCCTGTATTAAAAACTGCAGGTTCATCAGGATTTATACTTGAAATAATGACTTTAACAAACGGTTGAACCGGTTGTTTCAAATAAACAAAAACTGCCTTCTCTCTTCATGATCAGATTGTTTATTTTCCCTTGCTTTTATTTTCAAACTTCCTTTTCATATTAAATTTTCTTCCATTGTTCAATTTGTTACTAGAATTTTTTGATCTCCTGTTAATTAAAGGGACAATTCAGTCTAAGTGTACATCAAAATTAGCACATATATCAGAAACAAACCAGTTCTGATGGAAATTAGATAGTTGGTTATACTTAGATATGATAGAAAAAAAAAAACTGCAGAGAAATGTATGTGAAGTGTTCAAACTACCTTGCTGTCCGCTATTACACATTGTGTTCGGAACTACTGTGTCTAGAACTATTCAAATCGCTCTTACAGTAGTGTGTTTACATTATTAGGTGCATGTTTTTGTCTAAATATAATTTCACCAACTCCTCAGTGGTTATGTATTGTATTTGATTAATGCACATGACTTTGGCTCGGGTATGGGTACAGCATACATGTTATACCTGCTTAATCGTATTGATCAACGATTTGGAATTTCAACAGTATCAATCAAAATACTTAACAATGTCATGGAATTTGTCAATATTTCTTTGTAATATGGTTCACAAGGAATATGGAAAAATATATTTATGTCATATTTTGCTTTGTGATTATGTAACAGAATTAGCCTCATTGAATTATCCCTTTTAACAATTCTATTAGCATATCAATATCTTTGAATTTTCTACTACTAATAATAAGTACATTTTTATCTATATGTCATTTTCTTTACCTACCAGGCGATAATCTAAATGTCGCTCCCTGTAGATGTTATATTGGGTTTTCATTTCCTCGTAGGCCATGAACTGAACAGCACCGTGAGATATACCAAACACTCCTGGCAAGAAACCCTGGAAACAAATATCCATAAATGAAGATAGAACACCTACCTGGGAATAGACAATAGACAATATGTGGAAAACATGAAATTTAGAAGCATCACTTGCCATGGAAACCCTGAAAACAATCTGGTCCTGATTTCTAGAACGCTCAAGTCAAAAATGAACTTAAGTCTAAAAATATTAACATAGATTCCACAGTATAAATAGTGTACGTTTTGGCTAAGTCTATCCATAATGAGAAGAAAAGTATCGGACAGAAGAGCTCCTACTTTCATCCATATGCCCACTTCATGAGACAAGAAAATATAATAGACAGAATGGCACACATTACTTTCTTTTGCATGTGAATAATTTCACAACCCAAGTAAATTTGTGAATTTTATATCTGCAAATGAATATCTACTACTTTTATATTGCAATAATTTATTCCACAAATATTAATCCTTGTTTTGAAATAAAAATCACGAAAATTATTAGCCGCAAAAGAGAGTTGGTTTACACTAAACATACTCTATATAGACCTCGGAATCCTTCAGTCTTGAAGATGCGGCCCAGCGCGTCGAGCATGCCTTTATAATTGTTACTGGGTCCGGTCGTCTGTTTGTCGTACTGTAGACACATCCTGGTCTTTACAACCCAAATAGGGTTAGTCAGGATCAGGGTTAGGAAGCCTATAGGGATAAAGTTGTAAAAATGTGTTTATTATATAACATATCAACCATGTACAATGGTAACTAATACCATAGCATAACATGATATAACAACTCTGATTCTTGTGTCAGTAGTCTAGAAGCCTATAGGGATAAAGTTGTAAAAATGTGTTTATTATATAACATAATAGTAGTCAGTGTGTCAGTAGTCTAATATTCTTTTACTGTAACAACAGTAGCTAATACAATGGTAACTCATTCATGGACAGATGCATGTAAGGGTAATCTAATTGAAAGTAGCATAGCTAGCTTGTTTTTATTTTGTTTTATTAGTTAAACGTCCTATTTAAAGCCAAGGTCATGTAAGGATGTGCCAGGTTTGTTGGTGGAGGAAAGCCTGAGTACCCAGAACAAGAGGCCCAGAGGGCCTGTATCGCTCACCTGGTTTGTAATGCCAAGTAATGTTCTGAATACAGGTCCATTGTTTCTTTTCTGAAGGAATTTTAATATTAACCTCTAAATCCCCTATTGGGCCCCACCCCTCCTGCCCCCAGGGGGTCAGAGCCAAAATTTATACAAGTTCTGTTCCCCTTCTTCCAAGGATGTTTATGGCCAAATTTGGTCACAATCCAAACAAAACTCTAGGACAAGAAGTGATTTAAAGGATTTACCTCTATTTCCCCTATTGGGCCCCAACCGTCCTGCCCTCGGGGGGCCAGAGTCAAAATTTATACAAGTTCTGTTCCCCTTCCCCAAAGGATGTCTGTGGCCAAATTTGGTTACATTCCATTCAGAACTCTATGACTAGTAGCAATTTAAAGGATTTACCTCTATTACCCCTATTGGGCCCCGCCCCTCCTGCCCCCGGGGGATCAGAGCCAAAATTTATACAAGTTCTGTTCCCCTTCCCCAAAGGATATTTGTGGCCAAAATCGGTTACATTCCATTCAGAACTCTATGACAAGTAGTGATTTAAAGGATTTACCTCTATTACCCCTATTGGGCCCCGCCCCTCCTGCCCCTGGGGGATCAGAGCCAAAATTTATACAAGGTCTGTTCCCCTTCCCCAAAGGATGTTTGTGGCCAAATTTGGTTACATTCCATTCAGAACTCTATGACTAGTAGCGATTTAAAGGATTTACCTCTATTACCCCTATTGGGCCCCGCCCCTCCTGCCCCTGGGGGATCAGAGCCAAAATTTATACAAGGTCTGTTCCCCTTCCCCAAAGGATGTTTGTGGCCAAATTTGGTTACATTCCATTCAGAACTCTATGACTAGTAGCGATTTAAAGGATTTACCTCTATTTTCCCTATTGGGCCCCGCCCCTCCCGCCCCCTGGGGACCAGAGTCAAAATTTACACAAGTTCTGTTCCCCTTCCCCCAAGGATGTTTGTGGACGAATTTGGTTACAATTCATGTAGAACTCTATTACAAGTAGCGATTTAAAGGATTTACCTCTATTTCCCCTATTGGGCCCCACCCCTCCTGCCCCCGGGGGACCAGAGCCAAAATTTATACAAGTTCTGTTCCCCTTCCCCAAAGGATGTTTGTGGCCAAATTTGGTTACATTCCATTCAGAGCTCTATGACAAGAAGCGATTTAAAGGATTTACCTCTATTACCCCTATTGGGCCCCGCCCCTCCTGCCCCTGGGGGGTCAGAGCCAAAATTTATACAAGTTCTGTTCCCCTTCCCCCAAGGATGTTTGTGGCCAAATTTAGGTACATTCCATTCAGAACTCTACGACAAGTAGCGATTTAAAGGATTTACCTCTATTTCCCATATTGGGCCCCGCCCCTCCTGCCCCCGGGGGATCAGAACCAAAATTTATACAAGTTCTGTTCCCCTTCCCCCAAGGATGTTTGTGGCCAAATTTAGTTACATTCCATTCAGAACTCTATGACTAGTAGCGATTTAAAGGATTTACCTCTATTTCCCCTATTGGGCCCCGCCCCTCCTGCCCCCGGGGGACCTGAGCCAAAATTTATACAAGTTCTGTTCCCCTTCCCCCAAGGATGTTTGTGGCTAATTTTGGTTACAATCCATGCAGAACTCTAGGACAAGTAGCGATTTATAGGATTTACCTCTATTTCCCCTATTGGGCCCCGCCCCTCCTGCCCCCGGGGGGTCAGAGCCAAAATTTATACAAGTTCTGTTCCCCTTCCCCCAAGGATGTTTGTGGCCAAATTTGGTTACAATCCATGCAGAACTCTATGACTAGTAGCGATTGAAAGGAAATGTTGACGGACAGACGGACGCCGACGGACGCCGACGGACGACGGACGACGGACGCCGCGCCATGACATAAGCTCACCGGCCCTTCGGGCCAGGTGAGCTAAAAACCACCGACCAGTGGTCAGTATCTGGCAACTGCCCCACTTAGGATTAGAACCTGCATCCCAGAGGTGGAGGGCTTATGGTAATATGTCGGGACATCTTAACCACTTGGCCACCACGGCCCCTGCATAGCTAGCATTTAGAATATACTTTGATATCTCAATGACTGCTATATTATTTTTCATTATTACATTCAAAACATCAAAAATAATTCAATATAAAATCAAAACTGTAACTCGTAAAGATTCAGGGTAAATGTAAGCTTCAATTTGGACTAAAAAATCATTGCACAAGCAAGCCATAAATCATTTTTCAAAAAAAGCAAAAATTAAAGAATTCTACAGTCTTCATATTTTCTGTCTACATTTAATTCGAGGTAAGAGAAATTGAGGGCTAAAAAGAGGAGTTGCACTTATAGAGATGTGGGACACTTATTGGATCAAATATGGTACAAATGGTACTAAGTAGTCAACACAAACCTGCTTCAGAAGCTGCTAACATGTGTTTTGCTGGACCAAGGTTCATACGAGGGTCACCATCCTGCATCCAAGTTTTGATGCTATTATAACTGCAATACAAGATATGTGATCAATAATCAAAAAAGTTTTTTTCTATAGCCTTATTAATTTTGTTTAAAGTTTTGTGAGTTGAGAAAAAAACAAAATTGGAGAAAATTACAGACAAGATAGGTCAGGTCAATGGAAATTCTTAAAATCTTAACCTTACTTGATTAGTTTTCTATTTATAAGCCTTATGGTCTCTCTCTGGAAGATGATAGATTTCTCATCATCTTATACATTAATGGAGTTATCTAAAATAAGTTTTTCATCTTTTATTGATAGTCAAACCTTTTTTAGCTTTATTTGGTTCCTTTAAAATCCTTTTCTTTTAAATTTCAACCTGTTTTTTGACTAATTTTCTTCAATTGCATCCAAAGAAAAGTCAAACAACTTTAACCAAGTAAACAAAACTTGACTTACAATAGGAAGTAGAAACCCCAGGACATTCCAGCCCCCCAGACATTAGGGACCACCCCTCTGTAGATCCCTGTAACTCCATCTTTACGGATAATCTGCAGGAAAGCATCGAATATCCCGTTATATTTTGGTCTTGATATTGTGGCCACCGATCCTTCATGCACTGAAAAAAAAAATTGAATGATCCTTCAAAGAAACAGATAAATTGTAGTGAAAGCAAAACTGGAAAAATGCTCTTTAACCCTTTCACCACTGTAGGCCATAATGGACTCATCCAGATCAATTGATGGTAGAGTCTACTAAAGTTACATAGGGGTGAAAGAGTTAAGGGTGTTTGGTTGATATCTATAAACTTCAGATGACTCTTCTGATGCTGTCATTTTAGTATTTTATCATATCATATGTGCTAAAGTTGTTACAGTAATTAAACATTGAGAAATAAAATAATATATTCATTTTGTAACTTTTCCTACATATATACACGTAACAGGAGAGGAGGAATGTAGCAACCAGACCAGGGTTTGAAGCCGCAACCTCCGTTCACTAACCAGATGCTCTACCAACTGAGCTAGTTTATCTGTTAGCCTGATCACCGATGACTGACTCAGTCCAATTCCGCTACATTCCTCACTTCTAATTCTCCAAAGTCTTCGCCCCCAAAGATGCAACACTCACAAGTTTGCATATCCCATGCTAAGCATACTCCAAATGCTTGAAACAGGGGTTAGCAAGCTCAACAATTTTGCAACAGGAGAGAATTTAATCTAATGATATAAGACTTTGACAATGAGAAACTTCTGATGGTAGACACTATGTAAAGATAAAAAATGTCTTGTCCTGCTATACCTCTAACGTTGGAATAGAGAGAATTTAGAAAATGAAGCGGCCAGACCTGGTTTAACTATTGTGACGGCCTAACCGTTGACAGTGACAGTGACGTACTCACTGCACAACTTGCCCAATACCTATTGCATACTGGGTTACAATATAATGCTAAACGCCAGTTGATTAGTTGATGGGTGTGGCTTATATCGTGTGATATTTGTGACCCACGTGTGATAGATCTATTCTGAACTCATCGGGAATTACCTTGTTCATAGAACTGCAGGGTTTGTCCATACTTTCTATTACCTGCATTTTTTACAACAGACGCTTCTTCAAAGAAGTGCAATTGTTTTGGAATGAAGTCCATAGCTGGCGATAAATGCAGTCACACGCTTTTCATGAGCTGCTGTCCCTGTTTCAGTCGGGATAGACTAGATAACTTTTCGCGTCATCGCTAATTTATGTGTCTCTACTGGCGGCCCATGGAACCTTTCGCACCGTATGAACATTCCTCTCCAATAAACAGGTCATTATTTTATGCCTGTTAATTGAAGGTTGCTTAACTTTCTAATAGTCTATAAACTGTCATTTTGTTGGTAATTAAGCTTTTGTTCCAATGAACAGGTGTCGGGGTCAAATGTGCAATCACATTCTTTAAAATCTTGTGATAACCTCCTTTGGCCACACCAGCTTTTATTTACTAATCTAATGATAAGATAATCCTTTATAATGAAGATCAAGTATTTCACGATGAAGTTTACCGTCCGTCAGTATCCCATTAGCATAAGATCTTCCACAAACGTTTTGTTATCGGACGCAGCCAAACTCCGCACACTGTTCTATCACCTGATGTCGGGTAGGCTATGTAAACTCTGCCCCTCCAGACGATTGAGAGAACCACTCGTCCAGTTCATAATATCTGTCACTCAACATACAGAGGTATTACATAATGTATTTTGTCAATGGTAAGGCCGACACGACAGGAAACCCAGAACCTCGTAACACTAACTGGATACTCTACCAAATTGGCGACCTGCATTGTAGCAACAGTATATCACCTTCTGACTGACTTTTCTGCTTCTGCAAGGTCCCTCTATAAAGCTGTGGGAAACCAAATCAGTCAGAAGGCGATATCTTTTCCGCTACAACAGTAGCTACCTATATAAGCAGTCATCATTGATCGACACAGTTTTATTTCGCTACGTTAAAATAGATCTTGAAAAATAAAACATGATCATTTTGCAACATTTCATACATAAAACCCTTCATCTAATAAAGGTCCTTAATTACACGCTGTTCATATACATGTATTACCTTGAAATCGGATTTTTACAAGATCTAGAGGATGTAGGACAAGAGTCGCTATCACTCCACCACTAACGCCAGCTAGAAGGTGTTCCCATTTCACATAATGAAATAAACTTGCTCCCGGCGTCCTGCTTCCATTCCCAATACCTGGCATTTCTAATTATATAAACAACACTTTAAACAGATCGTCTATTTCAAAGGAACCGCATAAATGTCAATGGTTTTCTCATTTTTCAAAAACTTCTCTATTTTGTAAGTTGATAGAAGAGATATCACAGTTGCAGACGAACAATACTAAGAACAAAATCAGACAAGTTTACCCTTCAGCTAAAGTTACATCATTTCTACTGCATGGCCACAAAAACGGAAGTAGAAAGTTAAGTGTAGTCGATAAAAAGACACTTGGCAAAAAGCCGTATAACATTCGTGTTTATTTTGTATTTCATATCAGAGTAAATTAATCTTTGTGGTCTAGAATTGTTTCTTTACCCCTTTTTCAAAATGAATACGATTTTTGTAATTTGACAAGTTCAAATATTATGAACTACTTTTTTCTGATATATCACGAAATATCGGAACGTCTCAGTTTTTATTCATTTCGTCGGTGTAAAATTCCGAGGTCAAATTCTGAATCCTTTCAATGATTAGTGCGAACATTGTCATAAGCACGTTATTCAAGCATCTCTGTGACAATGTCTATCATATGATAAGTTCGGAAACGTCGATAGGTCTAGGAGACACAGGAATTTTAACCTTCATTTTGCAAAAAATCGAAACAAATCAGCGATGGCTTCCCTCGGGAATATAGGAAGTGTGATGGGAAATATAGATGACATTGAGAAAGGTAATTAAATAAGTCCTTAATTAGCAATGCTCACCATATTTTTTATGACTTTATGCAGTCAAACTGTATCTAATTTGTTTGCCTTGTCTTTCTGATCACAACACAGCAAACAGATTGAAAATGGATGAAAAACGAAGTTTTTATACATTTTTGAAAAAACGAAAATCCAACCTCCCAAAACTGCTTTTTTGTTAAATTTGAAAAAAACATGTACCTCGCTCATCTCGGAAGTTAAATAGGATTTTGCTATTACTTTTTGCATATATATATGCCAACTGCAATGTTCTACTAAAAGCAGATTTCTTTCATTTTTTTTGCAAGATATTACAGCTTATATTATTTAATAAGTCCAGTAACAGTGCGGGCAAGGGCTTGGTGGGAGTGTGACACGCGCCTACCTGTCATTGGAATATAGGAAGTGTGATGGGAGGGCATTTTGATATAGATGACATTGCCATTTCATAAACATATAAAAGGTTTAATTAAATAAGTCCAGGTAGGTTAAAACCATTATTTAGGGTACGTGTTTTCAAGCGTTTCGGAGATACCAAGACGACAGTTACCTGCCCTTTGGTTGAGCATTAATCAAACGTGTCGGATTTACACCGGTATGACAGTTTGTTATCATTCTGTCATTTCCAGATTTAGACTGATATCGTTTACAGGTTACTTTGAAATTATCCTTAGAAAGGTTTTAGTTAATGAATGATAGGGAGGACTGTAGGAGTATTGGACAGCAATGGATCATCTGGATCAGTGCTCTCAGGTCCTGGGTTCGAACCACGGTATAACCTGATAACTACCCCATTTTTATCTTCCGATAGGAAATTGATATTCTACTTCATACAAATAGTGATGGTTCTTTGTGAATGCGAAGATTTTGGGTAATGAAGGAGCAGGATGGAGTGGGTTTGGACTGGATCGATTGTTGGTGAATGATGACCATGCTTAGCTTATATGCAAGGTTCTCAATCAGTATCATTAGTAGTTACTAGCTGAAATCACCTTTCACCAACTGTCAATTAAACTGCCTGGATACTGCATATGACATTTATTCCGACATTGAAAAGGATACATTTATTGTGCGAGCATGGGATGTGGCTGTAATCATCTTAAGATCGGTCAATCATCATCTAGCTAGCATACTGTTGATCAGTTTTGTTACTACATTTTCTCCTCCAAATTTCTTGAAAGGTTTTGTTTAAAGATGCTCCACTGCCGACAAAGCAAAAATGATATTCATCAGTTGAACAATAATTGGTGTTAATTGGTGTTTGATCATGAATACATATGTCTAATTAACACAAAAAATAATATAAAATAATTTATTTTGCCTTTGGTGCATGCACATTCTGTACTTCCTTCCATATAGGATATAGAGACACGGAATTTTTTCGGGATGCAATTTATAATTTTTCATATTTTTAACTTGAAGTAAATCAAAAGCTCAAACTTTTCAATGGTGGTAATGGTGTAAAGTAAGTAACTTTTGTAACTGAAGAAAAGTAATAAATCGTCTGCTTCTGTTTTTTATGGTGAAAAAATACCATTTGTCAGCGGTGGTGCATCTTTAAATGCGGCTAGAAACTAATTCTAGCCAAGGATGTTCTATCAAGTGTCCTGATGAGAAAACAATCAAACCTGAGTCCAACGTTTTATATCTCTGCAGACTTAGCTTGAGATCATATTAAATATTATCAGCATACATGTACAAGTCATATAACCTGCTCCTTTTAGTGTATCTAAACTTGGGTTATGAGTATGTGCAGGTAAGTGTACAGTCAAATCTGTCAATAAAGAACATCAGACGGACAAAGAATTATGTCCTTTATAGACAGATGTCCTTTACACAGAGATCCACTTTGTTTCTAACACACTATCCCATCCTCGCTCCCAGGTGCAAATTGCACTTTCGTTTGTAAAATTGGATAGAGGATGACACTATCGATCTATCTATGACTAAGCCATACAGTAGGAAAGTTGTTTACATTACTCTCCAACTTTGTTAACTTTAAGCTGATTCAGTTTTTGAAAGTATCATCTGTGTGTGAATCTCAGCTTGTTTACTTTGTCATGAGTTTTCATCTACAGCTTACATTTTGGTTCACTAATAAGTGACTCCCTTTGTGATATTTTCAAACACCCTAGCTCTGTGCTAATTACAATTTTGAGGTATTAAAGGATTTTGACATGGCAGTGCCTAGATGCAAGTCTAGTCTGTGGCACTATTTTTTTTCGCTGATAGTCATTTGAATTAGTAAACCCCAAAATTTTACTGGTCCAGTTATTAAATCATGTGCGCTCATGAATGCAGATGCTCTAAAAATGATGCATCAAGACTGAAATAACCTCATGCAAACATCACTCAAAATGTATTGAAAATGTAATTAACCACTGCTATTGTAAATTTAGTATTTTATACCAATTTTGATAGAGTGGGCAGCCACTATTCCAATCTGACTAGTTCATTACGATTGACACTCGTTTGGTTGTGGGCATTGGACTAGTGCTGAAAGTCACAGACTGCAGGTCCTCCCTGGTCAACCCTGTGCCATGGAAGCTTGTGGTAACAATGACTTACATTCTGCTGTTTGCCTTCCCTTGAATGGTCTAATAAATTGCCAGAAGTACCTTCTTCTATATACATATCCCCCCCTCCCATATGATATCAAACACTCTTGAGTCAAACTTTAAAATAGATATACATATTTATGTTTAGGGTAATTAAAACTATTTTGTCTTTGTATATTATTGAGTTATCTGTTGTTGTGTGACTTCATAATTATGTTTGATAACATACCCCATAGTTTTCTCTAAAAATGTGATGTTATATATGTGCTCACATGCACATGGCGTCACAGTCAATGTCACATTCCGACGGAAAAGTCAGTCAGAGGGTGATATCTTTTCCGCTACAACAGTAGCTAAGTCAATGCCAACCAGCAAGTAATATTCAAATACAAATAGAAAAAATTAGAATATTACATACTGCTTACCAGAAAGAGTTAATGAACTCTATATGAAAAAAAATAAAATTTACCTCGTTCATTTGCAGATGCACAGTTTGGATATACACACTAGTATATAACTCAACTGAGCTTGACTGTTCAAGTCCTCCTTTAAAGGAATAATTCTGCAAAATCATTATATCAGCTTATGGGTCATAATTTGATAAGATGAATGTTACCTACAATGTACTATATAGCTACAACTCTGAGTGCCTGACTTTGCTTGCTTCCAGCTATTACCACAAGTAGAACGGTTGACTTCCTGGATATCAATATAGATGCCACAGGCATTTGATACATATTTGGTTAATACTATAGCTACATGTACATGTATCAGAAGACTTTGGTTGCTTGTTTTTAATTTGTGTAGGGGGGTCCTGACACATAAACTTCTCTAACTTCTGGGTACCAATGGCCAAGCCGAGTGGTTATGATGTCCCATTATATAACCACAAGCCCTATAGCTAGGCCTCTATTTCTTGGTGTTCGAATTCCATGTGGGACATCAGTTAGTTAGTTTTTCTTTACCTCTTAACTCTGGGACATCCTTATATTGTATGACCCTGGCTGTTGTAAATATATAATCAACCAGTTCCGGATAATTCTTTATGTGCATCTCTAATCCTGTATTTAGAATTTTAAAAGGATCCAAAGAATTTCTGAAAATATATATATATATATCAATGAATATAAGATCACAGGACCCCTAGTATTTGACAATGATGATTAAAAGACTCATGGAATGAAACAATATTGCAGATTGATCATTTTGACAGGTGGATGATATCATGACTCGGATAAGAAATCGGTGTAAATCCTACAGTACTGCTTACTAATGATATATAATACATACATGCGTGTCTATGTGATGGTCCCGTTTACACGTGTACTGGTCGGTTAGAGGCTAAAAGGTGACATATTACTGGTACTGCCTCAGGAGATAGAATTCATATCCTGGGTACTGTCATGATCTGTCTCTGGTATATCATATCATAGAAATATGTTGAGTTAGCTAACACTGTTATTTCACTTCTGTTGTACAAAAACATGGATTTAAATCTCTAAATTTATGTACCATCAACAAGGATACAGTTCTTGCTGTGTAGTGTCTTCCTTAGCAGTATATGTGGATCAAAGTTGGAAGGAAAAAACGCTTGACATGAACAGTGGATAAAAAATCTTATTAGTATCAGCTTCTTCCTCGTTCTATTGGGGAATGGCACCCATAGATTGGTATACTATATATGCCATAAGTGTATCCCTCACACATTGATTGCGAGTTATTATGGGAACTGAGACATTGTGAATCTTACAGCATCAACATTAGCCTTTACATTGATAACTTTAACATCTTTAACCTGAGCTTCTTAGTAGTGTGACTGAGGGATGAGATTGTATACCTCAATTTCTTAATGGTACACTGCTGCCATCCACGGAAAAATATACTTAAAGTGAAAGTGAAAAAAAAAGAAAGTACATATTGAACGACTCCTCTGATTTTACTGTGTAACAGTACCTTGGTTGATTTTACTGTGTAACAGTACCTTGGTTGATATCAAATCTTTGAGTTGTTGATCGTGGTTGATCAACATGCGACGGTCTAATACCTATGTTGTAACTGATACTGATGGATCTGTCGACGGCCAGCAGACGGAGTCTAAGCTACGCTTCTTCACTCGTAGTCAGTCTGAACCACACTGCCACAGTATCAGTATGACAGGAGAAACCGAGGTCCGGATGGACAATGTTATGACCTCACGCTATCTACAGACTAAAGGTCAAGGTCAACCTAATTCATTAAGATGCATATTTATATACATATATAATAGTAATATATTATTTGTTCTTTGTAACTACTGGGAACCAATTTAGTTTTGTGGTGACTTAATTTTGTGTTTTTATGGCAATTTAGTTTTGACTTTACTATTTAAAAGCTCATTACACTTGTAGTTTTAACATTGTTGTTGTGATTTATTTCACAAATTCTAATCGCCTGCAAAATATGAGAAATCAGTTAAAAAAATTCATCGTGCACGGAAATCAGTTAGTTTACCCTCAATACCTTGATCTACATTTATTTTATTTGTATTGAAGTAAAAGATATTTATACTTGTTTTAGATATTGTAGTAAAATGGTTATGACTATTTTGACAGTTCAAAATTTACTATTTTCAGGGTTTAAGTTTAATGCTATAGAATATTATTCAAACAAGCACTGCTTAAGGTTTTTTCCTACGTTTTTTGTTTTTGTTTTTTTTTTTGTGTTTTTGTGTTTTTGTTACAGTCTTTATTTGTAATTGAAGTATCAAATAGCTATAAACCCAATCTTCAGAAACAGATCTTTCCTATAAAGATGCTACAGCTTGTATCTATTGATATGTTCCTGAACGTTGTCTAATTTAGTAATTACATTACAGGTGCCCAGGTTGCCACAAGTTTGCTGCAGCAGAGAGCCAACGATGTTCGCTCCAATCGCGTCAACTGGCAGTCATATCTACAGTAAGTTTGGATTCATGCAAAATCATCTTTCGTATTTTAAGTAACATACGTTTTGCTGTTTGGGCATCAAAGGAAAAGAATGAGCTTAACATTTAATACATGACATCATTCTTACAAATCATATTTTCTAAAACAAATGTTAATTTTCAGGGGACAGATGATTTCCTCGGAAGATTTTTCCTTCATCTCTAAGTTTGATAATGCTAACAGCGAAGTACGGAAAGCAATCCTCATTGAAAATCCATTACAGGTAATTATATATATATACACTATTCATTTTTAATAGACTGTTTAATTCTGCTTTAATAAATAGGAAAACTTATCATATTGACTGGTTTATATAGATACATTGGGCCGACGATAATCTGGACGCTGATAGTGCAGTGAAATCACAATCCAGGCAGAAATTCTAGGGAACAGAATTGATTATTGACGAAGTTATGGAATCGGGTAGCCCGAAAAAAATCGCAAATTTAGAATTTAGGATCCATTGTTTATCTGTTAGAGGTTCCATTATGTTTGAGAAGAGGCGGTACAATTGCAATTTCAGGGGTTACTTTTCTATATATTCTATCCAATGTAATTTAGCTCTAATCAGGCGGTACCACAACCAGTTTTAGCCGGAAAAAATTACCGGACACCTCCTGATATTGAAACCTCTGGATAATATCACATGTCCATTAATGACATTTTAATCTTATGTATTTTTTTTCATAATTGTGCCATTTAGTAATGAATGATGTACCTTTCTTGAAATGATAAAGGATATTCAATATTCATTCATTTATTTTGTTTTGTATTCAACTTAACAAGTTCTCTTTCAAAGTTTCCAAGCCTCAAATTCACCTTGAAATTAAGTCTTTATTAAACCCAGACTCGAAAGAAAGAATACCATATATAGTTTAATTAAGCGGCCCTCCCTCCTCCGCCCCGACACCAGAATTCCTCATGCCTTAATGATCCTAATTATGATGATTTAGACTTAAGAAAAAACGCTGAGAAGTAGCAAAGAGTTTATCATGATACAAAAAAAACCAAAAAAAAACGCTTTTAAAACTTAATGATATGACGTTAAGAACTTGACAGACTTATAACTTGTTCTTTGTTCCAGTTTGCTAAGACTTTCTTTAACCTGATGAGTCAGATTGCTAAGGACCAGACTCTGCAGTACATTCTGACCATGCTGGACGACGTTCTACAGGTAAGAAAATATATTGGTTATTAAATAAAAGATATAACCAATATATTTCAATGTTCTGATATGATCATGTAACAGTTGGACTTGGTTGGATCAATCCTGATGAGACCTTCACAAAAATTGAGTTATCCAAGGGTTCAAAATTAAACAAGTTCTCAAGGATTGTTTTAAACAGTTCTTCTCTACATATGTGTAATAGTTCTGTATTTTGAACTAGTGTAAACAAGAGAGGTGTCAAAATTGTCAGTGCTATTTGTAAAGGATATATATAAAATCAAAATTGATTTTTTTTATGTTCCCATTATTAGAATTAAGTCAGGAATTTATAGATATGAAAAGTTAAAATTAATAGCATCTTTCTACTTTCACTTTGTATTATGTTTACAGGAGGACAAGTCACGTGTAGATATATTTAAAGGCTATGCCAAACGTAGTAAGGAATCCGTGTGGACTCCCTTCCTACATCTACTGAACAGGGACGACCGATTTATTGTCTACCAGGTAATAAGTACAAACAAATGATCTGTAAATTTTCAAACCTTCATTTTTTTTGTTTTTTGTTTTGTTTTTATTTTAATGCATTGATTGATAAAGAAAAAGTGTCGAGTTGTCAAATTGGAAATGATCAGATATGAAGAAGTTAAAGCCGTATTGGTCCTGTCTGGACATAAAATCACAGTACAGACTTTGGGATTTTGCAGTATTTTATGTGAAATGAACTACTTGTACTGACAACAGACTTTGGGATTTTGCAGTATTTTATGTGAAATGAACTACCTGTACTGACAACAGACTTTGGGATTTTGCAGTATTTTATGTGAAATGAACTACCTGTACTGACAACAGACTTTGGGATTTTGCAATATTTTATGTGAAATGAACTACCTGTACTGACAACAGACTTTGGGATTTTGCAGTATTTTATGTGAAATGAACTACCTGTACTGACAACAGACTTTGGGATTTTGCAGTATTTTATGTGAAATGAACTACCTGTACTGACAACAGACTTTGGGATTTTGCAGTATTTTATGTGAAATGAACTACCTGTACTGACAACAGACTTTGGGATTTTGCAGTATTTTATGTGAAATGAACTACCTGTACTGACAACAGACTTTGGGATTTTGCAGTATTTTATGTGAAATGAACTACCTGTACTGACAACAGACTTTGGGATTTTGCAGTATTTTATGTGAAATGAACTACCTGTACTGACAACAGACTTTGGGATTTTGCAGTATTTTATGTGAAATGAACTACCTGTACTGACAACAGACTTTGGGATTTTGCAGTATTTTATGTGAAATGAACTACCTGTACTGACAACAGACTTTGGGATTTTGCAGTATTTTATGTGAAATGAACTACCTGTACTGACAACAGACTTTGGGATTTTGCAGTATTTTATGTGAAATGAACTACCTGTACTGACAACAGACTTTGGGATTTTGCAGTATTTTATGTGAAATGAACTACCTGTACATTTATGTGACAAACCAGACTTTGGGATTTTGCAGTATTTTATGTGAAATGAACTACCTGTACTGACAACAGACTTTGGGATTTTGCAGTATTTTATGTGAAATGAACTACCTGTACTGACAACAGACTTTGGGATTTTGCAGTATTTTATGTGAAATGAACTACCTGTACTGACAACAGACTTTGGGATTTTGCAGTATTTTATGTGAAATGAACTACCTGTACTGACAGCAGACTTTGGGATTTTGCAGTATTTTATGTGAAATGAACTACCTGTACTGACAACAGACTTTGGATTTTGCAGTATTTTATGTGAAATGAACTACCTGTACTGGCAACAGACTTTGGGATTTTGCAGTATTTTATGTGAAATGAACTACCTGTACTGGCAACAGACTTTGGGATTTTGCAGTATTTTATGTGAAATGAACTACCTGTACTGACAACAGACTTTGGGATTTTGCAGTATTTTATGTGAAATGAACTACCTGTACTGACAACAGACTTTGGGATTTTGCAGTATTTTATGTGAAATGAACTACCTGTACTGACAACAGACTTTGGGATTTTGCAGTATTTTATGTGAAATGAACTACCTGTACTGGCAACAGACTTTGGGATTTTGCAATATTTTATGTGAAATGAACTACCTGTACTGACAACAGACTTTGGGATTTTGCAGTATTTTATGTGAAATGAACTACCTGTACTGACAACAGACTTTGGGATTTTGCAATATTTTATGTGAAATGAACTACCTGTACTGGCAACAGACTTTGGGATTTTGCAGTATTTTATGTGAAATGAACTACCTGTACTGACAACAGACTTTGGGATTTTGCAGTATTTTATGTGAAATGAACTACCTGTACTGGCAACAGACTTTGGGATTTTGCAATATTTTATGTGAAATGAACTACCTGTACTGGCAACAGACTTTGGGATTTTGCAGTATTTTATGTGAAATGAACTACCTGTACTGGCAACAGACTTTGGGATTTTGCAATATTTTATGTGAAATGAACTACCTGTACTGGCAACAGACTTTGGGATTTTGCAGTATTTTATGTGAAATGAACTACCTGTACTGGCAACAGACTTTGGGATTTTGCAATATTTTATGTGAAATGAACTACCTGTACTGACAACAGACTTTGGGATTTTGCAGTATTTTATGTGAAATGAACTACCTGTACTGACAACAGACTTTGGGATTTTGCAGTATTTTATGTGAAATGAACTACCTGTACTGGCAACAGACTTTGGGATTTTGCAGTATTTTATGTGAAATGAACTACCTGTACTGACAACAGACTTTGGGATTTTGCAGTATTTTATGTGAAATGAACTACCTGTACTGACAACAGACTTTGGGATTTTGCAATATTTTATGTGAAATGAACTACCTGTACTGGCAACAGACTTTGGGATTTTGCAGTATTTTATGTGAAATGAACTACCTGTACTGGCAACAGACTTTGGGATTTTGCAATATTTTATGTGAAATGAACTACCTGTACTGGCAACAGACTTTGGGATTTTGCAGTATTTTATGTGAAATGAACTACCTGTACTGGCAACAGACTTTGGGATTTTGCAATATTTTATGTGAAATGAACTACCTGTACTGACAACAGACTTTGGGATTTTGCAATATTTTATGTGAAATGAACTACCTGTACTGACAACAGACTTTGGGATTTTGCAGTATTTTATGTGAAATGAACTACCTGTACTGACAACAGACTTTGGGATTTTGCAGTATTTTATGTGAAATGAACTACCTGTACTGACAACAGACTTTGGGATTTTGCAGTATTTTATGTGAAATGAACTACCTGTACTGACAACAGACTTTGGGATTTTGCAGTATTTTATGTGAAATGAACTACCTGTACTGACAACAGACTTTGGGATTTTGCAGTATTTTATGTGAAATGAACTACCTGTACTGACAACAGACTTTGGGATTTTGCAGTATTTTATGTGAAATGAACTACCTGTACTGGCAACAGACTTTGGGATTTTGCAGTATTTTATGTGAAATGAACTACCTGTACTGGCAACAGACTTTGGGATTTTGCAGTATTTTATGTGAAATGAACTACCTGTACTGACAACAGACTTTGGGATTTTGCAGTATTTTATGTGAAATGAACTACCTGTACTGACAACAGACTTTGGGATTTTGCAGTATTTTATGTGAAATGAACTACCTGTACTGACAACAGACTTTGGGATTTTGCAGTATTTTATGTGAAATGAACTACCTGTACTGACAACAGACTTTGGGATTTTGCAGTATTTTATGTGAAATGAACTACCTGTACTGACAACAGACTTTGGGATTTTGCAGTATTTTATGTGAAATGAACTACCTGTACTGACAACAGACTTTGGGATTTTGCAGTATTTTATGTGAAATGAACTACCTGTACTGACAACAGACTTTGGGATTTTGCAGTATTTTATGTGAAATGAACTACCTGTACTGACAACAGACTTTGGGATTTTGCAGTATTTTATGTGAAATGAACTACCTGTACTGACAACAGACTTTGGGATTTTGCAGTATTTTATGTGAAATGAACTACCTGTACTGACAACAGACTTTGGGATTTTGCAGTATTTTATGTGAAATGAACTACCTGTACTGACAACAGACTTTGGGATTTTGCAGTATTTTATGTGAAATGAACTACCTGTACTGACAACAGACTTTGGGATTTTGCAGTATTTTATGTGAAATGAACTACCTGTACTGGCAACAGACTTTGGGATTTTGCAGTATTTTATGTGAAATGAACTACCTGTACTGACAAACAGACTTTGGGATTTTGCAGTATTTTATGTGAAATGAACTACCTGTACTGGCAACAGACTTTGGGATTTTGCAGTATTTTATGTGAAATGAACTACCTGTACTGACAACGACTTTGGGATTTTGCAGTATTTTATGTGAAATGAACTACCTGTACTGACAACAGACTTTGGGATTTTGCAGTATTTTATGTGAAATGAACTACCTGTACTGACAACAGACTTTGGGATTTTGCAGTATTTTATGTGAAATGAACTACCTGTACTGACAACAGACTTTGGGATTTTGCAGTATTTTATGTGAAATGAACTACCTGTACTGACAACAGACTTTGGGATTTTGCAGTATTTTATGTGAAATGAACTACCTGTACTGACAACAGACTTTGGGATTTTGCAGTATTTTATGTGAAATGAACTACCTGTACTGACAACAGACTTTGGGATTTTGCAGTATTTTATGTGAAATGAACTACCTGTACTGACAACAGACTTTGGGATTTTGCAGTATTTTATGTGAAATGAACTACCTGTACTGACAACAGACTTTGGGATTTTGCAGTATTTTATGTGAAATGAACTACCTGTACTGACAACAGACTTTGGGATTTTGCAGTATTTTATGTGAAATGAACTACCTGTACTGACAACAGACTTTGGGATTTTGCAGTATTTTATGTGAAATGAACTACCTGTACTGACAACAGACTTTGGGATTTTGCAGTATTTTATGTGAAATGAACTACCTGTACTGACAACAGACTTTGGGATTTTGCAGTATTTTATGTGAAATGAACTACCTGTACTGACTTTGGGATTTTGCAGTATTTTATGTGAAATGAACTACCTGTACTGACAACAGACTTTGGGATTTTGCAGTATTTTATGTGAAATGAACTACCTGTACTGACAACAGACTTTGGGATTTTGCAGTATTTTATGTGAAATGAACTACCTGTACTGACAACAGACTTGGATTTCTATGTGAAATGAACTACTGTACTGACAACAGACTTTGGGTTTTGCAGTATTTTATGTGAAATGAACTACCTGTACTGACAACAGACTTTGGGATTTTGCAGTATTTTATGTGAAATGAACTACCTGTACTGACAACAGACTTTGGGATTTTGCAGTATTTTATGTGAAATGAACTACCTGTACTGACAACAGACTTTGGGATTTTGCAGTATTTTATGTGAAATGAACTACCTGTACTGACAACAGACTTTGGGATTTTGCAGTATTTTATGTGAAATGAACTACCTGTACTGACAACAGACTTTGGGATTTTGCAGTATTTTATGTGAAATGAACTACCTGTACTGACAACAGACTTTGGGATTTTGCAGTATTTTATGTGAAATGAACTACCTGTACTGACAACAGACTTTGGGATTTTGCAGTATTTTATGTGAAATGAACTACCTGTACTGACAACAGACTTTGGGATTTTGCAGTATTTTATGTGAAATGAACTACCTGTACTGACAACAGACTTTGGGATTTTGCAGTATTTTATGTGAAATGAACTACCTGTACTGACAACAGACTTTGGGATTTTGCAGTATTTTATGTGAAATGAACTACCTGTACTGACAACAGACTTTGGGATTTTGCAGTATTTTATGTGAAATGAACTACCTGTACTGACAACAGACTTTGATTTAGACTTGAATGTCATATAAATAAACATTTCATTCTTACCAGACCAGTCGGATCATCGCTAAGATAGCGTGCTGGAGTAAGGAGTCCATGGGTACGGAGGATCTCAAGTTCTACCTAAACTGGCTGAAGGACCAACTCCGTCAGCCAGGTAACGAGTACATGCAGACGGCCGCCAGGTGTTTACAGATGATGTTACGTATCGACTTGTACAGACAGGTGTTTGTCGAGGTGGATGGTATTTCAACGTGAGTTATCTCCCTTTGATTTTGTTAATTGTAGTTCAACTTTTGATGAATACTAATGTCCATTGTAGAACAATTGTTTGCTGAGAAGAATGATATTTCAGCATGAGTTATCTCCCTTTTCAATTGTCTCCTTTATTCAAGCATATTTCTTGATAAATTATTTCATTTAAACATTTGTTAAATTTCATCTGAAATATTTGGAATCATTAAAAAATTCAGAAAGTGAATTGAGAATGTTAACTGTTAGACCTAAATAAATTCTTAAATGTAATGGTTTAAATATAATCTATGAACGTATCAATAACCTTTGAGTCAGTGATGATCTTTGATCTTTCAGCATTGTTACGGTCCTTGCTGGAAAAGTTGGCTTCCAGATTCAGTATCAGTTGACCTTCTGTCTGTGGTGTTTGACCTTCAACCCTGCACTGGCCGAGAGAATGAACAGGTAAGAATGTCTCATATTTCAGATAAATACATTACCTTGGATTTATTACTTGCTGAGAGACTGAACAGGTGAGAATGTCTCATACCTTTGATCTATTACTGGCTGAGAGAATGAACAGGTGAGAATGTCTCATACCTTGGACCTATTACTGGCTGAGAGACTGAACAGGTGAGAATGTCTCATACCTTTGATCTATTACTGGCTGAGAGAATGAACAGGTGAGAATGTCTCATACCTTGAACCTATTACTGGCTGAGAGAATGGACAGGTGATAATGTCGTATACCTTAGACCTATTACTGGCTGAGAGAATGAACAGGTGAGAATGTCTCATACCTTTGACCTATTACTGGCTGAGAGAATGAACAGGTG
The DNA here is from genome assembly GCF_041381155.1 of Argopecten irradians. Lineage (NCBI taxonomy): Eukaryota > Metazoa > Mollusca > Bivalvia > Pectinida > Pectinidae > Argopecten > Argopecten irradians. The sequence goes on from NC_091148.1 coordinate 25,789,226, forward strand.
AGAATGTCTCATATCTCAGATAAATACATTACCTTGGACCTATTACTGGCTGAGAGAATGAACAGGTGAGAATGTCTCATACCTTGGACCTATTACTGGCTGAGAGAATGAACAGGTGAGAATGTCTCATACCTTGGACCTATTACTGGCTGAGAGAATGAACAGGTGAGAATGTCACATACCTTTGACCTATTACTGGCTGAGAGAATGAACAGGTGAGAATGTCTCATACCTTTGATCTATTACTGGCTGAGAGAATGAACAGGTGAGAATGTCTCATACCTTGGACCTGTTACTGGCTGAGAGAATGAACAGGTGAGAATGTCTCATATCTCAGATAAATACATTACTTTGGATCTATTACTGGTAATGCTTTCTGATGTTTTGTCAGTGGAAGTGTGTGTAATACTGATATCAGAAGGAAAGTAAGACAGCAAAGTGATAACTTTGATTAAAATTACTGTCTCTAAACATTATTTAGAGATTCTGACTTCCAGTACCTACCATATTTTACCTAAAGAGGGCGCAGGTAACTGGCAATGGGAGCGCCCTTATTATTTCTAAAGTTATTTGAAACAGACTATATCCCAAACGCTTGCAGCTAGACAGTCGTCACTTCAAAGGGAATTGTCGCAAACTTTGAAACGGACCATAGCGAGTTTCCCCATGAAAATCTTTTGATATGTGCTAGCACAGCAACCTTGTTGTCTAGACAGAATACTGGAGTGAAAAGGAACGTGTCAACCTGTCAGCTGTCATGATGAACCAATGTTTAAAGGTTTTAATCAGAGCAATGTTGATGCTGCTCAAGTAGTTTTTGAATGTGTACAATGTTAACATTGAGCTATCTGAAAGCAGTGACTCTTACAGTGATTATGGATGATATGGCTGATGACTACTACAACTGTGCAAGTCCAGGTTATTGATATTCAAACTATCAAATATTGGATATTCGCTGTTATTTTATTCTGTAAATTGGATAGGAAATAGGCAGGGGCAGCCTTATTACAGCGGGCACCCTTTTTAGGTCAAATACTGTATACAGTTGACCCACAATAATCCTGACGCCGATAGTCCGGAAAACTCACAATCCGGATGGAAATATCAGGGAACAGATTTTCGTAAGGTTATTGATACTCACAAGATGATTGTTTTCTTTATTGGCAACTTGTCTTCTGCAGATACAACATCATACCCACCCTAGCCGATATCCTCAGCGAGAATGTGAAGGAAAAAGTCTCCCGAATTATACTTGCTGTGTTTAGGGTAAGTTATGAAAAGTTGTATTTGTATGTAGTGATTTACTTGCAAGTCAAACAAACTACTTTTCTATCCTGTATTTTCATATTTCAGAGTTATCTGCCCTTGTTGGTTTGTATTGATTATGATGTCACATGATTGCCAGCTTAATGACAAAGTTAACTCAACAAAATAAACATCTATTCCTTATATTTACAGGTTTTTAAGTAAATGAATATTATTCATTCCTGCGGCAGTCGCATATTTTTTATTAAAATACCCATTTTTTTCTCTTCTGTCATTGTCAACGAATTCTATTGAACAGCTGATTGGAATCAAGTCATTCATATGTTCCCGCCAAATTTAAAGTGGGGCCATGACCCCACGTTGCTACGCCATCGACTATTCCCGTAACAATAGAATCACCGAGCGTGTTGTGCTAACATTATACACTGATAATGATAATACTAGAAGGCATGGTTATTGAGTCCATGTCAGTGCATACTGTAAATAGATGAGAATATTTTTTTTCGTATTTATCAGTATCTCATTGTTACAGTAATACAACATTTAGGTCATTTGTCTTTTCATTCTCTCCTTTGACCTTTGACTTTGACTAACCTTTGACCCACCTCTACCTCGCCTTTGACCTAGACCATTCTGATCTGTTTGTTCCACAGAACCTGTTAGAGAAGCCGAATGAGACTGAGATGATTCAAGACCATGCTCTCGCCATGGTACAGTGTAAAGTTCTAAAACAGCTCGAGCTCCTGGAATCTCGCAAGTTTGATGACCCAGATATTGTTGATGATATTGTGTTCCTGAATGAAAACCTCCAGAAATCAGTACAAGATCTGAGGTAGGTTCTCAGCAACATAATAAGAGGTCTTATATGTTCAGTCAAATCTGATTTTAAGTGTCAATTCAAATGAATATTATATATTAAGGCTACCTATGAAATGCCAATTGTTTTCTGAAAATCTGTAACAGACTCTGCCAATTCATAGAATTTTGTACATAAAATAGTATTTAAAGATATAAATACATGTAATTAGGATATCAATGACAAATGGATTTTTTCCCATATTAATCTAGCTAGTCCAATTTAAGATATACTGTAGTGATTGTAATAACAAATACAGTTTTTATAAAAGATTAAACTGTAGTTCATTTATGATTGTAGCTCATTTGATGAGTATTGCTCTGAGGTCAAGTCTGGACGCCTAGAATGGAGCCCTGTACACAAGTCGGAGCGCTTCTGGAGAGAAAATGCTCCTCGACTGAACGAGAAAAACTATGAACTTCTCAAGTAAGTATTGAAGATAAGATTCCTATACAGGAAAAAAGTTTAGAAAATGCATGATATTTAGACGTTACATCCCATCTTATAATCTATGTTCGTATATAAAGCAGATCTTTGATTTTGAAAAAATTATTGATATTGATACATATTTATCCCATAACTATGCATGTTTCACAATGGAAAAACCATGTGATAAATTCCATAGCAGTTGGTTATCGTTTATGTTTACACACTCTAGTTTGTAAACACCTACGGCACCTCTGATTGGTCAATGCCAAGATCTCTTGATTCTGATTGGATCTCAATTTCAGGCTACTTTTTATAGCGCATTTTCTTTTAAAAGGCATTGTCTTTACTGTTTAACAGGTAGTTGCTTATTCAATTATTGAACAATAGAATATTGGCTCTCTATTTAGGCACTATATTTTATGGCGAAAAGATATCACTACACAATGTCTGGTGGTAAGTTTCCCTGAATGAAGACGAGAAAATGGTCACCTCGGTATAAATATACAGCTTAAGTTATGGGATAATAAGTTCCAAAACGCGTGACTGTTGTTTTATCATGTTTATTTAAACTCTCGTTAGTTAATTTTCAAATTTTCAAAAGACACTCGCTAAAGCTCGTGTCTTTTCAAAATTTGAAAATTAACTATTTCGAGTTTGATAAACATGATAAACAACAGTCACTTGTTGGGAAACCTCTATGTATCAGGGTTTGCTGTTTAAAACTTGATATGTTCCAAGAAATGCCATTTAGAGAATACAATATCAGAAATTGATATTTACATGAAAATTAAATGACCAGGCATGTTTTTTTATGTTTCCACTTGAAGCTTTGACAAAAGGTTTTAGAATGTTAATTCATTTTAAAAATATGACAAAAGAAATTATTAATAGTAATTTGCATTTGATAAGAGAGGTTAATGTTTACTAATTTTTGCATATTTTGTAGGTTATTAGAATTTGCATAAATGAGTACATTGGAAAAAATAATTACAACTTTGCATGCAAATGTATTTTCTTGAATTTCTTAGGGTATTAAAATTCAAGTTGCTGTGAAAAAGATGCAACTATCTGTGCAGTAGAGAGTTTTACCTGTAAATCTCAAAGTTACAATTCATGAAAATATGTTGATTTACAGTTACAAGATTACAAAAGAGTCTGATTATTTTATTATTGATGAATCGTTTCCTTCCAGGATTTTAGTTCGACTGCTCAGTGATAGTAAGGATCCACTCATCCTGTCTGTGTCGGCTCATGATTTAGGGGAGTACGTACGATATTATCCCAGAGGGAAAAAGTAAGTATTCTAGTGTCATATTTTGGGGAGTATGTACGATATTATCCCAGAGGGAAAAAGTAAGTAAAATAGTGTCATATTTGGGAAGTATGTACGATATTATCCCAGTACGAATATTATCCCAGAGGGAAAAAGTAAGTACTTTAGTGTCATATTTGGGGAGTATGTACGATATTATCCCAGAGGGAAAAAGTAAGTATTTTAGAGTCATATTTGGGGAGTATGTACGATATTTATCCCAGAGGGTAAAAATTTAGGTATATTTAGATATGTACGAAATATTTGGGGAGTGTCATATTGGGGAGTAGTACGATATTATCCCAGAGGGACAAAGTAAGTATTTTAGTAGAGTCATATTGGGGAGTATGTACGAAATTATCCCAGAGGGAAAAAGTAAGTATTTTAGGTTAATATTTGGGGAGTATGTATGTACGTCATATTTGGGAATAGTACGATATTATCCCAGAGAAAAAGGTATTACAAAGTAAGTAATTTAGTGTCATATTTGGGGTAAGTATGTACGATATTATCCCAGAGGGAAAAAGTAAGTATTTTAGTGTCATATTTGGGGGGTACGATATTATCCCAGAAGGGAAAAAGTAAGTATTTTAGTGTCATATTTGGGGAGTATGTACGATATTATCCCAGAGGAAAAAGTAAGTATTTTAGTGTAATATTTGGGGAATATGTACGAAATTATCCCAGAGGGAAAAAGTAAGTATTTTAGTGTCATATATTGGGAATACGTACGATATTATCCCAGAGAGAAAAAGTAAGTATTTATAGTGTCATATTTGGGGAGTATGTACGATATTATCCCCAGAAGGAAAGTAAGTATTTTAGTGTATATTTGGGGAGTATGTACGATATTATCCCAGAGGAAAAAGTAAGTATTTTAGTGTCATATTTGGGGAGTATGTACGATATTATCCCAGAGGGAAAAAGTAAGTATTTTAGTGTCATATTTGGGGAAGTACGTACGATATTATCCCAGAAGGAAAAAGTAAGTATTTTAGTGTCATATTTGGGGAGTATGTACGATATTATCCCAGAGGGAAAAAGTAAGTATTTTAGTGTCATATTTGGGGAATACGTACGATATTATCCCAGAGGGAAAAAGTAAGTATTTTAGTGTCATATTTGGGGAATACGTACGATATTATCCCAGAAGGAAAAAGTAAGTATTTTAGTGTCATATTTGGGGAATACGTACGATATTATTCAAGAAGGAAAAAGTAAGAGTACTTTAAGATCATATTTGGGGAGCATGTACGAGTATTATCCCAGAGGGAAAAAGTAAGTATTTTAGTGTCATATTTGGGGAGTATGTACGATATTATCCCAGAGGGAAAAAGTAAGTACTTTAGTGTCATATTTGGGGAGTATGTACGATATTATCCCAGAGGGAAAAAGTAAGTATTTTAGTGTCATATTTGGGGAGTACGTACGATATTATCCCAGAGGGGAAGTATTATAAAAATGTACGTAAGTACTTTAGTGTCATATTTGGGGAATACGTACGATATTATCCCAGAGGGAAAAAGTAAAGTATTTTAGGTTAATATTTGGGAATACAACGATATTATCCCAGAGGGAAAAAGTAAGTATTATAGTGTCATATTTGGGGAGTATGTACGATATTTATCCCGGAGGGAAAAAGTAAGTACTTTAGTGTCATATTTGGGGAGTATGTACGATATTATCCCAGAGGGAAAAAGTAAGTATTTTAGTGTCATATTTGGGGAATACGTACGATATTATCCCAGAGGGAAAAAGTAAGTATTTTAGGTTTATATTTGGGGAATACGTACGATATTATCCCAGAGGGGAAAAAGTAAGTACTTTAGGTTAATATTTGGGGAATATGTACATATTATCCCAGAGGGAAAAAGTAAGTACTTTTAGTGTCATATTTGGGGAGTATGTACGATATTATCCCGGAGGGAAAAAGTAAGTATTTTAGTGTCATATTTGGGGAGTATGTACGATATTATCCCAGAGGGAAAAAGTAAGTATTATAGTGTCATATTTGGGGAGTATGTACGATATTATCCCGGAGGGAAAAAGTAAGTACTTTAGTGTCATATTTGGGGAGTACGTACAATATTATCCCAGAGGGAAAAAGTAAGTATTTTAGGGTTCATATTTTGGGAATACGTACGATATTATCCCAGAGGGAAAAAGTAAGTACTTTTAGTGCATATTTGTGGGAGTACGTCATATTATCCCAGAGGGAAAAAGAGTATTTAGGTTATATTTGGGAATACGTACGATATTATCCCAGAGGGAAAAAGTAAGTACTTTAGTGTCATATTTGGGGAGTATGTACGATATTATCCCAGAGGGAAAAAGTAAGTATTTTAGTGTCATATTTGGGGAGTACGTACGATATTATCCCAGAGGGAAAAAGTAAGTATTTTAGGTTAATATTTGGGGAGTATGTACGATATTATCCCAGAGGGAAAAAGTAAGTACTTTAGTGTCATATTTGGGGAGTATGTAAGATATTATCCCAGAGGGAAAAAGTAAGTAATTTAGGTTAATATTTGGGAATATTTACAATATTATCCCAGAGGGAAAAAGTAAGTATTATAGTGTCATATTTGGGGAGTATGTACGATATTATCCCAGAGGGAAAAAGTAAGTATTTTAGTGTCATATTTGGGGAAGTACGTACGATATTATCCCAGAGGGAAAAAGTAAGTATTTAGTGTAATATTTGGGGAGTACTACGATATTATCCCAGAGGGAAAAAGTAAGTATTTTAGTGTCATATTTGGGGAGTACGTACGATATTATCCCAGAGGGAAAAAGTAAGTATTTTAGGTTCATATTTGGGGAATACGTACGATATTATCCAGAGGAAAATAAGAGTAATATTGGGGAATATTTACAAAAAAGAAAAAGTATTATAGTGTCATATTTGGGGAGTATGTACGATATTATCCCAGAGGGAAAAAGTAAGTACTTTAGTGTCATATTTGGGGAATACGTACGATATTATCCCAGAGGGAAAAAGTAAGTAAGTAATTTTAGGTTTATATTTGGGGAGTAAGTATTACGTGTCATATTATCCCAGAGGGGATAAAAGTAAGTATTATTTTAGTGTTCATATTTGGGGAAGTACGTACGATACTATTCCCAGAGGGAAAAAGTAAGTATTATAGTGTCATATTTGGGGAGTACGTATGATACTATCCCAGAGGGAAAAGTAAGTATTTCAGTGTCATATTTGGGGAGTATGTACGATACTATCCCAGAGGGAAAAAGTAAGTATTTTAGGTTTATATTTTGGGAATACGTACGATATTATCCCAGAGGAAAAAGTAAGTACTTTAGTGTCATATTTGGGGAGTACGTATGATACTATCCCAGAGGGAAAAAGTAAGTATTTTAGTGTCATATTTGGGGAGTTGTACGATATTATCCCAGAGGAAAAAGTAAGTATTTAGTGTCATATTTGGGGAATACGTACGATACTATCCCAGAGGGAAAGTAAGTATTTTAGTGTTCATAGTATGACGATATTATCCCAGAGGAAAAAGTAAGTATTTTAGGGTCATATTTGGGGAGTACGTACGATATTATCCCAGAGGGAAAATGTAAGTATTTAGTTGGTCATATTTGGGGAATACGTACGATATTATCCCAGAGGGAAAAGTAAGTATTTTAGGTCATATTTGGGAATACGTACGATATTATCCCAGAGGGAAAAAGTAAGTATTTTAGTGTCATATTTGGGGAGTATGTACGAATATTATCCCGAGGAAAATGTAAGTATTTTAGGTTCATATTTGGGGAATACGTACGATATTATCCCAGAGGGAAAAAGTAAGTATTTTAGTGTCATATTTGGGGAGTGTACGATATTATCCCAGAGGGAAAAAGTAAGTATTTTAGGGTCATATTTGGGGAATACGTACGATATTATCCCAGAGGGAAAAAGTAAGTATTTTAGTGTCATATTTGGGGAGTACGTATGATTTATCCCAGAGGGTAAGTTTTAAAAGTAAGATATATAGTAGTTTTAGTGTCATATTTGGGGAGTACGTATGATACTATCCCAGAGGGAAAAGTAAGTAGTTCAGTGTCATATTTGGGGAGTATGTACGATACTATCCCAGAGGGAAAAAGTAAGTATTTTAGTGTCATATTTGGGGAATACGTACGATATTATCCCAGAGGAAAAAGTAAGTATTTTAGTGTCATATTTGGGGAGTACGTATGATACTATCCCAGAGGGAAAAAGTAAGTATTTTAGTGTCATATTTGGGGAGTACGTACGATATTATCCCAGAGGGAAAAAGTAAGTATTTTAGTGTCATAATTTGGGAAGTACGTACGATACTATCCCAGAGGAAAAAAGTAAGTATTTTAGGTTCATATTCGGTGAGTATGTACGACGATACTATCCCAGAGGGGGAAAATTAAGTATTTTAGTGTCATATTTGGGGAGTACGTCTGATACTATCCCAAGTAAGTATTTTAGTGTCATATTTTGGTAGTGCGTACAATACTATCCCAGAGGGAAAAAGTAAGTATTTTAGGTTCATATTCGGGGAGTATATAGGATACTATCCCAGAGGGGAAAAGTAAGTATTTTAGTGTCATATTTGGGGAGTACGTCTGATACTATCCCAAGTAAGTATTTTAGTGTCATATTTTGTAGTGCGTACAATACTATCCCAGAGGGAAAAAGTAAGTATTTTAGGTTCATATTCGGGAGTATATAGGATACTATCCCAGAGGGGAAAAGTAAGTATTTTAGTGTCATATTGGGGAGTACGTATGATACTATCCCAGAGCGAAAAGTGAGTATTTTAGTGTCATATTTGGGGAGTACGTACAATATTATCCCAGAGGGAAAAAGTAAGTATTTTAGTGTCATATTTGGGGAGTGTGTACGATATTAACCTAGAGAGAAAAAGTAAGTATTTTAGAGTCATATTTGGGAAGTACATATGATATTACCCCAGTGGGAAGAGTGAGAATGACTTTGAATCCCTGGCAGTTGCCAGGTACAGACCGCTGGTCGATGGTTTTTCCCCGGGTACTCCAGCTTTCCTCCACCAAGAAACCTGGCATGACCTAAATTACCCTGGCTGTTCAATTTTAATTTTAACAAAATTTATTTCAATTAAATTGAAAAGGGGATTAAATAACAGGCTATGCCAATGTAAGTTCTCTCTTGGTAATAAAATTTATTTATAAAGGAAATGAAAGAATGTTTTTAAACCCAGGTTATAAATAGGACCTTAAACTTATATGACTAAACCAAGGCCATTCTGATATAAACATAACAGATTTTACTGTTGATTGTCCTGCCACTTTATATGACAATAAATCTGTGTTGTTTATTTCCTAGTGTGATAGAACAACTCGGCGGTAAACAGCTCGTGATGCAGTACCTCTCCCATGATGACCCCAATGTTAGATTTGAGGCTCTGATCGCTGTACAGAAACTTATGGTACATAACTGGTAAGTACAAAACAAAGCAACAAAACACACAGCCAAGTTGTTTGTTTGTCCGAAATTTATTATTTTATTATTAAATATCCTTTAAAGTTTGAAAATCCATTCTGATGTACTATAAACAAATGAATTTCCATGTGTGACTAAATTTCCTGTGTTTTATTATTGACAAGAAATCGCAAAAATTATTTATAAAAAAGTAAGGTACAGAGAAATTTTACATGTTTGAATGTCAAAAATTATATTTTGTAATTACACAGCATATTATTGGGCAATCACAGACACCAAATTAACAAGCTGCGAAAAATACCTTGACTACAGTATATAAAGATGTTCTGTGTATAATTTAGGGAATACTTAGGCCGACAGTTACAGGACACCACCCCCAAGGATGGTCCAGGACTTGTACCCGCCAAAGCTTAGCCTGGTCACCAGCATCACCCCCCCTCCCCCGCATCACAGTCATCACCATGGTTACATTTCATCAGGATCAAGTTTTAAAATATGGTGCAGATTTGAACGCAAGTCTAAATCATTCCACAGTCATTTAGTGAAGGGAGGGCTGAAGAGGATGAAAAAATGACTGGACTGTTAATGTGTATAATAGAAGATGTTAGACAATATTTAGAATTTACAGAAAACTTAATTATAGATATGTGATGTTTTAGAAATATGATGAAAGGGAGATCATTTAATATCAGCCTGAGACCAACTCGATTTGTACTCAGCAAAGAAGGGAAGCTTTCCCAGAAAATTTTCTAGCTCATAGACAGATGGTAGAAGATTCTTCCAGAAGCAGTAAGAACTACTAATTTAGTGACTGGAATTTACATTCAATTTTTCAAAAAAAAAATTAAAAAAGGCAAATTGATTTGACTTGGAGTAACTTTTTGAGAAATCTGTAGAAGTTAATGACTTTGAAATATACATGTATATAATAAACGTAGCAGGTTTGTTTTACTATAAGTGCTATATGATTTCGTTTATGTTGATTTCAGGGTATGTATGGGTAATTATCAGAGAAAACATTGTGTATTTAAATGAAATACATTCCAGTGGTCATTACACATTGATATTGTGAAACGTTTCATGTGGTACAGTCCAGATAACTGTCTGTAGATTAAGGATGTCAAAGGGATCCTTTTCAAAGTATTTTGTCGTAAATGTTGATGTTAATTGAAATTGAATGGCTTTATGGGAAAAACTCTTTGATTATCTCAGTGTATTTTTTTTAGAGCTAAGAGGAACAATTATATAAAGTTAATTAGATAATAACATATCTGGCTATTGTAATACATTAAATTGTAAAATTTTGAAAGAAATGTTATATAAATAAATTATAGGAACAGGATAAAATTACAAATTTGGGTACATTCTAATGGGAGAAAACACATAAGATTTTGATGTGTAAGCTCTCCTTTTCCAGAGAGGGGAGATAACCCACTAATAGATAACTTATTCCTTTATATTGTGCTTAAGTGATTGAGAAGTGGAAATACCTCCCGAGCCTATATTAGAGTTCTATTTTCATTTTGATGTTTTATGTGGTAATCATGGCAACCAAATGGCGTCTTTAAAGACTATAACCATTGTACTTTATTTCCTCTGGTTTAACTTCACCATGAAGCATATTCATCTGTAATTAATTGATTTGTGGAGTCTAAAACTAGTCTGTAGTCCAGGTGTAACTTTCTGTCAATGTAAAAGTATACCTACAAATATTGTATGTGGTTGATATCCTTCAAATCTATGAATATTGATTGGCTATTCAGAGCTGTACATGTAATCAAATCCTCATAACATGTAATGCAATAGGATAGAACCATGGAAAGAAAGATATTATACTTTTAAATGATTATTATTGCTTTGGAATATAATTTATAATTTTGTGCACATTTTTAGATACTATCCAGAAAGACATTGTCAGAGACCCATGGTTGATTGCATTATGCTATGCTATGCTATACTTGTCATTATGCGGGCAGGGGTGGCAGAGTGGTTAGGAGATCTCAACATATTACCACAAGCCCTCCATCTGTAGGTAGCGAGATCAAATCCCATTTGCACAGTTGGCAGTTACTGAGTGCTGGTCAGTGGGTTTTTTCCGGGTACTCCGGCTTTCCTCCACCGATAAACCTGGCACATCCTTACATGATCCTGACTGTTAATATGACATTATACTAATAAATTCCACATCATTATGATAAACGTAGCATAATGCATTCAACTGTGGGTCTTAGACAATGTCAGAAAGAACATATGTTCATTATATCTGTATAAACTTGTTGTGTATGATAGATAGTGTTAATTATCTATAAAAGATTACTATAATTGCTATAAATGTTATGTAAAGTGTGATTATAATGTGAGGGATGCGAGGTAATTACGTTGTATTTTATCTGTGATTGAGACCTGAGCATAGATAGAGTAATGTACAGGGTACAATCCAATTAGTCAATATTGTGATAATTAGTTGATTTACATTAAAGTGAGGAATGCCTGATATAATGAGAGTAGATGATTGATATTATTTATAATATCGATGTTGATTCATTGCTATACTGGGAGTTGTTTATTCATGTATCTATATAAAGACTATGAACTTATGACGGGACTTTGTTTATGTGTCACCTTTGATATATCAGTGATCTCCCCATAGGTTCCATCCAGGTTCCAATCCATTAAATGGAGATGGAACTCAAACCTTGTTCAAGATCACAGGGTCAAATATGCTAAAATTATTAAGACTACTTCAGTCAAGGTCAGCCAATAGACAAAGCATCCTCGTAATCCCTGGATTATCCAGGGATTATTGAAGATGTAGACAAAGCAGAGGGGATAGAATACACTGAGGAACAGCTACCGAACATGTCATTGAACTAATAGTATATGCCTACTTGGCCATGAAACGGATTATCCAGGGATTATCGAGGATGTTGACAAAGCAGTGGGAATACAGAGGAACAGTTACCGAACATGTCATTGAACTACTAGTGTATGCCTCCTTGGCCCAGAAACGCCTTAACATTCCACAAGCTTGGATTCTTCTGGCTAATAACTGTGACAAGATCTAGAAATAAAGAGATTGGAAACACCCTCATGAGAAATGGAAAAGCTGCAGTGCCTGTAAGGATAATGATAAAACCGTGAGAGCGGTATGGACGACCATTAATATGATGGACAAAAACTTCAGCAAGATTTAGACGGAAAGCGCCTTCTGGAAGGCATTGTCATCGAGCTTCGAAAGAAAGCAGAAATAAGAAATTGCTTAGCACCAATCGACGGACCATGGCCTTGTCAGTACCAAGCGAAGTAATGAGTTCACTCCACTGGGGAGAATGAAAGAGGAATTGCACTGCAAAATTGGACAGATCCCTCGGATGAGATCCAGTAAGGACATGCCAGAATCATAGTTGAGCGGAATTCCTCTTTGCTAAATAATTGGAATACAAAAGGATATTTGATCATATGGACATAGAAATACCATGGAAAGTGCCGAGGTACTATGGGGTTTCAGGGAAGATAACACCTCTGATTAGATATACCTACCAGGGCACGAGTTAATTTTGAAAGGTGGTCAATTGCAACGCCGACATCTTTGAGATTGGTAAATGGTCTGATCTGGCGTTCACTAGCCCACTCCTCCCCCTCAATCCGAGTTTGTAACTGATCTGCCGGTCACTTGCCCACTCCTCCCCCTCAATCTGAGTTTGTAACTGATCTGGCGTTCACTAACCCATCCCTACACCCTCAATCTGAGTTTGTAACTGATCTGGCGTTCACTAGCCCCCCCCTCTCAATCTGAGTTTGTAACTGATCCGCCGGTCACTAGCCCACTCCTCCCCCTCAATCTGAGTTTGTAACTGATCTGGCGTTCACTAGCCCACTCCTCCCCCTCAATCTGAGTTTGTAACTGATCTGCCGGTCACTAGCCCACTCCTCCCCCTCAATCTGAGTTTGTAACTGGTACTGCCGGTCACTAGCCACCCCTCCCCCTCAATCTGAGTTTGTAACTGATCTGGCGTTCACAAGCCCCCCCCCCCTCAATCTGAGTTTGTAACTGATCTGCCGGTCACTAGCCCACTCCTCCCCCTCAATCTGAGTTTGTAACTGGTACTGCCGATCACTAGCCCACTCCTCCCCCTCAATCTGAGTTTGTAACTGATCTGGCGTTCACTAGCCCACTCCTCCCCCTCAATCTGAGTTTGTAACTGATCTGCCGGTCACTAGCCCACTCCTCCCCCTCAATCTGAGTTTGTAACTGGTACTGCCGGTCACTAGCCACCCCTCCCCCTCAATCTGAGTTTGTAACTGATCTGGCGTTCACAAGCCCCCCCCCCCTCAATCTGAGTTTGTAACTGATCTGCCGGTCACTAGCCCACTCCTCCCCCTCAATCTGAGTTTGTAACTGGTACTGCCGATCACTAGCCCACTCCTCCCCCTCAATCTGAGTTTGTAACTGATCTGGCGTTCACTAGCCCCCCTCCCTCTCAATCTGAGTTTGTAACTGATCTGGCGTTCACTAGCCAACCCCTCCCCCTCAATCTGAGTTTGTAACTGATCTGGCGTTCACTAGCCACCCCTCCCCCTCAATCTGAGTTTGTAACTGATCTGGCGTTCACTAGCCCCCCCCCCCCCTCCCCCCCTCAATCTGAGTTTGTAACTGATCTGCCGGTCACTAGCCACCCCTCCCCCTCAATCTGAGTTTGTAACTGGTACTGCCGATCACTAGCCCACTCCTCCCCCTCAATCTGAGTTTGTAACTGATCTGGCGTTCAATAACCCATCCCTACACCCTCAATCTGAGTTTGTAACTGATCTGGCGTTCACTAGCCCCCCCCTCTCAATCTGAGTTTGTAACTGATCCGGCGTTCACTAGCCCACCCTCCCCCCTCCTCAATCTGAGTTTGTAACTGATCTGCCGGTCACTAGCCCACTCCTCCCCCTCAATCTGAGTTTGTAACTGATCTGGCGTTCACTAGCCCACTCCTCCCCCTCAATCTGAGTTTGTAACTGATCTGCCGGTCACTAGCCCACTCCTCCCCCTCAATCTGAGTTTGTAACTGGTACTGCGGTCACTAGCCACCCCTCCCCCTCAATCTGAGTTTGTAACTGATCTGGCGTTCACAAGCCCCCCCCCCCTCAATCTGAGTTTGTAACTGATCTGCCGGTCACTAGCCCACTCCTCCCCCTCAATCTGAGTTTGTAACTGGTACTGCCGATCACTAGCCCACTCCTCCCCCTCAATCTGAGTTTGTAACTGATCTGGCGTTCACTAGCCACCCCTCCCCCTCAATCTGAGTTTGTAACTGATCTGGCGTTCACTAGCCCCCCCCCCCCCCCCTCCCCCCCCTCAATCTGAGTTTGTAACTGATCTGCCGGTCACTAGCCACCCCTCCCCCTCAATCTGAGTTTGTAACTGGTTACTGCCGATCACTAGCCCACTCCTCCCCCTCAATCTGAGTTTGTAACTGATCTGGCGTTCACTAACCCATCCCTACACCCTCAATCTGAGTTTGTAACTGATCTGGCGTTCACTAGCCCCCCCCTCTCAATCTGAGTTTGTAACTGATCCGGCGTTCACTAGCCCACCCCTCCCCCCTCCTCAATCTGAGTTTGTAACTGATCTGCCGGTCACTAGCCCACTCCTCCCCCTCAATCTGAGTTTGTAACTGATCTGGCGTTCACTAGCCCACTCCTCCCCCTCAATCTGAGTTTGTAACTGATCTGCCGGTCACTAGCCCACTCCTCCCCCTCAATCTGAGTTTGTAACTGGTACTGCCGGTCACTAGCCACCCCTCCCCCTCAATCTGAGTTTGTAACTGATCTGGCGTTCACAAGCCCCCCCCCCCCCCCCTCAATCTGAGTTTGTAACTGATCTGCCGGTCACTAGCCCACTCCTCCCCCTCAATCTGAGTTTGTAACTGGTACTGCCGATCACTAGCCCACTCCTCCCCCTCAATCTGAGTTTGTAACTGATCTGGCGTTCACTAGCCCCCCTCCCTCTCAATCTGAGTTTGTAACTGATCTGGCGTTCACTAGCCAACCCCTCCCCCTCAATCTGAGTTTGTAACTGATCTGGCGTTCACTAGCCACCCCTCCCCCTCAATCTGAGTTTGTAACTGATCTGGCGTTCACTAGCCCCCCCCCCCTCCCCCCCCCTCAATCTGAGTTTGTAACTGATCTGCCGGTCACTAGCCACCCCTCCCCCTCAATCTGAGTTTGTAACTGGTACTGCCGATCACTAGCCCACTCCTCCCCCTCAATCTGAGTTTGTAACTGATCTGGCGTTCACTAGCCCCCCTCCCCCTCAATCTGAGTTTGTAACTGATCTGGCGTTCACTAGCCCACCCCTCCCCCTACAATCTGAGTTTGTAACTGATCTGGCGTTCACTAGCCACCCCTCCCCCTCAATCTGAGTTTGTAACTGATCTGGCGTTCACTAGCCCCCCCCCCCCCCCCCCCCCCCCCCCCCCTCAATCTGAGTTTGTAACTGATCTGCCGGTCACTAGCCACCCCTCCCCCTCAATCTGAGTTTGTAACTGGTACTGCCGATCACTAGCCCACTCCTCCCCCTCAATCTGAGTTTGTAACTGATCTGGCGTTCACTAGCCCACCCACCCCCTCAATCTGAGTTTGTAACTGATCTGCCGGTCACTAGCCCACTCCTCCCCCTCAATCTGAGTTTGTAACTGGTACTCCCCCTCACTACGTACCTAACTCCCTAAGTTATTCACTAGTTGAAAGTCACCAGTTCATGCATAGTATATGTAGTTGACATTTGTGAAACATCAAAATGTGCTCAACGTCTCCAGTGACCTTGTACTCCTGTCGTACAACTGAAGCCAGTTGCAAAACACAAACACTCGCCTGGAGGTCACTCTTTTCGATGTAGACTGAGAATAAGCAACACTGAGGCAGAGCTAAGATCCCTGTCTTCAATGATAAGTCTGTGCTAGTTGACAGCTGTGAGACCCTTCGAATAGCAACGAAAATGCAACAGAATATCCAGACATTCGCTTTACATTGTGACTCTAATTTGAACTCCAGACTGCCAAGAATACATAATTTTCACATCTTGTCATTCAGCATAGTCTGCACGGGAAAGGAGACAGGTGGGGAAACCAAAGATTTACATCAAGACCGAACAGAAAAAAAATCTTCAAAGAATGAGGAGAGGTCGGCCGCGTAACAGATGAAGGTAAAACTATGAAACAGAGCTAATTAGTACACAGGAGTTATTTATTTAAGAGGTTTACCGTCAAACTTAATTGATAGAATCAAAACACAAAAAAACTACATTTGAATATGTGTTATCACGGGCATAATACAGATAAAATTCATATTTAATAAATAGCAAATCTTTCCAATTGGTAAGATTACATGTATGCGTTAAATGCAACTCCTGTAATCAAGATAAGCTACAGTAGTTGATATAATACTAACTTGTGTAGTATTAATTTACATTTTAACATTCACTTACTGTACACATCATTTTTAAAGTTTTGAAAATGAATTAAAGCTGTTAATTTCTCCCAATGATATTTGTACAAAGCTACTTGTATTGCATTGCTGATCAATTAGGGAATTCGAAAGATGTAGAAAGCGCCAGATTCTTTTAAATCAATTTGGTATCCATTGGATAGGTCGAGGACACATTAGGTATCCACATAAAGCGGAAGAGTTAACATATATGATGGAATTTGGGATACAAATGATGACAGTCAGTTGAAGACATAGAACTAATCAGTAAACGTTAGAGTTTGATACTTAGTCCGGGCAGGTCTCGTTGAGCTCTCGCCTAATCGTACTATGGACTAAAGCGAAGATGTGAACAAGCGTGGCGTCACTGTGTGGACGTTGGTTCCACGCCGTACAAAAGGCCCCAAAGGCAGCCTCGTACTCCTCCAATTGTTGATGGCAGTACCCGAGCAGGTTAAATGCCACAGCCTTGTTTGTGATGTCCGGAAGCCTACAGCACCACACCATGTCGTCACGTGCCTTCAACATATCTATGTTCCGCTCCAGTTTCATACAACACCAGAACTTGAGGAAGCATGCGTACACGACAGGATCTATGGCAACTGTCTGCTGCATTCCGGAAGAAAGGTCTAAAGGTCCGTTTTGTCTCCTGCTTGGCTGCATTTCCATTTGTATGGGTGGAGGAAGGCAGTTGTATTCAAATCGTAAAAATAACAAGTCTGAGAGATGTAGCGTGTATGAATCGTTTCCTTTTAGAACAGAATTTCCACTTTTAAGAAGGAAGTCTAACATGATTGCGGTATTATTTCCAGTTATAAAAGAATTAAGAGGGAATTGGAACCGAACGTACGGTACCTGCTGCATTGTTGAGATCAGCGTTCTTAACATGTCGTAGGTAAGACGGAAATTTCCAGAGGCTGCATTCAAATGACAAATGGTGATATTTTCCATGAGAGCTTCATATTTTGTTAAAGTGTTCTGCGGTACTGTGATGTACTTAATGTTGGCCGTATTTTCTCCACATAGATTGTTGTTTGTCCACAAAAGTCGTCTCCTCATTCGTTCCACTTCAGCACTAATGTTCTCCATGTCTTTCAGTTCCATATTATGTTTCAGGCAAACGTTCCTTATTTTATCTGATAATGTGTTACAATATTCTGTTGTACTTTGTAGTGACTGCAGACACGACATTGAAAATCTCATTTGTTTACTCATTAAGTGATTCATACTTGCAGCAACCACAGATTGAAGTTTTTGCACTTTCGACTCAAGAACACTGAAATCCCTCGAAGTTGATGCTATCTCCTCCACACTCCTCGATTGGAGGGCCCCACTAAATGGAGGGTTTTCCCAAAACAGTTTCAGGGTGTTCGTTCGTGCATATTGACACAGTTGCAGAACTTTGGATTTTTCTGCTGCGGTATACCTCTTAGCGAGGAGATTGCAAATGCGGATGAAAAAATGAGGACAAAAGTCGTTCCGCACAGCTGCAACCAACCTATCTAGACACAGATGTATTGCTGTGAGGAGTCGATGAGGGACCCAAAGGGCGGGGGGAGTTTCCTCTATCACCCAGAAAACAATAGTCTTTAGGATGTAGGAGGATATTATGTCTCCTATTTCTTTCTCAAACACGAGCTTTTTCAGATGTTTCAGTAACAGCAGACATTTTACCTGTGTTGCATTAAAATCCCAAACTAACGCCTGTTCCACCAGCACAAACGACAGTCTCCAGTCCAGGTAAGTCTTCCTACATTCTTTACACCCGACCGGGACTACGTAACATCCTCGCTTCACATGTTCTGTTATAAAATCATTGGAGGGCCAGCCATAGTTGCGCTTCCGTTCGATCCATTCTTCTGCGACAGCAGGCCACTTGGGACACGGAATAGATATAACACTATCTACCTTATCGATAGCAAAAGTTCCTGGTTTCACTTCCGTAGTAGAGACGCGCGAAAGTGACGGTCCTGTCACGATTTGTTCATTCCACACACCGGATAATTGCATGTTTTGATTATACTGTTCAAAAATATTTAAATTCCCTCCAAAATTATTCAAAGAGGCTGGGATCCCATTTGATAGATAGTAAACATGTTTGTCTTCATCATATTCGTAGTAACAAGAGTTAGAAGTGGATGAAAGAGGTGTAAATATAGATCCCTCCTTGACAACCGTTAGTTTAACATAGCCAATGTTTTTCTCGCATGGCTTCATCTGGAACTGCCAGTGTCCATGGGGAACAGTGACAGCATTGTTGTCTTCATACGCTGCAGTTTTATTCAGAATTTTCATCACATCCCCGTCACATGGCGTTCCACTAATCATGGCTAACTCCATCAGTCCTTCTCCTAGGCTCCCTATCAGTCTTTCTTCTACACCCAATGATGGCAGATCGACGACGATGTTATAGATATCTATGTACAGATTTTTTATTGAACATAACGTTCGTTTCATCCGTCTTAATTCACTGCTGAACCCATAAGTATCCAGAATGTTACTGATGGCCAAACTCGCTTCCGGAGGCTCCTCATCGTTCCCCGCCATATGTAAACCTGGAATAGATAATGAGTGAATATCATTACGAGACATTGAGCTCATCGTCTTTCTAATGAGATAACAACTCTTGATAAGCAGACAGGATGTGAGTTAGAATTACATCGACATCCAGTTTATTGAGGGGCGTTTTCCTACTATTTTGGGAATAGGGCCCATGGCTTTTATGCACAAAGTCCAAGATTTGGGAAAACTAATGAAAGATGAAATTGGTTTATGTCCTATGTACGCGTAGTTTATGTAAAGTATAGCGTTTTAAATTCGCTTGGTATAGTTTCGCGATTTCGTTAACGAAATGAATTCGCGAAGTTTAATTTCCGATTTCTTCACGGCCTATTTAGAGTACACCGGGAGATTTGTGCTATATCTACATAACCTAAAACATATTCAAGTCAATCCTTAATAATTAATAACAGAGGACATTTACTCTTTTAGAGAACCTGGCTTTTGTTTTATTGTATTTTTCGCTTGGTATAGTTTCGCGATTTCGTTAACGAAATAAATTCGCGAAGTTTAATTTCCGATTTCTTCACGGCCTATTTAGAGTACACTGGGAGATTTGTGCTATATCTACATAACCTAAAACATATTCAAGTCAATCCTTAATAATTAATAACAGAGGACATTTACTCTTTTAGAGAACCTGGCTTTTGTTTTATTGTATTTTTTCTGACTTCCTACAGCAGAGATAGAGAGCAGTTGACAGAAGGGGAAATTACCTATACCACCAGGGGAATCAATAGATACGAGAAAACATTGCACTTAACGAAGTGGACCTACCTATTAGTGTGGATCAGGTATGGTCGGTACTTCAGTTACTGTAATATTTTACAACTTAAGTTACAACTGCATTTTCTTGTTATTGTTTAATTTTGTCATGCATCTAAGTCTCATGTTTCCTTAGGTGGACATTTCACGTTTCTTTTTCTGCCTATATAAAAAAAACATGTATCCACATTACATGTTCACTACTTCCTGTATTCACATTACATGTTCACTACTTCCCGTATCCACATTATCTGCTCATTACTTCCTGTATCCACATTACATGTTCACTGCTTCCTGTATCCCCATTATATGTTCACTACTTCCTGTATCCACGTTACATGTTCACTACTTTCTGTATCCACATTATATGCCCACTACTTCCTGTATCCGCATTACATGTTCACTACTTCCTGTATCCGCATTACATGTTCACTACTTCCTGTATCCACATTATTTGCTCATTACTTCCTGTATCCATATTACATGTTCACTACTTCCTGTATCCACATTACATGATCACTACTTTCTGTATCCACATTATTTGCTCATTACTTCCTGTATCCATATTACATGTTCACTACTTCCTGTATCCACATTATATGTTCACTACTTCCTGTATCCACATTACATGTTCATTACTTCCTGTATCCACATTACATGTTCACTACTTCCTGTATCCACATTATATGTTCACTACTTCCTGTATCCACATTACATGTTCACTACTTCCTGTATCCACATTACATGTTCAATACTTCCTGTATCCGCATTACATGTTCACTACTTCCTGTATCCACATTACATGTTCACTACTTCCTGTATCCACATTACATGTTCACTACTTCCTGTATCCACATTACACGTTCACTGCTATATGTATGTTTAGTTTATGTATTTCAATAATCGATAGTTTGTCTGTGCATGTGTGTCCACACCTTTACATGTCATGTACAGTACACTTTTGTATAAAATATACCTGCTGTACAATTAACGTATGTTTATCACTGCGTTCACTCACATAAACACAGTACTGCATAAACATATAATGTCTAAATGGTCGACTTGTTAACCACCTCTGATAAATATCAACATCAACATGTCACACTTCAGTGAACACCATTCACACAACTAGTTACTATCTATAAATAACTTTCCTCTGGCGAGAGCTGAACGAGACTTCTCCAGACTAATGCTCAAACGTACTGCATAACATACAGATTTTTGGAAATGCACTTAAAGGCTCACTACCTTTCCAGAGCAAAATATGAAGGTTTCTTAAAAACATTTAAAACATCAGAAAATATATACCGATGGCCTAAGATGAGGTTACAACACCAAACATGTGCAAGATTTCCTGCGTAATATATGATAACAGTGGAGAGTAATTTCGCTGTTTTGCCGTCTGACGCAATGATAGTCAACTACCGCGCGGTATTTAGGACGACGGCGGGAAACATAAGACGACCCGCGTTATGAAAATTAACATTTAAATTTATTTTAATCAAATTGTTCAGAAGGTGGTGATACATGTAGTATTGACGGTAAGTTAATAACTTTTGCGACTCTACAAAATTACCGATCTAGTTTTACATTCCCAATTTGAAAATTAAAAGCCGTTTCGGAAAGGTAGTGGGCCTTTAAATGCCCATTACTTTTTCGAAACGGCTTTTTCGCAAAAGTAAAGTTACTTACTTACCGTTGATATTACACTATAATCCACCTTATGAACAATTTGATTAAAATAAATTAAATGTTAATTTTCATAACGCGGGTCGTCTTTTGTTTCCCGCCGTCGTCCTAAATACTGCGCGGTAGTTGTGAATAGCACTGCCCCAGACGGCAAAACAGCGAAATGACTCTCCGCTGTTATCGTATATTACGCAGGAAATCTTGCATATGTTTGGTGTTGTAATCTCATCTTAGGCATTCGGTATATAATTTCTGATGTTATTAATGTTTTTAAGAAACCTTTATGTTTTGCTCCGTAAATGTAGTGGGCATAACTCCTAATATTCAGATGACATTATAACATGGAATATTTACATTAAAACGTCTCCATAAACTGTTTGATACTTAAAGTTATTTGTGCCGTATTTTTCATACTCACGAACTAAGATGAGCTTAAAATGTTATTCATCACCAAAAGTTACTAGCATTTTGAGAATGATAGTACTTTCAAAGCTTCATTTTAATACAAATAACTGCCAAAAATCATTATAATTATGTTTATAGTACATATAAGTGTAATGATAATAAAAAAAATCTTGATTTTGAGAACGGTCTTTATTCACACAGAAAACTGGTAATACAATATATAGATTTATTTCTATTTTGAGACGACATTTATAATTAACATCATGTATAGAGGATCTCAGTCTATCTCCATAACCGTTACATATAATTATCAGTTTGTCCTTAACCTTGTTATGGCGCAGTAGTAGTAGTAGTGGTTGTAGTAGTGGTGATAGTAGCTGGTGTTGAATCATCGAAGACACTTGTGAGCACAAGGAACGCCACCCATGCTGAAACAGATAAAATCAGTAACGATATATTTTACTGTCGCGTGGGAGGCGATATTTAGCATATCGACTTAGTGTTTCCATTCGTAGATGAGATCATTGAGATCTTTGGAAACATGTTGTCGAGTAATACTCAATGCATTTTTATATTATCTAGGATGAATCAATATTTTAAGTCAATTATCTCGTCTAATATGAAAATTAAGGATATTTGATTCGGACCATCTGGTGTTATTATAGTAGAATATTAAAGCGAATAGTCGGGCAAAGAAGGGCTAAAATCGGTAAAATGGTGTTAATATATCCAGTATAATTTCTTATGAAATAGAAAAAAAATCTCCCATCAAAATCGCTCTGTATGCGAAGAAATTAATATTTATTATGGGAATCCTAATGCGTCCTCCCGACCGGCTATCAGTGCAGTTCAACCTTAACGCATGCGCAACATCCACCACTCTCCGTAGTAAACAAAATATGGCTACCTTAGTTTTGAACCAAAAGGTTTCCACCAAAACAACCAACTGACTCACCTAAAATGCGAAAGGAAAGGCAATGGAGCAGCGACAATCCCAACAAATGACTCGGTAAACATTACGACGCATGGAGAGTGTTAATACAACTTGTTATAGTGAAGAGAACAGTTCAAACGAGCACGCGGCTCCGGACCGCTACTGTACGTACCTAGGCCTACTACCCGGTACTCCCTGCTCAGCTGATAGTGAGTGAGTCTTCGTATTTTGATCATTATGTAAATAGTCCCTAGCAGTATTTTTTCATGAATGAGTGGTCACATATGGTCACATGTTTCATACCTGTTCCCCAATCGCGTAAAACGTAACCCTGGGGTAAATAGCGGTTGTTATATCCTGATGGTACAATGACTCCTGGAATATCTGACTGTACTGACCTAATCAAGGTGGGCCCTACCCATACACCATAAGCCTAAATGCTATACTCGATCAAAAGCCTTACTTATATTACAGAAAACAGATGAAAATAGTGATTGATCCTATCAACAAATCAACAAAGGGAGGAAACATCTTGACTTATAAGAGAACTCCCTCCACTAAGTGTTTAAAAGGGTCATTTTATGATATTTTAGATCATATATGACATTATTTTTATCTCCATAATATTGTCCAATCAGAAGAAATCCCCATAATTAAAGAGGAAGAAAACTCATTCTTGAAACTGAAAAAATACAGTCAAGTATAGATCTATAAGTCTTGGAATTATGTAGTATAGTATTTCTGTTAAATATTTTCACTTTTAAACGCTGATAAATAGCACAAATATGCATAGCTTAATACTAAGACAATAAAGTCTACAAATACAATTCAAGTTGATCAGAGTCAGCAACATTTGAGAGGCTTATTGGATTCCCCATCAAAATGTATATTATATAAGCATATTGTGAATCATTTTACAATAAAATACTATTTGACCAAATATATACCTCCTAAATACCGTATTGTTATATCTAAATTTCGTCTATCTGCTCATAATTTTGCCATCGAAACAGGCAGATATACATGTACTGATACTGCTAGGGAACAAAGATTTTGCCCTGGTTGCAATTTAGATATGGAAGACGAATATCATTTTATTTTAATGTGTACTAATTATCATAGTTTAAGAAAGAAATATGTAAAACCTTTTTATTGGCGTAAACCATCTACATGTATGTACAAGTTGATACAATTATTATGTTGCGAAAATATAAGTGATCTACGTATTAGCAAAATTTATATTTGAGGCCATGAAAATACGATCCCGCCTCCAATAATTTCAGTATAGTTATTTTAGTGTTGTAGTCTTTATATAATACAAATTTATTATTTCAATGTAAAAAAAGAAAAAAATAAGATAATTTAACGATCAATTCAAATACATACACTGATTTGCTGATCACCTACCAGGTGAGTTGATTTACCTGAGATTTACCTGTGATCTAGACTATAACTCCATATCAACACACCTTAACCCCTATGAAAACACCCCTTACTGCATACTTCCAACCTCTCTCAAAGGAAAAGTGTGGCCAATAAATGTCTTGTTACCACAGTTGACTTCATAATACCCCCTTTCATGGCCAATCAGGATTACTTGACCATGAAAGGAGCTGAATCCCCCATTCATGGCCAATAGGAGATTTCAGAAAAGATGGCGATGACGTCACACAAAGGTACATCCGGGCGCTCAAAGGTACAACTCTGTATATCTGTACACATTAACATGGTGGGAACACAGCCGCTTCGATTTTTGTTTACATTTTATTGTAATAAATAGTACGACCATCCGAGAATTGTTACTTTACCTTAATTTCAAAAGGTGTAAATAAAAATATGTAACAATAATATACAGATATAAATATATGGTATTCATATATTTTACGATGTTTATACTCCATTTTCGGCCGCCACGAGGAAAAACACGATCGCCATTATGTGTAAACCTTGACAGAATATTGCAAATATCAGCTTGAAATTACAAATTAAATTCCAAGTTCCGCAAATATAGTACTGAAATTTTAATAAGCGATCACTGTTTTCTTAGTCTTACTTTGTAAAACACCTTAAGATGTGTGATTGTCACCAAATTAAAGTTTGCTTTCGTAGATCACCCCAAGCGCACGGCAGCCATTACGTACAGTACTGCTGAGATCTCGAATTTCGCCCTTTTTTAGAGTCACAAAATTACGTATTCTAGATAATTTGTTCGTCAGAAATTTTGGATTTTAGCTCATGACATACAAATGAGTCAGTTTATAGTTACTTTTTATCGTATTTTTAAACAAACTTTTAGTATTTTAGGATTTTCGAAGCCGTGCGCAATGTGTCCTGGTCGGCATTTACAGTATTACGATCTGTATTCATAAATCTAAATGTAGTCTATCTAACATGCATTCAAATTATTTTAAAGTAATATCACTTCAATTTGAGACTTCACTAGCAGTCCATGGAATAAAAGCGACTGACATTAAAAAATAAACTCTACAGCATTAAAACTGAACGATTTCACCATTTTAATTTTCGAGATCTCGGCAGCCATACGTTTACGTAAACATGTACATTGCGAAGATCTGCATATAAGTGTAACACAGTGGTTTATAGCATTCCTTTAAAGGAAGATATACACGGAAAAGAACGAAATATATATCTTTTACAAGTACTTATTGAGATATGTGTTGGTAATTACGTATTTATATTATTAAATTCCCAACTATGGGCTGTGTCCTGAGGTGATCTACCAGCGAAGGCCCCATGCACGAGCGGCCGTGGTCTGGCAATGTGGTTCACATTTCGTTATATTTAATAGTATTGTGAACAAGTTTTTCATGTATAACAGAAACGTTACACAATAAAATCAATGATCTATTCATAACTTTTCACAACAAGGATTTCTACCTGTGAAGAAAAAACGGGTACTGTGACGGCCCGACACCGCTTGGCAAGCTGGCTTCAACACTCTATCTACACAAATTAATATATTCAGCAATAAACAATTGTAAATACAAAAATATAAATGTCTGTAACCTCTGAAACAATAAGAAACAATTTTAAAATCGGAATTTGCAAGTATGAATGTGTATACTTTTGTCAAAGTATCGATTGTGTAGCAGCGATGTACGTATCTGTTATTGTTTTTATTAGTCGCCATACTGTGTTTGTACCTTTGAGGACCCGGATGTAAACTTTCTGTGACGTCACGCCATATTTTCTGAAATCTCCTATTAGAACTATTACATTACCATGAAAGGGGCTGGACATGTGTGCAGTCAACCATGGTAACAAATGCTAGAAGATAGGGGAGATAATCATTACTCACCTTGTTCTAATGATTAGATTAATCAATAGACTAACTAACCAATGCTGACAAAAATTTGAAAAAATACAATGCAATAAAAAAATCACATTTATTTAAATGTACATCAAAAAGCTTCATTAATTATCATTTCAATTAATTATTATATGATAGCAACTTTGTATTGTAAGGAAAAACTGTCACTCCTCATGAATCTTTTTATCAACAAATGGTGCCTTAGTATTAATATATATGCATTTTATCAATTGAAAGCACAGATGGAATTAATTTCAAATAAAATTTACTTACATTTAAAGTTTCCGACAATTTCTTTTTTCATTTACTGATTTTTCTAGCAATCGCTGAACAGAGCTTGATAATAATCCAATTGTTTAGTACTGTACATATCTCCTAAAACATTTTGATGCAGCACTTCGCAAACTCAAAGTTTTTATCTCTACAGTATACACACGGCAAAACTCCTTGTGCTCTTTACGGTGGACAATGACAAACTGATGTATTAACATTGGGCAAAGAACCTCTAATACTGAAAAGTGATCACAAGCATAATAGGTACAGGTAAATCAAAACATGAACAATGGGAGAGTGAGGGTATAGGGATGAAAGGTGTGCTTTTTCAATTAACCTTCATTTTGTTCGAGGTTAAGAAGCATGCAGTAAGTTAGTTATTGCATGATTTCTCGTCACTCGGGACTTAATAACCCCTCGCATCGCTCGGGTGTAATGAATCCCTTGTTACTCGAAAGCGATACACTTTACATCCTACCCAGAGTTGGTGTTCGGGGAGTTTTGGCTAAGTGAGAAGACACCCCTGTGTGACGGTCCAGGTGTTACCTGGCTCACATTACCGTAACGGGTAGTTGGCATTTCTACATATACCTATTGAAACCAAGGTATTTAGATACAAGATATTTTATTATAGTCTTACCTTCCAGATTTACAATCATATCAAACATGAAATGGTAGAAATCATAAAAAGCGTTATGAAAGAAAAGAAATATACTAAAATGTCAATTTCAATTTTAGTTACATTCATTTCTCTTTAAAAGATATCATACGTGTACAAAGGTATCCTATTCGAATATTCAAAAAGACACATTGAACGAGTTCATCGCGTGATTCTGTGAGATAATATAAAGTATACATAAATATGTATGACTTTAGTTCGGGAGACAAGCGAGAGTGATTAGGTCCAACCCTACCTACACGTCGCCTATCCCCACATCAAAGTCAAACTAGTGTACTAATATACACACATCCGTTTAAAAATTATGCTACAATTTAGTTACGTTCGGAATCATATAGTAGAACATGCACGGGCATTTTTGATACAATGAATGCTAAACGTAACGTAACGGGTTTCTTCTCCAATTGCCCATTTTTTAATGAACAAAGAAAAGTGTTGACATAGAAGTACAATAGAAAACCAATTATGGTCAGTTCCATATTAATATTTATCTGTGTTTACCTGTGTTCAATTACCTGAGCTACCTGTACTTTGTCAAAAGATGGGAAATAGAGAGAGACACCAATATATACAGTACAGTTATATATATATATTTCATGCATTTTGAGAGACAAATATGCATAATTAAGAGACATTTTATGTTATGTACACCTTTGTATTAGTCACCATTTGAATAAGAATAAAGGGGATAAAATGCAAGTTGAAGAAGAAGTGTCATTTTTTTTTTTTTTTACAAACTGTTGCAATTTCAGTACCGCATAATTAAAAACAAATACATGTATGGCATATTACAGGATACTTTTGGCGCGATAATGTAGCTACACAATATTTCACAAGAGTAATACACGTGTACACATTCCACTATCATTATCAAATCTACATTTGTTGTTATTAGGGAACCTATTCAAGTAAAGAGTGCTTGTAAATAGAAAATATCAAGATACTGTTCAACTCTTTAGGATGATGTACATGTAACAATATGCACGTACTTGTATCTACTTAATTATATCACACGTACTTGTATCTACTTAATTATATCACACGTACTTGTATCTACTTAATTATATCACACGTACTTGTATCTACTTAATTATATCACACGTACTTGTATCTACTTAATTATATCACACGTACTTGTATCTACTTAATTATATCACACGTACTTGTATCTACTTAATTATATCACACGTACTTGTATCTACTTAATTATATCACACGTACTTGTATCTACTTAATTATATCACACGTACTTGTATCTACTTAATTATATCACACGTACTTGTATCTACTTAATTATATCACACGTACTTGTATCTACTTAATTATATCACACGTACTTGTACTACTTAATTATATCACACGTACTTGTATCTACTTAATTATATCACACGTACTTGTATCTACTTAATTATATCACACGTACTTGTATCTACTTAATTATATCACACGTACTTGTATCTACTTAATTATATCACACGTACTTGTATCTACTTAATTATATCACACGTACTTGTATCTACTTAATTATATCACACGTACTTGTATCTACTTAATTATATCACACGTACTTGTATCTACTTAATTATATCACACGTACTTGTATCTACTTAATTATATCACACGTACTTGTATCTACTTAATTATATCACACGTACTTGTATCTACTAATATATCACACGTACTTGTATCTACTTAATTATATCACACGTACTTGTATCTACTTAATTATATCACACGTACTTGTATCTACTTAATTATATCACACGTACTTGTATCTACTTAATTATATCACACGTACTCTGTATCTACTTAATTATATCA
This sequence comes from Argopecten irradians, assembly GCF_041381155.1. Lineage (NCBI taxonomy): Eukaryota > Metazoa > Mollusca > Bivalvia > Pectinida > Pectinidae > Argopecten > Argopecten irradians. The sequence goes on from NC_091148.1 coordinate 25,818,482, forward strand.
CACGTACTTGTATCTACTTAATTATATCACACGTACTTATTATACACATACTGTACTACTAATTATATCATATATAGTTGTATAACACATATACCAAACTGAACCGATGTTCCCAAATTCCAGTTCAAAAGAAAGTCAAACATACTGAATATATTAGACATTGGAAACATCAAGATAGTCGCTAAAATATCATCCATGAAATAATTACTTGTATGAGATATTAATGATTTAAGTTAAATATAATTTTAGTCATGCAATAGCGAAATCTGTAACCAGCAAGCTTTAGTGAATTTGATCTTTACATTTGTCGTGTATATATATATATATATATCAATGCGCGTCACTTTTATAACACTATAAAAAGACGTAAGTAGATTTAAAATTGTTTGAGAGAATACGAATTTTATTGAGCCTATACTATAATTGACTGATAATCAATTTTTTATAATTGTAATTGTTCAGCGTTTTGCTTATTTTGAGATGTCGTTAAAATGTATATATCAGTAGAATTATTAAAAAAGGTATTTTTTATGACAAGAGACGTAGATATAATCGATATGATTACATATCAAACGTGGATTTTGTTTATAAATGCCACTACCGGTACATTTACACGGCTATGTACTTCAGCTTGTGGATATACAAGATGGACTATTTTGATTGAACTACCACTAGCAACTAGTTATCATTTATGTGTTTATTTAAGGTATGGTTTTTATTTTTCTCCAATATTTTTTTTGAAATATAATTTCAGATCTTCATCAAATTCAAATCGTTTAATTGAAAAATTAAAAAATACAGTAACAATATAGATCAAAATTTGATGCTTGCGGAAGTCAGTGTTCCGGTGTATGTATTCCTGCGCGATAACCGACTGCGTTTACACAAATGTATATATCAATGGAAAAACGGAAATGTAAATATTTGTACATTTAATTTAATGTAGTTGTATATAAAAATATATATGTGTTTGTAAAAAAGATAGAAGGGACTTTTGAAGTTAGGACCAAATATTGATTTTACATTTGATGTGTTCAATTAATATAAAAAATATCAAGAACATAATTAACTGGGATCACAAATGAGTAATAAATTAAAATATTTTTCCATGTAATATATAACTTTCATACATCTACATGTTATACATCATACCCTTATGGAATAAGTACAGTAGCGCAGGTGAAATTCACAGGTAAAACGAGGTAAATCCAGGTTAACTTCTCTGAAATAGACAATAATTCTTGTATTAAATTAATATCAAAATATCAAGAACATAATTAACTGAGATCACAAAAAGAGTAACAAATTTAAAGATTTGAAAAAAATGAGAAAATGGAGATAAAGCCACGTAACGTAACAGTACAGTACCGGAAATGGTTCATGAAATACCGAAACAAATATCGGATTTGTTTGTCATTGGTACTAATATAGACATGCTCTTTGGAAATACAATCTTAACAAGTCAAGTCAAGTCAGGTAATCTTTATTTAGAGTCGGTACTAGTGGTACAACATATCAACACAAGCCATTGGCGTTTCAATCCAACCCAATGGGGGTTTGAACGCAGTCACAAAGGTTGACATGGTCTGAAAATAAACACTATGTTAATATTGGTATCTTTGTATTGTCGGGAGCACAAGGTGCTAGTGAAACAAGAGTAAAAATATTTTAACAAAAGTTTAATCATCGGAATGGAAATAGGATTATATATAGGGTATAGGTAGGAAGATAGTGTTTATTTAACCATGACCAGATTAGCTCCACTCATCCAGTACCATATTCAGTTTCCTGACTTTTGACCGAATAATGTGTTAATTAAATGTTATTTATTCTTCGTAAAACGGTAGTTATTGAACCATTTCTATGACTATTGTATATTAAAATGACACTATTTATATAACCACAGGACTGTGAACTATAGTTCATATTAAAATTTATTCCAATTGATAGAACAATCTGTAAAAAACACCATATGTAAATATTGATCTAAAAATTACCTCAAGACTTGAATATCATGTCAATACTTTTATATCCATGTCAAAATGGTCCTAAAATTGACCTAAATTTCACGTGAAATTTGACCTGAAAGTGATCTCCAGATATTAGAGATTTACCAGATATTGACATGAAGATAATCAGAATTTCAGGTCAAATTTCGCGAGGTCGGTTTCAGGCTAGAAATGTTACTGCATAATCATATAACAACATACCACAGACCGTAGGGATGGTTGTAGCTTACCGAATAGGGTACTGTTTCCAGTTGTTATATCCTGATGGTACAATGACTCCTGGAATATCTGACTGTACTGACCTAATAAAGGTGGGCCCTACCCATACACCATAAGCCTAAATGCTATACTCGATCAAAAGCCTTACGTGTCATCGAGACAAGTGGATGAAATAGTCAGACGCTTGATGGATAATGATTTATTTAAAACTTCACTCCAAACGGCCCTCGGCATTCAGATCTTAAACACCATGTCAGTAAGCTAGAAGACAGGATTGATGACCTTGAACAATATTCAAGGCGTAACTGCCTCAAATTCCGAGGCATTCCTGAATCTAAGGAAGAGGATACCGACCAAGTGATAATAAAATCATGCAATGAGACTCTGGGTGTCATGGTTGAGTCCTCAGATATCAGCCGCTCCCACAGGGTGGGGAAGCCTTACTCAAATTACGAGAGCTGAACAACGAGACTTCTCCAGACTAATGCTCAAACGTACTGCATAACATACAGATTTTTGGAAATGCACTTAAATGCCCATTACTTTTTCGAAACGGCTTTTTCGCAAAAGTAAAGTTACTTACTTACCGATGATATTACACTATAATCCACCTTATGAACAATTTGATTAAAATAAATTAAATGTTAATTTTCATAACGCGGGTCGTCTTTTGTTTCCCGCCGTCGTCCTAAATACTGCGCGGTAGTTGTGAATAGCACTGCCCCAGACGGCAAAACAGCGAAATGACTCTCCGCTGTTATCGTATATTACGCGGGAAATCTTGCATATGTTTGGTGTTGTAATCTCATCTTAGGCATTCGGTATATAATTTCTGATGTTATTAATGTTTTTAAGAAACCTTTATGTTTTGCTCCGTAAATGTAGTGGGCTTAACTCCTAATATTCAGATGACATTATAACATTGAATATTTACATTAAAACGTCTCCATAAACTGTTTGATACTTAAAGTTATTTGTGCCGTATTTTTCATACTCACGAACTAAGATGAGCTTAAAATGTTATTCATCACCAAAAGTTACTAGCATTTTGAGAATGATAGTACTTTCAAAGCTTCATTTTAATACAAATAACTGCCAAAAATCATTATAATTATGTTTATAGTACATATAAGTGTAATGATAATAAAAAAAATCTTGATTTTGAGAACGGTCTTTATTCACACAGAAAACTGGTAATACAATATATAGATTTATTTCTATTTTGAGACGACATTTATAATTAACATCATGTATAGAGGATCTCAGTCTATCTCCATAACCGTTACATATAATTATCAGTTTGTCCTTAACCTTGTTATGGCGCAGTAGTAGTAGTAGTGGTTGTAGTAGTGGTGATAGTAGCTGGTGTTGAATCATCGAAGACACTTGTGAGCACAAGGAACGCCACCCATGCTGAAACAGATAAAATCAGTAACGATATATTTTACTGTCGCGTGGGAGGCGATATTTAGCATATCGACTTAGTGTTTCCATTCGTAGATGAGATCATTGAGATCTTTGGAAACATGTTGTCGAGTAATACTCAATGCATTTTTATATTATCTAGGATGAATCAATATTTTAAGTCAATTATCTCGTCTAATATGAAAATGAAGGATATTTGATTCGGACCATCTGGTGTTATTATAGTAGAATATTAAAGCGAATAGTCGGGCAAAGAAGGGCTAAAATCGGTAAAATGGTGTTAATATATCCAGTATAATTTCTTATGAAATAGAAAAAAAATCTCCCATCAAAATCGCTCTGTATGCGAAGAAATTAATATTTATTATGGGAATCCTAATGCGTCCTCCCGACCGGCTATCAGTGCAGTTCAACCTTAACGCATGCGCAACATCCACCACTCTCCGTAGTAAACAAAACATGGCTACCGTAGTTTTGAACCAAAAGGTTTCCGCCAAAACAACCAACTGACTCACCTAAAATGCGAAAGGAAAGGAAATGGAGCAGCGACAATCCCCAACAACTGACTCGGTAAACATTACGACGCATGGAGAGTGTTAATACAACTTGTTATAGTGAAGAGAACAGTTCAAACGAGCACGCGGCTCCGGACCGCTACTGTACGTACCTAGGCCTACTACCCGGTACTCCCTGCTCAGCTGATAGTGAGTGAGTCTTCGTATTTTGATCATTATGTAAATAGTCCCTAGCAGTATTTTTTCATGAATGAGTGGTCACATATGGTCACATGTTTCATACCTGTAAAACGTAACCCTGGGGTAAATAGCGGTTCTTTCGTGGGGCCTCTTTAGGGGTAATGAATGCCCTGTATATTTATAAAATGGTCGTTGTAATGCATGTACAGTTAGAATGTAACCGCTAGTGCATTATCAAGCTAAGATTTGTTTCAATTAATCTATAATATTATGCTACCGGTCAATTCATACAGTTCTGATGTATATATTTATAGATTTTTAATTTGTAAATTATTGTTCTGTATATGTTCTGGTAGTGTTATACACATACATTGTATGTAGAATTTACCATTGTAGGTTAATTGGTAAAATTGTATTGTATATGTTCTGATATACACATATACATATGTACATGTAGGTTTTAGCTTGTTCTTTAGATATATTTGGAGGACACATACAGTGTATGTATACATATTGGGTTGGATTGACATTGGTTGTACATTTGCTTCACATGTACGTTTCTTCTGAAACAGTCAAATCTGTAGCAGGAAATTCGTAAGGAATTGTCGTATTTAACCTTTAACCTCGAGCGACAGTTACCTAGATCTTCATTTTAACCTCAGGTCAAAGTTCACTCTTCCCTCAGTTCCCATGAAAACAAATGTACAGTGTTATGTCATAGATATTATAAACTAGTGAACAAAGACGAACACACCAAACGAACCATAGTAATGTAATTGTTTTAATGTAATACCAAACTGATGATATGCTTATAACGGGCAGTAACCACTAAAAAAATTAAAAAAAATTTGTATGTAAAAAATTCAAACGAAATATAAAAAAAGACTTGCCTGATAATATCAGCAGGAGTTCCTGTGTAAGTAAGTCTGGCGTTTCAATCCAACCCAATGTGGGTTTGAACGCAGTCACAAAGGTTGACATGGTCTGAAAATAAACACTATGTTAATATTGGTATCTTTGTATTGTCGGGAGCACAAGTTGCTAGTGAAACAAGAGTAAACTATTTTAACAAAAGTTTAATTATCGGAATGGAAATAGGATTATATATAGGGTACAAGGAAGACAGTGTTTTTTTAACCATGACCAGATTAGTTCCACTCATCCAGCACCATCTTCAGTTTCCTGACTTTTGACCGAATAATGTGTTAATTAAATGTTATTTATTCTTCGTAAAACGGTAGTTATTGAACCATTTCTATAACTATTGTATATTAAAATGACACTATTTATATAACCACAGGACTGTGAACTATAGTTCATATTAAAATTTATTCAAATTGATAGAACAATCTGTAAAAAATACCATATGTAAATATTGATCTAAAAAAATCCTCAAGACTTGAATATCATGTCAATACTTTTATATCCATGTCAAAATGGTCCTAAAATCGACCTAAATTTCACGTGAAATGAACTGAAAGTGATCTCCAGATATTGGAGATTTACCAGATATTGACATGAAGATAATTAGAATTTCAGGTCAAATTTTGCGAGGTCAGTTTCAGGCTAGAAATGTTACTGTATAATCATATAACAACATACCACAGACCGTAAGGATGGTTGTAGCTTACCGAATAGGGTACTGTTTCCAGTTGTTATATCCTGATGGTATAATGACTCCTGGAATATCTAACTGTACTGACCTAATCAAGGTGGGCCCTACCCATACACCATAAGCCTAAATGCTATACTCGATCAAAAGCCTTACGTGTCATCGAGGCTTCGGGGATTTTATCTAAACACATATTAATACTCCGAAGATATGGTCAACCTTTCTTGAAGGACATTATCAACACTGGTAAATATACTTGTGTATATAATTGTGACTTTCAATGTATTTCTGATATTAATTTAAAGTCAATAACCTGTCCTCTAGCGCACAGCACGAGATTTACGGGAGCCATATTACACGTACTCAAGTATTCATTTGTGTCTACTGTTACTCAGTGTCAAAATGAGCACACCTGAAATCTGTAATAAACTAAAGAAAAGTATTGATACTCTTGTGGCTGTCCGGGACCCACAACAAGTGGATGAAATAGTCAGACGTTTGATGGATAATGATTTATTTAAAAACTTCACTCCAAACGGCCCTCGGCATTACAGATCTTAAACACCATGTCAGTAAGCTAGAAGACAGGATTGATGACCTTGAACAATTATTATTTCCTTTATTTCCTCTAATATTGAAGAGTTTACGTGGGCGTAACTGCCTCAAATTCCGAGGCATTCCTGAATCTAAGGAAGAGGATACCGACCAAGTGATAATAAAATCATGCAATGAGACTCTGGGTGTCATGGTTGAGTCCTCAGATATCAGCCGCTCCCACAGGGTGGGGAAGCCTAACTCAAATTACCCCCGGGATATAATTGTGCGCTTCATATCTTATAGAGTACGAGCCCTTGTTTATGAAAAAAGATTTGACCTTTTTAATAATCGAAAGCTCAGGAATGAAAATGGCAAAATCACCTTCTTCCTAAATGAAGCCCTCACAAAAACGAGAATGGATGTTTTTGCTAAGGCAAGATACTTGAAAAAGCAAAAGTTGATTTCTGGCACTTGGACCCAGGATGGTAGGATAGTTGTAAGAGGAAACGATGGCCAAAAATCTACAGTTACTACTTTTTCTGACCTTAGAGCCTACCCGGACCCTCCTCCAGACCCAGCAAAACGCAGCAGAACACCAGTTAAGTTGTTCTACAGCCTGTGTATGTGAACGTGATATGCAAGGACATGGAGCTGTCTCAAGACTTCTGACTTTAAACATGTACATATATGTACCTTATATATGAATATAATTATTATACTATACCATAATTAAATGTACTTTAATTAAATAAATAATTAGACTATTACTGTAATTATTTTCAATTTAAGTTATGCAAATGAATTTTATAACATTATTGAAATTTACTATTACAGGAAAATGACACATTAGTAGTTGTGTCTACAAAGTTCATATACATTTGTATTATATACATGTATGGATAATTTACTACTAAGAAAAGGGACACAACTCCTCTAGTCTTATCGGTATACATGTAACAGACTGTATATACCAATGTTGTATTCTCAAATTGGATATGTAATTGTTGAACTCTAAATTTATTATACTTTTTATTCATATACAAATATGGAAATTCACTATGTGAGCTATAGCCCACTCATCTGGAAAAAAAATATAATAATATATTAATGATATATTGTAACTCATTATCCGGACCGAGTTAAATATCCCTTTTCTTTTGGATCGTTTTCTTTTAGCTTAATCAATACTCTGACTCAATTAAATGTTTGAATTTAACGTTACTATCTATTTCGACAACCTAAGCTCTTATCTGACGTTGATCATCCGAAACAACTCCATCCTCAGGTAGCAGAAAACAGTAGATTTGGACAATCGATGAAATTAAGGCGCATGCCTTAGAAATATAGATATAGTCATTTAACTGTAAAAAATACCTGTACAAAAGTATATATATAATTAATCAGCACAACTTTTGCAATTACAGTTTGATATTTTGATACAGATTTGGCCATATTCTGCGCTTATTCAAGCATGTGAATGCCATGGTAACAACAAAAAAATACCTGAAAAATTGAAAAATATCATGATTTTTAGCCCAATATTGCAGAAAATTGTACTCAATTTTTTTCTTAAGACCTACCTTAAATTGAGCACTTCTCTCACAATGGCAAAATAAGCTAATTTATTTCATAGGTCGATTAGGTGGATTTTTCAATATTTTTGCCTAAACCCGCGCCATGGATTTTCCTTCAAGTAAAGCTAGCATTTCCGGTCAAGACGCACTTCCGGAGGAGCCCAGAATTGTAATCTCTAACCCATTTTTGTTATTTTATTTTTGAAAAAAAAATGAAACTTATATCAAACCCTCCATATTGGATGTACCAATTTCAGAATATATTTGATTTTTAATTGTTTACGCATGGCTCAAAACAGGGGCTCCCCACTTAATAAAAATATAGACCGTGGCCAGGCTGTTCTTCTCTTGGTTGCTACCTCAATCCGCCTCTTTACATTATGTACATGGAAGTTTTTCATGCAAAGGTAACACAAATGTATATATCATTAATATTGTATATAATAATGTGTTCTAAACATTTATCTTGGTGTAGCTATATTATCAATTAATGAATGCCTATCGAAACCCCACCGAAATTATGTGGAAGTAGTTGTGGTCACTGACAGTCACCTCATGCTGTCTTTTGAGAAATCTCACCATTTTGACAATGGATAGAATCTACATGTATACAGTCAATACGATTGACTTGCATGGGGCATTTGCCAGTGGCTTTACTTCCACTGTAGGAATTAAATCAGAACACATATATAGTTTTCAATTATGTCTTATTCATTTCCTCTCTTTATCCGACGATACTGAAAGATACACAATTTTCTACTCCATATTCTTCTCAAATGATCATTTCTCACTTATTGCTATCTTGTTAATTATAACCATGTGTATGGATGTAGAAAAAAATCCAGGTCCTTTACGCAGTCTTGATATAGCATGCCTCAACATCCGATCAGTACGTAACAAGCTTGATGTTATTGAAGCAGAACTTAATAATAAAGATATCGTTTGCTTAACTGAAAGCCATTTAAATGATACAGTAATTGATTCTGATTTATGCCTTGAAAATTTTTCTTCAAAAATTCTTAGAAAGGACCGACACCTGCGACCCGGGGGTGGCATTTTAATATATCATAAGGAAAATGTCATTGTAAAGAGAAGGGCTGATTTTGATACAAATGATTTAGAAGTATTGTGGACTGAAATTGTATTTGGAAACAGTAAAGTAATTTTAGGTTGTATATATAGACCTCCAGATAGTAATATTGACTACTGGAATAAACTTGATACTATGCTTGATCATGTTACTGATGACTCGAAACAAACAAATGCTGATATTATTATCACTGGTGATATCAATGTAAATATGCTCACCATACAGCCTAATTCCACTTTTAGTAGACTCCTCAGCAAATATAATATGACAAACTTTGTAAATGATTTTACAAGAGTAACACCTGATTCCTCTACTTCAATTGACATTGTTCTTACAAATAACGATACCATTGTAAAAAATACTCATATAACACCTCCGATATGCAGTGATCATTCTGTTATTAATTTCAGTTTTTGTCATTCTGTTTTTAAACAACATACATATGCTAAAAACATTTATCTCTATAATGAAGCGGATGTTGTCAAGATGAATCAAATGATAAATAATATTGACTGGGTAAGTATTGGTGAACACCATGATGTAGATAGTTTCAATTCCATACTTAGTGATACTATAAATAGGGTTATGAATGAATGTATACCTCAAAAGAAAATAACTGTAAGACCTAATGACAAGCCATGGATGACAGGTGAGATTAGGCTAAAAATTAGACAGAGAAATAGAGTTCATAAAAAAGCAGTTCAAACTAATAATCCAGCTCATTGGGAAAATTTTAGAAATCTTAGAAATGAAACCATAACTTTGATTCGTAATGCAAAATCTGTATATTTGGAAAATTTAGAAAAATCTTTAAATGATATAAATACTTCTTCGTTTAAATGGTGGAAAACCGCAAAAACTCTACTTAAGTTCAATAATAAACACTCTATTATTCCACCATTAAATTATAACAATTCTTTCTTGTTCCATCCTATAGATAAAGCCGAAGGTCTTGTTGACTATTTTACATCAATATCAACTTCTTCTGATAATATTGATCCTTTGCCTGCTGTCCCAGAATCTCCTAACATACTTGATAATATTTTAATTCAGGAACAGGAAGTCAGAGATCAAATAATTATAATAAATGGAAATAAACCTGCTGGCTCTGATGGCATAATACCTAAGGTCCTGAAACTTCTTTTATCATCAATTGTTACAAGGAGTTATCGCCCTTGATGTTGAAAGGACTTGTTTACATCGCTCCTGACTTTGAAGCTAAAAACTCCAAAAAAATACACATTTGATCCCCAAAATGGGCGGTAAGTGTGTCGAATCGTTCTAGCATGTGACATTTGTGATATTTTTGCCATAGACAATGGACAATGTTGTATAATTAACAAAAATTAATCAATATATAAGTCATAACTGTGTTCACTGTATTGGATACTCGCTACGTCATGCCAGGTAGTAAGAGCATTACGAACACAGTCGTTAATTTATCGGATGATGAGGAATCCAATATGACCTCTACTCAGATAGATAGAAGTATGTTTGATCATCTAAAAGATTCGGTTGGGTCTCTAGATAGAGAAAGCTTCAAAATTCGCATTGGAGACATTTATGATAATGACATTGATAGTCTTGCTCATGTCCGTCAGTCACTGTACGATCTATCTCTTCAGAGGCTACCCGATACACCTCGCGGTATACTTGTCAAACGTAGGAATGGCATGAGCACAACTGCATTGGAAAAGTACATCGAAGATATTTACACGATATTCCAGTATATTGATGGAGGAACAAGTCAGAACGAAGTTAAACATTTGCTTAGGCAAAAGGATCTCTCGTCAACAGACAGTGGTGACGTATCACTCCTACTCAGTGATCAAACCGTAGTAAAACAAGTACACGATATAAACACTTCGGAATCACCCGTGCGTAGCGGAACGCCAACCATAGATCGTGGATCAACTATCCTGTCAAATATTGGCAACAAAATAAACAATCAAACACTGGCTGACTTGTTCATATTAATAGTTGGAATGAGAAACGAATTAAACGAACAAATCGATGATATCAATATTGTTCTAAGGGATGAAATAGTCGAGCTTAGAAATGAACTCCGTGAGCTGAGATCTGAAAAAGATACGAGAGAACAGAAAATATCCTCACTTATGAATGACAATTATATGTTACGAACAGAGTTAACCGCAAAAGAAAACGATATAGCGGATCTAAAATCGGCAAAACGCGGGAAGTCGGTATCGGCAGAAAGTGACGACCCATCTGCAAGTAACACTGATGTTGATAAAATCAAAGTGCTGAAAGTACTTCAGGAGGCTATTCCTAGAGACGCAAAAGTAAACGTTAGCAGTAGTAACCCCAACCATACTGTCAAGCCTACACTTTCGTACGCAGATGTCACGCAGGTGCCGAGTGTCGGAATTGATATCGACGATTCGAGTGTTTTATCTGTCACATGTAATACAAAAGAAAGTTCGAACGGTAAACACAGGAATGTTACTTTCTTTGGTTATAATACTACGCAACAACTTGGATCGACCGACGACAATTTACCTCCATACCAATTCCGCGGGGTAAAACGTAAGCCACGTACAAAACAGCTCCTGATGTCAAGGATTACTGCCGACGCTTCTGAGGACGAAGTAATCAGTTCTATAGTAACCTATGCCGCTAACAAAAGTGTGAAGGTAACGTATATGAAAGTGATAAAGTACTGGGCAGGAAAAGAACCAACGTACACGGCCAGGCTCAATGTTCGCGAGCAAGACTTCGACCGAGTGATAAATCCTTCATTTTGGCCGGAAAACGTTCTTGTCCGTGAGTGGGAACACCGCGACCGCTTCAACAACAATGCGCGTGCTAACAACCAACCATCATGGCAGTGACAGTAGTGAATAAATATCGAGTCTGTTTATCATTCATAATGATTGCTCTGCTCTCTTGGAATATAAGGGGTATTATGTACGGAACCCCAATGTTATCTAAGTTGTTAAATGAAACAGACATTGCAGTTATAACTGAACACTGGCTACTTCCAGAGCAGATAAATTTCTTGAATACCATTGACGATCGTTTCCGAGCGTTCGGAATATGCGATAATCGTATTCCTCTGGAACCTGAAAGGAGGCCTTGTCGTCGAGGATTCGGTGGTATAGCTGTGTTATGGAGAAACAATATCAATGTGTCGCCGATTGTGGACGAATGCAACGATAGAATAGTGTGTTTCTCTGTTCAGCTTCTTGACAAGTCACACATATTTGTAATTGGAACATTGTTACCATCTACTAATATTTCTATTGCGATATATATGGACACTCTCAGATGTATATCGGATTTGTACGACCGTTTCTCAGAGCAGGGACATGTTATTCTGCTAGGCGATTTCAACGCGCAAATGAGTAAAGAATTCGGATCAAAGAATCACGACATTGCAAATGATAGAGGTCTTCTATTAGAAAGCTTCGTGCGCGATCGTAACCTAGTTTCGGTGAACTCCCAAGCTTGGGCTAAGGGCAGCTCCGCAACTTATATATCCAAAGACGGGCGTGAGACGTTCATTGATCATGTTTTTGTCCAGAACAATAAAGTTGATTGTGTGAGTGACTGTGCTATTCTCGACGATCATTACCTGAACGTTTCTGATCATCTCCCCATACGCTTGAAGTACCACGTACCTTGTGTGACTATCAAATATGAACACAACATGCTGTCCGTCAATTGGAAAAAATGTTCTGCTAAGCAGAGGGCTGACTACGGAAACTGTTTGGGACAGAAACTTTGTCGCGTAGAATCCCTTCATGATAGGACATGTGATGTACTTTCTCTTGAGGAGAAGTTCAAACTCGTTTCTAGCTGCATACACGAAGCCGCTCTCGAAACTCTTCCTCGAAAAAGGTTCCGACCATTCCTAAAACCCTATTGGAATTATGGTCAAGTTAAAAGCTTACACTCAACAATGCGCGAAAAACGTTCAAAATGGATTCTTGAGGGTCGTCCTCGCGGAATGGACTTTGAGTCTTACCAACAGTATAAGCAATGTAAGCGTGCCTTCGTAAAGGCACTCTCGGCCGCTCGACACCAATACGAGCAGGACCAGCTGAATGAACTCCAAAAATCAGCTGAAGTTGATAGCGGAACTTTTTACAAGGCGGTCCGGGCGAGAAAAATAAAATGTCATGAATCCTCAGAGTTGCGAATTAATGGCGCAATTTCACGTGACGTGGATGCAAATCGCTTGTTCTGGACGGAGCATTACAGTAAGCTTGCTCGGGTATCTGAAAACGATCACTATGATGCCGAACATAAGCTAGAAACTGACTCTAAAATCAGTACGTTGCATAGTAACAGTTATTTTAACCCCGACAAAGTATGTATGAAGCGCATAACCGAACAAGAGGTGTCAAATGCCTTGAAAGACATGAAAAATGGAAAGGCAAGTGGGCATGACTACCTCGTAGCAGAACATATTAGATATGGGGAGGAACATCTTTTGAAGGCAATTACATGTCTTTATAACGCCATTATTGAAATTGAAGACTATCCTATGAGCTTCAAGCATGGTATCGTTATTTCACTATTCAAAGGGGGGAAAAAGGACAAATTGGATATGAACAATTACAGGGACATAACCCTTACCCCGGTCCTACAAAAACTATTTGAAAAAGTACTCTACCAAAGAATAGCGAAAGTTTGTTCCGAGATATGCTTTCCTCATCGCCTTCAGCAAGGGTTTAGAGAAGACTGTGGTAGTATTGTTGCTGCCTTCACGGTAAGGGAAGCTGTAAGTCATCATCTTGAACGTAACTCGAAAGTGTACGCGGCGTTTTTAGATAACGCGAAAGCCTTCAATAGTGTCTGGATAAACGGTCTTCTCACTAAACTCTATAATCTTGGCTTTAATGGTAAGATATGGCGGATCATAGCGAACTCTTTTAAGGGTGTTACATCATGCGTACTGCATGAAGGCAGAACCGGAAGTCCATATCCTGTCGAGCAAGGCGTGGGTCAAGGTCGGACATTATCCGCATGGTTTTTTCTAGTTATGATCAACGACCTTATTCTAGAGCTTGACTCGTGTCCGTTTGGACTCACTATTCATAATCTACACATACCAGCAATATTTCTAGCGGATGACACTTTACTTATGGACTGTTCCATTGGGAACTTGCAATGTCTCCTAGACTTAGTGTACAGCTTCTCGCGAAAATGGCGTCTTAATTATAACCCCGGGAAAAGTTCTCTAATACAGTTTCAAAGGGGCCACACAAAGCGCGTTCCACGAACTCAATGTGCACTCGGAGGGCAACCTATTCCGTGGGTCACAACCAAGGAATACGCCGGTATAGTCTTGACTCAGAATTTGCATTGCGACGAGAGCATAAAAAAAGCTTGTCAGAATGGGAGACAATCACTGAATTCATTGATAAGCGTTGGTGTTCACGGTGGCGGCATGAATCCGTTGATAAGCTGCAAGCTTATCAAAAGTATAGTCCAATCGCGTGTGTTGTATGGATCAGAATTGTGGGCTAACCCTATGCAATACTCTCAGCAGGAACTCTGCGTCGTTCAACGATATGCTGCCCGGAGATGCCAAGGCTTCGAACAAACTTCACCTACACTTGTAACAACTCGCGCTATTGGACTACTTGACATTGCTGGCGAAGTTGATAAAAGGAAGATGCTATTTTGGAACAAACTATGTGCTGCAAGTAGTAAATACGTGTGGAAAACTCTTTTCATTATTCGTGTTTGTGCTTTCATATTCGGAAACAAGATGCTCCTCGCGGAAAGCTTTATTCAAGATATATTTGCAACCGCACACAGGCTTAATGTAGCATCAGCTCTGTTTGACTTTGTATACGATGGTTTTTGTCCCACTCGCAACTCCTGGCGAAACTTTACCACGAGAATTGTAGAAGAGTTCTACTTCAATAAATGGGCGGACGATATGGATAACTCGATTGTGCTCAAAACCTACGCCAGCATCCACTCTGTCTGTGGTCCTAATCCACTCTGGATACTGAGTCTTGTTTACCCTAACCACACATGGAAAATGGGCGAGTTAATCAAACTCTCGTATCGGTACGAACGTAGTATTGTAGTATGTAGACTATGTGGGAAGAATTCTGACAATATTACTACGCACTTTCTTATCCAGTGCCCGGCACTGTTCTATAGTCGCGATAAAATATTAGACTTTCTTGTAAACTTCCTAGAAGTTACAGAATATGTAACATTCGACCACCTTTCAGAGGAAAAGCAATGCCAATTCTTACTGGGAAGCCAGGTGGATATTCCTCTTGGTCATGATAGATGGGAAATGATGATGATAAACATTGCTGACCTACTTCCATCACTAATTGTACATATGAACACTTTACTTTGAAAATGTGATTTTGAAATTCTAAACTGAATATCGATTTGTATTAATTAAAATGTAAAATAGGTATGAAATCTCTGAAAAGAGGAAATAAAGAAAATCTATCTATCTATCTACAACATATTTACTTCATCACAATTGTTACACCCTTAACTATTTTATTCAACAAAACATTATCAACTTACTTTGTTCCTTCGTCTCGGAAACTTTCTAATATAAATGCTATTTATAAAGGCAAAGGTAGTGATAATGACATTTCAAATTACCGACCAATTGCAATTACATCTTGTCTTAGTAAAATATTACAAAAGATTATCTTCAAACATTTATACAATCACCTTGTTGGACATAAAATGTTATCAAAATTCCAATCAGGATTTATTCGAGGAGACTCAACTATTTATCAATTACTCTCAATGTATGACACATTTATAAAAAAAATTAGATGAAGGGCTAGAAACAAGATCTATTTTTTGTGATATTAGCAAAGCCTTTGATCGGGTTTGGCACCCCGGATTACTTTATAAGCTTGAAATGTATGGGTGTTAAAGGTAATGTCTTAAATTGGTTTAAAAGTTATCTAGACAATCGTCAACACAGAGTTATAACTGAAGGTTTCTCCTCTTCATATCGTCAGGTAAGTGCGGGTGTCCCCCAGGGCTCAGTTCTCGGTCCTTTTCTTTTTCTAATCTATATAAATGACATAACTGATTGTATAACAAATGATAAAAGACTATTTGCAGATGATACCTCTCTTTTTAAGGTCACAGACATTTCTCCTTTAGATACAGCAAATAGTTTATCTGAGGACCTTGAAAATATAGATAAATGGTCTAAAAAATGGGATATTAAATTCAACCCAGATAAAACAGAATCGCTTACTTTCAGTCGCAAAAGAAATATTATATGTCCAGATGTCTTATTCCAAAATGAGGTTATCAAAAATGTCAAAAACCACAAACATCTAGGCTTATTTCTTTCTGAGGATGGTAAATGGCACCACCATATTCACTACATTTACAAAAAAGCTTGTAATCGTATAAACCTTTTAAAAACTGTTAAATATAAATTGAGTCGAAAATCTTTAACTAATATATATGTTTCATATATTAGACCAATATTAGAATATGGTGATATCTTGTTTGATAATTGTACACAACAGGAAGCATTACTTCTTGAATCTATTCAAATAGAGGCTGCCCGAATTATCACTGGACTGCGTAAGGGAACATCTCATTATAAACTTTACTCAGAACTTGGCTGGGATACACTTGCCACAAGGCGCAAAAAACATAGACTTGTCCTTCTTTATAAAATTTTATCAGGAACTGCTCCCTCCTATCTAAACGAATTAATTGAACAATACTTTAATAATGAAAACCCATATTTGTTAAGAAATGAAAGATTATTTGCAATTCCTTTTAGTAGATCTACCATTTATGCCAATAGTTTTATTCCAAAAACTCTGAAAGATTATAATGAACTTTCACTTAGATTTGATTTAACCAATATCACCTCTATTAACCAATTTAAAAAACTTCTAAACCAGAATATTAGTGATATTACACCCACAGATAATGCTAAGTACAAAACTTTTTTAAATTCAGGCAAAAGGAAAGATAATATTCTGATATGTCAATTACGGAACTGCTGTAGTAATTTAAACTTTGATCTTTATAATGATCACTTAGCAGAATCACCATTGTGCGAGTGTGGTAATGCATATGAAACCACTGAACATTACTTCTTCTCCTGTAGTAATTACAATGAACAGCGCAGAACTCTCCAAAATAAGTTAATAGATTTTACTCATAACCATTTTGACCTTCAAACACTTTTGTCTGGCTGCAATGATTGTAATAATGAAACAAACTTGAATATATTTCAGTGTACACTAGATTTTGTAAGGGCTACTAATAGATTTTATAACATATAACCACCATCATAATAACTTCTAATTATATGATTCATCAATAACTTTGAAGAATTGATTAACTAATCGTGGTGAAAGATAACATACTTTAAATTAATACAATTAGTGTTCTGAAAAACACTTCTATAATAGCATCTGTTCCGATGGGCATTTATCATTTATTAGTTGTAAATTTTACGTATTATTATATAAATTGTCATACTTTTTAAAATATATGATTAATACATTTATCTTAGCTACATATCTGTTTAGGTAATTGTTAAAATTAATGCATGTGTCATGACAAGTATAAATTTAGACCAAACTTTATCTCAATATTCTGCAACATTTTATCTTTTAAATCATATACATGAATACAGCATCCATGGTAGAATTTCTGAATCCCATTGGTGGATGACCATCGGCTTGTTAGCCACATGGACTTTCTGGTCTGTATCTGGTGGGTGAAGGTAATTTCCTCATGGCTGCTGCATTCTCATTTCTTTATTATTATACTTTTTGAAAAACAAAATTACTATCTATTATCTCATTAATAATATATGATATATTGTCATGACTTATGAAACATATACTTTCAAATGTTTTCAAATACTCTTTCGTGTCATTTGTATATATACATTTTGTTACCAAGGAGAGAACTTATATAGGCACTGCCTGTTGTTCGATCCTATTTCAACTTGTTTGTTTGAAATAAAATTTTGTTGAAATGAAAGCCTTACTTATATCACAGAAAACAGTTGAAAGCAGTGATTGATCCTATCAACAAATCAACAAAGGGAGGAAGCATCTTGACTTATAAGAGAACTCCCTCCACTAAGTATTTAAAAGGGTCATTTTATGATATTTCAGATCATATATGACATTATTTTTATCTCCATAATATTGTCCAATCAGAAGAAATCCCCGTAATTAAAGAGGAAGAAAACTCATTCTTGAAAACTGAAAAAATACAGTCAAGTATAGATCTATAAGTCTTGGAATTATGTAGTATAGTATTTCTGTTAAATATTTTCACTTTTAAACGCTGATAAATAGCACAAATATGCATAGCTTAATACCAAGACAATAATGTCTACAAATACAATTCAAGTTGATCAGAGTCAGCAATATTTGAGAGGCTTATTGGATTCCCCATCAAAATGTATATTATATAAGCAGTATTACTGCATACTTCCAACCTCTCTCAAAGGAAAAGTGTGGCCAATAAATGTCTTGTTACCACAGTTGACTTCATAATACCCCCTTTCATGGCCAATCAGGATTACTTGACCATGAAAGGAGCTGAATCCCATTACATTACCATGAAAGGGGCTGGACATGTGTGCAGTCAACCATGGTAACAAATGCTAGAAGATAGGGGAGATAATCATTACTCACCTTGTTCTAATGATTAGATTAATCAATAGACTAACTAACCAATGCTGACAAAAATTTGAAAAAATACAATGCAATAAAAAAATCACATTTATTTAAATGTACATCAAAAAGCTTCATTAATTATCATTTCAATTAATTATTATATGATAGCAACTTTGTATTGTAAGGAAAAACTGTCACTCCTCATGAATCTTTTTATCAACAAATGGTGCCTTAGTATTAATATATATGCATTTTATCAATTGAAAGCACAGATGGAATTAATTTCAAATAAAATTTACTTACATTTAAAGTTTCCGACAATTTCTTTTTTCATTTACTGATTTTTCTAGCAATCGCTGAACAGAGCTTGATAATAATCCAATTGTTTAGTACTGTACATATCTCCTAAAACATTTTGATGCAGCACTTCGCAAACTCAAAGTTTTTATCTCTACAGTATACACACGGCAAAACTCCTTGTGCTCTTTACGGTGGACAATGACAAACTGATGTATTAACATTGGGCAAAGAACCTCTAATACTGAAAAGTGATCACAAGCATAATAGGTACAGGTAAATCAAAACGGAGAACGATGGAAGAGTGGGGGTATAGGAATGAAAAGATGTGTATTTTGTCAATTAACCCGTCATTTTGTTCGAGGTTAAGAAGCATGCAGTAAGTCAGTTATTGCATGATTTCTCGTCACTCGGGACTTAATAACCCCTCGCATCGCTCGGGTGTAATGAATCCCTTGTTACTCGAAAGCGATACACTTTACATCCTACCCAGAGTTGGTGTTCGGGGAAGTTGGCTAAGTGAGAAGACACCCCTGTGTGACGGTCCAGGTGTTACCTGGCTCACATTGCCGTAACGGGTAGTTGGCATTTCTACATATACCTATTGAAACCAAGGTATTTAGATACAAGATATTTTATTATAGTCTTACCTTCCAGATTTACAATCATATCAAACATGAAATGGTAGAAATCATAAAAAGCCACCATAAAAAGCGTTATGACAGAAAAGAAATATACTAAAATGTCAATTTCAATTTTAGTTACATTCATTTCTCTTTAAAAGATATCATACGTGTACAAAGGTATCCTATTCGAATATTCAAAAAGACACATTGAACGAGTTCATCGCGTGATTCTGTGAGATAATATAAAGTATACATAAATATGTATGACTTTAGTTCGGGAGACAAGCGAGAGTGATTAGGTCCAACCCTACCTACACGTCGCCTATCCCCACATCAAAGTCAAACTAGTGTACTAATATACACACATCCGTTTAAAAATTATGCTAAATTTAGTTACGTTCGGAATCATATAGTAGAACATGCACGGGCATTTTTGATACAATGAATGCTAAACGTAACGTAACGGGTTTCTTCTCCAATTGCCCATTTTTTAATGAACAAAGAAAAGTGTTGACATAGAAGTACAATAGAAAACCAATTATGGTCAGTTCCATATTAATATTTATCTGTGTTTACCTGTGTTCAATTACCTGAGCTACCTGTACTTTGTCAAAAGATGGGGAATAGAGAGAGACACCAATATATACAGTACAGTTGTATAGATATATATATATATATTTCATGCATTTTGAGAGACAAATATGCATAATTAAGAGAAATTTTATGTTATGTACACCTTTGTATTAGTCACCATTTGAATAAGAATAAAGGGGATAAAATGCAAGTTGAAGAAGAAGTGTCAATTTTTTTTACAAACTGTTGCAATTTCAGTACCGCATAATTAAAAACAAATACATGTATGGCATATTACAGAATACCTTTGGCGCCATACTGTAGCTACACAATATTTCACAAGAGTAATACACGTGTACACATTCCACTATCATTATCAAATCTACATTTGTCGTTATTAGGGAACCTATTCAAGACAATAGTGCTTGTAAATAGAAAATATCAAGATACTGTTCAACTCTTTAGGATGATGTACATGTAACAATATACACGTACTTGTATCTACTTAATTATATCACACGTACTTGTATCTACTTAATTATATCACACGTACTTGTATCTACTTAATTATATCACACGTACTTGTATCTACTTAATTATATCACACGTACTTGTATCTACTTAATTATATCACACGTACTTGTATCTACTTAATTATATCACACGTACTTGTATCTACTTAATTATATCACACGTACTTGTATCTACTTAATTATATCACACGTACTTGTATCTACTTAATTATATCACACGTACTTGTATCTACTTAATTATATCACACGTACTTGTATCTACTTAATTATATCACACGTACTTGTATCTACTTAATTATATCACACGTACTTGTATCTACTTAATTATATCACACGTACTTGTATCTACTTAATTATATCACACGTACTTGTATCTACTTAATTATATCACACGTACTTGTATCTACTTAATTATATCACACGTACTTGTATCTACTTAATTATATCACACGTACTTGTATCTACTTAATTATATCACACGTACTTGTATCTACTTAATTATATCACACGTACTTGTATCTACTTAATTATATCACACGTACTTGTATCTACTTAATTATATCACACGTACTTGTATCTACTTAATTATATCACACGTACTTGTATCTACTTAATTATATCACACGTACTTGTATCTACTTAATTATATCACACGTACTTGTATCTACTTAATTATATCACACGTACTTGTATCTACTTAATTATATCACACGTACTTGTATCTACTTAATTATATCACACGTACTTGTATCTACTTAATTATATCACACGTACTTGTATCTACTTAATTATATCACACGTACTTGTATCTACTCTTAATTATATCACACGTACTTGTATCTACTTAATTATATCACACGTACTTGTATCTACTTAATTATATCACACGTACTTGTATCTACTTAATTATATCACACGTACTTGTATCTACTTAATTATATCACACGTACTTGTATCTACTTAATTATATCATATATAGTTGTATAACACATATACCAAACTGAACCGATGTTCCCAAATTCCAGTTCAAAAGAAAGTCAAACATACTGAATATATTAGACATTGGAAACATCAAGATAGTCGCTAAAATATCATCCATGAAATAATTACTTGTATGAGATATTAATGATTTAAGTTAAATATAATTTTAGTCATGCAATAGCGAAATCTGTAACCAGCAAGCTTTAGTGAATTTGATCTGTACATTTGTCGTGTATATGTATATATCAATCAATGCGCGTCACTTTTATAACACTATAAAAAGACGTTAGTGTATTTAAATTGTTTGAGAGAATACGAATTTTATTGAGCTTATACTATAATTGACTGATAATCAATTTTTTGTAATTGTAATTGTTCAGCGTTTTGCTTATTTTGAGATGTCGTTAAAATGTATATATCAGTAGAATTATCAAAAAAGGAAATTTCTTATGACAAGAGACGTAGATATAATCGATATGATTACATATCAAACGTGGATTTTGTTTATAAATGCCACTACCGGTACATTTACACGGCTATGTACTTCAGCTTGTGGATATACAAGATGGACTATTTTGATTGAACTACCACTAGCAACTAGTTATCATTTATGTGTTTATTTAAGGTATGGTTTTTATTTTTCTCCAATATTTTTTTTGAAATATAATTTCAGATCTTCATCAAATTCAAATCGTTTAATTGAAAAATTAAAAAATACAGTAACAATATAGATCAAAATTTGATGCTTGCGGAAGTCAGTGTTCCGGTGTATGTATTCCTGCGCGATAACCGACTGCGTTTACACAAATGTATATATCAATGGAAAAACGGAAATGTAAATATTTGTACATTTAATTTAATGTAGTTGTATATAAAAATATATATGTGTTTGTAAAAAAGATAGAAGGGACTTTTGAAGTTAGGACCAAATATTGATTTTACATTTGATGTGTTCAATTAATATAAAAATATCAAGAACATTATCTGATATCACAAATGAGTAACAAATTAAAATATTTTTCCATGTAATATAATTTTCATACATCTACATGTTATACATAAATGATACCCTTATGGAATAAGTACAGTAGCACAGGTGAAATTCACAGGTAAAACGAGGTGAATCCAGGTTAACGTCTCTGAAATAGACAATAATTCTTGCATTAAATTAATATCAAAATATCAAGAACATAATTAACTGAGATCACAAAAAGAGTCACAAATTTAAAATTAAAAAAAATGAGAAAATGGAGATAAAGCCATGTGACGTAACAGTACAGTACCGGAAATGTTTCATGAAATACCAAAACAAATATCATATTTGTTTGTCATTGGTACTAATATAGACATGCTCTTTGGCTCTATTACAATCTTAACAAGTCAAGTCAAGTCAGGTAATCTTTATTTAGAGTCGGTACTAGTGGTACAACATATCAACACAAGCCATTGGCGTTTCAATCCAACCCAATGGGGGTTTGAACGCAGTCACAAAGGTTGACATGGTCTGAAAATAAACACTATGTTAATATTGGTATCTTTGTATTGTCGGGAGCACTAGGTGCTAGTGAAACAAGAGTAAAAATATTTTAACAAAAGTTTAATCATCGGAATGGAAATAGGATTATATATAGGGTATAAGGAAGATAGTGTTTATTTAACCATGACCAGATTAGCTCCACTCATCCAGTACCATATTCAGTTTCCTGACTTTTGACCGAATAATGTGTTAATTAAATGTTATTTATTCTTCGTAAAACGGTAGTTATTGAACCATTTCTATGACTATTGTATATTAAAATGACACTATTTATATAACCACAGGACTGTGAACTATAGTTCATATTAAAATTTATTCCAATTGATAGAACAATCTGTAAAAAACACCATATGTAAATATTGATCTAAAAATTACCTCAAGACTTGAATATCATGTCAATACTTTTTATCCATGTCAAAATGGTCCTAAAATTGACCTAAATTTCACGTGAACTTTGACCTGAAAGCGATCTCCAGATATTCGAGATTTACCAGATATTGACATGAAGATAATCCGAATTTCAGGTCAAATTTCGCGAGGTCAGTTTCAGGCTATAAATGTTACTGTATAATCATATAACAACATACCACAGACCGTAGGGATGGTTGTAGCTTACCGAATAGGGTACTGTTTCCAGTTGTTATATCCTGATGGTACAATGACTCCTGGAATATCTGACTGTACTGACCTAATAAAGGTGGGCCCTACCCATACACCATAAGCCTAAATGCTATACTCGATCAAAAGCCTTACGTGTCATCGAGACAAGTGGATGAAATAGTCAGACGCTTGATGGATAATGATTTATTTAAAACTTCACTCCAAACGGCCCTCGGCATTACAGATCTTAAACACCATGTCAGTAAGCTAGAAGACAGGATTGATGACCTTGAACAATATTCAAGGCGTAACTGCCTCAAATTCCGAGGCATTCCTGAATCTAAGGAAGAGGATACCGACCAAGTGATAATAAAATCATGCAATGAGACTCTGGGTGTCATGGTTGAGTCCTCAGATATCAGCCGCTCCCACAGGGTGGGGAAGCCTTACTCAAATTACGAGAGCTGAACAACGAGACTTCTCCAGACTAATGCTCAAACGTACTGCATAACATACAGATTTTTGGAAATGCACTTAAATGCCCATTACTTTTTCGAAACGGCTTTTTCGCAAAAGTAAAGTTACTTACTTACCGTTGATATTACACTATAATCCACCTTATGAACAATTTGATTAAAATAAATTAAATGTTAATTTTCATAACGCGGGTCGTCTTTTGTTTCCCGCCGTCGTCCTAAATACTGCGCGGTAGTTGTGAATAGCACTGCCCCAGACGGCAAAACAGCGAAATGACTCTCCGCTGTTATCGTATATTACGCAGGAAATCTTGCATATGTTTGGTGTTGTAATCTCATCTTAGGCATTCGGTATATAATTTCTGATGTTATTAATGTTTTTAAGAAACCTTTATGTTTTGCTCCGTAAATGTAGTGGGCATAACTCCTAATATTCAGATGACATTATAACATGGAATATTTACATTAAAACGTCTCCATAAACTGTTTGATACTTAAAGTTATTTGTGCCGTATTTTTCATACTCACGAACTAAGATGAGCTTAAAATGTTATTCATCACCAAAAGTTACTAGCATTTTGAGAATGATAGTACTTTCAAAGCTTCATTTTAATACAAATAACTGCCAAAAATCATTATAATTATGTTTATAGTACATATAAGTGTAATGATAATAAAAAAAATCTTGATTTTGAGAACGGTCTTTATTCACACAGAAAACTGGTAATACAATATATAGATTTATTTCTATTTTGAGACGACATTTATAATTAACATCATGTATAGAGGATCTCAGTCTATCTCCATAACCGTTACATATAATTATCAGTTTGTCCTTAACCTTGTTATGGCGCAGTAGTAGTAGTAGTGGTTGTAGTAGTGGTGATAGTAGCTGGTGTTGAATCATCGAAGACACTTGTGAGCACAAGGAACGCCACCCATGCTGAAACAGATAAAATCAGTAACGATATATTTTACTGTCGCGTGGGAGGCGATATTTAGCATATCGACTTAGTGTTTCCATTCGTAGATGAGATCATTGAGATCTTTGGAAACATGTTGTCGAGTAATACTCAATGCATTTTTATATTATCTAGGATGAATCAATAATTTAAGTCAATTATCTCGTCTAATATGAAAATTAAGGATATTTGATTCGGACCATCTGGTGTTATTATAGTAGAATATTAAAGCGAATAGTCGGGCAAAGAAGGGCTAAAATCGGTAAAATGGTGTTAATATATCCAGTATAATTTCTTATGAAATAGAAAAAAAATCTCCCATCAAAATCGCTCTGTATGCGAAGAAATTAATATTTATTATGGGAATCCTAATGCGTCCTCCCGACCGGCTATCAGTGCAGTTCAACCTTAACGCATGCGCAACATCCACCACTCTCCGTAGTAAACAAAACATGGCTACCGTAGTTTTGAACCAAAAGGTTTCCGCCAAAACAACCAACTGACTCACCTAAAATGCGAAAGGAAAGGCAATGGAGCAGCGACAATCCCAACAAATGACTCGGTAAACATTACGACGCATGGAGAGTGTTAATACAACTTGTTATAGTGAAGAGAACAGTTCAAACGAGCACGCGGCTCCGGACCGCTACTGTACGTACCTAGGCCTACTACCCGGTACTCCCTGCTCAGCTGATAGTGAGTGAGTCTTCGTATTTTGATCATTATGTAAATAGTCCCTAGAAGTATTTTTTCATGAATGAGTGGTCACATATGGTCACATGTTTCATACCTGTAAAACGTAACCCTGGGGTAAATAGCGGTTCTTTCGTGGGGCCTCTTTAGGGGTAATGAATGCCAGTATATTTATAAAATGTACCATTGTAATGCATGTACAGTAATTAGAATGTAACCGCTAGTGCATTATCAAGCTAAGATTTGTTTCAATTAATCTATAATATTATGCTACCGGTCAATTCATACAGTTCTGATGTATATATTTATAGATTTTTAATTTGTAAATTATTGTTCTGTATATGTTCTGGTAGTGTTATACACATACATTGTATGTAGAATTTACATTGTAGGTTAATTGGTAAAATTGTATTGTATATGTTCTGATATACACATATACATATGTACATGTAGGTTTTAGCTTGTTCTTTAGATATATTTGGAGGACACATACAGTGTATGTATACATATTGGGTTGGATTGACATTGGTTGTACATTTGCTTCACATGTACGTTTCTTCTGAAACAGTCAAATCTGTAGCAGGAAATTCGTAAGGAATTGTCGTATTTAACCTTTAACCTCGAGCGACAGTTACCTAGATCTTCATTTTAACCTCAGGTCAAAGTTCACTCTTCCCTCAGTTCCCATGAAAACAAATGTACAGTGTTATGTCATAGATATTATAAACTAGTGAACAAAGACGAACACACCAAACGAACCATAGTAATGTAATTGTTTTAATGTAATACCAAACTGATGATATGCTTATAACGGGCAGTAACCACTAAAAAAATTAAAAAAAATTTGTATGTAAAAAATTCAAACGAAATATAAAAAAAGACTTGCCTGATAATATCAGCAGGAGTTCCTGTGTAAGTAAGTCTGGCGTTTCAATCCAACCCAATGTGGGTTTGAACGCAGTCACAAAGGTTGACATGGTCTGAAAATAAACACTATGTTAATATTGGTATCTTTGTATTGTCGGGAGCACTAGGTGCTAGTGAAACAAGAGTAAAAATATTTTAACAAAAGTTTAATCATTCGGAATGGAAATAGGATTATATATAGGGTACAAGGAAGACAGTGTTTTTTAACCATGACCAGATTAGTTCCACTCATCCAGCACCATCTTCAGTTTCCTGACTTTTGACCGAATAATGTGTTAATTAAATGTTATTTATTCTTCGTAAAACGGTAGTTATTGAACCATTTCTATAACTATTGTATATTAAAATGACACTATTTATATAACCACAGGACTGTGAACTATAGTTCATATTAAAATTTATTCAAATTGATAGAACAATCTGTAAAAAATACCATATGTAAATATTGATCTAAAAAAATCCTCAAGACTTGAATATCATGTCAATACTTTTATATCCATGTCAAAATGGTCCTAAAATCGACCTAAATTTCACGTGAAATGAACTGAAAGTGATCTCCAGATATTGGAGATTTACCAGATATTGACATGAAGATAATTAGAATTTCAGGTCAAATTTTGCGAGGTCAGTTTCAGGCTAGAAATGTTACTGTATAATCATATAACAACATACCACAGACCGTAAGGATGGTTGTAGCTTACCGAATAGGGTACTGTTTCCAGTTGTTATATCCTGATGGTATAATGACTCCTGGAATATCTAACTGTACTGACCTAATCAAGGTGGGCCCTACCCATACACCATAAGCCTAAATGCTATACTCGATCAAAAGCCTTACGTGTCATCGAGGCTTCGGGGATTTTATCTAAATACACATATTAATACTCCGAAGATATGGTCAACCTTTCTTGAAGGACATTATCAACACTGGTAAATATACTTGTGTATATAATTGTGACTTTCAATGTATTTCTGATATTAATTTAAAGTCAATAACCTGTCCTCTAGCGCACAGCACGAGATTTACGGGAGCCATATTACACGTACTCAAGTATTCATTTGTGTCTACTGTTACTCAGTGTCAAAATGAGCACACCTGAAATCAGTAATAAACTAAAGAAAAGTATTGATACTCTTGTGGCTGTCCGGGACCCACAACAAGTGGATGAAATAGTCAGACGTTTGATGGATAATGATTTATTTAAAACTTCACTCCAAACGGCCCTCGGCATTACAGATCTTAAACACCATGTCAGTAAGCTAGAAGACAGGATTGATGACCTTGAACAATATTCAAGGCGAAGACAGGATTGATGACCTTGAACAATATTCAAGGCGTAACTGCCTCAAATTCCGAGGCATTCCTGAATCTAAGGAAGAGGATACCGACCAAGTGATAATAAAATCATGCAATGAGACTCTGGGTGTCATGGTTGAGTCCTCAGATATCAGCCGCTCCCACAGGGTGGGGAAGCCTAACTCAAATTACCCCCGGGATATAATTGTGCGCTTCATATCTTATAGAGTACGAGCCCTTGTTTATGAAAAAAGATTTGACCTTTTTAATAATCGAAAGCTCAGGAATGAAAATGGCAAAATCCCCTTCTTCCTAAATGAAGCCCTCACAAAAACGAGAATGGATGTTTTTGCTAAGGCAAGATACTTGAAAAAGCAAAAGTTGATTTCTGGCACTTGGACCCAGGATGGTAGGATAGTTGTAAGAGGAAACGATGGCCAAAAATCTACAGTTACTACTTTTTCTGACCTTAGAGCCTACCCGGACCCTCCTCCAAAGATCCCCACCAGACCCAGCAAAACGCAGCAGAACACCAGTTAAATTGTTCTACAGCCTGTGTATGTGAACGTGATATGCAAGGACATGGAGCTGTCTCAAGACTTCTGACTTTAAACATGTACATATATGTACCTTATATATGAATATAATTATTATACTATATCATAATTAAATGTACTTTAATTAAATAAATAATTAGACTATTACTGTAATTATTTTCAATTTAAGTTATGCAAATGAATTTTATAACATTATTGAAATTTACTATTACATGAAAATGACACATTAGTAGTTGTGTCTACAAAGTTCATATACATTTGTATTATATACATGTATGGATAATTTACTACTAAGAAAAGGGACACAACTCCTCTAGTCTTATCGGTATACATGTAACAGACTGTATATACCAATGTTGTATTCTCAAATTGGATATGTAATTGTTGAACTCTAAATTTATTATACTTTTTATTCATATACAAATATGGAAATTCACTATGTGAGCTATAGCCCACTCATCTGGAAAAAAAATATAATAATATATTAATGATATATTGTAACTCATTATCCGGACCGAGTTAAATATCCCTTTTCTTTTGGATCGTTTTCTTTTAGCTTAATCAATACTCTGACTCAATTAAATGTTTGAATTTAACGTTACTATCTATTTCGACAACCTAAGCTCTTATCTGACGTTGATCATCCGAAACAACTCCATCCTCAGGTAGCAGAAAACAGTAGATTTGGACAATCGATGAAATTAAGGCGCATGCCTTAGAAATATAGGTATAGTCATATAACAGAAAAAGATCGAGGAACTTTGGAAATGGACCACAAAATTAATGGAGAAAATTCCACGTGAATATATCAAAACCTGCGCAATTCAGAATTTAATGTCAAACGCTGTTTCCATTGATTGCTTTCCTCAAGAAATAAAACATTTTTAACAATATATTTCCATGTACGTTTGCTTGGAATCCAAGTTGATTCTAAGTAGTCATAAACAAACGACTGCAAAGTGTATTTATGAAAATATTCCATACGTCAAAAATAAAACCTGTTTTCGACTTAGATATACCTAAATGCACGTGGTATAGACATTACAAAAACAAAACAACTGCTTCGTAGTACATACAGACTTGACATTACACAGAGCAGCAAAAATCTAGCGAAGTGTAGTGCGATCACCCGTTGGTCTCCGACGATGCAAAACTCTTAACTTACATTGTTCAATATATACAGAGAGAGATAATATACCTAATATTTCCAATGCAATATCTGATCTAGTACGTATTTGAAAATTCTGTTTTGTACATAGATGATGTGTAGACTCTAGTCAGTTAAAAAAAGTGCAAACCAAAGCTCACAGCAAAATTAAGCTCTAGAGAGAACAATAGACTTATACAGTTTTAAACTTGTTAGAAGCATAAGCAGCTTACAAAGGTTTGTCCACGCAACATATGCACAATTTCGTCCATTGCTGGACGACCAGGACGAAATTTGTCCACGTAAATACCAACATGTGTAGTATAAGAGGACTCTAGTACCTCTTTTGGCCCAAGAAACCACTTAAGTTTCGTATTGAAAAACACTTCTTTATTCTATTAAAAACAATAACAATATATATTGGAGCATTATAATCAAATCTCCAAATACAACTATATGTATAACAAGTATACATTGAATTGTCAAGATCACGTTTAGATAGTGAATGAAGAACTATATCGTCTGCTTGAGTAGGACAAGTGACGTTAACGTCTAGAATGAAAAAAGAAGACTTAGAAGAACATAATTCATTTAACAAATCATAAATTTACACAGAAGAAAGCCAAGGAGAGAGAATACTCCCTTGTCGGGTTCCCTGACGTACAGGAAGCTATTTTGGAATAAAACCTTAATAAAGAACTGCACTGTAGAAATCCTTATATAATGAGACAATGACATTAATAAAATCACGATTTAAGCATTAAACTTAAGGGATATAAGTTTGACAAACAGATCCTTAAGCCAAAGACAATCAAATTCTTTGGCATCATTTAAAAAACAAGAAAACAATTTACTATTGTTATCACCACAGTAAGTAATAGATTCATGGATAAGATATGACGTCATAGTGCTACTGACATTTTTCTGGAACCCATTTTGTAAAGGATTAAAGTGAAATACGTTTTCACTCACTAGTCTAATAAGAATATGCTTTTCATAAACTTTAAATATAACAGGCAATAGAGATATTGCTCGATAACTGTAAGGATCAGATTTTGGCTTATTATCACCTTTATAGAGTGTACAAATCATACCTCTTTTGAGGTCCATTGGAACAAAAAAAATAAATTAAAAGCATTAAAAATTTACATAGACACTGGTAAATCTGCAAAAATAAGATGTTCGTAAAAAATAAGTCAACACCTGAAGCTTTTCCACGAGGGAGATTAATAAAAGTATTTTTTTACTTCGTCAAAAGTTAAATCCATGAACGAAGTGTTATCAAGGGAATCATTTTCCATAAAACATTTAAAAAGGATCAGAGTTAGAGTCACGTCGTCGTTCGTTTGAAATCCATACACAGCGAAGTCTATACATCTCCTTATACGATGCCTTCAGTTCAACCTTCCAATAGGGTGTCAGAAATGAACGGAACTTACGTTTCTTCAAAGAAGACCCCGACGCCGCGTAAAGACAAGAAGCAATATCTCTGGTAAATATTCCAATGTCTTTTTCGGATGCTATGACGTGTTTGCATATATCAGAATTTACCAAATGTGAATGGAGTGATTGCTGATATATTTCGGTGTAATCAGAACCATCAACTGAATTCAATTTAAATGAGATATGCGGCATTGTTCAAACGTTGTTGGAATGTCGACAGTGATTAGATACATCAAGATAATCATCGTTGAACACTCGGCATTCTTTGATAAGGTCATGTTTACTGGATTCAATGTTCAGGTGATCGATCAAGGAAGATGAGCCGTCATCAGAGTGAACATAGGTATGGGTAGGACTATGCACAACAGGGACGTTACTACCGCCAAAAGGTGATGACGACTCAAGATTGATTGAAGTTGGTGACCTCGGCTGTTCTTATATCCGTTGATTCTGTGACCATTTAACCGTGCATTAAGATCACCCATAATAATAACTGAACCTTCAGAAATAAATGACGCGCGGAATTCGTTTAATTTAGCAACATATTCAGAGAAAGTATCTGCACCATAACGAGATATCGGAAGATAAACTTGCATTATGAATACCACGCTTGAGTTCAAAGATGCTTTCAGCATTGCGATTCAATCATCAGCAGAATCAATTACCGTCATCCAACTTGAAAGACCTTTACGCCACATTAAAGCGACGCCTTATTTGCGCCTCCTGTCATGAGCTAAGGGATGAAGAGAAAGAAAAGTCAGAGATGACATGACTGACAAAGTCACTATGTATACTCTGAAATAGATGTCTTTGCTCCTCAAGTAACCAATACTCTGATATGCCACATATGTCGATGTTATGTGAAGTGAGGGCAGTAGTATTGAGGTGCGAAGCCGCTGACATAATGCCAGTAACATTCCAGGACATTAACCGGACTGAAGCCATGATGAAAACAACAACAGATAAATAAAGAGTCGTGGGCTTAACTGCCATTATTTACATTGGAGGATTCATCGTTTTCACCGTAGTACTGTTTTTAATACTATATCCTGACTCGTAATCCGTTGGGCCAGAAGTTTTCAGATTTTGTTTCCCGACGTCATACGAAATTATGTCTTACTTTTCATAATGCGAATTAAAGTAACCGTTACCCGCGTTCACTTAGATAAGATTGAATATCATTGAATGTACATGACGCTGACATGCCACAAAGAAAAAGACGGGTAGTCTTATTTCTCACCACGGCGACGACTTTGCTCGAAGAGGGAGGATCTTGAAGTTTTCAAGTGATATGCTTACCAGAAGATGCTGGCGATGGAGAGGCAGGAACGGAATGATCACCATGATGATGACGAGAAGAGTTCAAAGACTTCTTACTGCTATCCTTGTTCATAGTTCTTGGAGTCTACCAAACACCGAACTTTAACTGGAGTATCGTGAAGAGTTTTGGACAAAAAGGAATGATTACCAGCCACTGGTACACTGGGAGATTTCTTACTCTCTGAGGCAACAGATGACCATGAAAAATCGCTCGGTCGAGGTGTTTTTGTCGTAATCTATGATGGTGGAGGAGAGTCGGGAGATGACTCAGAAGAAATAAGAGCTTCAGATATATACTTCTAAACTCCATCTAATTAAGCATCTATTTCCTCAGCGAAACCATTGATAGCCGCGTCGCCTTTTCTTTGCGATTGTTCTTGAATCAGTTAAGTTCTTAGCATCAGTTGTCTTGACTCGTGATTTCACTGACGAAACAGAATCGGAAACGGAAGAAATGGATTACTTGCAAAAAGACAAATCACTTTCAACACACGATAGTTTACCTTTGATTTCCTTTACGTCGTTGTGTAGTGACTTAACGTTGGCGAAGCGTTCATCATTAATTCTAGTTAACCCAAGAGTATTCTCTTTAAAAGACTGGTTGATATCGGTGATATCGCCCCCAACAGACTTCCTGAACGGTCTAACGAAGAGGTTTTTGACGCGATCAGACAAACCTTTCGTCTCGGCACAGTTTACAATATCATTGGCGAAGACATTGTCTATCACTCGAATGGAAGTATTCAAATCATTTCGGAGCACCTCCATGTCTGAAACAATGTATTTTTGATCGTTCAAAATCTTCTCCACTAGAACATTGAGATGCTCTTACAACTCGTGTGTGATTTTCCTTAAGTTTGCCATTATATATATTTGATAGAGTCAATATCAGCAGTTCCATTTTGTGAGGAAAATAACTCATTCAGATCACCATCATGGTCGCCTTGCAGAAACTGATGAAGGACAAAACAGTCACAAGCAATTTCACCTGAGCTGAAGATTTGTGGTAGATTTTCTAGAAACAAGGCTACTTGAAGGACAATCTTTCATGTGCTTTGCATTATCGTATACATAGTATGGCACGGTGCCATGCGATTTTACTTAACTTTCAGAGTTACCGGCGAGCTGAAGCAGTGGCATAATATAGACATATTTGGGAAGACCAAGAAGTGCATTGTCAAAGGCACTCGACTCATCTACTTGGGAGCCACATATACTGTTAGTAAATCTCTCATTAGCAGAAGAGCGAATGGGCAAACTGACAGGAACTAGTTCCGTATATGAGACGTTGAAGTCACAGTGTTCGCCCATTTTCACGCGTAAGGCCTTTAGCACCGTGAGAGAATGCTTTGCACCAGAGCGTGACTATTTTTCTACCGTACATTACCTAAGGCACAGTTCTTGAATGTAAGCGTAAACAGGTATGGCTATTAATAGCTCAATACAAGTCCAACGATACAGTATATTGTCATTCAAAAATCATCAAAAATGCAACAAGATTAATAAAGTTCCAAAAAATTGAAATCACGAGTAAATACAGCTACAGACTGGCTTTACGAACCTCTGTGCACAAATCCAGAAGTGGGATTGTTGAATTTCTGTCTATGACACACATGAGCTGGGAGCTCGTTCATCACCTGTGCTCGTCACCATGTACCCCAGTGACCATATTATTGTGAAAAATGTACGTATTAATAACTGAAAATGTCATTGTTACCAACCATTTTCTTTTCATTACATATTTAGCAATGGTACACAAATAAGGAAGTTGAAATATGGAAAATCACAGGTACGGACGTGAAAAGTTTACGGATCACCTGCCCGATCACGTGGGTTTTCTCCCACTAAGATCCCTCGCATGCTTGCATCCGGGCCATCTAGAGTGCTTTGCATAAGTTGTTTAACATTGATAAAGTTATGTTTTTTCATATTTTTTAGATATCGCTGAAAGTTTATATATGCACTTTAGATATATATTTTTGCATCTTGACCAAAACTTCTATATGTTTTACCAAACAACATTTAATGTCCCAGAAACAACGGACGGACTTAGCGGAGAAAACACCGACATCGGTCTGTACCTGACAAATACGCTATCTTAGATTCGAACTCGCGAGGTGGCGGGTTCGAGGTATTATGTTGGAGCATATTATATATAATTAACCAGAAAAAATGTAAATTATGAAATTATAACATTAACTTTTGCTTTTTAAACGTTATACCGTTGATTTAACAGTAAGTCAAATGATGATATTCCTGAAGGTTGCATATGATTTAAGGTTTCAAATACATGCAAACTAATGTTTATATTGAGTCTTTGTCAATACAGGCATATTCCGCTTATTTCGCCGGTCGTACGACGTGGTAACAGAAAAAGCTTCGTCTTGTCTCAAAAGTTTGGATTTATATTACTCACATTAAAGAACGTTGAGTCAAACCCCGGCCCGGGGGTGTCCGAACTTTTAAATGTTCATTTAAATATTCGTAATGTTAGAAATAAACTAGAATAAATATGATTTAATTTTTTTTAGCTCACCTGGTACGGTAGTGATACTGATATCCCCACCGTAAAACAAATAACAGATGCATATCTACAGTAATGCGATACGAGACGTATTTCAACAACTAAAGCTTGGGAAAGAGTCTAATCATGATGGATTAAGTCAGCCATCGTTACAGAATATTTCTCACACTACTTTAGTCCTTTAGAGATGTTATTCAACATATCACTGTCGTCATTTTTCCATCTGCATGGACATGCTGTGCCGCTGTGCCTGCGTTCATTCGATTTCTAAGCACTTAATAATACAATAAATGGTTTAAACATTGCAATGTCAACTACTTTATAGATGTAGAGTAGATACGTTAAGAATAAATATGTACCTAGTACACCATCCTTTCCTCAAATCGCATAGAATGGCTATATGGTTTGATCCCTTAAGTATACAGATAATTCCCCTATTATAGAAATATAACTGTACATTACACAGATAAGGCGATATTTACAGTGATTTGCTGGTAATTGGCATTTTCATTGGCTCCTCCCCTTCATATTTAAGTTATCACATATCTTAAATAGCATAACGGTATACCTCAATTACACTTGTAGGTACATACATGTGTATGCTATAGGTATGTTTTTTTTTATAGTGTAAAGATAATGAATTACAATAATATATTTGGAATTGTACTTTATTCTCCAAATTTCAATGTAAGAAGTATAGAATGTAAATATGAAGCAAAAAGAGTGTGTAAAAAATATATATATATAACCAGAATGTTAAAGATGCTCCACCGCCGACAGAGGATAAATGATGTTCATCATTTGAACAATAACTGGTATTTAATCGTGTATATATATGTCTAATTAACACAAAAAATAATATAAAATAATTTATTTCGCCTTTTGTGCATGCGCAATCAGTACTTCATTTCATATAGGATATAGTGACACGGAATTTTTTCGGGATGCAATTAATTATTTTTCATATCTTCAACTTGAAGTAAAATTAGAAGTTCAAACTTTTCAATGGTGGTAATGGTATAAAGTAAGTAACTTTTGTAGCTGAAGAAGAACACTAAATCGTCTGCTCCTGTTTTTGATAGTGAAAAAATTACCATTTGTCAGCGGTGGAGCATCTTTAACTTTTAACTTGTAATGAGTGCAAATTTTACATTATCTTTAAAAATATGAAGTTTAATAATACTTTATCATGTGCTAGTTTGAATGTGAACGGCATGAGGGATAACAACAAAAGAGCAAGATTGATGCATTAGATTAGTAGTAAAAATATTGATATTATTTGTTAGACACATGGTACAGATTCTGATATTGTAAAATGGAAAAATGAATGGAAAGACATTACAGGTGGGGGAAGTATTTGGAATAATGGGTCAAATGAGTCACGAGGAGTAGCGATTTTATTTAAGCATGCATCACATTTCAAGATATCAGAATATTCTAGAGACAACCATGGTAGAATTTTAACTTGTAAATTAACAGCAAACAATAAGATATTCCAAATTGTTAATATTTATACACCTAATAAAGGTGATGATAGAAAATGGTTTTTCAGTACATTGAGTAGATACCACAGAAAATATTTTAATAGGTGATTTTAACTGTGTGCTTGATAAGTCAAAAGAGAGAAACTTAATACATAATAGGGAAGACATAGGTAACACTGAATTAATTGCATTGATAAGGAACGTCAGATTACAAGACATTTGGCGAATTCATAATCCAGACGCATCACAACATACTTTTCACCGTGGGACCTCAAAGTCACGTATTGATATGTTCCCTACACATGAGAATATATTGTCATTATTAAGTAACTTAAAATAAAACATTGTCCTTACAGTAATCATAAATTAATTTCGCTGAAAATATTATTATACGAGTCTGATAGAGGACCAGGCTCTTGGAAATTAAGTGAAAAAATTATTAATAGTGATGTTTTTCAAAATACTCTAGAATCCTGCTGGAAGTGCTGGATAAAGGAAATAGAAACACATGAAAATATTTTAGAATGGTGGGATTTAATAAAAATAAAAATCAAAGAGTTAGCAATGGAAGTTGGTAAACAAATAAACACCAATGCTAAGGCGATTAAACACGTAGAAGAACAGCTAGATAAACTAATACAATCAAACTCTAATGATCCAGTAACTCATAACACAATAGAGAAATTGAAAATTAAATAAAACAATATCATAATAACAAAGCAGATGCTGCTAAAGTGAGATCGAGGGTTCAAGATTTTGAAGAAGGAGAACATTCAACAAAATATTTTTTTGGGAAAGAAAAGAAAAATGCAGAAAATGTGCAGTGGTATAGAATAAAAAATGAGAAAGGTAACTATTTAAGTGGGATTGATAATATACTCAAAGAGCAGACAAAGTTTTATAAAAATCTCTTTAAGACAGAGGGATGGAGTAATGATAAAGATGAATACTTAAATAACAAAGTGTATAGAAAATAAATTAACTAATGAAAAAAGATGCATCTAGATAGGCCTATTGAACAAGAAGAAATTACTAAAGCAATAAATAACTTAAAATTAAATAAATCCCCAGGAGAAGATGGGATAACATCTGAATTCTATAAAAAATATTGGTACTTGATTAAAAATGAGATTACAAAATTGATTATGGAAATTTTTAAAAACTTTAAGATAACAAATTCTCAACATAAAGGTATTATAAAATTGTTATATAAAAAGGTGAAAGAGAAGATATAAGAAATTGGAGACCTCTAACACTTTTAAATACTGATTACAAAATAATTGCAAAAAATTTAAGTAATAGATTAAAAATAATTTTACCAAGAATAATCCATACCGACCAAAAAGGATTTGTATCAAGGCGAAACATAATGAATGCTAATAGACTTCTACAGGACGTAATAGATTATTGTGAAAGAGAACATCAAGAAGGATCGATAACATTTTTAGACCAACAAAAAGCATTTGGCAGAATTGAATGGGGGTGTGTTTTGAATGTTTACATGAGTTCAAATTTGGAAATAATTTTTGCAATTGGATATATATGCGTTTGATGAACTCAAAAACATGAATACAGACAAATGGCTATACATCTGCCTATTTTGCAATCTCAAGATCAACCCGTCAAGGCTGCCCAATAGCACCATTACTTTATATTATACAGGCAGAGCCACTAGCATGTGCTATCAGATCTGATAAAGAAATAAAAGGAATACAGCTACCAGGATCAGATAATATTGAAACCAAATTAAATATGTTTGCGGACGATACACAGCTTATAAATAAAACAGAAAAATCTATAGAACAAACATTTAAACTACTAAAGATACATGAAGATGCATCAGGTGCAAAAATAAACTATAATAAAACAGAAGGTATCTACCTAGGACCATGGAAAAACAAAGTGCCGATATTCAAAAAAATAAAATGGTCAAAAACTGCTGTAAAAACATTAGGCGTCTTTCATGGACATGTGATAAATAATGATAATATATGGAAAGAAAAAAATTCAGAAGATTAAGAATTGTCTACAAGTATGGAAAACAAGAAATCTCACTTTTAAAGGGAAAACACTAATCATCAAATCTTATATTATATCCTTATTAGGATTTGAGATAGAAGCAAGAGGTATTCCTGAAAAGATGTACAGGAAATAAACAAAATCATATGGGACTACATATAGGATGGGGAAGTCAATGAGATAGAAAGAAAAGTTTGTTGTAATAGTAAATTGAATGGCGGAATTGAAATGATAAATTTGACAGACTTTGTAGAAAATATACAATCAAAAACAGTTTACAGAATTATGCACACAAAAACCGAGGCATGGAATGCTATTGTAAAACACTACTTCAAAAAATTTGATAATAAATATATGCAAACCAATTTTCTAGCTAGATGTTCTGACTTGAATGGATTAAATATTAGCAATCAAATTCCTAAATTCTATTACACTATTTTGAAATCATGGTCAAATTTGAAATCTAAAATAGTACCTAATGGAATATCACAAATTTTGTCACAACCATTATTCGGTAACAAAAACATACAACATAATAATCAACCGTTATTTTTATCTTCTTTTTCGAAAAGTGGAATCACTAAAGTGTCTGACATATGGGATGAGAACAGGAAAAACTTTATCAACAACCAAGAACTTTTAAGGAAACTTATATTTAAACATAATTGGATTGCCGAGATTTCTAAAATAAAGAAAACTATACCTAGAAAAATATATTGCAATTATTCAGGTTAAAGAACCAGAACCAGAATATAAACAACATATATATATATAATAACAATACATTAGAGATATGTGTTTTTAATGTAAATTATTTCAAAATTGTAAACCAAAAGAACTTAAATTGAAAACCCTGCATACTATTACTACACCTACTATAAGACCAAAAGCAGAAATTAAATGGAATACTCAATTTCAGAAGGAAATAGATTGGATAAATGTTTGGAATTTTTTTGGAAATACCAACTATGCAATTACAAATAATATGAAAGAATTTCAATGGAAAAGTAAGAAAACAAACTAAGTCTAATGAATAGATCCGATGGACTATGTCATATGTGTAGAACTGAAAATGAGACTTTAACCCATTTGTTTGTTAACTGTTTATTCACAACACAATTGTTAGACATAATACATGCTAATCTTTACAATAATGAAAGTTTTGACACGGTAAATATGACATGGAATATTGATGAGGAGAAATCATGCTCGGTGACTGCACTGATAATTTATTGAAAAATGCAATATCTAACACAGTCATAATTACAACTAAATGGGTTATATGGAAGATCAGGAATATAAAAAAAATACCAAAACAAATTAACTTCTCCTACATCAGCATTTCAAATTTTAAAAGAATTACTTAAAGATAATCTGTCATTATACATAAAAATCAAACAAAATGGGAAAAAGGAAATTAATAGTTTCAAATATCGAAGTTTATTACAAAAACTGTGACTTAAGAAATACATGTATTTATAATTACCCTTTTATCACTCAAGTATATGTGAGAGTTAGCAACCCTTGTTGTTGATATCAATTGTAATACTTTTTTGTGTTTAAAACTAATATTATGGATTTATTAGAAGTTAAATTTAAAAATTTAAAAAAAAGATGAAAGTACATATTAACAAATAACATTACATAATATGTAACAACTGAATTTATTAGAAGTAAGAAAGCATCTATATCAATTTGTAATAGAATGTCAGAATAGGTGATACGGAGTAGTCTCCCTTCTACAGATTTTTTATATTAGAGTTGTCTCCCCTTACCTGACATATTATATGCACAATGTAATCAATTTATTTTGAATAGATATGAATGATTGAGAGGTAATTATGAATAAATGATGAATATATCTGTAAATAATGTGAAAGCGGTGAAAGTTTGTGTTCAAGATTAGAATAATCTATTTTGATATGGAAATTTGTGAGCAAGTCCTTCTGTGAAAGGAACATAATTGTAACGTAATGGCAAAAACAACGAAATGGCGTCCGAAAAGATAAGGTGATCTCAGGATTAAGATGACGGTGGTACAAAGTGGCGGCCTCTGCTAGATTTTCGCAATATACATGACTTGAGATTGTTTGAATGTTGGTTGTACATTCAACTTCACCTATAACGGATTTTTGAGGACCATGACAAACACTTCGTTATATCAGGAATTCGTTATTCCCAAGTCCAAGATTTTATATAAAAAAAATTATAAGGCAAACACATTTATACAAGTGTTTGGGGACAAGAATTAGAAATTCGTTATTCCCGAATGCAAGATTATACATAAAAACAAGAGGCGCATGGGCCTTAACGGTCATCTGACTATAAGTACAACACAATGTAGTCGTTTGAAGATTTTAGCATATTTGACCTCTGTGACCTTGAATGAAGATCAAGGTCATTCATTTGAACAAATTGGTAGCCCTTCATCCCAGTATGTCACAGGCCCAATATCAGGTCTCTAGGCTTCCTAGTTATTCTCAAGAAGTTGTTTAAAGATTTTAACCCCTTTGACCCCTGTGACCTTGAATGAAGGTCAAGGTTATTCATTTGACATTTGAACAAACTTAATAGCCCTTCATCCCAGCGTGCTGCAGGCCAAATATGAGTATCCTGGCCTTTTGGTTCTTGAGAAGAAGTTGTTTAAAGATTTAAGCCTATTTGACCCCTGTGACCTTCAATGAAGATCAAGGTCATTCATTGAACAAACTTAATAGCCCTTCATCCCAGCATGTCAAAGGCCTAATATCAGGTCTCTAGACCTACTACTTATTCTGAAGAAGTCGTTTAAAAATATTTTAGCCAACTTGACTCCTGTGACCTTGAATGAAACAAACTTGGTAGCCCTTCATCCAAGCATGCTGCAAGCCCAATATAAGTATCCTTGGCCTTTTGGTTCTTGGGAAGAAGTTGTTTACAGATTTTAGCATATTTGACTTCTGTGACCTCGAATGAAGGTAAAGGTCAATCATTTGAACAAACTTAATAGCCCTTCATCCCAGCATGCTGCAAGCCCAATATAAGTATCCTGGGCCTTTTGGTTCTTGGGAAGAAGTTGTTTAAAGATTTTAGCATATTTGACCTCTGTGACCTCGATTGAAGGTAAAGGTCAATCATTTGAACAAACTTGGTAGCCCTTCATCCCAGCATGCTACATGCCCATTATGAGTATCCTGGGCCTTTTGGTTCTTGAGAAGAATTCGTTCAAAGATTTCAGTCTTTTTGACCCCTGTGACCTTCAATGAAGATCAAGGTCATTCATTTGAACAAACTTGATAGCTTTCATCCTAGCATGTCACATGCCCAATATCAGGTCTCTAGGCTTCTTAGTTATTTACAAGAAGTTGTTTAAAGGATATTTAGCCTATTTGACCCGTTCAAAATAAAAGTTTATCAGAAAATTGTGTTGTTGTTTATCTTAGGTTGTTGACGTTTTTAGTCTCCTGTAGAACTAAGTAAGTAAGTTTCATAATAGTATGTATCGTCTAAGCTGGCTTTCCCCGCCTAAGTCGTATAATCGGAAACGTTACAGGCGCGTATTGGTATTACTGCAGCCAGGTTATGTAATATTATTTTGCATTCAAGTTATTTTTATGTAATACACAGTAGTTATGTAGTTGTTTGCGAGAAATGAAGACTTCCGTGACCCGCATCCTCTACATATGTGCCTTCACAGACCCTCTCGTCATACGGAAAGTTGTGTAATATCTTTTTATGGAGGCGTGTGTACATGTAATACACGGCTGCCATTATGGAATCACTTTGGTTTTCAATGGTTATCGGGTCAGATGACCTAAAATATAAGGCAAACTG
The DNA here is from genome assembly GCF_041381155.1 of Argopecten irradians. Classification (NCBI taxonomy): domain Eukaryota; kingdom Metazoa; phylum Mollusca; class Bivalvia; order Pectinida; family Pectinidae; genus Argopecten; species Argopecten irradians. Next base: position 25,861,090 of record NC_091148.1, read on the forward strand.
CTTTATACAAGTGTTTGTGGACAAGCATACTGTTTATCATCACTATCACTACATTAACAAGAGATCCCAGAGGGATCTTGGCGCCCACCAAAGATTGATCTATGTCTGACAAATGAAAGAGGGATCTTTTCTCTGCTTTTCAAACTTACAATTCTTTTTTCTGCTTTTCAAACTTTAAACTATCAAAATCCAAGATGGTGGTCGCAAAATGCAATAGGCAGAACTAGGGTCCTAGAGGAACATACATATGATATTTGAGAACAATCCCTTCAATACTTTCTGAGAAATAGCGGTAACAAACTTTAACTATCAAAATCCAAGATGGCCACCGGTCGGCCATCTTGTTGACCGATCAGTCCCAAAATGCAATATGCACAACTGGGGTCCTAGGGGAACCTACATATGAAATTTGAGAAAGATCCCTTCAGTGCTTTATGAGAAATAGCGGTAACAAACTTTAACTATCAAAATCCAAGATGGCTACCTGGCGGCCATCTTGTTGACCGATCAGTCCCAAAATGCAATATGCACAACTGGGGTCCTAGGGGAACCTACATATGAAATTTGAGAACAATCCCTTCAATACTTTCTGAGAAATAGCCGTAACAAACTTTAACTATCAAAATCCAAGATGGCTGCTTGTCGGCCATCTTGTTGACCGATCAGTCCCAAAATGTAATATGCAGAACTAGGGTCCAAGAGGAACCTACATATGAAATTTGAGAACAATCCCTTCAATACTTTCTGAGAAATAGCGGTAACAAACTTTAACTATCAAAATCCAAGATGGCGGCTGGTCGGCCATCTTGTTGACCGATCAGTCCCAAAATGCAATATGCACAACTAGGGTCCTACGGGAACCTACATATGAAATTTGAGAAAGATCCCTTCAATACTTTATGAGAAATAGCGGTAACAAACTTTAACTATCAAAATCCAAGATGGCTGCCTGGTGGCCATCTTGTTGACCGATCAGTCCCAAAATACAATATGCACAACTAGGGTCCTAGGGGAACCTACATATGAAATTTGAGAAAGATCCCTTCAGTGCTTTCTGAGAAATAGCGGTAACAAACTTTAACTATCAAAATCCAAGATGGCTACCTGGCGGCCATCTTGTTGACCGATCAGTCCCAAAATGCAATATGCACTACTAGGGTCCTAGGGGAACCTACATATGAAATTTGAGAAAGATCCCTTCAGTAATTTCTGAGAATTAGCCGTAACAAACTTTAACTATCAAAATCCAAGATGGCGGCTGGTCGACCATCTTGTTGACCGATCAGTCCCAAAATGCAATATGCACAACTAGGGTCCTAGGGGAACCTACATATGAAATTTGAGAAAGATCCCTTCAGTGCTTTCTGAGAAATAGCGGTAACAAACTTTAACTATCAAAATCCAAGATGGCTACCTGGCGGCCATCTTGTTGACCGATCAGTCCCAAAATGCAATATGCACTACTAGGGTCCTAGGGGAACCTACATATGAAATTTGAGAACAATCCCTTCAATACTTTCTGAGAATTAGCCGTAACAAACTTTAACTATCAAAATCCAAGATGGCGGCTGGTCGGCCATCTTGTTGACCGATCAGTCCCAAAATGCAATATGCACAACTAGGGTTCTAGGGGAACCTACATATGAAATTTGAGAAAGATCCCTTCAGTACTTTCTGAGAAATAGCGGTAACAAACTTTAACTATCAAAATCCAAGATGGCGGCCTGTCGGCCATCTTGTTGACCGATTGGTCCCAAAATACAATATGCACAACTAGACCCCTAGGGGAACCTACATGTGAAATTAGAGAAAGATCCTTTCAGTACTTTCTGAGAAATAGCGGTAACAAACTTTTACTATCAAAATCCAAGATGGCGGCCTGTCGGCCATCTTGTTGACCGATTGGTCCCAAAATACAATATGCACAACTAGACCCCTAGGGGAACCTACATGTGAAATTTAAAAAAGATCCCTTCAGTACTTTATGAGAAATAGTGGTAACAAGAATTGTTAACGGACGGAAGGACGGACGCACGAACAGACGGACGGACGACGGACCACGGACAAAAAGCGATTTGAATAGCCCACCATCTGATGATGGTGGGCTAAAAATCTATTCATGTTAATCCTTAAATACACATATGTATAATGTTAAAACACTGATACACATGTTATAAAGAATAAACATAGCATAGTACAGCATAAAAGGACTATTGGATTTCATATGTAGTGCAAAAAAAGATATTTGTTCCTTTATATCAAATATTTACTGGTTTTAAACATTATTAAAAGTCAGGTCATGCTAAAATAAATCCCTGTGTTTTGTTTTGTTTTTAGGCAATCGTTTAACATTTATGTATTTTGTGCATTTTTAAATGTAAATACATGTACATGTTTTACCACAACTAAATATCCAAACTGTTTCGCTTACAATGTAGGCACACAGGTTGTCTCCGTACACATTATAATCCACACACCCTGTATAATATTCTACTTATCATATTCATTTTAAGTCCCTTTTAAGAATGTTTCAAGATTACACATATACTTGTCATTTTCTTACAATTTCCAAAAGCAACAGAAACAATAAATACTAAAACGGAAATTGATAGAATACAATATTTCCGATCCACATAAGGAAATCAAAGCACCAAATCTTAATGGCATATATAAGTACGGGAAACAATGATTGCTTATTATATAAGATTCTGCTCTATATATGTAACTGTTCACCAGGAGTACAATGGAGGTTGATAAATGCTTTAATATTAATGCGTTTTATAGTAATGAACTGTTATCTATTATAGACTAATAAAACATCCAACTCTGACATCACAGTAATACATGTATTGAGTGCACTGACAAGACCCGGAAGGGACAATACATATCACAGACTACACACAATACATACGGAATTCACTACTGTAACATACACAACACACATTTAATAGAAAATGTGATGGGTATATTTCTGAATGTGGCTTTGTATACATTGTGTTCATATTTCTCTAAAGTATGTATTTGTCAAAATATTTTAAAATTACCAAATAAAATTACAAGTAAATTGTATTTCCCAATGCAGGTCCCTATCTATAAGTTTCTCAGATAGCCCCACCGGTCAGTGGTTCTAACTGCTGTGTAAACCAACACCAGACCTGTGATAATGATGTGCTTGCCTATAATTATATAGTTAGCCATAGGAAATATCTTATTTTAACTTATAGCACATACATCTGTCAACAAATTCATTGATAAATATTTTCATCAGTGGACACAAAGTCTCTACATTAACGTTTGATTACGAACAAGGACATAGTCATTCAGATCCCCCGCCAATGGAGATATCAAAGCTGAAGTAAGTTTGATTGTGGAGGCTTATGTGTATGAAAAAAAAACAGGAAAAAGGAAGTTGAGCTAAAAAAAGATGGAGTATAATTCAAGTAGAGCGGGGCTGCAATTGTTGAATCAGGTATAAAGCCTTGACATTTATATTAGACTATATACACAAAGATGGGTGGAGTTTTGCAAAGTAACATTTACCATTTACCATGATATTTTCAGCAATGAAAACCTAAAAATAGCAAAAGGCACTACTAGACCATAAGACTAATGTGCCTATGGAGTTCTGTGCATATATCTCAACCGGTTTTCCAGTTATGCTGCGGAAACGAACCTGGTACAAAAATATGATATTTTCAACAATGTTTCCATGGTTACGGAAAAAATGCAAAAAATGAAAACCTAAAAATAGCAAAAGGCACTACAAGACCATAAGACCAGTGTGTGTATGAAGTGTCTTGGAAATATCTCTACTGGTTTTAGAGTTATGCTCCGGAAACCATTCGTACGGACGGACGGAACCCATTTGTATATCCCCCGCCAACTTCGTTGGGCGGGGGATAATAAAACGTTCGAAATCAAAGTTTATCAGAAAATTACGTCTACATTGTCAACAATATGAATACATATATATCCCCTTGTCAGACCTAATCAAGTCCACATAAGACGAACGGTTTTATCTTTATTATAGAATTATAATCTACAAAGGCCCAATGGGCCCCCCGAATCGCACACCTGCTATCTGGTAATCATGCATGGTTCATACTTAACCAATAGGAGAGTGAATAAGAACTTATATCATGCCCAAGCACGTTAGAGGCCCATTTGCCTCTTTGTTATTCAGAAGAAGTCTTTTAAAGATTTTAACCTATATGACCCCTGTGACCTTGATTTGAACAAACTTGGTAGCCCTTCATCCCAGCATGTCGCATCCCAAATATGAGGTCTTCAGGCCTCTTGGTTATTAAGAAGAAGTCATTTCAAGATTTTAGCCTATTTGACCTCTGTGACCTTGAATGAAGGTCAAGGTCATTCATTTGAACAAACTTTGTAGTCATTTATCCAAGCATGCCACAGGCCCAATATCAGGTCCCTAAGCCCCTTGGTTATTAAGAAGAAGTCGTTTTTAAGATTTTAGCCTTCTTGACCCCTGTGACCTTGAATGAAGGTCAAGGTCATTTATTTGAACAAACTTCGCAGCCCTTCATCCCAGCATGTCACAGACCCACTTTCAGGTCTCTAGGCCTCTTGGTTATTAAGAAGAAGTCTGTTAAAGATTTTCATCAATTTGACCCCTGTGACCTTGAATGAAGGTCAAGGTCATTCATTTGAACAAACTTGGTAGCCCTTCACCCCAGCATGCTATAAGTCAAATTTCAGGACTCTAGGTCTCCAAGTTTTGGAGAATAAGTTGTTTAAATGGAAAAGTTGACGCCGGACGGCCGGACGACGGACGTCACACCACAGCATAAGCTCACTAGCCCTTCGGGCAGGTGAGCTTATAAATCTACACATGTCATCCCTAATCAAGTACACATAAGACGAACGGTTTTATCTTTATTATAGAATTATAATCTATAAAATTACACTGTAAGTATGTCCAACCCTAATCAAGTACATATAAGACGAACGGTTTCATCTTTATCATATAATCATTCAATGTCGACATAACTAACACTTTCCCCTTTAAGTTCTCCAAGTGTCACTGAAGACTATACAAAACACCTGTATAGATCAGTATCTAGTCTACAAATCATTCAATGCCGACATAACTAACACTGTCATCTCTAGGTTCATGTTCTCAAAGTGTCACTGAAGACAATACAAAACACATTTTAGACATAGATCTAGACTATAAACAATTCAATGCCGACATAACTAACACTCTCACCTCTATGTTAATGGTCTCCAAGTGTCACTAAACATCATAAAAAACACATGGATCTAGACTACAAACAAGAGGCCCAGAGGGCCTGTATCGCTCACCTGGTTTATAATGCCAAGTAATGTTTTGGATACAGGTTCATTGTTTCTTTTCTGAAGGAATTTGAATATTTACCTCTAATTCCCCTATTGGGCCCCGCCCCTCTTGCCCCCGGAGGGTCAGAGCCAAAACTTATACAAACTCTGTTCCCCTTCCTCCAAGGATGTTTGTAGCCAAATTTGGTTACAATCTATTAAGAACTCTATGACATGTCGCGATTTAAAGGAAACGTTGACGGACAGACGGACGGACGGACGCCGCGCGGGCCAAGTGAGCTAAAAATTCAATGCCGACATAACTAAAACAATTTTCTCTATGCTCCTGTTCTCCAAGTGTCACTGAATACCATACAAAACACATTTGTAGACATAGATCTAGATTATAAACAGTCCAATGCCGACATAACTAACACTCTCCCCTCTATGTTAATGGTCTCCAAGAGTCACTAAGACCATAAAACCACATGTATAGACCTGGATCTAGTCTACAAACCATTCAATGTCGACATAACTAACACTGTCGCCTCTATGTTCATGTTCTCCATGTGTCCATCGTGTCTCCTTCATTTTACCATTTGTGGTTAAAATCAAAATTCTCCAAAACGGAATGAAGCTAGGGTCATTATCATCGAATTCCATCAAGCGAAAGAACTGAGCAGCAATGTTACCATCGGTATTCACCTGTATGTTGTCCACGGTTACACTTAGAATCTCTGTTGGCGAAAGTTTGACAATACATCGTAATCTTGAACCCGGCACGAACGGCGTCCAATAAATCCGATTTTGACCCTTCAATAGGAGACCCAATAGAATCTGTAATGAGAAGAAGACGCCGTTTTAGTAGATTTTGTAACCTTACAATTAGGCTTTCCAATTATGTAACCTACAATTTTGAATCAATAACCCGATAAAAACATTTACCTACAGAAAAATTTGATGTAATATCATTAATGATTGCAACATGGGTGAAATCGGATGGTTAAAATTGTTAAGATTTGAGTGCTGTCCAAAATATGTTACATAACGTCAGATTTTAAGACTATAAAGATAGCTTAAACTCAATTGATAAATGAGTCAATGACAGATATTGAAATGCTTTTTAATAAATCAGTTAAAATAAGTTTTTATATGTATAAGCCTTGTCCAATAGGTCCTTATTGTAATAAGATAATCAAATCTACATTTGTACAAATACAAGGTTAGCGAATGGATCAGATGGGTCAAAATTTATTTTTAACCGGAATTGGAAGCAGAAATGGTAATTGTTGACAATAGACTATTGAAATCATGAGCTGTTATAACAATAATCTATTTCATTTGTAACATTTTGTGCATTCAAATTTTGTTTACAAATTACCATTACCAAACCAATAATGGTTATGAAAAAAAAATAATTGTGTCAAATATTATAACAAGTACAAATGTAAATGTAGGGGTCCTATTGATATGATGTAATTTCAAAGACTAATATTTTAATGTGATTTTTGCCTATTAGAAAAATAACAAGCATAGGTAATTTTGTTCATTGCAAGTGACTTTTCAGAGAACTAATAATATCTATCTATATCATTCCAGCATAGCCATAATGACCAGGTATCTGTTGGGTACATAAGCTATTGCACATGTATCCTATAATGGAATAAAATTTAGAGTATGAATATAACCTTTTAGACATTAATACTGTCATAATAGATAAAATGTGGCCCCCATAACTACTATAAATTTTTATGCAATAAGATATAATATCTATACTTGTATTTGATGAAGTCAATATTTTACAAAGGTACGAATTTTAAATATTCATATTCCAAATAGGTATTAGGGTCAAAACAGGTGAAAAATCGTTAAATTTTTATGAATGGCAATCTACAATGGCCCCGATATGACATGTATTTAGGATGCATACTGTAATATTCCACAATGAAGAGTATTTGATGTAAAAATCATATGTGAAGGTTAAAACATGGCTAGTTTAAATTTTGACTAAAATCAGATACCGTAATACAATATAGGTCAAACTATTTTAATGTAAAAGATAAGCATTAACATTTCTTTTGAGGTTGAAAAATAAGTTTGTGGTTATACAATAAAGGTTACTCAACTGAGATTTCATAGGGAGATAAGCTGAGTAATATATTTATGAAAATATTTAATTAATTTAAAAAACATATTATTTAGAATAAAGGCAGATCCTTTGAAAAGTTCACCCTGGTTTTAACAAAAATGGTAAGAATTTGCTTAAGTTCAAAAAATTTTACATGTTACCATGTTGCAATTTTGGCTCTAAGACCTTGAATTTTTAAAAAAATGAAAATATGTTTTATTGCCAAATGTCAAATTTTTAACGTTAAATGACAGGTTAAAGTACTTTTTATGAATAAAACATACCCAAGTTATTACAATGGATGTAATGACTAATTTGAAAAAATTACCGCATGGGATTTTGACAAACCTATATAGTCAATAATATGAGGTCATAATTATTATATGTGTATTAATAAATTTTGTCAAATATTATATTGAAGATCATGACCCCAGAATTTGTTGGTAATAAATTGATTAACCCAGTTAATTCAATAGTAGGTAAGGGTCATTTTTACTCATAATGACATAAAGTAAAGTCTTTGACCTGGGCCGAATTAAAGATGTATACCAAATATTATACAGTGTCTTTCATTCATTAACAAATCAAGACAATGTACTAAATGATAATTGGTTTATAATTTTGGAAATTATTTTGGGGCAGTATTATTACAATAAATAAACATAGGGGACAAAAATTAGTAAATATTGATAAATTAATTCTAGAACCCTATTCTGCAATGTACTGCATTATTATGGCCATGTAACATCCCTATGCTTGGTTTAAGGGGCAGATCAGTCAAACATTTTATTAAAAATGATCTAAGTGATTTTGATCAATGTTCTAGTAAACAGGAGTTTCCCATAAATTGGGTCGTCTGTGTTGTACAATTTGAATCAAAAGTACGATAAATGTATTCGCTGTACTTGTCCTTAGAGTGTGAATTAACCAAATCTATGTTGGGTCAGATAAGTTCCTTGGGAGAATTGAAAATTTTTTTTCGTAACTAAAATTTGACCTTTGACAATCTATTGACCAAGTATTCCTCCAAATAGGTGAGATTATAAATTACAATTTTTTATTCCAGATCACTAGAAATACAGCAATAAATTATTTTTTAGGTGGATAAATAAATACATGTGATCTCAATCATATGGTGACATAGCTCCAATTCTTTTTAGAATAATTTCCTAATTTTTGAATTTAGCCATTTTTTACACTATGTGTAATTATGTTGTAAGAATTTTAAAGTATGCCCATTTTTTTTAACTAAATACTGGCCAAAAGGGGGAGATATAATGTTAGTTTAGATAAAGTAAATGTTTGTTGAAACTTTAGTGAAGGGGGTTATTGAGAAATAGGAGTTTTTGTTATAATATTGGACGCTGTTTTTGGCCAGTAAGCGAGGTTATATCAAGATTAAAAAGGGTGACACAAGTTTTCTAATGGTGAATTTTGGCTCTGAATATGTAGGATTTGGGGGCTTGGTTAGGATAAACCAAAGGTATATCAATAGAAACTAGTCGATAATTAAGTTGGGGTGATATATGACCAAATACAGAAACAATATGGGGTACAGGTACAATTGTATTGTATAAAATGGATTTATTGTACCCCCTGAAAGAGGATAGTAAGGCTTATCATTTGGGTCTAGTATTATTGAGAATAGGCTGGGAACATGGTCTAAACGATATGTTAGAGATAATTTCAGGAAATGGATTATTATATAGTAAAGATCAATTTTATTGTATAGAAATAGGAGATTTTGTTTATTTTTTTGGTCAAATGTCCCTTTTTTAGACATCCTATGCATGGGTAATGATATTTTAAGCTTGAACAGGGGGTATCAAATTTTTATCAAAAGTTCAAGATCATGTTTCCAAACATTAGATTTAGGAGAATATAGATAAAGGCTGGAAAATTATTTTATGGGCAGGTAATTATAGAAGGTATTTGGGGATGTACAATAAAAATGGACAGAGATTACCTGGAATGATAATAACAGTTCCCAAATCGGTAAAAATTCAATTTTGATGTCGTCATATTACCTATGATATAGGATAATATCGAATGATGGCTCAATATAAATATAAATCAGGGTCTACTATTTATACATGGGTCATGGATTATTTTAAGACCCTGATTGGAGAATCAGATTGATTAATGGGTCAATAAATTTTATGTGGTAGATTTTATATACATTAGATAGTGGTTTGGATATTCAGTAGGTTTTAGGGTACTCTAGATATGATACATCAAGATAAGAAGGGTTCAAAGTAATTGGTTCCTCTATAATAAGAGTTATTAGGGTTTTTGGGTCAATATGGATTTCAATAATCAGTAAACAAGGATTTTAATAATATTAGGTCAATATTTTAGGGGTAAAGAATTTGGATCAGTTATAGATATACCAAGATGTTATTAAAATGTCATTACTTTCAGATAGGATTTATAAGTCTGGGGTTGCACATTTATGTATTGAGATTAGGGAGAATAATTAGGGTGGGTCAATATTCTTAGGATGAGATATTAGGAAAATAGATAGGGTCATTAAATCTAATTTTATGATAATTTATCATAATGAAATATTATAGATTATGGGTCAATTATGAGAATTATGGTTCCTCAATAAGGTACAAAGGGTGATAAGAATTTTACATTTCCGGAAGATCAATGTAACGATATAGGAGATATAGATATATTAGTCAATATTTTATGGGTAGAGATATAGGAGATATAGATAGGTAATTTGCAATATTTTATGAATAGATAGATTTATGAAGATAGGTGGGTCAATATTTTTATGGGTTTCAAAATCAAGGAAATTTTTAATATAGAAAATGAGTAACCATCGTGGGTATTGTTTATAGATATAGAAAATATAGGGGATAACTAATATCATTTTAGAATAACAGATGTCAGAATGTAGATGGGTAATTTAATATTATTTAACTGATAAATGATTTAGAGATATAGATAGGGTGGGTCAATATTTTATGGGTGGATTTAATAGGAGTATAATGGATTTCAAGTTGCATGGGTAAATATAACAGATATATAGGGTGTTAAAATATTTTAAATGAGTGATAGATATATTGGAAAATATAAGGATAGGGTGGGTCAATAAATATAGTAAGATATAGAAAAAGCCAAAAAGATAGGGTGGGTCAATTTTTTATAGGCACAGATATAGGAGATATAGTTAGGGTGGTCAATATTTTATGAGTTAGTAGATTATTGGAGATATAGTATAGCTTCAATATTTATGAATGGGTTAAGAATATGGAGATATAGATAGGGACGTGTCAAATATTTTATGGGTAAAGATATCGGAGATATAGATAGGGTGGGTTTAATTTTCATGGGTAGATATATAGATAATATAGGGATGGGTCAATTTTTTAATGGGTAAGAGATATTTAGGATGATATATTTAAGGTTATATATTGGTCAAATTTTATGACATAAAATATAGGACCCCCCTATAAAATATAGGGTAGTTATGCAGTTAATAATTGATATATACCCTAAATATATACATTGTATCCTGAGAAGAATATCATTATTCAGTAATAAATGGGTTTGCTCAGGAATACACAAGATAGGGTTCACACTTACCTGTAAGTGTGGGGATTTATCCCCTGGGGCTATAGATATTAGCTATATGGGTATATACCTTTATGATGTTTACACTATGATATCTTATATGATAGGGTGGGTCAATATTTTATGGTACCCATGAAATATATATTTTATGATAGTGAAATATATTTATAATTATAGATATTTATAGATAGTAGGGTGGGTCAATAATCATTTTTTCTGTTAAATATATAAGATACAAATAGGGTGGGTCAATATTTTAATGTAATAAATATATGATATAGATATAGTACATAAATATGCAATATACATATATGATATCTAAGACATGAATATAATATCATCAATATTTTCGATAAAAGGTGGTCATATAGAAATGGGGATAATTATAGCTTTCAATTTGTTAGTATGGTAAGAATAGGAATAAATAGGGTGGTCAATGATTTTATGAATTAGAAGATATAGGAGATACAGATAGGGTGGGTCAATAGATTTATTATGGATACAATTTAGAGATATATAGATAACTGAAATTATTTTTAATTAATTAGAATAAGAAGAAACATTTGAGATAGGGTGATCAATATTTTATGGGTTGAGATGGAGATATAATAAAGGTTTCAAAATTTATGGGTAGAGATTGAGATATAGATAGGGTGGGTCAATATTTTATGGGTAGAGATATATAGGAGATATAGATAGGGTAATCATTATTTTATGGGTAAGAGATATAGGAGATATAGATAGGGTGGGTCAATATTTTATTGGGTAGAGATATAGGAGATATATATAGATAGGGTGGGTCAATATTTTATGGGTAAGATATATTTATAATAGATAGGGTATGTCAATATTTTATGGGTAGAGATATAGGGATATATAGATAGGGTGGTCAATATTTTATGGGTAGAGATATAGGAGATATAGATAGGGTGGGTCAATATTTTATGGATAGAGATATAGGAGATATAGATAGGGTGGGTCAATATTTTATGGGTAGAGATATAGGAGATATAGATAGGGTGGGTCAATATTTTATGGGTAGAGATATAGGAGATATAGATAGATGGGTCAATATTTTATGGGTAGAGATATTAGGAGATATAGATAGGGTGGGTCAATATTTTTATGGATAGAGATATAGGAGATAGATATAGATAGGTGGGTCAATATTTTATGGGTAGAGATATAGGGATATAGAGAGGGTGGGTCAATATTTTATGGGTAGAGATATAGGAGATATAGATAGGGTGGGTCAATATTTTATGGGTAGAGATATAGGAGATATAGATAGGGTGGGTCAATATTTTATGGGTAGAGATATAGGAGATATAGATAGGGTGGGTCAATATTTTATGGGTGGGGATAAAGGAGATATATATAGGGTGGGTCAATATTTTATGGGTAGAGATATTGGTAGATATAGATAGGGTGGAGATAATAATATTTTAATATTTTATGGTAGGAGATATATAGATATAGATAGGGTGGGTCAATATTTTATGGGTAGAGATATAGGAGATATATATACAATATTTTATGGTCATAGAGATATTTTAATGAGAGATATAGATAGGGTGGGTCAATATTTTTATGGGGTAGAGATATAGGAGATATAGATAGGGTGGGTCAATATTTTATGGGTAGAGATATTGGAGATATAGATAGGTGGGTCAATATTTTATGATAGAGATATAGGAGAAATATAGATAGGGTGTGGTCAATATTTTATGGGTGAGAGATATTGGAGATATAGATAGGGTGGGTCAATATTTTATGGTAGAGAGATAGGTATATATATATAGGGTGGGTCAATATTTTATGGGTATGAGATATAGGTAGATATAGATAGGGTGGGTCAATATTTTATGGGTAGAGATATAGGAGATATAGATAGGGTGGGTCAATATTTTATGGTTAGGGAGATATATAGATATAGATAGGTGGGTCAATATTTTTATGGTGGTGAGATATAGAGATATAGATAGGTAGGTAATATTTTTATGGGTAGAGATATAGGATAGGTATATTTTATAGTAGGGTAGAGTATATATAATATAGATAGGTGGTAATATATAGACAGGTGGGTAGAGATATAGGTATATAGATATATACAGGTGGTAGTTCATATCTTTATATAGATAGACACAATTTATATTTAAGGTAGGTAGTCATATAGACAGGTGGTAGTATATATAGGTGGTGGGTTTATACATTTAGGTATATTATATAGACAGGTGGTGTTATATAGACAGGTGGTAGTTATATAGACAGGTGGTAGTTATTCATAGACATGGTAGTTATATTGACAGGTGGTAGTTAGAAATATAGACATAGGGTAGTATTATATAGACAGGTGTTAATATTATAGACCAATTTGGTAGTATATAGACTGTTGGTGGTTATATAGATAGGTGTTTGTAATTATAACAAATTATGATATAGACAGGGTTATATTTAGGTGGTATGGATATAGACAGGTAGTAGTTAATTATATTATTTTATGACAGGTGTAATTCTATATAATGGTAGTTAATAGATAGGGTGGGTTATATAACAGGTAGGGATACATACAAGTCAGTTATATAGACAGGTGGTAGTTACTAGACAGGAGGTATATATATAGACATGGGTTTATTTATATGGTGGATAGATATATAGGTCAGTATTATATAGACTAGGGGTGGTCTATAAACAGTATATTATATAGACAGGTGGTAGTTATATAGACTATATGGGTTATATAGACAGTATAATTATATAGACAGGTGGTAAAATATAGACAGGTTATAGGTATAGACATGGTGGGTATAGTTATATAGATGGTGGTAGTTATATAGACAGGTAGGTAGTTATATAGACAGGAGGTGGGTATTATAGACATGGTGGTAGTTATATATAGATATAGACATATATAGTTATATAGACATTGTGGTAGATATATAAGGTGGTAGTTATAGGAAGGTGGTAGTTATATAGACATAGAGATAGTATTACAATAGGTGTATATAGACAGACATGTGGTAGTTTATATAGATAGGACAGGTGGTAGTTATAGATAGAGATTAGGGTAGACAGGTGGTAGTTATAGACAGGTAGGTAGGTAGTTATATTAGAGTTATATAGACAGGTGGGTAGTAATATATAGACAGGTAGGTAGTTATATAGACAGGGTAGTTATAGATATTGTAGACATATATAGAGATATAGGTAGAGTATAGACAGTGTAATATATATACAGGTGGTATATAGACAGGTGGTAGGATAGACATATATTATTATAGGGTCAGGTGGTAGTTTTATAGACAGGTGGTAGTTATATAGGTGGTAGATATACAGTAGGTAGGTTCATATAGACATAGGTAGTAATATGGTAGTTATATAGACAGGTGGTAGTTTTATATAGTTACATTGGGTAGTTATATAGACAGGTGGTAGTTATATAGACAGGGGTATGTAATAGACATTAGTTACATAGACAGGTGTTACAGTAGGTTATATAGACAGGTGGTAGTTATATAGAAGGAGGTAGATATAGGTAGGTAGTTATATATACAGGTGGTAGTTATAGATCAGGTGGTAGGTATATGGTAGTTAGACAGGTTATATAGTTATATATAGACAGGTGGTAGTTATATAGACAGGTGGTAGTCAATATTATAGACAGGTGGTAGTTATATAGACAGGTGGTAGTTAGTTATTAGACAGGTGGTAGTTATATAGACAGGTGGTAGTTATATAGACAGGTGGTAGTTATATATACAGGTAGTTATATAGACAGGTGGTATTATATAGACAGGGGGTTATAGACATATAGATAGACAGGTGGTAGTTATATAGACAGGTGGTAGTTATATAGACAGGAGGTAGTTATATAGACAGGAGATAGTTATATAGACAGGTGGTAGTTATATAGATAGGTGGTAGTTATATAGACAGGTGGTAGTTATATAGACAGGTGGTGGTAGTTATGTATAGACAGGTAGTTATATAGACAGGTATAATATAGACAGGTGGTAGTTATAGACAGGTAGATAGGTGGTAGTTAGACAGGTGGTAGTTATTATATTATATAGACAGGTGGTAGTTATATAGACAGGTGGTAGTTATATAGACAGGTATAGGTAGTATTATAGACAGGTGGTATTATATAGACAGGTGGTAGTTATATAGACAGGTGGTAGTTATATAGACAGGTGGTAGTTATATAGTCAGGTGTAGTTATAGTTAGTTATATAGACAGGTGGTAGTTATATAGTCATAAGTGTTAGTTTATATAGACAGGTGGTAGTTTTACAAGTCTATACAGACTGGAGGTATTTATATAGACAAGGTGTAGTTATATAGAAGGAGGTAGCTTACAATTGGACCAGGTGGTAGTTATATAGACAAGTGATTGTTACTATAGGACAATGGTGGTAGTTATTACAGACTGGGGTAATTTATATAGACAGGTGGTAGTTACATAGACAGATGGTATTGATATAAGACAGGAGGTACTGTAGATAGAAAGGTGATAGTGATATTAACAAGTGATAGTTATATAGTACAATGTAGTTAGTTATACAGACTGGAGTAAATATATATAGGACAGGTTGGTAGTTTTACAGAACTGGACGGTAATTTTATCAGACAAGTGGGTGTATATATAGAGATGGAGGTAGGTACTTAAACAGAGGGGAGTTATACAGACCGGTGGTAATTACATAGACCAGGTTTTAGTTAGTATAGACAGGAGGTAGTTACAGAGACAGGAGGTTAAGTTATATAGGACAGGTTTTAGTTAGGTCAGAAATGGTATTATATTGTCAATGGATTTATTGACAAGGAGGTAGTTACTTTGACCAGGTGGTAGGTATTATAGAAAGGCTTTAAGTTAGTATAGACAGGAGGTAGTTACATTAGGACAGGAGGTAGTTACATTAAACAGGTGGTAGTTATATAGACAGGAGTGTATTTACAGATAGACAAGAGGAGTTGGTATATATGTCAGGGTATGTTATATAGACAGATGTAGTTTATATACAGATGTAAGATACGGACAGGTGGTAGTTTCATAGAACAGTGAGGTGTTACATAGACAAGTAGGGTAGTTTTATAGAATGATGGTAGTTTATATAGGACAGATGGTGGGTATATAGACAGGAATGTTAGGTTATATCAAACAGTTGTTAGTTACAGATACAGATGTGTAGTTATAATAGACAGGGAGGTAGTTATATAGAAAGGAGGTAGTCTTATATAGACAGCGATGTAGTATTATATAGACAATGTAGTTAATAGACAGATGTAATTATGACAGGAGGATGTTGTGTACATAGTACAGATGTTAGTTATTATAGACTGGAGGTAGTTACATAGAGCAGGTGGTAGTTATAAAGACAGATGATAATTTTATATAGACAGGTGTAAGTTGTATACTAATACTGGAGGATAGTTAATTATGGACTGGAAGTAGTTACAGTAGACACGATCGATTAATACATTCAGGTATTATATAACAGATGTACTAATAGACAAGTGGTAATTATATAGACAAGTGATTGTTGTATATAGAACATTTAGGTTAGATAGACAGATGTAGAGTTAATAGCCAGGAGGTTGTTACATAGACAGGTGGGTATATCAAGGAGTTATATAGACAGGAGTTATTTTTTATAAAGACATATATAGACAGATTTGTTATATAGACAGGAGGTAGTTATATAGACTGGAGGGTAGGTTATATAGACAGGAGGTAGTTTATATTGACAAGTGGTTATGTAGGTATATAGACAGGTGGTAGTTACATAGACAGGAGGTAATTACATAGTCAGGAGGTAGTTATACATAGTCAGGTGACTGTAGTTATATAGACATGGAGGTAGTTATATAGACAGGAGTTAGTTAAATAGACAGGTTGGTAGTTATATAGACAGGTGGTAGTTATATAGACAGGTGGTAGTTATATATAGACACAGGAGGTAGTTATTATAGACAGGTTGGTAGTTATATAGACAGGTGGTAGTTACATAGACAGGTGGTAGTTACATAGACAGGTGGTAGTTAGAATAGACCAGGAGGTAGTTACAATAGACAGGAGGTAGTTATATAGACAGGTAGATAGGTTCTATAGACAGGGAGTTAGTTACATAGACCAGGTGTTAGTTATATAGACAGGTGGTAGTTTATATAGTAGAGGTGGTAGTTATATAGACATAGGACGGTAGTTTATATAAACAGGTGGTATTTATATAGACAGGTGGTAGGTTATATAGACAGGTGGTAATTATATGAGACAGGTTATAGTTACTTTGACAGGTGGTAGGTTATATAGTCAGGTTGGTGGTTATATATATAGACAGGTGGTAGGGGGAGTTATATAGAAAGGGTGGTAGGTGTAGTTATATAGACAGGTGGTAGTTATATAGACAGGTGGTAGGTATATAGACAGGTGGTAGTTATATAGACAGGTGGTAGGTATATAGACAGGTGGTAGTTATATAGGACAGGTGGTAGTTATATATGACAGGAGGTATATTATATAGGACAGGTGGTAGGTATATAGACATAGACAGGCCAGTAGTTACATAGGACAGGAGGGTAGTTATATAGACAAGTGGTAGGTTATATAGACAGTTGGGATAGTTATTTAGACGAGAGAGGTAGATATTACAGGACAGGGTGGTAATTATATAGACAGGTTGTAGTGTACATAGACAGGTGGTAGTTATATTAGACAGTTGGTAGTTATTATAGACATGTGGTAGGTTATACAGACAGGTGGTAGTTATATAGACAGGATGTAGTTATATAGACAGGTGGTAGTTATATAGACAGTTGGTAGGTATATAGACAGGTGGTTACGTTATATAGACTGTTGGTAGTTATATAGACAGGAGGTAGTTTATATATATAGGTGGAAGTTACAGAGACAGTGTTATATGGACATGTAGGGTTTTTATATAGGACAGGAGGAAGGGATATAGACAGAGGTAGTTATATAGACAGATGGTAGTTTATATAGACAGGAGGTAGTTATATAGAAAGGAGTAGTTTAGTATAAGACAGGTGGGTAGTTATATAGACAGGGTTGGTAGTGTTATATAGATAACATGTAGTGATATAGACAAGTGGTAGGTAATAGTACAGAGTAAGTTTTAGACAACAGTGTAGTTATATAGACAGGAGGTAGTTACATAGACAGGTGGTAGGGTATATAGAAAGTGATAGTTTTTTTAGACAGGTGGTAGTTTATACAGACTGGGAATAATTATAAAGGCAGGTGGTAGTTATAGACAGGTTGGTAGTCTATAGACAGGTGGTATTTATATAGACAATGTGGTAGTTATATAGACAGATGGCAGTTATATAGATAGGTAGGTTCTCCTTTATATCCCCACCTCATAATTAATAATCCTACTGTCTATATAACTACCTCCTGTCTATATAAAACTACCCCCCGTATATAACCCCCACCGGTCTATATCACCCTACCACTAATTTCTATTTAATATTGCACTACCCTTATATAACTACCTTTACCCAATAAATAATGACCCAATCCTGTCGATATAACTACCTCATGTCCCCAGCCACTAAAATATTGACCCACAGTCATCTAACTCTCCTTTGTCCCAGCCATAAATTATTAACCCACCCTAACTATATTATCTCTACCATAAAATATTGACCCATCTTGTCTATATAACTCCCTTATCTCTGTCTATATAATATTGACCCATCCTGTCTATATCTCATTTTTCCTCCTGTCTAAATTTAACTACCAAACTGTCCTTTTATAAATTACCTTCATGTCTACTTAACCATAACCACCTGGCCTACCCTATCTATTTCTCCCCACCTGTCTACCCATAAAACTATTGACCACCTATCTATAATCAACTTTACACCTGTCAATATATAAATTGACCCACCCTATCTGTATACCTACCACCTGTCTCTGATATCCACCTGTCCATATGACACCCCCCCCCCCCCCCCCGTATATAAAACTACCTATGTCGATATAAATTTACTCCTGTCTATATACCTACCACCTGTCTAGATAACTATGAACCCTGTCTATATAACTGTCACCTGTCTGTATACCTAACACCTGGTCTATTACTACCACCTGTCTATATAACTTCCTACTGTCTATATAAACTACCTCCTGTCTATATAAAACTACCACAATGTCTATATAACTACCACCTGTCGTTATAACTACCACCTGTCTATAATCTATACCACCTAAACATATTAACTCCCACCTGTCCTATATCTACTTATACCTCTTTCTTTAAAATATTGACCTACCCTTTCTATTTCGCCATTTATCTCTACCCATAAATTATTGACCCACACCTTTTATCTATATCTACCTATATCATATACCAATATAATATTGACCCTATCCTACCTATATTCTCCTATATCTCTACCATAAAAATATTGACCTTCCTTATCTATATCTCTATATCTCTTTTACCCATAAAATATTGAACCACCTTATCTATTATCTCCTATATCTCGTACCCATAAATATATTGGACCCATCCTTTTTATTTTTCTGCCATATATCTCTACCCATAAAATATTGATCCACCCTCTCTCTATTTCTCCAATATCTCCTATCCATAAATATACCTGAACCCTTACTATCTATATTATCCAATATCCTCTTTACCCATAATATAGTTGCCCAATCCTATCTATATCTCCTATATATCTCCATCCATAAAATTATTGACCACACACCTATCTATATCTCCTATATCTCTACCCATAAAATAATTGACCGTCCCGTATCTATTATCTCCTTTGACTCTACCCATAAAATATTGACCAACTTCCTATCTATATTCATAAATATCCTTAATCCATAAAATATTGAACACTACCCTATCTATGTTTCATCCAATATCACCATACAATAAAATATTGACCCAACCCTATACTATATCTCCTAATATCGCCTACCCATGAAATTATTGACCTACCCTATCTATATCTATACCCATAAAATATTGACTAAAATCCTATCTATATCTCCTATATCCCTTTATACCCATAAAATATTGACCCATCCTCTCTATATCTCCAATATATCTATCCAACATGAAATAACTTGGAACAATACTGAATCTATCTATATTCTATATTTATTTGACTACACCTATCACTGTGTATCTACTTATATCTACTTACAACATGAAATATTGACTACCATATGTATACCTACTAAACTCATAAATTAACCTTCTCCTACAATATTGATTATCTCCCCTAACAAGTTTGTGTATCTCAGATCGACCTTATAAAATTATATATGTCATTCTTTATGTATACTATAAACTTCCTAATTTTGGATACAGAAATAAAGAATAATAATTAACAGTATATGTACTTATCTACCCCCCATATAAATACATATGTATAGTAGTACATGTTATACATGATGTATATTTGAAAATTTAACATGTTGTCATAATTTAATGTATAATGTTTTTTATATGAATTAACATTTATTTTTGTCTGTGTTTCATTTAACCAAATTAAATTATTTAACCTTGTTATTTTATCTTTTTCAATTTTTTCATTTACTGTACGTACATCCCAGTTATACAGAAAATGTAATATGCTTTGTATATATATATCTACTGTGTATATATATAAATAACTTCATTTTAAAAAACAACTTAATAATTCAACTCAAAAAATGTATTAATAGTATCCCATGATTATACTTATATCAATCCATACATTTAACTTGTCACCTTTAATGTTAACATGGGGTAGGCCTTCTAGGACCATCAGGTCCCTATATATAAGCGTATTCACTTGTAGCCCCAGGGGGTCCACACCCACCCCCCCCTTATTCACCCCACCACACTTACAGTCTAAGTTTGACACCTTGTGTATTACCTCGAAGCAAACCCATAGGTACTGATGATATTACTTCTCAGGACTACAATGTATATATTTAGGGTGCAGTATATCAATAATTATACTGCATAAAGGGGGGATCAATATTTTATAGGGGGGGGGGGTTCAATATTTTATGCATAAAATATTAGACCCGGTGTCAATTATTTTAATGGGGGGTCAAAATTTTTTATATGACCACAGGAAATTGTTCAAGAAATACCGGAAACAATATATCGTATTTGTTTTGTCCATTTGTACTAATATAAATATGACTCTTTGGCTCTAATTTATACCCATATAACAATTAATATATTTTGCTGCCATTCTGTGGAAATTCAATATTAACAAGTCAGTCTAGTCATGTAATCTTTTTTTAAGATTCGCGTAATCTAGTGTAACAAAATATCAACACAAAGCCATGAGGTTTTTACAACCGACAGTAAAAATCCGTTAACAGGTTTTGTTCGTCCATTTATACACGTAACAGGGAAATCATGTCATCAACTCTTTTCATGGTATCAATGGTTTTTATTTCTTCACTTCTATAATATTCAAAAACAATTCCATATCGCAAATGCAATAATATTCAAAACAATACATATTACAAATGTGCATTTCATCTATTCACCTTTTTTTAAAACCCCCGTTATTGATATGTGGTGCCGTTTTTGCACTATTGTTGTCGTTATCGCAGAATCATATCGTTAAAAACAATCCTTTACTACTAGGAACGTTATCAACGCCTGACAGATGTAAGGTAATAGCATCATTTACATAAATAATGATAATTTTTGCTGAATGTTACATCCATGGACATATTATAAGGAGGTTTAAACAGCCTTAATTCCAATTGTCGCGTCGCTAGGCTGCGTTTAGGCGAAGCCTTGCGGAGAGTAGAGATACTACGGCAGGCAATTCAGTCTTCTAATTCTGGAGGATAAAAAAAATCCACATTTTCGATGGAAATAAAACGTAATCTACTTACTTATACCAGTACTAACATTATAGTTTATCACATTTATAATTATTATTGACATATTCGCAACAGTTTTGAAACAATAAAGAATGAGGACCGTATAAGAACATACCAAACGAGCCACTTAATTATCTTTTTATTTTCTTTGGTTTTAATTTGATGTATGTTCTTCACACAATCATATCGAGTTATACTTTCAAAACACGAAGAAGCAAATTTAAAAAGAAATCAAATTAAATATAAAGAAGGACTTGCCTGCCAATATTAGTAGGCGTTCCAGGGTGGACAAGTTGTCAAATTGATGAAACAAAAAATCTGTACAAAAATCCTATCTGTAATTGATCTAAACATATTAACCTAAAGTTGCCTAAAGACTTGAATAATAAGTTTAGCCTTTATTTGTATGTTAAATGGATAATTTGAATTTTACGAGATATAAAAAGATAACCAGAATTCCAGGTCAAGATTTCACGAGGTCAGTGTGAGATCAGTGCGAGGTCAGTGTATACGTAGTGTGCGGTCAGTATGAGGTCAGTGTGGTCAGTGTAAGGTCAGTGTGATATTAGAAATGTTGCCTGAGTATTCCTAGAATATGATAACACAATTTGTTCGGTTTGTTGTAGCTGAACGAAGCGGACTTTCCTGACTTCTGTTTCCAATTATATCCTGCTGGTACAATGGCTCCTGGAATATCTGACTGTACAGACTTAATCAAGGTGGGACCTATCTTGAGTTACGTTAATGTAAATGAGGTGATGGCATGGCCCATGATATCGTTTGCCTCCTGGGGCTTTTTGTACTCTCCTATCGCTATATTATCCACATAATTGAATGTAAAAGATAAGGAAAGGGAGGCTTTGTTTGATACTTAAAAATGTTATCTTTATTGTACAATAAAACAGCTTCCGATTGTATAAACAACCACACATCAGTGTTTAAGTATAAAGTCTTTCCATCTGTAACGGGGTACAATCAATGCTTTGGGCAAATGTCATCACCTCATTTACATTAACGTACGCTACCCGTGACCGAAATCAAGGTAGTGCCCACCTTGATTAGGTAAGTACAGTCAGATATTCCAGGAGTCATTGTACCATCAGGATATAACAACTGGAAACAGTACCCTCTTCGGTAAGCTACAACCATCCCTACGGTCTGTGGTATGTTGTTATGTGATTATACAGTAACATTTATAGCCTGAAACTGACCTCGCGAAATTTGACCTGAAATTCGGATTATCTTCATGTCAATATCTGGTAAATCTCGAATATCTGGAGATCGCTTTCAGGTCAAAGTTCACGTGAAATTTAGGTCAATTTTAGGACCATTTTGACATGGATATAAAAGTGTGACCTGATATTCAAGTCTTGAGGATTTTTTTAGATCAATATTTACATATGGTATTTTTTTACAAATTTATCTATCAATTTGAAATTTTTTTTAATATGAACTATAGTTCGCAGTCTTGTGGTTACATAAATAGTGTCATTTTAATATACAACAGTCATAAAAATGGTTAAATAACTACCGTTTTACGAAATAATATTCCTTCATGGCCAGTCACTTCAGAATAAATTACATTTAATTAACACGTTATTCGGTCAAAAGTCAGGAAACTGTAGATGGTGCTGGATGACTGGAGCTAATCTGGTCATGGTAAAAAAGCACTGTCTTCCTTATACCCTATATATAATCCTATTTCCATTCCGATGATTAAACTTTTGTTAAAATATTTTTACTCTTGTTTCACTAGCACCTAGTGCTCCCGACAATACAAAGATACCAATATTAACATAGTGTTTATTTTCAGACCATGTCAACCTTTGTGACTGCGTTCAAACCCACATTGGGTTGGATTGAAACGCCAGACTTACTTACACAGGAACTCCTGCTGATATTATCAGGCAAGTCTTTCTTTATATTTCGTTTGAATTTTTTTACAAACAAATCATTTTTTTTTCTTTTTAAAACAAAAACATTTTTAGTGGTTACTGCCCGTTATGAACATATCACCCACTTTTGTATTATATGGTAAGTACATCACATTAAAACAATTACATTACTATGGCTCGTTTGGTGTGTTCGTCTTTGTTCACTAGTTTGTAATATCTATGACATAACACTGTACATTTGGTTTTCATGGGAACTGAGGGAAGAGTGAACTTTGACCTGAGGTTATAATGAAGATCTAGGTAACTGTCGCTCGAGGTTAAAGGTTAAATACGACAATTCCTTACGAATTTCCTGCTACAGATTTGACTGTTTCAGAAGAAACGTACATGTGAAGCAAATGTATATATTAATGTCGACAGTGAGAAAAAAACATCATTGTCAATAGCAATGGTTGGTAAATGGAAGTACATGTGAAACAAAGTAATAATTAGAAAATAACTTACGCGCTATAAACAAAAACATCATTAACCAGAGTTAAGGTTTTCGATCAACAGACGAAAACAGTTTTTAGGTCATCTGACCCGAAGGGTCATCGGGTCAGATGACCTATTGTCATCATGCACCGTCCGTCGTCGTGCGCCGTGCGTAAACTTTTCATTCAAACAACTTCTTCTCAATAACCGAAAGGCCCAGGGTACTGATATTTTGCCTGTAGCATGCTTGGATGAAGAACTACTAAGTTTGTTTAAATGAATGACCTTGACCTTCATTCAAGGTCACAGGGGTCAAAAAGGCTAAAATCTTAAATGACTTCTTCTCAAGAACCAAAAGGCCCAGGATACTCATATTGGGCCTGCAACATGCTGGGATAATAGGCTACCAACTTTGTTCAAATCAATGACCTTGATCTTCATTCAAGGTCACAGGGGTCAAATAGGCTAAAATCTTAAATGACTTCTTCTCAAGAACCAAAAGGCCCAGGATACTCATATTGGGCCTGCAACATGCTGGGATAAAAGGCTACCAACTTTGTTCAAATCAATGACCTTGACCTTCTTTCAAGGTCACAGGGGTCAAATAATCTAAAATCCTTTAAACGACTTCTATTCAAGAACCGAAAGGCTCAGGGTTCTCATATTGGGCCTACAACATGCTGGGATAAAGGGCTACCAAGTTTGTTCAAATCAATGACTTCGACCTTCATTCAAGGTCACAGGGGTCAAATAGGCTAAAATCTTAAATTACTTCTTCTCAAGAACCAAAAGGCCCAGGATACTCATATTGGGCCTGCAACATGCTGGGATAATAGGCTACCAAGTTTGTTCAAATCAATGACCTTGACCTTCATTCAAGGTCACAGGGGTCAAATAGGCTAAAATCCTTTAAACGACTTCTTTTCAAGAACCGAAAGGCTCAGGGTTCTCATATTGGGCCTACAACATGCTGGGATAAAGGGCTACCAAGTTTGTTCAAATCAATGACCTTGACCTTCATTCAAGGTCACAGGGGTCAAATATGTTGAAGTCTTTAAACGACTTATTGAGAATAACTAGGAAGCCTAGAGACCTGATATTGTGCATGTGACCTGCTGGGATGCAGAGCTACCAAGTTTGTTCAAATGAATGACATTGACCTTCATCCAAGGTCACAGGGGGTCAAATAGGCTAAAATCTTGAAATTATTTTTTTTGTGAATAACTAAGAGGCCTTGAGACCTGATATTGGTCCTGTGACATGCTCGAATGAAGGGCTACCATAGTCGTGGGTTTTTTTTTAAATGACCTTGATCTTCATTCAAGATCACAGGGGTCAAAATGGCTAAAATATTTAAATGACTATGTTGTATTGTGCCAATAGTCAGATGACCGTTAAGGCCAATGGGCCTCTTGTTATCGATACACTAGAGGGGCCACGGAAGGGAGACTAGTGCCCATATAAAAGGTGCATGCAACAGTGCTATACAACACTACAACTGTATTGTACAACAGTGCAACAGTACTATGTAACAGTACTATACAACAGTAAAGCAGTTCTATGTAACAGTACTATACAACAGTTACAACAGTACAACAGGTCTATGTAACAGGGCTATACAACAGTACAGCATTTTCTATGTAACATTATTACACAATAGTATTATGTAACAGTGCTATACAACAGTGTAACAGGTCTGTGTAATAGGGCTATACAACAGTACAGCATTTCTATGTAACAGGGCTCCAAGTGGCAGCATTTATATGTGATATTTTCAAGAAAATAATTTGATATTCTACTATAATTACACCAGATGGTCCGAATCAAAGATTCTTAATTTTCATATTAGACGAGACAATTGACTTGAAATTTTGATTCATCGTAGATAATATAAAAATGCATCGAGTATTACTCGACAACATCTCTCCGAAGGTCTCAACGATCTCATCTACGAATGGAAACACTAAGTCGATATGCTAAATATCGCCTCCCACGCGACAGTAAAATATATCGTTACTGATTTTATCTGTTTCAGCATGGGTGGCGTTCCTTGTGCTCACAAGTGTCTTCGATGATTCAACACCAGCTACTATCACCACTACTACAACCACTACTACTACTACTGCTCCATAACAAGGTTAAGGACAAACTGATAATTATGTAAAGGTTATGGGGATAGACTGAGATCGTCTATAAATGTTGTCAATTATAAATGTCGTCTCAAAATAGAAATAAAGTTATACTTTGTATTACCAGTTTTCTCTGTGAATAAAGACCGTTCCCAAAATCAAGATTTTTTTTTATTATCATTACACTTATATGTACTATAGACGTAATTATAATGATTTTTGGCAGTTATTTGTATTAAAATGAAGCTTTGAAAGTACTGTCATTCTCAAAATGTTATTGGCGATGAATAACATTAAAACCTGACCTTGATTCGTGAGTATGAAAAATACGGCACATATAACTTAAGTATTATCAATTTGGCAAAGTAAAAAATCTCCAATTTGATACATGATATTATTTAATGAATATTTTTCTTGCTTTTTTGATTAGCTTATTTGTCATTACTTTTGGAAATAAAAGGGGCACAAAAAGAATCACCTCTCGGAGGAGAATCAAACAGTTTATGGAGACATTTCATGTATAATGTCATCTGAATATTAAGGGTTAAGAGGCCCACTACATTTACGGAGCAAAACATAAAGGTTTCTTAAAAACATTAATAACATCAGAAATTATATACCGATGGCCTAAGATGAGATTACAACACCAAACATATGCAAGATTTCCTGCGTAATATACGATAACAGTGGAGAATAATTTCCTGTTTTGCCGTCTGGGGCAGTGCTAGTCAACTACCGCGCAGTATTTAGATCGACGATGGGAAGGACAAGACGTCCCGCGTTATAAAAATTAACATTTAATTTATTTTAATCAAATTTTAAGGTGGATTATAGTGTAATATCCACGATAAGTTAATAACTTTTGCGACTCTACAAAATTATCCATCTCGTTTTACATTCCCATTTAAAAAAATTAAAAGCCGTTTCGAAAAAGTCGTGGGCCTTTAAGTGCAATTCCAATAATCTGCATGTTAGAGCGGTTGAAGATTTTTTCTCAAAACTAGCCTTCGCGCTTGTTCAGTGTTTCTTAAAGTATATAAGAGTATTTCTGATTATTGAAATGTCTTCTACATTCCATAATATTTCAGGATTGGTTAGTTGGTGTATTGTTGATAGTAAATAGAACTTGTAATCTATGATTTACTGATATTGGAAACGAATATCATTATTTGTTTCAATGCAGTATGATTTTGAGATATTGGAAACGAATATCATTATTTGTTTCAATGCAGTAATGATTTTTGTTTTGTTTGTTTGATTAACTTACGTCCTATTAACAGCTATGATCATGTAAAGACGGCCTCAGATGTATGCGTTGTGTTGCGTGTATATTGTGCGAAGTGCGTGTTTTGGGAGACTGCAGTATATTCATGTTGTGTCTTCTTACATAGTGGAACTATTGCCCTTTTTATAGTGCTATACCACTGAAGCATGCTGCCGAAGACACCAAGCAACACACCTAATCTGGTCACATTATACTGACAACGGGCGAACTAGTCGTCCTACTACCTGTATGCTGAGCGCAAAGCAGGAGCAGAAACTACAACTTTTATAAAATTTGGTGTGTCTCGGCCAGGGGACAGAACCAAGAGCCTTCCTCACAGGGGCAAACGCTCAACTCAAGGCCAAAAGTGAGGCAGTGCCAAAGGAGGCATTAGGAAAGATAAAGTCAGTTAGGAAGAAGATAAAAGATAATATCCTAAATTTAGTCGCCTTTTACGATCATGCAATAGGGGCAGCAGGTACAATTCTAACGCCCTACCTGCAGGGCCGTGCAGTAATGAAATGGTTAAACGTTTACGAGAAATGTATATACCAAGTTACTATTATAAAAATCATAGTGTTATCAAAATGAAACACCTATTTACTATATGTAACATAACTGTTCTGACAAATGTAAGTTTTTTGAAAAAAAAAAATATTAAAAAACTATTGATTGAGCATGTACTTCACTAATACATATTGTAATGCACTGTCGCACTATATGCCCAATATACTTGCATTTTTATATTATGTATAGTGACCTCCTGTTACATACTTGTATGTCTGAAAGTGGAATAAAATATGTTGTACCACTTCTACCGACTCTAAATAAATATTACTTGACTTGACTTGACTTGACTTGTTAAGATTGTATTTCACTGAATGCTGCAAAATATTTGAAGTTATATGGTATAATAGAGCCAAAGAGCATGTCTATATTCAATGACAAACAAATACGACATCTCGGTATTTCGTGAACCATTTCCGGTACTGTACTGTTACGTTACGTGGCTTTATTCCCATTTTCTCATATTTTTTAATCTTTAAATTTGTTACTCTTTTTGTGATCTCAGTTAATATTGTTCTTGATATTTTTATATTAATTTAATGCAGGAATTATTGTCTATTTCAGAGAAGTTAACCTGGATTTACCTCGTTTTACCTGTGAATTTCACCTGCGCTACTGTACTTATTCCATAAGGGTATGATGTATAACATGTAGATGTATGAAAGTTATATATTACATGGAAAAATATTTTAATTTATTACTCATTTGTGATCTCAGTTAATTATGTTCTTGATATTTTTTATATTAATTGAACACATCAAACGTAAAATCAATATTTGGTCCTAACTTCAAAAGTCCCTTCTATCTTTTTTCAAACACATATATACATACATACAACTACATTAAATTAAATGTACAAATATTTACATTTGCGTTTTTTTCATTGATATATATAACCTTACCAACTGGGAAATCGTTTACATTTGTGTAAAAGCATTCGGTTATCGCGCAGGAATACATACACCGGAACTCTGACTTCCGCAAGCATCAGATTTTGATCTATATTGTTACTGTATTTTTAATTTTTCGATTAAACAATTTGAATTTAATGGAGATCTGAAATTATGTTTCACAAAAAATATTGGAGAAAATAAAAACCATTCCTTAAATAAACACATAAATGATAACTAGTTGCTAGTGGTAGTTCAATCAAAAAAGTCCATCTTGTATATCCACAAACTGAAGTACATAGGCGTATAAACGTACCGGTAGTGGCGCTTATAAAAAAAATCCACATTCAATATGTAATCATATCGATTATATCTACGCCTCTTGTCATAAAAATACCTTTTTTAATAATTCTACTGATATATACATTTTAACGACATCTCAAAATAAGCAAAACGCTGTACAATTACAATTATAAAAAAATTAATTATCAGTCAATTATAGTATAAGCTCAATAAAATTCGTATTCTCTCAAACAATTTAAAATCTGCTAACGTCTTTTTATAGTGTTATAAAAGTGACGCGCATTGATATATATATATAGACGACAAACGTAAAGATCAAATTCACTAAAGTTTGCTGGTTACAGATTTCTCTTTGGCATTACTAAAAGTATATTAAACTTAAATCATTAATACCTCATACAAGTAATTATTTAATGGATGATATTTTAGCGACTATCTTGATGTTCCCAATGTCTAATATATACAGTATGTTTGACTTTCTTTTGAACTGGAATTTGGGAACATCGGTTCAGTTTGGTATATGTGTTATACAACTATATATGATATAATTAAGTAGATACAAGTACGTGTGATATAATTAAGTAGATACAAGTACGTGTGATATAATTAAGTAGATACAAGTACGTGTGATATAATTAAGTAGATACAAGTACGTGTGATATAATTAAGTAGATACAA
Source organism: Argopecten irradians (assembly GCF_041381155.1). Classification (NCBI taxonomy): domain Eukaryota; kingdom Metazoa; phylum Mollusca; class Bivalvia; order Pectinida; family Pectinidae; genus Argopecten; species Argopecten irradians. The sequence continues at coordinate 25,891,183 of NC_091148.1, forward strand.
GTACGTGTGATATAATTAAGTAGATACAAGTACGTGTATATTGTTACATGTACATCATCCTAAAGAGTTGAACAGTATCTTGATATTTTCTATTTACAAGCACTATTGTCTTGAATAGGTTCCCTAATAACGACAAATGTAGATTTGATAATGATAGTGGAATGTGTACACGTGTATTACTCTTGTGAAATATTGTGTAGCTACATTATCGCGCCAAAAGTATCCTGTTAATATGCCATACATGTATTTGTTTTTAATTATGCGGTACTGAAATTGCAACAGTTTGTAAAAAAAAAAAAAAATGACACTTCTTCTTCGACTTGCATTTTATCCCCTTTATTCTTATTCAAATGGTGACTAAAATAAAGGTGTACATAACATAAAATGTCTCTTAATTATGCATATTTGTCTCTCAAAATCCATGAAATATGTATATATATATATATTATATATACAACTGTACTGTATATATTGATATCTATCTCTATTCCCCATCTTTTGACAAAGTACAGGTAGCTCAGGTAATTAAACACAGGTAAACACAGATAAATATTAATATGACTGACCATAATTGGTTTTCTATTGTACTTCTATGCCAACACTTTTCTTTGTTCATTAAAAAATGGGCAATTGGAGAAGAAACCATTTACGTTACGTTTAGCATTCATTGTATAAAAAAATGCCCGTGCATGTTCTACTATATGATTCCGAACGTAACTAAATTGTAGCATAATTTTTATACGGATGTGTATCTATTTGTACACTAGTTTGACTTTGATGTGGGGATAGGCGACGCGTAGGTAGGGTTGGACCTAATCAATATCGCATGTCACCCGAACTAAAGTCATACATATTTATGTATACTTTATATTAACTCACAGAATCATGCGGTGAATTAGGTTCAATGTGTCTTTTTGAATATTCGAATAGCATACCTTTTTACACTTATGATATCTTTTAAAGAGAAATGAACAGTATATTTGATGTAACTAAAATTGAAATTGACATTTTTAGTGTATGTCTTTTCTTTCATAACTCTTTTTATGGTGGCTTTTTATGATTTCTATCATTTAATGTTTGATATGATTGTAAATCTGGAAGGTAAGAATAAAAAAAAAATAAAATATCTTGTATCTAAATACCCTGGTTTCAATAGGTATATGTAGAAATGCCAACTAACCGTTACAGTAATGAGAGCCAGATAACACCTGGACCGTAACACATGGGTGTCTTCTCACTTAGCAAATCCCCCGAACACCAACTCTGGGTAGGATGGGGTGTTTTCATAGGGGTTAAGGTGTGTTGATAGGGAGTTATAGTCTATCTCAGAATTGTTCTCAGTGCAAAATCACAGGTAAATTTCAGGTAAATCAACTCACCTGTAGGTGATCAGCAAATCAGTGTATGTATTTGAATTGATCGTTAAATTGTCTTATTTTTTTCTTTTTTTTACATTGAAATAATAAATTTGTATTATATAAAGGCTACAACACTAAAATAACTATACTGAAATTATTGGAGGCGGGATCGTATTTGCATGGCCTTAAATATAAATTTTGCTAATACGTAGATCACTTATATTTTCGCAACATAATAATTGTATCAACTTGTACATACATGTAGATGGTTTACGCCAATAAAAAGGTTTTACATATTTCTTTCTTAAACTATGATATTTAGTACACATTAAAATAAAATGATATTCGTCTTCCACATCTAAATTGCAACCAAGGCAAGATCTTTGTTCCCTAGCAGTATCAGTATATCTGCCTGTTTCGATAAATTAGATAAAACAATTCTGTATTTAGGAGGTATATATTTGGTCAAATAGTATTGTATAGTAATCTGATTCACAATATGTTTATATAATATACATTTTGATGAGGAATATAATAAGACTCTCACATGTTGCTGACTCTGATCAACTTGAATTGTATTTGTAGACATTATTGTCTTGGTATTAAGCTATTCATTTTTGCGTATTTATCACCGTTTAAAAGTGAAAATATTTAATAGAAATACTATACTAGAGAATTCAATCACTCATCATTTTCTTAAAGTTTCTGACTTATTTTAGTTTTCCGATTTAGAATAATACACACTTTAATAATGTAAAATATCTGGACTAGAATTGTCGAATTTACAGTTTCTTATTGATCTATACTTGACTGTATTTTTTCAGTTTTCAAGAATGAGAATATTCCTCTTTAATTCAGAGGATTCTGATTGGGCAATATTATGGAGAAGAAAATAAAAAATAAAACCATGACACCAAGCTCGTAACTTATACAACCAAACATTAACATCAAGCTCGTTACTTATACAACCAAACATTGACACCAAGCTCGTTACTTATACAACCAAACATTGACACCAAGCTCGTTACTTAAACAACCAAACATTGACACCAAGCTCGTTACTTATACAACCAAACATTGACACCAAGCTCGTTACTTATACAACCAAACATTGACACCAAGCTCGTTACTTATACAACCAAACATTGACACCAAGCTCGTTACTTATACAACCAAACATTGACACCAAGCTCGTAACTTATACAACCAAACATTGACACCAAGCTCGTAACTTATACAACCAAACATTGACACCAAGCTCGTAACTTATACAACCAAACATTGACACCAAGCTCGTAACTTATACAACCAAACATTGACACCAAGCTCGTAACTTATACAACCAAACATTGACACCAAGCTCGTAACTTATACAACCAAACATTGACACCAAGCTCGTAACTTATACAACCAAACATTGACACCAAGCTCGTTACTTATACAACCAAACATTGACACCAAGCTCGTTACTTATACAACCAAACATTGACACCAAGCTCGTTACTTATACAACCAAACATTGACACCAAGCTCGTAACTTAACAACCAAACATTGACACCAAGCTCGTAACTTATACAACCAAACATTGACACCAAGCTCGTAACTTATACAACCAAACATTGACACCAAGCTCGTTACTTATACAACCAAACATTGACACCAAGCTCGTAACTTATACAACCAAACATTGACACCAAGCTCGTTACTTATACAACCAAACATTGACATTAAGCTCGTAACTTATACAACCAAACATTGACACCAAGCTCGTTACTTATACAACCAAACATTGACACCAAGCTCGTAACTTATACAACCAAACATTGACACCAAGCTCGTTACTTATACAACCAAACATTGACACCAAGCTCGTTACTTATACAACCAAACATTGACACCAAGCTCGTTACTTATACAACCAAACATTGACACCAAGCTCGTTACTTATACAACCAAACATTGACACCAAGCTCGTTACTTATACAACCAAACATTGACACCAAGCTCGTTACTTAAACAACCAAACATTGACACCAAGCTCGTTACTTATACAACCAAACATTGACACCAAGCTCGTTACTTAAACAACCAAACATTGACACCAAGCTCGTAACTTATACAACCAAATATTGACACCAAGCTCGTAACTTATACAACCAAATATTGACACCAAGCTCGTTACTTATACAACCAAACGTTGACACCAAACTCGTAACTTATACAACCAAACATTGACACCAAGCTCGTAACTTATATAACCAAACATTGACACTAAGCTCGTTACTTATACAACCAAACATTGACACCAAGCTCGTAACGTATACAACCAAACATTGACACCAAGCTCGTAACTTATACAACCAAACATTGACACCAAGCTCGTAACTTATACAACCAAACATTGACACCAAGCTCGTTACTTAAACAACCAAACATTGACACCAAGCTCGTAACTTATACACTCAAACATTGACACAAAGCTCGTTACTTATACAACCAAACGTTGACATCAAACTCGTAACTTATTCATTTAAACATTGACACCAAGCTCGTAACTTATACAACCAAACATTGACATTAAGCTCGTAACTATACAATTAAACATTGAGACCAAGCTCGTTACTTATACATCCAAACATTGACATTAAGCTCGTAACTATACAACCAAACATTGACACCGAGCTCGTTACTTATACAACCAAACATTGACACCAAATGTGTAACTTATACAACCAAATATTGACACCAAGCTCGTAACTTATACAGCCAAATATTGACATAAAGCTCGTAACTTATACAACCAAACATTGACACCAAGCTCGTAACTTATACAACCAAACATTGACACCAAGCTCGTTACTTATATAACTATACATTGACACCAAGCCCGTTACTTAAAAAACCAAACATTGACACCAAGCTCGTTACTTCAACAACCAAACATTGACACCAAGCTCGTTACTTAAACAACCAAACATTGACACCAAGCTCGTTACTTAAACAACCAAACATTGACACCAAGCTCGTTGCTTATACAACTATACATTGACACCAAGCTCGTTACTTAAAACAACCAAACATTGACACCAAGCTCGTTACTTATATAACTATACATTGACACCAAGCCCGTTACTTAAAAAACCAAACATTGACACCAAGCTCGTTACTTCAACAACCAAACATTGACACCAAGCTCGTTACTTCAACAACCAAACATTGACATCAAGCTCATTACTTAAACAACCAAACATTGACACCAAGCTCGTTACTTAAACAACCAAACATTGACACCAAGCTCGTTACTTAAACAACCAAACATTGACACCAAGCTCGTAACTTTTACAACCAAACATTGACACCAAGCTCGTAACTTATACGACCAAACATTGACACCAAGCTCGTTACTTATACAACCAAACATTGACACCAAGCTCGTAACTTATACAACCAAACATTGACACCAAGCTCGTTACTTATACAACCAAACATTGACACCAAGCTCGTTACTTAAACAACCAAACATTGACACCAAGCTCGTTACTTAAACAACCAAACATTGACACTAAGCTCGTTACTTAAACAACCAAACATTGACACCAAGCTCGTAACTTATACAACCAAATATTGACACCAAGCTCGTTACTTATACAACTAAACACTGACACCAAGCTCGTTACTTAAACAACCAAACACTGACACCAAGCTCGTTACTTAAACAACCAAACATTGACACTAAGCTCGTTACTTAAACAACCAAACATTGACACCAAGCTCGTAGCTTATACACCCACACATTGACTCCAAGCTCGTAACTTATAACAACTATACATTGACACCAAGCTCGTAGCTATACAACCAAACATTGACACCAAGCTCGTAACTTTATACAAACTATACATTGACACAAAGCTCGTAGCTATACAACCAAACATTGACACCAAGCTCGTAACTTATACAACTATACATTGACACCAAGCTCGTAGCTATACAACCAAACATTGACACCAAGCTCGTAACTTATACAACCAAACATTGACACCAAGCTCGTTACTTATACATCCAAACATTGACATTAAGCTCGTAACTATACAACCAAACATTGACACCAAGCTCGTTACTTATACAACTATACATTGACACCAAGCTCGTTACTTATACAAATATACATTGACACCAAGCTCGTTACTTATATAACTATACATTGACACCAAGCTCGTTACTTAAACAACCAAACATTGACACCAAGCTCGTAACTTTTACAACCAAACATTGACACCAAGCTCGTAACTTATACGACCAAACATTGACACCAAGCTCGTTACTTATACAACCAAACATTGACACCAAGCTCGGAACTTATACAACCAAATATTGACACCAAGCTCGTTACTTATACGACCAAACATTGACACCAGCTCGTAACTTATACAACCAAACATTGACACCAAGCTCGTTACTTATACAACAAACATTGACACCAAGCTCGTTACTTAAACAACCAAACATTGACACCAAGCTCGTAACTAATTATACACCAAGCTCGTTATTGACACTGACAAGCTCGTTACTTATACAACTAAACACTGACACCAAGCTCGTTACTTAAAACAACCAAACATTGACACTAAGCTCGTTACTTAAAACCAAACATTGACACCAAGCTCGTAGCTTATACACCCACACATTGACTCCAAGCTCGTAACTTATACAACTATACATTGACACCAAGCTCGTAGCTATACAACCAAACATTGACACCAAGCTCGTAACTTATACAACTATATACATTGACACAAAGCTCGTAGCTATACAACTATACATTGACACCAAGCTCGTAGCTATACAACCAAACATTGACACCAAGCTCGTAACTTATACAACCAAACATTGACACCAAGCTCGTTACTTATACATCCAAACATTGACATTAAGCTCGTAACTATACAACCAAACATTGACACCAAGCTCGTTACTTATACAACTATACATTGACACCAAGCTCGTTACTTATACAAATATACATTGGCACCAAGCTCGTTACTTATATAACTATACATTGACACCAAGCCCGTTACTTAAACAACCAAACATTGACACCAAGCTCGTAACTTTTACAACCAAACATTGACACCAAGCTCGTAACTTATACGACCAAACATTGACACCAAGCTCGTTACTTATACAACCAAACATTGACACCAAGCTCGGAACTTATACAACCAAATATTGACACCAAGCTCGTTACTTATACGACCAAACATTGACACCAAGCTCGTAACTTATACAACCAAACATTGACACCAAGCTCGTTACTTATAAAACCAAACATTGACACCAGCTCGTTACTTAAACAACCAAACATTGACACCAAGCTCGTAACTTATACAACTAAATATTGACACCAAGCTCGTTACTTATACAACCAAACACTGACACCAAGCTCGTTACTTAAACAACCAAACACTGACACCAAGCTCGTTACTTAAACAACCAAACATTGACACCAGCTCGTTACTTATATAACTATACATTGACACCAAGCTCGTTACTTAACAACCAAACATTGACACCAAGCTCGTAACTTTTACAACCAAACATTGACACCAAGCTCGGAACTTATACAACCAAATATTGACACCAAGCTCGTTATTATACGACCAAACATTGACACCAAGCTCGTAACTTATACAACCAAACATTGACACCAAGCTCGTTACTTATACAACCAAACATTGACACCAAGCTCGTTACTTAAACAACCAAACATTGACACCAAGCTCGTTACTTAAACAACCAAACATTGACACCAAGCTAGTAACTTATACAACCAAATATTGACACCAAGCTCGTTACTTATACAACCAAACACTGACACCAAGCTCGTTACTTAAACAACCAAACACTGACACCAAGCTCGTTACTTAAACAACCAAACATTGACACCAAGCTCGTTACTTAAACAACCCAAACATTGACACCAAGCTCGTAACTTATACAACCAAATATTGACACCAAGCTCGTTACTTATACAACCAAACACTGACACCAAGCTCGTTACTTAAACAACCAAACACTGACACCAAGCTCGTTACTTAAACAACCAAACATTGACACTAAGCTCGTTACTTAAAACAACCAAACATTGACACCAAGCTCGTAGCTTATACACCCACACATTGACTCCAAGCTCGTAACTTATACAACTATACATTGACACCAAGCTCGTAGCTATACAACCAAACATTGACACCAAGCTCGTAACTTATACAACTATACATTGACACCAAGCTCGTACTTATAAACAACCAAATATTGACACCAAGCTCGTAACTTATACAACCAAACATGACACAACAACTTATACACAAACATTGACACCAAGCTCGTAACTATACAACCAAACATTGACACCAAGCTCGTAACTTATACAACCAAACATTGACACCAAGCTCGTAACTATACAACCAAACATTGACACCAAGCTCGTAACTTATACAACCAACATTGACACCAAGCTCGTTACTTATACACCACAACATTGACACCAAGCTCGTTACTTAAACAACCAAACATTGACACCAAGCTCGTTACTTATACAACCAAACATTGACACCAAGCTCGTAACTTATACAACCAAACATTGACACCAAGCTCGTTACTTAAACAACCAAACATTGACACCAAGCTCGTTACTTATACAACCAAACATTGACACCAAAGCTCGTTACTTAAACAACCAAACATTGACACCAAGCTCGTTACTTAAACATCCAAAAATAAACCACATTATTTTCAAAGTAAATTATTCTCTCAAAACAAAATTATGAATTTGCGACCCATATTTCTTAGTACAAATTTTAAGACTATGACTAAAATTCGGGTTGACAGAATAATTTACTTTTAAAAGTAATGTGTTATGTTAGTGATTGTGGAAATCAAACATTGAGCGCAAATGTTTCTAGAGGATGATTCCTTCTTTCTTCGTTTAGAATTGCGAAATATACATATTCCGATCAGTAGTAAAATTTTAATCTTTACGTTCAGGTTAATCGAAACTATCAAAAGTCTTCAAAGTTTCAGTTAAATAAAAGCCTTCAATTTCAGTCATTGCTGATCAAGAGAAACAACAGGAGATCACTATGTAGTCTTACTTATTCAGGTTTTACTTAATCGTTATTTTTCGTTTCGAAACTGTGGCCAGAATTTTTAGATTTATTTTATTTTTAACATTTCAGCTCATTCAGACGTACCCATATGTCAAACCTGTCATTTCAAGGACGAGTATAGAAGATCGTCACTCGGTGCGTGAGTGCAATTCAGCAGTCAAAATGTCGCCTTCAGGGCATTTCAACTGCGACAAATAAGCAGTATCATTGAGACCTTCTAAATTCTTTCAGATTTACTAAGCATACATTTCTCTTGTGAGTGATTAATCGAAAGCAGACGACAGGAGATAACCGGTAAGCCTATTGTTTTTGCTGTGTACGCCACTTTGAAACAACTACTTTCGGATTTTTTTTGTATTTTTCATATTCATAAGTTATCACTATGTTTTCCGCGATAGAGTGAATTTAATCTAAATTTAAAAGTGAATATTTTATCTAAATATCTTATTTCGTTTTTGCTATTATTTTCATGATTCTAATTTTTTAATTGTGTGCAGATAAGCTCTAAAGCTCTTTTTATTGCCATTGCCAAAATTGTGTATGAAATATGAATGTGACAGCAAAAACCGAAAAATAAACCACAAAAAAAAAAAAAAAAAAAAAAAAAACACAACAAAAAAACTGACTTTTTTTACTTTTGTTTTATTTTGTTCTTTGAAATGTTTGCAAATTTTTTTTATATATTTATTATTTACCCTTTTAATGAGTATTTTGACATAAAAACAGTTTATGAACATTGAAAATGTAATAGCAATATCAATAATGATTGGTATAAGAGTGTGGTTTGTTCACTGGACGATAAAGTAAACATGTTTCTTACTTCAGACCATGTCAGCCTATCTGAATCAGTACCAGTTCAAAGCTCCCTACGATACTTCGAAATTCCTCTTTCCGGAAACCACACTGATCATCACAGGCAAGTCGTATTTATTTATTTATTTATTTAAGCATGGTGTCACTATTTATTTTTTTTTTTCACAAAAGTTTGTAAACAAAATTTATTTCATACCTCGATGAAATTAAATCATAGTGACATTGATGCTTATAATTAATTTTCCAGACTAATTGATAATATAAAATGTATTTACACGTACGATTCTATTGATTTTCCAACAATTTTTTTTCCAAATAAAAATGCAGCGTCAATGTTACTATCTTGACGTTACGATTACGCCGGGATTTTGCGTCATTCTCATTTGTTTGTTTTTCGTAGTGGTATAAAAAATAGAATCGGCCAATTAGAATGCCGGATTTAATATGAAAACATAAAAAAATGCATATTTATATTTACTTTTGCCGTAATTTGTTACTGTAAAAATGTATTCTGTTGCGTAATAATGAGGAAATCCGCCATATCAAAACAAGTTAATATCTATAGACAATTTTCTAATTGGGAATTTTTTGTACGAAACGTATTATTTTAGCCTTATTCGATAGCATGTTAGCTTTCGTATATGTTGATATAATTCAATTTCAATTGATACACTTATTTTCATTGGTTGAAACTTGAGGTTATTTTTGCATAGTCTAAAAATATTTATACATCGAGTATTATGACGTCATACACGAAAAACGTTTTCGGAAATTTTAAAAGCGACATAATCATTGTCAAAAAAAACTTCTGTCAAAGATATCAATTCATCACAACTAAATCAATTGTTTAATTGTAAAAATAAGTAAAAGCACAGAAATGATTAGCGAATTAGTATCTCACTGAGACAGTCAAATTAAAGTCGGCGCAAAACATGTATCAAAAAATGGAATTCCATGATTTGTTAACCCAAACGATGTTGCGAATACATTTCTCGGTTTATCAATAACGTTAAAGGGACAAAATTCAGTGAGGCTGATTTTGTTACATAACCACGAAGCAAACAATGACGTAAACATATGGTTCTACATTCGTTATGAAATATACAACTAGAAATATCGACAAACACGACATTAAGTGTTTTGATTGATACCATTCAAATTCGAAATCGTTGATCAATACTATTAAGCAGTTATAACATTATGCTGTACCAATACCCGAGCCAAAGTAACGCACGTTAAACAAATACAATACATAACCACTGAGGAGTTGATGAAATTACATTTAGACAAAAAGATGCAAAATAACGTAAAGACACTACGGTAAGAGCGATTTAAGTAGTTCTAAACCAAACATTTCTTTACTACACTGGAAAGGGCCAGTGTTGACATACAAGACGTCCGACCACATTGTATAATGGTGGAGAGCAAGCGAGTTTGAAAATTTCCCACACATTTCACTACAGTAGGCTTTTTATGTATATCACATTAAAACGAACTAATCTAATTTCCATTAGAACTGGTTTGTTCCCGATATATGTGCAAATTTTGATGTACTCTTAGACTTAATTGTCCCTCTAAGTCCATTCGAAAGATAATCGAATGCGTAAAATAAAACTGAATGTTGGTATTGGTACAGAAGATACATGAAAAACAAATATAACACACATTACATTTCAACGAACCTATTTACAAGTACATGTATCTTATAAACACAACAAAATACACACATATATAAGATCTACATATCTATAAGATCTCACTTAAAAGATCTATTAAGAGTTGTTTCCCTTCTTTCAAATGTAGTGACTAAGTGAACTAGGGGAGACAACTCTTGATAAAAATACACCAAAGACAAGACAGAACAAAAGGGAAGGGGTGGGGTCTGGGGTTGGAGTAAACCTAGGCAAGAGATCTTTCAAGAATTTTTAAAATGTTACTGTTTATATATTTAACCAATTTTGTAATTCTGCAAGCGTTTGTGGTTTACGCTTTGAATTTCAGTCGGATATTATAATCTTGTGAGCTTTTAGTTCAAAGAAGGAGTGTCAATTTGGGCTCTTTGGTGGCCATGATCGATAAGCACTCCCTTTTGTTTACAGATACCCGGGGGTAAGGACATTATGATATGACATGCGATAAAGGTCAGGTCGGACTCCCTTGTGAGTTATGGCGGGTTAAACAGGAGGGGCAATTTTTTGTTTTGTCAAGTTTTGTTGGAACCAAATCATATTTTTGAATGATGTTTTATGAATTATAATGCATTTATATGTTCAAAATAAAACATTTTATAAAATATAACTTAGTGTCAAAAATCTGTCACAGTAACCTTATTTTTTAAATGTCAATTATTCAAGAATTAAGTACATCTGGTGCCATAATATAGCAGTAACAAAGTGTTATGTATCATATTAAATTGCATTGAGCAATATATTTGCATATACTTAGACAAAGGATATTGTAAATGAAAAAGGATTGGGGAGGGGGAGCAGGAGGGAGTTGTGAGGGGGATTTTATTTTTTTTAACTTTAAAACATAAATGTTTTGTTTATGTTCAGAGGGTGAGATACTTGTTCAAATACTTTGCTATAAATTTGGAAATGCAATAATGATATTGTATATGTTTTAGATGTGCATTGTATTATATATATTTACTTTCTCTCCATTGTGATTCATTACAGAAAAATAATACTATTTGATCCAGCTGATCTTACTTCTGAACAAAGCAATACATTTATTATTGTTTTAAAGTTTAAAAAATAAAAAAAATCATCCTCCCCCCCCCCCCCGCTCCCCTTCCTCAATCCTATTCATCCATAATATTTTTTGCCAAAGTTGAAATACGACTCCTCAGCGGCACAAGCCATTCCTCCGACTCCTCAACTGGAATTCACCCTCGCTACTGCCAAGCACTGATCCGTATCTATGGCGACTTAACATGTTGATGTCGTATCAATAAAGAATTCGTTTTCGTGTAATTTTTATGTCAATGTAAAAGACAATAGTAAAATTGAATGATTTCCAAGTTAATCACTTAGCCTAGTGTCTTTGTATGTAACAAACAATCGTCACCCTTCGCTGTGACCAGTTATATGTAAAGACATACTCGACACTCTAGGGGTTAATATTACGGACGTTATAGCCCCTTCTGGAGTATCTCATAGTAAAACTGAAGGTAGTTCAAGAAAAAAATTCTTACATCTAAATGGTCTGCAATGACTTCATTTGAAGATTACAGAGAGAGCGACGCCCAACTTCAAAACCACACAGTCAACCACTTTGTACCGTTATACGATGCTTTTGTCTTTTGATCATTGTTTTCAAATCTTTTACATTAAAGGACAAAATTACCTTTTTTGTTCTATTGCCTCCCGTTTTACAATGAGACAGTCTGTCCTCCACCAAATAATCTCATAACCTTTTTAAGATATAAAAGAGTGATTCCTTGTGTATTTTTACTACCTTTGTTATTTTATACATGCATGTATGTTATAAAATCTCATTGTGATTGAAAGAAAATACATGAATGCAATGGAACACACTGTTCACTTGCTATCTGGTATTTTTGGTCGTCAACTTTGTATAAAATTCAAAGGACAATGGCCAAAATTCAAAGGACAATGGCCAAAGATTAACGTCTTAAAGGAATCAAGGTATAACAAATTAGAAATACCATTTTCTTCATTTTCAAACATTAAAATGCGTCTGCTTGACTCCGTCGACAGTCAAAAATTGTGGCATTTTTCTCTCAAAATGTGTTCTAGCTAGACGTTATGATATGTATTTACAACAAGATGAATATTGCTTTAACTATAGATATTAATATTGGGTAAAATATAGCTGTATTTAATCAGATATGGTCTTAGAATAACATGTTGATCAAGGATCAACGTCCTTTTTTCTTTAAAACTGATACAAGTAGCTGACATATTGAAAAAAATTGCCGCGCATTGCCTGAAGCAGAATGTTATATTCTATCAATATTTGTTTGAATACCGGCGAGCGAATACATTTATGATGCGGATGAGATTAATTTCGTAATAATTAACTTTTCAGATTCGAAGATTGTACGCTTGCGGTACTAGCAGTACGTTTGTAACAGAAACTGGTTGGTGTTACAGTAAGAAATTAAATAGGCCTACTACACGCATGAGGTCGGTGAAAAAGTCCTAAAATGTATAAGTCTCCCAAATTGATATTATCGAGTCAAATATTGTTTATATCTCTTTGATGACATTGGCAGTGTTCTCCCTTAAGGATTTATTTTTATTTTCAGCTGGTCCTAAAGACCGACTGACCCAAAAAGTAACTGGTTCTGACTGAAATGTCTGGTCCTTAAAAGCGTCATAATCATTGGCCAAATTAAGCTCCTCTCAAAGACATCAATGCGTCACAACTGAGTTAATAGTTTTATTGTAAAAATAGGTAAAAGCACGGAAATGAATACCTGAGATAGTCATATTAAGTTAGACACAAAGCTCCTATAAAAATAATATCATCCCATGATTTGTTTATGACCTCGTAAACCCAAACGATATTGTGAATATATTTCTCGATTTATCAATAACGTTAAGTCCATTCAAAATATAATCAGAATGTGTAAAAGAAAACTGAATATTGGTATTGGTTAGTAGTTTTTTTTAAATCAAAAATATTTGAAAAGTATGCACGGTGTTTTCCTCTCAGATTTGTCTGTAATTGACAATAGGGGTAAAAGGACGTAATGTTAAAACAAACATAAGAATACTTTTATTATAATCTGGTTACCTTGTATCTCCTATATATTTCAGTGGTGATAATGATCCTGGTAGTAACAGATTTCTTTGATGATGATGATAATGATGATGATGCCCAACCTACGCCTCCGACTCCTGCGCCAGAACCCACTCCTCCGACTCCTGCGCCAGAACCGACTCCTATGCCAGAACCGACGCCACCGCCGCCTACTACTTTTTAATATTGAACCGTAACATGACATACGACATCATCACTCTTTCTTTTCTAAACATTTTCTTCAGCTTGGAAAGTATGGTTTATGTAATGATACTGTTACTCCACCACCGAGAATGTCATGTGTGACGTTTCGATGAATAGTCTGATGACAGTTACTGTGCACGCATCGTGCTGGTGTGTTACAATATTATTTACATAAATCAGGCCTGATTCCGACTCCGACTTCATCTACTTACAATACTTAACTGTATCCAGACCTTCGGCACCGCCACACAAGCCTGACTTCTGAACACGATATTACACCTACGGCTCGCCAATATTGAAATGAATTTTATAATAGTATGGTGAGCGCCACAAGCCATTCCTCCGACTCCTCAGCGGCACAGGCCATTCCTCCGACTCCTCAGCAGCACAAGTCATTCCTTCGACTCCTCAGCGGCATAAGCCATTCCTTCGACTCATCAGCGGCACAAGCCATTCCTCCAACTCCTCAACTAGAATTCACTACTGCTGCTCACAAGCACTGATCCGTATCCATGGCGACCTAACATGTTGATGTCATATCAATAAAAAGTTCGTCTTCTTGCAAAACGTGTAATTTTTATGTCACTGGAAATGGAAATATGGGATAATTTCCAAGTTAATCACCTAACCCAGCGTCTTTATATGTAACAAAAAATCGTCACCCTTCGATGTGACTAGTCATATGTAAAGACATACTCGACACTCTAGGGGTTAATATTACTGACGTTATAGCCACTTCTGGACTCAAAGTTAAACTGAAGGTAGTTCAAGAGAAAATATCTTACATTTAAATGGCAATGACTGCATTTAAAGACTACAGATAGGGCGACGCCCAACTTCAAATCTGCGCAGTCAACCAATGTAATATATGATTGTTGAAAGAAAAAAAAAATTCATTATATATGCTTGTGGAGAAACATAGAGGGTGCTTAATTAGAAATTATAAAAGTGATATCGGTCACACTTAGAACTTTTCGGGTAACGGTCAAATCCAAAGTTAAGAAAAACCGAATATTGCAGCATTTATGTAACTCCAGTGGATAAGCCGCCAATAAACTTTTAAAGAATTTATCTGATCTTGCAAGACAACTTCTTAACCAACTATCAGCAATTGGTTGGCGAACTATTCAAATCGCCTTTCGTCCATTACTCTTCGTCCGGCCGTCTCTTTTTCAACAGCAGGGCTATTGGTCACATTTTATTCACTGAAAATATGACAAGTGTATATTTGTTAACTTTACTTTATTTACTGATATAAAATGCCTTATATTTCAAGCAGTAAATATCGTTTTTATCCGCTACGTACCTTTATGGTTGACATTGTGTCGTTTTTGAAAAGGATAACGGTTACATTCAAAGTTAAAATGCTCCATAGCCGACAGAGCATACATGATATTCATCATTTGAACAACAATTGATGTCTAATCGTGTATACATATGCCTAATTAACTCAAAAAAATAACATTAAATGATTTATTTTGTTTTTGGTGCAAGCGCAATCATTACTTTATTCCATATAAGATACAGTGCCACGGAATTTTTTTCGGGATGCAATTAATTATTTTTCATATATTTAACTTGAAGTAAAATTAGAAACTCAAACTTTTCAATGGTGGAAATGGTGTAAAGTAGGTAACCTTTGTAACTGAAAGAAAAATACTAAATCGTCCTCTCCTGTTTTTGATAGTGAAAAAATACCATTTGTCAGCGGTGGAGCATCTGTAAGAAAACTGAATATGCTTTCATGCAACTCCAGTGGATAAGCCGCCAATACACTTTTAATTGATTTATCTGATCTTGAAAGACCACTTCTTAGCCCACCATCAGGAAATGGTAGGTGAGCTGATCAAATCGCCTTTCTCCCATTAGTCGTAATTCGTCTGTCTTTTTTCTCTCTTATTTTTTTCTGAAAGTACTGGTGGGATTTCAAATGAAGGCTCCCATTGGGATCCAGTGATGTATAACATGTTTCGGGATCAATCAGAAATCGAGATGGGAAACAAGAAACCATCATTTATTTCGAAGGTTGAAGAGTGCACACGCTAATGTATTTGCTAGAGAGTATTAACGATGTATTTCAAATTTCATGTTTAAAAGTCATCTTTCTTGATTCTAATAGTCAGACTTGTGAGCATAGTTACTATGTATATTTCATTTTGGGACTGATCCATTGACAAGATGGCCAACTGGTAGTCATCTTTGATTTTCGTATAGGAAGTATTACCCATATTTCTAATAAAGTGCAATGTACATAAAAGTATGTGCTTAGTGGAACTCTCTGTAACTTTATAAGTACTATCTCTCGCTTTACACTTGTTTTGCATAATGCACCAATCGGAAAGCGCGGTTGTCTACAAGTTGATAGTTTAAGTCCGTTACCATGTAGACATACAATTCTCAAATCTCTTGTTTAGTATAGATATTTTGATTTTCATTAATGTCATAGGATTATATTTATTAAAAATTAAAAAAATGGAATAGCGTGAAATATCGACTTCGGAGTGACGTCACAATAAAAATATTGACTTGGTGTTTCTAAAAATGGAAACATCCAGTCTGACCGTGTGTTAGTCAATGAGAGAAGCTGAAAATCGGAGTATATCTAATATATGTGTGTATTATGTAACTGTTAGTATTTGTTTAAGTATAACATCCCTTTACTTGTCTCTCCTGTATATTGTGTAGATGCTGTGTTTTGTATCTTGTGTACATGTTGTGTTGTGTATCTAGTTTACATATTGTGTATCTTGTGTACATGTTGTGTTGTGTATCTTGTGTACATGTTGTGTTGTGTATCTAGTTTACATATTTTGTATCATATGTACATGCTGTGTTGTGTATCTAGTTTACATATTGTGTATCTTGTGTACATATTGTGTTGTGTATCTAGTTTACATAAGGGTATCTTGTGTACATGTTGTGCTTTGTATCTAGTTTACATATTGTGTATCTTGTGTACATATGTTGTGTTGTGTATCTTGTATACATGTTGTGTTGTATATCTTGTGTACATGTTGTGTTGTATATCTTGTGTACATGTTGTGTTGTATATCTTGTGTACATGCTGTGTTGTGTATCTTGTGTACATGTTGTATATCTTGTGAACGTGTTGTATATCTTGTGTACATATGTACATGTTGTGTTGTGTATCTAGTTTACATATTGTGTATCTTGTGTACATGTTGTGTTGTGTATCTAGTTTACATATTGTGTATCTTGTGTACATGTTGTGTTGTGTATCTAGTTTACATATTTTGTATCTTGTGTACATGTTGTGTTGTGTATCTAGTTTACATATTGTGTATCTTGTGTACATGTTGTGTTGTGTATCTAGTTTACATATTGGGTATCTTGTGTACATGTTGTGTTGTGTATCTAGTTTACATATTGTGTATCTTGTGTACATGTTGTGTTGTGTATCTAGTTTACATATTGGGTATCTTGTGTACATGTTGTGCTGTGTATCTAGTTTACATATTGTGTATCTTGTGTACATGTTGTGTTGTGTATCTTGTGTACATGTTGTGTTGTATATCTTGTGTACATATTGTGTATCTTGTGTACATGTTGTGTTGTGTATCTTGTATACATGTTGTGTTGTATATCTTGTGTACATGTTGTGTTGTATATCTTGTGTACATGCTGTGTTGTATATCTTGTGTACATGTTGTATATCTTGTGTACATGTTGTGTTGTATATCTTGTGTACATGTTGTGTTGTATATCTTGTGTACATGCTGTGTTGTATATCTTGTGTACATGTTGTATATCTTGTGTACATGTTGTGTTGTGTATCTTGTGTACATGTTGTGTTGTATATCTTGTGTACATGTTGTGTTGTATATCTTGTGTACATGCTGTGTTGTGTATCTTGTGTACATGTTGTGTTGTATATCTTGTGTACATGTTGTGTTGTATATCTTGTGTACATGTTGTGTTGTATATCTTGTGTACATGTTGTGTTGTGTATCTTGTGTACATGTTGTGTTGTGTATCTTGTGTACATGTTTGTGTTGTATATCTTGTGTACATGTTGTGTTGTGTATCTTGTGCACATGTTGTATATCTTGTGTACATGTTGTGTTGTATATCTTGTGTACATGTTGTGTTGTATATCTTGTGTACATGTTGTGTTGTGTATCTTGTGTACATGTTGTGTTGTATATCTTGTGTACATGTTGTGTTGTATATCTTGTGTACATGTTGTGTTGTGTATCTTGTGTACATGTGTTGTGTATCTTGTGTACATGCTGTGTTGTGTATCTTGTGTACATGTTGTGTTGTTTATCTTGTGTACATGCTGTGTTGTATATCTTGTGTACATGCTATGTTGTGTATCTTGTGTACATGTTGTTTTGTGTATCTTGTGTACATGTTGTGTTGTATATCTTGTGTACATGTTGTGTTGTATATCTTGTGTGCATGTTGTGTTGTGTATCTTGTGTACATGATGTGTTGTATATCTTGTGTACATGCTGTGTTGTGTATCTTGTGTACATGTTTTGTTGTGTATCTTGTGTTGTTAACTTGTATACATGTTTTGTTGTTTATATTGTGTACATGTTGTATTGTGTATCTTCTGTAAAAATTAAATTAAAAAGAAAAATATTAACTATAGTATAAGCATAAATAATTTTTATTAAAAAAATCATATGTAGAATTTGACTTTGTCTTTACCAAAAAAAATGTGATTTCAATTGATGTCATTCCCAACACTTTGAAAGCACGGTGTATTAAAAAACTACGATTTTTACATATGTGTACTAGTATAATGGATGGTTGAAAATTGATAAAAACGTGATCTTTCTCCAACTTCTCCAACCCATTTTTTTACATTCTGTCATTATCTTACTTTATATATACAAAATATGGCTTTTGGCAGCAAAATACATGAATATTTCTGAAAATGCAATTCCAATTATCATCTAGCTTGAAAAGTGAATGATAATACCCCAGAATTCTGAAATATTTTGTAATTGTGATTCAATATTCCCATTATACTACAATAAATATAGGTAATAAAGTGAGATGGACCTCTTGTTTGAAAACTCGTGGTTCTGTATTCAAACATACTTTTTAAACAAAACTGTTTATATAATGTACTAATGGGTTTTAAATAAAATACCGACGTCACTTTCTTTGTTTTCCCAATTTTGTGCTTGAAATGGTAACTCTGGTTGAATATTGCTAAAATAGACTTTGTCACAATCTGACCTTTACACGACAAATTTACTCGATTTTTCTGAAATTCTTACAATATATACTTAAGGTAATGAGTCAGAAAAAATATTATTGGTGCACTCAAACTGGAAGTGGGTGAATCACATTTATTAAAAATTGACATGGTTGGAAATAACACATTTACTGTCTTTAAAATGTAGCCGAAATTTTTTATTTGTTACATTTTACCTACAAATTTGTGATCATAATATGAAGTTATTTATACTCGTGAGAAAATAATAGAGTTTGACGAAATCAAACATGATTTTGATGTCATTTTGGATAAAAAAAAAAGCAACCATATCATACACCTCTTCTGGGCAATATAATTTGACCATGGTATATGCCTATGGGACCTTTTGAATTTTTTAAACGTATTTCAAGGGTTGGCTTTAATGTGAGAACATAAATTTATATATATTACATGTAATATAAATCTGATTGACATACAAATCCTTTTATCAATACGTTTGATAAGAGGATCTGACAAAAATGACTGACTTCTAAAATTTCATCCGAATAAATGCAAGGTACTGCAAGTTAAGGGATCGCCAAGTAATAACAGAACATATCGTCTCGCGAACCAATCTGGAGAAGTCATACTGGAAAAAATCGTCAGCGAAAAAGACATAGGAGTAACGGTAGATGCCAATTTAGACTTTCGGACCCATATTCAAAATTCTATAAATAAAGCAAACTCAGTCCTCGGCATTATCAGAAGATCGTTTGATAAGAGGATCTGACAATATCCCACTAGTTCTGGTGACCTTTGGAAATGGCCAATTAAATTGCTGCTGTCAGAAACTTGACTGGGGACAAAACACTTTGAAATAGCTGTCAGATTTATAATCGGGTAAGTAGTGTTTTCACCCAAAGAGCACAATGACGCTTATTAATGCAGATGTATACTGGGCCGAAATGACGTTAACAATTGATTGGGTATAATTTGCCTCTGTCCAGTTGGCATTCATTTTGGCTATAAAATGCGAACTGAAAGACGTTCAATGCTTATATTTACATTTGGCTACAATTTCATGTTGAAATACCAAAGGATTTTGCATTTATAATGAATTAATCATTCGTTATCATCAAGGATGGAACAGCCATTTGAACAGCCGTTTTCCGTGATCGCTGGCACGACAAATGTCACGTCACAATTATAATGACGTCATCATAAGCGATTGAAGTTCATAGTCTGTATTACTGCTAACTGCGCTTGGTAAGGTTACCTAATGGGACTACAGTGAAAATGTAAATATATATACCTATATTATGCTAAAAACAAAATTAAAACAAATCTGCAATCTCAACCGCTTTCACGGCTACCGTTGTTATTCAGGAGGTGTTTAAAAATGCATTTGTGTGTGTGTGTGTGTGTGGGTGGGTGGGTGGTTGGGTGTGGGTGTGTGAAAGTGTGTGTGTGTGTGCTTTTTCTTTTGGATGGAAATTCCCGTAGGCATATGGTGAGTTCAACCATTTACTTCAAGTGGCAGTCTGTTGTCAAATACAGCTGTATATTTTTTTATTGAAATGATAAATCACCTGTATAGCTTCATATATTACAACCTTTGTGTGCATACATTTTCATTTCAACAAATTTTATTCCAATTAATATGCAAATGAATTTGGCAACAGTCAAAGCCTATATTAGCCATATATCCGATATAGTATAATTATCAACAAAAATATTTTAACATTTAACATAACATTATTAATGTATCTCCCCAACCTATCACCGTAGAAAAATCTAAAAAAAAATCTTTTAGTTTCAGATATATATTCTGATATACATTGCAATAAATATGTATTTTTTTCTTCATCACAATTGCCACAGCCATGTAGTAGAGTTTTTGTGTTAAAATGTGAATGTGGAATATTAGAGTTATGTAATTTGGTTCTGAGTGATGATCTTTGTTCATTAATTAATGGACAAATGAATTTTGAAAAAAAAAATTGTAAAACTCAAATCACTTCTTACTGCTTGGAAGAGGCGGAGCTTGACTCCAATTGGGAAAAGAAATGTTATTAAATCTTTATTGATCTCGCAACTTAATTATCTATTTATAACCTTACCAAACCCACCAGAAAAATATTTAGCTACAGTAAATTCTTAATTATTTGATTTTTTGTGAAATGGTAAATGCCATAAGATCAAATCAGATGTTATGATTCAAAATTATGCAGATGGTGCGCTTAAGATGATTAACTTGTATGTTTTCATTCATTCATTAAAATTAGGATAAATAGACAAGAGTGTATCCTCAAAACACCTCTCTGGTACAACAATGATATTAAAGTTGATAATATATTTGTATTTTACCCCAACTGGTTTAGGTCATGTATTTCAATTTTAAATGATTTGATAAAAATATTCTGACAATTTAACTTTTCTTTGTTTTGACGAATTTATACAAAAATTTGGAATTGATACTAATTTTCTACAATACCATGGACTAATATCGTCAATAAAGCGCTATTTAAGAAATCTCGAAATAAAACCAGAGAAACTTTCATACCCTTTTATACCACAATTATTAGAAATTTTCTTTAAAAGCAAAAAGGGTGTGAAAGACTTCTATAGGTTTATCATAACTCCATCAACAACTCCTACAGGTACTAGAAAATGGAATTTGTGCTTTACTTTGATACAGAAATGTTGTTAAAAATATATATTCTTCCATTTAAGGTAACAAAAAATTCCAAATTGATATGGTTTCAAGTCAGAATTATTCATCATATATTAGTTACTAATACCTTCCTTCATAAGATAGGAATGAATTCTAGTCATATGTGTATTTTATGTAATACAAAAAGGGAGGAGACAATTATACATTGCCTATGGGAATGCAAAGTGGTACAAACTCTGCTTCAAAATTTTGAAACTTTATTAGATTTATTGTTTATTCCTTTTGCATATATTAAAGATTCATTTCTTTTTGGAATAGTTTTACAAAATTGTAGCTCTGTTGACAATGAAATTTTGATAATTATGAAACATTACATTTATAAAACCACATGTCTTAGGAACTCTTTAAATATCAATGCTATTATTGATGTAATTAAGGATATTTTTTAGTTAAAAAATATATGTTTATTAGTCAAAGTGACCATGTTAAAAGGCATTTTGAAATAGGCTAGAGGAAATGGAAACCTTTATTGGACCTTTGAGTATATACTTTTACCCTAGTCTTTCACTTAGTCTTTTACTACTGCTAACTTAATTTAATTTTCTTTTTTATCTTTTGTTTGGGGTTTATATAGCTGATCAGCACAACGATTCTTCAGAACAATTTTTTATTTCATTTATTTATTTAGTATAGTATATTTAAACTGTAACATACGTGTATGTGTAACGGTACCTCCTCCTCCCTCTTCTTTCCTCTTCCTTCTTATATTTCTTCTTGAGTATGTCTGTCTGTCTGTCTGTCTGTATGTCTGTATGTGAGTGAGTTTGTGTGTGTGTGAGGGTGTGTGTGTGTGTGTGTGTGTGTGAGTGTGGGAGAGAGAGAGTGAGTGAGAGCATGCATATATGTGCGTTATGGTGGGCTAATATATGTTTAATGGATATATCTATATGTGTAAATGTATATATGTTATGGTGCTATATACATTCTGTTATGCTAAGTATTTGTGTGTTATGCAATGCCACTGCCATGATGCTTATGCATATGTATGTACACATATGTTTTGTATTATGTATGCATCATGCAGGAGTGTATGTATGCATGTATGAAGGTACATATGTGCATATGTATAGTGTATGCTTGTGTACACATGTGTTGTTATAGTATGTTTGTATGTATGTATGTATGTATGTATGTATGTATGTATGTATGTATGTTTGTATGTATGTATGTATGTATGTATGTATGTATGTATGTATGTATGTATGTATGTATGTATGTATGTATGTATGTATGTATGTATGTATGTATGTATGTATGTATGTATGTATGTACGTATGTATGTATGTATGTATGTATGTATGTATGTATGTATGTATGTATGTATGTATGTATGTATGTATGTATGTATGTATGTATGTATGTATGTATGTATGTATGTATGTATGTATGTATGTATGTATGTATGTATGTATGTATGTATGTATGTATGTTTGTATGTATGTATGTATGTGTAATGTGTGTCATGCTAGTACACATACATGCATATTATACATGGTAATGGCTTATGTATGATGTAACATAACGTACACCTTGATGTTTTATGTATTGTGAATGAGTGCGTACGCAAGTGTTTGTGTGTTGGTGTCAATTTATATATACACTGTGTAAAATGTTTGAAAATAAAAAAATAAAAAAGAGATAATGGACATATAAAAAGATAGTGGTCTGCTGTTTCATCACCCATGCCACATGATCGCGAAATAGGTCAAAATCTAGAGGAATTTCTGAGCTGGCACAGAGTAATACTCATAATTCGAGAACCTTTGTTTATGAAGGTTTTTGTTATATCAAATTTCATTGTATCAATGTTAAAAAGGAGTGTTTTGAATTGTGCAACAGTTTTAACATTCGATGAGTCAAAGTTTAAAGCGAAAGAATTAAATTCCCTAAAGGTACTTTGAAAAAAACCTAGTATAGTAACTTGCAGTTCTGGACATAGGAATATTAAAATATTTTGTCATCCTTAGTGGATATCTATCATTTTCAGGCTGATATAAAAATGGTTGTACAATTTCAATCAAATGCTGTAAAGCAAAGCAATTGAGTATCTTAAACATAAGAATAACTTTGTGCTTTTGACGCCGATCAGAGAGAGATTCCAAAGCTAGTTCTTTATAAAGCATATCATGGGAGGTACCTCTGGAAAATACCGTTATAATCCTAGCGGCTTCTTACTGAACAGACTCTAGCAGAAGTTTACATCGTTCAGCACAGTTATCCCATAAAACATCAGCATATTCTCAAATAGGTAAAATATAAGTTTTATAAATGTTTTAAAGAGTTTTACGTGATACTCTTTTCTTTCTTTAATGTTTTTAAAAATATTTATCCTTTTAAATGCTTTCTGCTTTACATAATCTATATGGTGAGTCCATTTACAATCGTCAGAAGTAAAACTCCTAAATGTCAATGTGTGTTAGCTGTATGAACCGTATTATTGTC
Source organism: Argopecten irradians (assembly GCF_041381155.1). Taxonomy (NCBI): domain Eukaryota; kingdom Metazoa; phylum Mollusca; class Bivalvia; order Pectinida; family Pectinidae; genus Argopecten; species Argopecten irradians. The sequence continues at coordinate 25,915,844 of NC_091148.1, forward strand.
AAAGTATATATCGGTATGAATGACGTTTCGTTTCCTAGAAAATATTAATGATTCAGTTTTTGTGGGGTTAAACTTTATGTCCCATTTCAGAGCCCAGGTACTTATATTTGAAAATTTTTGTGAAAGTGTATGGGCAGCTTAGATTTGGTTATTATCAATTACTTCACTGATCGAAGTGTCATCTGCAAACAATTTGCGATCACTAGTAACAATATTAGTTATGTCGTTATTATATAATATAAATAAAAAAAGGACCTAAGACAGTTCCCTGGGGGACTCCAGTATTAACAGTTTCAAAGCTAGGGAAAATACCTTCAGTTAAAACACTTTGCTTTCTATCAGTAAGATAATTTCTAAACCACCCTAATATTTTCCCTTTAAAACCATAAGATTTTAATTCATATAATAGCCTATCATGCCACACTCTATCAAAGGCTTTAATTATATCACAGAAAACAGGCCGAACTTCTTTTCCTTTGTCAGATGAGTGAGTGGTTTTATTGTATATCGAAAGAAGTTGGTTCACAGTTGAATCATCGGGAATGAAGCCAGACTGTTGTTTAGTGATAACTTCACAATCACGTAGGTAATTATAGAGATACTTAAAAATTACCTTTTCTATTATTTTACTGAAGCGAGAGGTGACAGAGATGGGTCGATAATTGGAAATATCATTTACATTACCTTTCCCTTTGTATATGGCAATGATGTTAGCAGCTTTCCATGGCAAGGGAATACAACCAGTTTCCATAGTTTTATTGCAGAGAAGGGTAAGAGGAATATAAATAGAGGGTGTCAATAAATTTATTGAATTTTGGACAATTTCATAAGGTCCCGTATGTTTTTTTTTTTTTTTTAATTTATTTTTTATTCATTTTTTTTCCAAAAATATACACATCACAACATATACAGAAGATACCTGAAAGACGAGTACAATAGAAGTTACATTTGTAGAGTTATTTCAAATTGAATATTTTAACGTATGTACATACATATATTTACAAGTAACTTATTAACGTAACAAATACACACACACATTCACATAAAAGGTCTATCAAGAGTTATTTCCCTTCCTACAGATGTAATGAGAAATTGAACTAGGGGAGACAACTCTTGATAAAAAAAACAACACCAAAGACAGATTAAAAAAAAAGGGGGGGGGGGGGGGAGAAGTAAACCTAGGTCACAGATCTTTCAAAATTTTTTAAGATATTACTGTTAATACATTTAACCAATTTTGTAATTCTGCATGTGCTTGTGGTTTCCGCTTTAAATTACTGTCGGATATTATAATCCTGTGAGCTTTTAGTTCAAATTTAATATGATTTTTTAGACTGTTCAAATTGAGTTCTTTTTCTAGACATTTGCAGTTGTAAATGTATTGTTTTACTAGAAGCAGTATCAAATTTCAATATGAGAATTAGTATTTGTACTATCTTGTTTGCCGAAGATAAAATCCTGTTTTTCGAATCTAAGACTTAAATTATTAGTAATTATAGAAATTCTTAATTGTTCAATCAAATTTGATACATTTTCACAGTCCAAAAATATATGAGTGATTGTTTCTGGATGTGTTTTACAAAATGTACATAGATTGTTGTTTGATTTACCATTTCTTAAAAGAAATGTTTTTGTAGTTAGTATTCTGTAATTTATTCGGAATTGTAACCATTGAAGCTTTGAGCTAGTAGTATCATTAAAAGGTTGTTTATAAATATTTCTCCATTCATCCCGATCAATTTCAAAATTTTGATTCCATTTATTTTGAGCAGTAGGTATAGCTTCATTTTTAATTAAAACATTATATATATTTTGAACACCTTTTTTACAACTTAAAATCAATTTGAGATTTATTGGTATGTTAGGAAGAGTTATATTTTTTTCAGAGTCAAAACTTTGTTGATTGTTTCTGATGACATGATTAATGGCATTTTTCATACACTGATATTCTAGGAAATTGGTCTGAATATTATACGTTTCACGAAATTCTTCTAGACTATATATGGATTTGTCTGTTTTCAAAATGTTATAGATAAATATAACACCCTTTTCATACCATAACTTCTTAAAAATAACTTTATGATTTATTCTGATTTCATTATTAAACCAAATAGGGTTTTCTAAAATATTTGTTTTGTAAATATTACTTGAACTTAAGGTCGTACACCAAGCCTCTAATACATCTCTCCAAAATATTTTTTTTACAATTTTAGATTGTTTTTTTATGTGTTCAATTCCAGTATTCGCTAATTTTTGTTTGTCAAATAGAGATCTTAGAATAATATTCCAGTTTCCTTCTTTACAATAAATTCTTCTTATCCATGATACTTTTAGAGCAGTTATAAAATATTTTAGATGAATCATTTTAAGCCCCCCTTCCTCATATATTTTTTAATAATTACATCTCTTTTAATTTGATCCGGTTTACCATTCCATAAAAAATCAAAGCACAGACAATTAATTTGTTTAACATACAAGTTATCAGGATTTGGAGCGATATAAATAAGTGGTTGAACTGGGATATTAGTAAGGTTTTTATTACAGCTATTTTGCCAATTGGTGTAAGAATTCTTTTTGTTCCAAATTGAAATTAATGATTTTAGTTTTGCAAGTTTTTTGTCGAAATTCAGTTGGATTATTCTGCTTAGATCTACATCATATTCAATACCCAATAGATTAAAGCGTGTGGTTCCCCATTTTAAGTTAAGATTAGAATTAAATGTATTATTACTGTACTTCATACTGCCAATCCAAATTACCTGGGTCTTGGAGAAATTCATTTTTAAACCAGATATATTAGCATAGAAATTTAGTGATTTGAGAGTTTGATCTAAAGATTTTTTGAGCCATCTAAAATAACAGATGTGTCATCAGCAAATTGAGATAATAGAATTTCATCTTCATGTAATAGTATACCTTTAATATTTTCATTATTTCTTCGTAGTATGGATAAAATTTCTGCACATAAAATAAAAATATATGAAGAGACGGGGTCACCTTGACGACAGCCTCGCTCTATATGGAAAAAGTTGGACAGATTTCCCCCAATATTTACTGCTGACTGTATATCATTTCTAAAGAGTTTTATCCACTTGATTATTGTAGGACCGCATGTTTCTTTTCATTAAGATTAGAAAGCTGATCTTTTGATATCCTGTTCAGTAAATACAATATTGTCAATCTTAAAAGGAAACTCGGGAGGAGGGGAAAAGGATCAAGATCATTAGAAGAAGTGGAGATTGAAGAGAAGTATGTATTTAGGTGTTCCGCTTTTTCAAAAGGATGTTGGAGAAAAGACTCATTATGTTTTAGAGGGGGGGATAGACGTTTGCTTATTATCAATTTTTAACAAAGATTTAGCAATTTTCCACCATTGAACTGGAGACAGGTTATTACTATTTAACGATGATTCAAGTTTCTTGAAATAATTTTGTTTGGTTTTCTCACATTAGGCCAATAGTTTCTTTTCGAACTAATCTGTACCTTTCCTAGTGAGTCGGAGAATTGGAATTAATAGCTTCTTTGTGGATGCGGTTCCTCTGTCTAATTTTTAATCTAATCGTGTTTGTAAACCAAGGCTTATCATTTGGTCGCAATGTAACTATTTTTTGCGGTACATTGTCTTTATTTGTGTATTAATTGTTTCAACTATAATATTCATTTACCTCATTATTTTGTGAGACAGAGATCCAGTCAATATTACTTATATTACAATTAATCCTATCAATATCAGCACCATCATATTCATATATCGTTTTTATGCATTATATGCAGTTTGTCTATATACTGAATATGATATACAAAAGTTAATAAGGCAATGATCACTGCAAATTGGAGCAAGAACATTTGTATCCCTTATAAAATGATTATTGTTTGATAGAACAATGTCAATAGAAGAAAAAGAGGTAGGAGTAATGCGAGTGGGTTCTTTAATAAAACTGTTTAAATTAATTTTTGTAAGTAATCGGCCTAGATGAGAGTGTGGCTGAAGTTTTGACATATTAACATTTATTACACCAGTTATAACTACATCAGTAATATTACCATCAAAAACAATATTAAACATGTCATCTAATTTTTGCCAGTAATCTACATTAAATTCTGGTCTATATATACACCCTAGTAAGAACTTATGGCTTTCTACTGAAACTTTTAACCAAATAATTTCAATATTGTCAGACTCCAAATCTCTTCTTCGCTTACAGATTACAGTATCTCTTGTATATATGATAACATGTGGTCATGATGTTTTCATTAATATATAAGCAGTCACTGTAAATATACACTACATCCAAACAACAGTTTCTATTAGCATAGTTGGTACATATCAACTTTTAAACGAGGTATTTTCCATATTGTCAATATAATCAAAAACCATCAGAAAAAGTAGATACAAAATTCCATTTTAGCTTATTTTCTCTCTTTTTTACGGGATACGAATTCAAGTCGAAATCTTAAATTTTTTTGTAGAAAAATAGATAGGTTTTCCACTCTTCAACTGAAGGAATTTTTTATTTCAATTTACAATGATATATGTAATATTTCAATTATAAAATCAAAAAATTCAATTGATCCTCAAAACAATTGTCTACAATGCCAATGACCATTATAGTCGGTTCTCTATATAACTCTATATCATAGTTTTTCTTAAGTAAAACATAAAGGATGACCATATTGACTGTGAATGGCAACATTCCTAAAATAAGTGCATTTGTGTTTCTCTACAATCTTTACAAAAAGTACATCTTTCTGTTTCACTCAGTTTAAATTGCATTTGTTTAGTGTTGGTATATATTATTTTATGGAAAAATTTGAATTGGAGTTTTGTGTCATCTGTGATATTCTGAGGTATGAGAAAAAAATTCTACCAAACTTCTTTGGGAATGTTGACATTCAAAGTTTCTTGCCATGAATTTTGAATTTTATATGGTGGTTCGAGTATAAATTTTAACTTATGATAATAAAAATACTTTGTAACTTTATTATAAATATCTATTTGATAAATATGTTTTGTTTTGACTCATTTTTAGGATACTGTTGAAGCACTATATTCTTCCATTGCAATGGTATTGAATTGATTACTCCATAGAACTCAATAAAATTAGTTCTCAAATTATATTTTTCTCATAATTTTTCAAAAGTTAAGAAAACATTATTTTCTATTAAATCCTTAATGAAAAAAATCCTTTTTCACACCAACGTTTGTTAATAAAAATTTTGTTATCAATCTTAATAGAATTGTTTTACCATAATGGTTGTGATGCATCCATGGCTGGGGTTGTTGGAGGATTATCACCATTTAACTCTGTCCATGTCATAAATATTTCTTTTCAAAACTGATTTACATATTTACTAACTTCTAAAATCCCTTCTCTTTTTAGTCCGAATACCTTGTCTCCTCCAAATGATTCAATACTATCTAAAATTAATGTCTTCCACGGAGAACAATTCAATGGGTCTAACAATTTTTTTTTTTATCCAGCACATTTTTAAAGCATGACAAAAGGTTGAAACATGAGGTACACGTATGCCCCCATCATTAAAATCGCCATACATGACGTTACGTTTAACTTTCTCTATCTTGCCATCCCAAATAAATAAAAAAAAAAAACATTTCTGTAATTCTTGAACAATATCTGAAGGAGGGTCTGGTAAGACTGTCAAAGATTGGATAAAAATGGGCAAAGTTAAACTTTTATAACAGTTACTTTTCCAATGTATGTAAAATTTCTAAAAGACCAATCATTTAGAAGCCTCTTAACAGAACTAAGCTTCTCTAAAAAAATTCATGGAATATATTTTCTAATTGAAGATTGTACGAAATTCCTAGCAATTTAAATTTTCCTTGGTGATTCCACCTGAAGTTTCTTTCCGGAAGTGTTTCCTCGCCACAACCCCTTTTCGCCCCAATCCATATTGCTTGGGTTTTTTCAATATTTATCTTAAGACCTGACACAGTACCAAAATCTTGTAAAATATCAAATACAACATACAATGAGTTTGGATCCTCTGATAATTAAAGGAAGTGTCATCTGCAAATTGATTGATTAAATATTCAGAATCATTTATTTTGATATCCTTAATATCAGGATGAAACTTAATTGTAGCACTTAGAATTTCTACATATAGAATGAAAATGTACGGACTGATAGGATCGCCCTGCCTAACTCCACGTGATATTTTAAAAAAATTCGGAACAATGTCCATTATTTGCCACACAACATGAATTCTTGTTATAAAAACTTTTAATCCAATTTATAAAGGAAGGACCAAAACCATAAAAAGATAAAGTTTTGAAGATAAAATTAAATTCCAGAGAATCAAAGACTTTTTCTAAATCAATGAGTAGGAGTAGGCCAGGGATATTTTCTTTTTCTGTTTTACAAATTAAATCATTTACAATCCTACTGCATTAACCAATAAACCTACCTTTTATGAAACCCTTTTGGGTTTCACTTATGATATTGTTAAAAACCGATTTAAATCTATTTGAAATAACTGAGAAAAGATACTTTTAATCAACATTAAGAAGAGTAATAGGCCTCCAGTTGTTTACATATAATTTAGACTTACCTTCCTTTGGTATACACGTTGTCATACCTTGGCGTTGAGAAATTGACAACTTTCCATTTTTATATGATTGATTAAAAGAATTAATTAAAAACCTATTTACATCAGACCAAAACAATTTATAAAACTCTACGGTAAAGCCATCCAGTCCAGGAGACCTATTATCCTTCATTAATTTTAACGATTTTAGACATTCTTCATAATTTATTTCACCTTCAAGTAAATTTCTCTGCTCAAGAGATCGTTTGGTAATGAATGGATTGTCATTGTCAAAAAATAAGTTATATGTATTTGGTATTTCTATATTATTAAGGCTACTAGAATAAAGATTTTCATAATACAGTTTTTGTTCATTTAAAATATCTTTTAGATCTGTAATTTCTTCACCAGAATCTTTCACAAGTTTTGGAATAAGTTTCTCCTGATAATGTTTTTTTTTCTAATTTATAGAAAAAATTTGAGCTCGATCACCTTCAACCTTCCATTGTGATGTTGCTCTCATGATAATTCCTTTTATTTTGCTCTCTCTAATTAGTCTCAGTTCATTTTCAACTTCCTCAATGACCATAGTATTTCTTTCTGATTCCTGGTATAAAATTTTCAAGTTTTTCCTCCAGTTTTTTTTTCCCATTTTCTCTCTCTCCCTTTTCTTAAATGACGAATAGGTAATTGTTTTTCCTCTTATCATAAGTTTATTAGTTTCCCATAACAATTGATTATTTATGGCGTATCTAATCAAATTTTCATCTTCCTCATCTGGATTAGTAGCATACAAATTTATGGAATCTTTTACACAATTTTTAACGATATTACTATATGCAGGATCGCCCAACAGACTGTTATTGAATTTCCATGTTCCCCTCCCTTTTTGTTGATTTAATATTTTTACATGTAAAAATATTGGAGAATTATCAGAACGATAGCTTGCACCAATGGTAGCTTTATTGATAAGGGGAGATAAATCTGAAGATATTAAGAAATAATCAAGTCTAGCTTGTTTTTTATGTGGGTCTAGCCATATTAATAGACGCTTATTAGTATTACATTTTTCCATATATCTACAAGATCAAATAATTGCATGATTTTTGAAATTTCTCTTTGATTTACCTCGTTGTTTCTTTTAACATAATTTTTGGTATCAACTTCATAGGCCTGTGGAGCGTTCCAGTCACCCCCTTAAATAAATGAACTATTTTCTCGTAATTGCAGTTGCTGCGATAGATAATGATAAAAATTAACATTGATGTCATTTGGGCCATAAACAGCCACCAGAGTTATATGTTTATTCGAGGAAGTTAAGATGAAGTTCATAGAAACTTTATAAGAAATAATTTGAATGCCAAATTTTTCCAAGAAGACAAAAAAATATCAATATAAAGTATATCAGAATAAAAATGTTGAATGTTTGATATTTGTACCTTGAATGTTTGAGATTTGTAACTTCCATGTATATCACGTGCCCATAGCTTGAAAGAAATTTTACAATCCATCAACCGGTATCAAGACAGTATGGTGCTATGTGGTACAAGAAATACATGGAAGAAAAAGTATTGCAAAATAGATAGGTCATAAATGTGTTCATACATAACTGCTCTGACTATTCACGTAACAATAGAATCGCCGCGCGTGTTGTGCTAACATTATACTCTGATAATGATAATACTAGAAAGCATGGTTATTGAGTCCATGTCAGTGCAAACTGTAAATATTTCTGTATAAAACAACTGATTGTTTGTAATGATATACTATTGTATTATTTTTTTATTAATTCAACTGGTTATACTTAAGGTTTATGCTTGATTAAATTAATTCAATTGTGGAAACAATAACGATTATCTATGATTATAAAGATGCCGAACGTAGAACTAATATCAAAGAAGTGACTTAAATACATTGCCAGATCGATATCCTTACCGGTTGTCGCTTGTTGTCTGCTTACGTTAAAACTACTTTCCTCAACGCTCACAAGATACATTTATAGGTTTTTAGTAAAAGGGAGAGGTCCTTGTCAAATGTGCAAGTGCATGCTTGCCACAGCTGCAATGCTGTGAAGATGACATCCTGGATTGCACACCTGCACCGATTATCGTATCCTATCTCCATCATCAAATGACAGGTTTGATCCATTAGTACACCTGCAGAGAGTTGAAATGCTATATATAAAATAGATTTTGGCCACAATGTTTCGAAACATAAAATATTAGTGAAAACTTAATAAGTAAGACTACTTAATACTTTTTTATTGTATTTTGTATGCTTGTGTGTAATTATGTAAATTATGTAAACACCGTTATAAGCTCTAAAGGCTTCTGGAGACGTATTCTTGTATACAGTCGATGTTCAATTAAGTAGCATTAAAACGTGTAGGAGTAAATTTTGAGGTCTCATTGTGCCAGTGCTTGACTTAAAGTTCAGAGTCATTGCAGATACCACCACATTTTTACTGGTAGACTGTTTGTGCCATGTATCCACAAATTTTTTTACTGTTGAATTTAGTGTTTTTTTTCAGTGTGACATTCAATCTAGCCAAGCGCTTTCAGAATCTTGGCTAGAAAGTTGGCTTTAGAGACTGAATTATTCACATGCTGACTAAATTTGACAATTTGAGATGAGGATCAAATGTAACGCCAAGATCTTTTTTTGCGAACTACATTTGATTATTTCTACATTTTTGCCCATTTGGTAGCAAAAGTTGTCATGTTGATTTTACTTTCCAATAGACATGTGTTTGCACTTTTTTGCACAATTTCATGTTCCACGTCGCAGACCATTTAATGATATTGTCGACGTCATTCTGTAGGTCCATACCAAGACACATTCGATACCTTTCATCAACTTAGCGTCGTCGGCAAACATTTTCACGACCGAGTTTAACACTTCAGGTATATTATTGATAAATAACCAGAATAAAATCTGCCCGAGGACGCTCCCCTTGGGGACGCCGCTTGTGACGTTACGCAGAGGAGACAGTTCGCCGTACATACAAACTCCTTGCTTCATACCCTTTAAAAAATATTTTATCCATTCTAGAATTTTTCCTTTCATACCATATTTTTCCATCTTAGGTTATGATCGACTATGTGGTACTCGGTCAAAGGCTTTGCATAAGTCGAGGTAAATGACGTCAACGTTGTTTCCTTTTTCCATTTCTGACGTGACATAGTCAACAACTTCAATAAGTTGAGTCACACACGACTTATCTATGCCGTTCCGTTCCAAATGCGTTCTTATTTCGTCTTTAATAATTCGCTGTAATATCTTGCAAGGAACGGAAGTCAAACTTATCGGACGATAGTTTTCTTTTTTTGTTTTTGAATCGTTTTTAAGAATAGGTGTTACCAAGGCATTTTTCCAGCCGTGTGGTAATTTCTCTTCAAAGATGGACTTGTTAAAATGTTTTTGAGAGGTTCTAGAATTTCATAGGATGTTTCAATGATCAGTTTTGGATGGAATACATCAGGGCCTGCAGAAGAATTTGGTTTTAACTTAGAAATCGCCGACTTGATTTTTTCTTTTGTGATGTTAATGTTTTGCAGTGGAGCGTCTACGTTTCTATCATTAAGATGGGAGAGTTCTTTATCAGATTCAACAGTAAATACACTACAGAAATATTCGTTGAACAGTTCAGCCTTTGCTCTGCTGTCACTACATATTAAGCCATTTGAGATCTTCAAACTCCCTAAAGTTTGTTTTGTTTAGGTATTAAACCTCACATAATTTCATACCTGCTCGGGTTCCCCATTATTTGATTGGTGATATTTTGTTCGAAATGGTATTTAGATGCCCTAATCGAGGTTGTTGCATGATTTCTTGCTCTTTTACAATTTTCCCAGTTTTCTGTTGTATGGCAATGTTGATATTTATACCATTTTCTTTGTTTTCCTTGATGATTTTGCGTGCTTGTTTGTCTAGAGGAATGCGGTTCTTTGGACAATCCATGGTGATTTTGCTCACTGGTATGTTATTTTCTACTGGTATGTTATTTTCTACTAATGTGTATATTGTTTCAGCGAAAATCTCCCATGATTCTTCGGTACATTTTCCGTATAACAACGCTTGCCAATCAGTATTGTGTAGGCCTTCACGTATATGATTGGAGCTTGCTTTGAAGAAGTCTCCTTTTTAATAATATGCGGACTACAATCACTGTACAAGTTCAGATTAAAAGCCAATAACATGTGGTCACTTCGGCCTAGGCCGGGCATATGTGCAATATTATCTACCATACCTTCCTCATTGGTAAAAACTAAATCCAAACAACTAACAGTTTCTCTGTCTTTGTATCATGTTGGGAAAAGTGCATGTTGGTGCAAAAACAAATATTTCGTTTTCTCTACAAAATATGTTGCTGGATGGTGTGCAGAGACTGTAGTTAATAAATTGCTCCAGTAATTATAGTTAAAATCACCAGTAATAAGTGTATGACTGAAGCTTGTAGCTCTAGTAATTTGTTATTATTGTTGGAATCGCTATTTGGACTTCTGTACACGTTTCCAATAAGCAGTATATCATTGTTTAATAGTTTGATGCTACAACAAACATGTTCGTCAAATTCAACCGTACTGGACTTGCCTGAAGGATTGATTTGGTTAAAATAAGGACTCCGCGTTTTCCGAAGGAATCATAACCCTGTATGCTGTCTGTTGTCCTACTCCCATTATCTGTAACATCTGACAATGAAATATTCTGAAATGAAAAAAAATATGTTTGTGCAGCAGCGCATGTACTACGGTCATTTTCCAACAGACCATCCGTTGAGAGTTTGTCACAGTTATTTTTCAACAGATCCTGCCGTTGAGAATTGACCTTCGAATCTGTCAACGTTACACCGGCTAGGTGAAAGTTTTAACTTAAAAGTGGCAACCACTATACCACCCGATCATCTAGACGGTCATGTGGCATTCACATATCTTGACAACCAAACCAAAAACTGTATAAGACTCTGGTTAGACCTCATTTGGAATACTGTTCTGTCGTTTGGTATCTCTGGAAATTTTTTTTAAAACTCATAGAAAACATCCAACGAAGAGGTACAAAAGACTTGTTAACCTTAAGGATCTCTCCTATCCTGAAACCATATGGTCAATGCTGTGAACCTGACATTTTCAAAAATAGATTAAACAAACACTGGAAAAACCACGCCATGAAATTTTTAACAATCAACCCAGGAACAACAGTATATCATACATAAACCTAGGACATACTATTAAGGATTTTAAGCAATCACTTTGAATATTTTACCATTATTGTAAATATCACTATACATCTCTACAAGCCTTTTTTGGCTTTCCAATGATGTTGGACTGATGAGAAACTGATGAGAATGTGACCTCGTTGTTTATATGGAAATGTCTTTTTAAAATCAATGGCGAGGTGAAAACCTTTCAAATAATTGTCCTCCAACTCCATTCTTACATTCTTATATACTTGATCTGTATTAAAGTTTTTTTTTTATATTTCTTGCGGAAAAAAGTGTTTTCCTTTGTTTTCCAACCTTTTATGCTTTTAGTAGTTTTTGATTATCTATTCACTTGAATTTTATAAATGCCCAAAGAAGCATTAAGTAGTCTAATTGATCCAGTTTTCACTTAATCATAATTTTCGTTTCGAAATAATGTGGACAGAATCTATCTTTGTTAAAAATTCCAACTCTCTGCAGGTGTACTAATGGATCAAATCTGTCATTTACAGATTAGATATTAAATGATTATCGGCGCAGGTGTGCAATTCAGAATGTCATCTTCAGGGCATGGAACATGTGCGAGCATGCGCTTTGATTGCGAGAAATTCGACAAGGACCTCTCCCTTTTACTAAAAACCTATAAATGTATCTCGTGAGTGTTGAGGAAAGTAGTTTAACGAAAGCAGACGACAGGCGATAACCGGTAAGGATATTCATCTGGCAATGTATTCAAGTCACCTCTTTGAAATTAGTTTTGCATTCAGCATTTTTATAATCATAAATAATCGGTAGTATTTCCACGATAAAATGAATTTAATGAAATTTAAAGTTGAATATTTAACATTTATTTCGTATCTAATTTTGTCATTTTTTAATGAAATCCACCGAAGGGTCTGTGAGCTTATGTCATTGCGCATTGTCCGTCTATCGTCCGTCAACTTTTCACAAAAGTATCTACATGTAGTGAATGGCTTAATGATTTTGACCAAATTTCATCTGAAGCTTCCTTGGGTGAAGGCGAAGCAATCTTTTATAAATGTTGGGCGGCCTGTCGCCCAGGGGGCTGAAGGGCGGGGTCTAAGAGAGGAAATGTAACAAATTCTTTTAAATCCATCTTCTGAATGAATGAAGGGATTTGGTTTTAATTTGATGTGAAGCGTTGTTGGGTAAAAGGAAACTAATTTGGTATACACGGTGAGTATGGACTCCCAGGGGGTTTGAGGGATAGGAGATCAACAGGGGAAATGTAGCAAACTCTTTAATATCTGTCTTCTTCTGTATGAATGAAGGGATTTGGTTTTAGTTTGGTGTGAAGCTAATTACTAAGCATCGATTTTGTAAAAAAAAAACAAAACAAAAAAAAACCGTTGTTCTGGTCCCAGCGGGCCTTAGGTACGAGGCCAAATATGGGAAATAAAGCATGTTCTTTAAAACCCTCCTGTAGGAGTGAATAGATTAATTTCAATAAAATCATTCAAGATGGTAGCTTGTGTTCTTGGTCTGGAACAGGTGAGCGATGCAGACCTCTTTCTTAAAATTTATTTGATAGTCTGTTTTGTTTTTGTGTTTTGTGTTTCTGGTATAATGATTGGTTTACTTTTCATTGATTATTGTGACATTATAAAAACAGTTTATGAGCATTTAAAGATGCCCCATCGCTGACAGAGTATAAACAATATCCATAATTCGAACAATAACTGATGTTCAATCGTGTATATATGTGTCTAATTAACACAAATATATATATATATCTAAACTAACTCATTTTACTTTTGGTACATGTGCAATTAGTTCTTCATTCTATAAGACATAGTGCATTTTTTTCGGGACGCAAAATGTTTTTAATATATCTATCCTGAAGTAAAATAAGAAGCTGAAACTTTTTTCGTGATGGCATTAATGGTGTCTAGTAAGTCAATTTTGTAACTGAAGAAACATACTAATTCGTCTACTCCTGTTTTAATGGAGACAAAAATAACATTCGTCAATCGTGGAGCATCTTTCAGATGTCAAAATTATTTTAATGGGTACAGGAGTGTGGTTTGGTAGGTTGCTAATTTATTCACTGGACGATAAAGTAAATATGGTTCTTACTTTCAGACAATGCCAGCCTATCTGAATCAGTACATGCTCAAAGCTCCCTACGATGCCCCGAAATTCCTTTCACCGGAAACAATACTGATGATCACAGGCAAGTCATATTTATTTGAATATTATTTTATTTATTTCATTTTCATTGAATATTATCGTAAATTGTTACTGTATAAATTATTCCGTTGCGTAATAATGACGAAATCTGCGATATCAAAACCAAGTAATATCTATAAATCAATTTTCTAATGTTAACAATTTAAAAAAATCAGATGCGGCGTATTGATATCATAGCCCATAGTTGAGTTTGGCCAAAGCCTGTGACGCTTTTAAATTTCCTGCGAATACTTTCTGCATGTATGTCATCATAAAATTCGACGAACAAATCTTTCTGTCTAAATAACATCAAAATTCTAACCATACAACGTGTTCTCAGGTTTGTCTCATGTGTAATGGACAAACGGGTTAAAGAACGTACATCCTCGATATTCCAGGGGTTCTTATCATTTACGATCTCTGCGGCCCTGGACTATCTCATAATAAAATTGGAGGCAACAGAACAGGTAATTAAGGCATTTGTTTTACTTCAAAAGAGCTGTATAACGGTACACTGTTAATGTTGTTGGCTGTGTGGCTTTAAAGTTGGGCGTCGCCCTCTCTGTAGACCTCTTAGGAAACCTTTGCTGCCCTGAAATTGGTTCAGCTGTTTGCATTTCTGCTTAGCTGCCACCAATTTAACTATGAGATAGTCCAGGAGTGTCGTGATCGTAAATGAATGGAACCCCTGGAGTATCGAGGATGAAGGACGTAATGCTTAAGAAAAAACATAAGAATATATTTATTTGTTGTGAGAAGTTGGCTCGATATACGACATTCGACATTCAAATATAGTTGGCGATCGAGCGGAATTTTGAATGTTGTGCAGCTCGACATACGACATTCAGCATTCAAAACCAGTACCTGGCCAACGAGAACGGAATGTTGCGCAGCTCGACATACGACATTCAGCATTTAAAACCAGTACCTGGCTAACGAGAACGGAATGTTGCGCAGCTCGACATACAACATTCAGCATTCAAAACCAGTACCTGGCCAACGAGAACGGAATGTTGTGCAGCCAGACATACGACATTCAACATTCAACATTCAGAAATTGAATGTTGTTCAGATTGATATACGACATTCAACATTCAGAATTTGATGGAACTTTTGAATGTCGTGCAGCTCAAAATATGACATTCAACATTCAAAACCGATGTATAGCTGACAAACGAACGGACTTCTGAATGTTGTGCAGCTCAACATTCGACAGTCAATATTCAGAATTTATGTATAACTAACTAACGAACGGACTTTTCAATGTTGTGCCGCTCGACATTAGACATTCAACAATCTGAACTTATATATAACTAACTAATGAAAGGACTTTTCAATGGTGTGCAGCTCGATATTTGACATTGAATATTCAGTATTTATATGTATAACTGACTAACGAACGGACTTTTGAATGTTGTGCAGCTCGACATACGACATTCAACATTCAAAATTTGTGCATAACTGATAAACATTCAGAAATTATATATAACTACCAAACGAACGGACTTTTGAATATTGTGCTACTCGACATCGGCATTAAGCATTTAGAACTTGTGTATAACTGACAAATGAACGCACTTGTTTATGTTGTACCGATCGACATTCGACATTCAATATTCAGAATTTATGTGTAACTGACTAACGAATAGACTTATCAATGTTGTGCAGTTCGACATTCGACATTCAACTTTCAGTACTTATATATAACTACAAGTAATGAACGGACTTTTGAATGTTTTCAGCTCGACATTTGACCTTCAACATTCAGAATTTATTCATAACTGACTAACCAACGGACTTTTGAATGATATGCAGCTCGACATTCGACATTCAACATTAAGAACTTTATATAACTAACTAATGAACGGACTTTTGAATGTTTTGCAGCTGGACATTCAGCATTCAGTATTTATGTCTAACTGGCTAAAATACGGACTTTTGAATATTATGCTACTCGACATTCGACATTCATTATTCAGAACTTGTGTATTACTGACAAACGAACGGATTTTTCAATGTTGTGCCGCTCGACATTCGACATTCAACATTCAGAATTTGATTGTTGTGCAGCTCGACATTTGAGATACAACATTCAGACCTTATATAAAACTAACTGATATACGGTCATTTGCATGTTGTGCAGCTCGACATACGACATTCGACATTCAGAACTTGTGTATAACTGATAAATCAACGGACTTTTGAATGCCGTACAGCTCGACATACGACATTCAACATTCAGAACTTGTGCATAACTGATAAATGAACGAACTTTTAAATGTTGTACAGCCCGACATACGACACTCAACATACAGAACTTGTATATAACTGACAAAAGAACGGACTTTTCAATGTTGTGCTACTCGACTTACGACATTCAACATTCATCATTTATGTATAACTGACAAACGAACGGACTTTTGAATGTTGTGTAGCTGACATTCGACATTCAACATTCAGAAATCAGATATACATGTAACTGACAAACGAACGGACTTTTTAATGTCATGTAGCTTGATATTCGACATTCAATATTTGAAATTTATAAGTGGCCAACGAGAACGGACTTTTGAATATTATGAAGCTTGGTATACGACGTTCAACATTCAGAATTTGAATATTGTGCAGCTCGACACACAATATTCAACATTCGAAATTTGATCGGACTTTTGAATGATGTGCAACTGGTTAAACGACATTTAACATTCAGAATTTTTAATGACATATAGCTCGACATAGGACATTCAATATTCAATATTTGAATGTTCTAAAGTTATAAATAACTGATAAATTAATTGACTTTTGATTGTCTTGCAGCTCGTCGTTCAACATACAACATTCAGAATTTGAAGGTTGTGCAGCTCAATATACGACATTCAACATTCAACATTCAGAATTTGAATGATGTTCAGCTGGACATACGACTTACGAAATTTTTATTTTGCATGTTTTGCATTTCAAGATACGACAATTAACATTCTCAAATCAATCATCTTCCTTCAATGTATTATACACACTATAGTGTAGGCTTCCGTATCTTAAATATTTGTATGAATATTTTTTTTCCGTTATCACATATTGAAGTTCGCGAGATGTCATGAAAGAGTTTCAACAACGTCCATTACAGGGATCCATAATTCAATCGGAATCGAAATATTGCCAGACACGGACACAGTCAACAAATGTAAACAGTCATATAGTTTATGAATATGGTCCTATAGCTCGTATTATATGGATTCGATACATATAATATTAATTTTGTGTTTTTATATTATACATTTGTTTATGTGACATGTTTTAATTCAAACCTTTGTCCGTATTTGACGCCGTTCGACGTCACGCTAGTGTAACGTTAAGTATAAAAAAAATCTTGCGACGCATCTATGTTTTCAAATCTGTGCAGCTCGACTTTGGTCGTTCTTCATTCAATCAATGTCATTGTCTAATCAGCTGGATTTTGTTTTAATATTTTCAGTTAAAACTTTATGGCATTTGATTCATCATTCTGCAGTAAGTGTTATTGAGCTTGTAATAACACATTCTGATTTTAAATGGTACATTGCTGAATCTCTATGTTTATATGTACCAGTTCAACCGACTTTCAACATTGTCGAGTAAGTGGTAGACTTTGTTAAGGATGAGATTGACAGCGCTCGGTTAGGGGTGAATATACATATTGTATGTCATTCTTTATAATTAGCCTTCCAAAATGGTTGCCTGATACTCCAGCGGTAAAAGTGTCAGGGTTATGTCTATACAAAAATACTTCTTCTCTGAACGCTAAGAATGAATACAGTCTAATCTATAATATGTAGAAGTTGACCTTAGACTGCTCATAAACAATATTGATCAGCTGCAATATTCATCTGGAGATGAACTGGGATGGGACATTCTGCTGTTTAATGGCCAAGAATACATGTAGATGAGAATCACCCACTAGTTTTATCAAGGTAAAACCTAAGAGCCCGACAGGGACAACGCAATCGATCATTCTCCTCATATTGTCAGGGAAGGAATTCCGGACTCCCTGAATGGGATAGGACGAAAAACCAGGAACCTGATTATTTGTTAAAAAGGCAGGTCAGTGAGAAGGGTACATGTAATAGCAGAGCTATATCTGGTCCAACGGAGGCAGGAAGAGAGAATAGACAATGCATGGATATCACTCCTCTTGCAGCCTGAGGCAAGAGCAAACAGAAGTCTTAAACGTTTAAAACTTTATGGTGACAGACCCTAAAGGCTCATAAGGACCAACCTTTAGTGACTCTAACACAAGTGCTAGGTTCCAATCTTCAGCTTACATTCGTACCCTAGGCCTGTCCAGCTGAGTCCCCTCAATCAAGGCAGACAAAGAGGCTCCAACCTCTTGTATATCATCGCAATAGTTATGCGATAGCTTGCTGTAGTACCAGAGGCAAAATTGCATTCTCTTAACAGAAATAGAAGGAAATCAGTAATTAGCTGGACAGAGGCCTTGACCGGATCCACCTTTCTACCGATTCACCAGTCACAGAAGATCTTCGTGACTGGTAGACTTAGAAAAGGAAGTCCAAATTGATCGGGAGA
The DNA here is from genome assembly GCF_041381155.1 of Argopecten irradians. Taxonomy (NCBI): domain Eukaryota; kingdom Metazoa; phylum Mollusca; class Bivalvia; order Pectinida; family Pectinidae; genus Argopecten; species Argopecten irradians. The sequence goes on from NC_091148.1 coordinate 25,934,349, forward strand.
TGCTAGCTGACACGTCCGAAGAAAAACATGCCAGGGCAAGGCCTCATGAGATAGCTTTTGCGTGTGAAGGTGGAGGTTCACGGGACGTGAATGCATCCTCCTGGACTGAGGCTGGCGTAAGATATTGGTTTTTGATGGGAGAATTAGAGGAACATCTACCAAAACCGACAGGATCTCTTCTCACAGACAGGGGCACTTTCAGAAGGAGATAGCAATAATCCTCCAAAAGCTCCTGTAGAACCCTGCCCACCAGGCTATATGGAAGGAAAGCATAAGAATGTATCCGTCACAATCTAGAGATAGTGCGTACACAACCAAGTTATTTGATCTGTTACCTACGGGTTGGCATAGGTTGGCAACTGGTTGTCCAGGAAAGTGGCGAAATGATCTATGTGAGGCCAGTTCCACATCGACAAATGCCCTCGAAGATAGAGGTATTTAGCTGTCATTCTGTCCGAACTGGCTGGCAACGCCTTCCAACGGTGGAAAGGCAATACCCTAAACCGTGTGGAAACAGTTTCCCAGGAAGACTAATTCTTGAGAAGGAAAAACATCGGACTTTTCCTTAGAGGTATGAAGCCGACTTTAATTGAAAGTTTCAGGACCAGACAGGTATTCTATACTAAAGAATACCACACTAGCTGGAGCATGAAAGAATCGTCGAAATATATATAAACATATTCCCCCGATATGCAGAAATTCGTTTCCTCTCCTGAAACCTAATCCCAAAAGGACCAGAATCTGACCCCCAGAAGGGATTTTACCCTTATTAATCATTCTCTTGTTGCCCTTGAACTAAGACTTCGATTTCGACTGCACAGCAGACGGGTGAGCTGAAGTTTCAGACTTCTTCTCGGGTGGCGCTGACTCTTTTGAAGTACTGGCCTTCACGCATTATCTTCAAACGAAGGGCAGAAGCCACCGAGTCCTTCAAATCCTTCTGAATAGAAGAAAGAGTCCCACAAAAAAGATTTGACCCAGACAAGGAGACAGTCATCAAACGAGAACGGCAAGGTTCCTCAACTAGGCGGATTTTCAAAACAGAAAAACGCTTAGCCACCACGATATTGACAAGGGGCAGATTTAACTATGTCCTGTATTTCGGCTTGCTTTGTCTCGGATATCCAACCCTCGGGCAAACACCCCTAATAAATAATGCAAGATCTGTGCAAGACAAAATCTGGATGATAAGCCGCACCAGCCTCTCCATCTTGTGATGCTTCTTGGCCCCGAATACCATCTTATCCGCTTAACAGGAATCAAAATATAACATAGTGCATCAGAATACATAATAATCCACTTTAAACCATTGATGATGTTAATAAGTACATATGAATTCGATTTAGTAAATAGGAAATCGAATAAGTAATCGGGAAATCGAATAAGTAATGGAATAGTAACTAGAAATCAACTTCACGGATGCAATACTCTCTCCTGTAAACGTATTCTTCATGCAATACTTTTGCATATGAATACAATATAAAGCAACATACACACGCAAACAAAAACAATATTCAAGTGAAAAAGTCTGTTGTTGTACCCCTGCCTCTTGCATGTTGGAATTCAAAAACCTAAATTAGTATTTACTACTGAGTTAATGACTAAAATTGCATTTTCACTTCAGCAGCAAATGCTTATAATGAGTCAGATGAGCTTGAAAATCATTGTCATATATAAATATTTGTTAAGTTAAGAGACATGTTTGACTGAAGTTTGGGATCAACATTTTTCTTTCTTCAAGAACATTGGTTTAGGTAATATTTATACCATTAGCTATATATGTATGGTGATATAGTTTGTGATCACCAAAACATGATGTACAGGTTTTTTAAAATGTATATAATAACTGTAGATATATGAGGGATACCGAACAACACAATAAATATGCATGGTGCTGACTTGGAGGTGTGTCTCGATCGTTTAGCCTTTGTCATTCCTTTCTCAAGAGTGCAATGCATCTAAATTTAAGATGACAGTCTATGAATTAAGAATCAAAATCCAAATTCTTTGCATTTCTATATATTTTTGTTATTGTTTTCATTGATTGATAAGAGGTCAAATAATTGATTACGAATAACAATTTTTTGTCGGGAAACATTTTTTGCTTCGTCAAGCCAAATATGAAAAATTTGCTAAAAAATCACCATTTTTGAGCTTAAAATCTTATTTTTTCATTTCCTGCGTAAAAATAACTACATATATTGGAATATTTGGTCATGATATGTATTTGTTGTTCTACTGTGGTCATTTTGATGCCTCATTTGTCTACTTCAGTTGACAAATGTCAATGTTGTTACTATTTTTATTTTTTTAGTGAAATTCGAGATGGCGTCCATCTTGATGACGTCATAACTGGAAGTTCATCCCAACTTAATGCAATCGGAGGTTTGGGGGGTTAACATTTTGATTTGTGATCAGTGGGTCATAAGGGTTAAGAAAAATAATGGTTCGGAGGTTTGGGGGGGGGGGGGGGGGGGGGGGCATTTGGGACCCTCCTAGCCCATGGCCTAATTGATAAAGCCACTATCTACTGTTCGATCTGTTTTCTTTGTTGGAATAACATTTGGCGAAATTGACCTATAATACCTTTACTTTAGACTGTTAAAGTCACTTTCGGTTGGGTAATTATGTTTGACTGTATGTTTTGTCAAGTATCACTTGAATCTGCATCTGTCATGGGGGTCACATTTAATAAACGGTCACATGCCTTTAAAACGGTCAGTTTACGGTTCTCCCGCTGAAAACATTTAAAATGGAACTCAAAACCTCATCTGTGTGATGCAGCAAATGATCTGCAATTGTGCCCCAATAGCGATCGTCGTCAGAAAGCAGTTTCTAGTTACCGTTTTGCCATTGTGTTTAGAATTTGCATCTAATGATTACGTGGCTAAGTTGCAGTCAAGTTATTTTTTACAGTAATAATTGACACTCATGCTAGAAATACTACATCTGTATGCACACCTGCAAATTATCTCTGTTACAATTAATAGCAATTTCTCGTGAGATTTGACTATTTGAAAGGATAATCATATCGGTGCCATAAAAGGTGCTGGAAGTCCATTCAGTACAATTCAATGGATAATATACAGCAAAATGATACGAATTTAAAATTGTTGGTCGTGATATGCATACTGAAAAAAACATTTCGCCATAGTTTGATATTATACAGAAACGACCCTGAGATATTTCTGAACAACTATTAATAAGCTTCGTACCAGGCCACATAAACGACCGGTGCTATCTTAAAAAAACACTAACTTTCACACCACATAATCATATATCATTTCGGTCCTTAACTGATTTTTCTATCATTGGTATGTACTATTTAAAACGTAATTTAAATAATTAGAAAAAAAAATATACACAACTATATACAAAAGTTCTGGATTTTGAATGTCGTATGTCGATTCAAAAGTCCGTTCGTTTGTCAGATAAACACAAGATCTGAATGTTTGTCGAGCTGCACAACATTCAAAGTCCCTTCGTTAGTCGGTTGTATATAAGTTCTGAATGTTGAATGTCGAATGTCGAGCTGCACAACATTCAAAAGTCGGTTCGTTTGTTAGTCATACACATTCAAGTTCTGAATGTTGAATGTCGAATGTCGAACTGAACAACAATCAAAAGTTCGTTTGTTTGTCAATTATACACAAGTTCTGAATGTTGAATGTCGTATAGTCAGTCAGTTAAATATAAATGCTGAATGTTGAATGTCATATGTAGAGCTGCACGACATTCAAAAGACCCGATATATCCTGCATGTTGAATGTCGAATGTCGAGCTGCACAACATTCAAACGTTCGTTCGTTTGTCGGTTATACACAAGGTCTGAATGTTGAATGTCGTATGTCGAGCTATACAACATTGAAAAGTCCGTTCGTTTGTCAGTTATGCGCAAGTTCTGAATGTTGAATGTTGTTTGTCGAGCTGCATAACATTGAAATGTCCGTTTATTTGTCAGTTATACATAAATTCTTAATGTTGAATGCCGTATAACGAGCTGCACAACAATAAAATTCCATTCTTGTTGACCAGTTATACGTTCTGAATGTTGAATGTCGTATATGTCGAGCTGCACAACATTCAAAATACCGCTAGGTGGCCAACTATGTTTAAATGTTGAATGCCAAACGTCGTTTATGGAGCCAACTTCACACGACCACATTTATTATAATCTTGTCACCATGTACCTCATTCTTTCAGTGGCGATAATTATCTTGGTAGTAACAGATTTCTTTGATGATGATGATGATGATTCTCCGGTAACAACAACAACAACCACGACACCATCAACAACAACCACACGAGTATCAACAACAACCACGACACCATCAACAACAACCACACGAGTATCAACAACAACCACGACACCATCAACAACAACCACGCCAATAAGAACAACAACCTAGCCACCATCAACAACAACCACGCCAATATTAAGAACAACCACACGCCAGTATCAACAACAACCAGCTTATCACAACAACCACCACGCCACCATAACAACAACCACGCCAACAACAACAACCACGCCAATAAGAAGAACAACCTAGCCAGTAACAACAACAACCACGCCAATATAAAACAACCTAGCCAGTATCAACAACAACCACGCGAGTATCAACAACAACCACGCAGTATATCAACAACAACCACGCCACCATCAACAACAACCACGCAGTATCACCATCAACAACAAACCACGCCACCATCAACAACAACCACGCCACCATCAACACACAATAAAACCACGCCACCATCAACAACAATCACGCCAATATTAAGAACAACCTAGCCAGTAACAACAACAACCACGCCAATATTAAGAACAACCTAGCCAGTATCAACAACAACAACCACGCGAGTACAACAACCACGCGAGTAAACACACCACCAAACAACCAGCGCACCATACACACACCCATCACAACAACCACGCCACCATCAACAACAACCACGCCAATATTAAGAACAACCTAGCCAGTAACAACAACAACCACGCCACTATCAACAAAAAACCTAGCCAGTTACAACAACAACCACGCCAATTAGCCAGTAACAACAACAACCACGCCACTATCAACAAAAACCTAGCATGTTACAACAACAACCACGCCACCATAACCAAACCCCTAACAAGCCACGCCACATCAACAACAACCAGCCACATCAACAACAACCACGCCAATACATACAACAACACACGCCAATCAACAACAACCACGCCAGTATCAACAACAACCACGAAACAACAACAACCACGCCATATCAACAACAACACAACCACGCCAGTATCAACAACAACCACGCCACCATCAACAACAACCACGCATAACACCTAGCATACAACAACAACCACGCCACCATCAACAAAAACCTAGCCAGTTACAACAACAACCACGCCATATCAACAACAACCAGCCAGTATCAACAACAACCACGCCACCATCAACAACAACCACGCCACTATCAACAAAACCTAGCCATATCAACAACAACCACGCCACCATCAACAACAACACACACCACCCATACAACAACAACCAACCACCACACAACCATCAACAACAACCAGAACCACAACAACCACGCACATAACAACAACCACCCACCATCAACAACAACCACCTATAAAACACAGAACAACAACAACCACGCCACCATCACAACACCAAAAACCACGCCACCATCAACAACAACAGCAATCAACAACACGCCACCATCAACAACAACCACGCCACACACAACAACAACGCCAGTATTAACAACAACCACGCCAGTATTAACAACAGCCCTGCCATTCAAAAACGGTGACGAACTAATATGGGACCATAACATCACATGTCCTTTTTTAAACATTTCTTCAGCTTAGAAAGTATGGTTTATGAAACGATAGTGTTATACCACCAGTGAGAATGTCATGTGTGACGTTTTGAAGAATAGTCTGATGACAGTTACTGTGCACGCATCGTGCTGGTGTGTGACAATATTATTTACATAAACCAGGCATGCCTCCGACTCCAACTTCAGCTACTTACAATACTAAACTGTATCCAGATCTTCGGCACCGCCACACAAGCCTGACTTCTGAACACGATATTACACCTACGACTCGCCAATGTTGAAATGAATTTTATAATGGTATGGTGAGCGGCACAAACCATTCTTTCGACTCCTCAGCGGCACAGGCCATTCCTTCGACTCTTCAGCGGCACAAGCTATTCCTCCGACTCCTCAGCGGCACAAGCCATTCCTTCGACTCTTCAGCGGCACAAGCTATTCCTCCGACTCCTCAGCGGCACAAGCCATTCCTTCGACTCCTCAGCAGTACAAGCCTTTCCTTCGACTCATCAGCAGGAACAAGCCATTACTCCGACTCCTCAACTTAAACTTTTGCAACTCCCAAGCACTGGTCCGTATCCATGGCTACTTAACATGTTGATGTCGTTTTAATAGGCAGAAATTATTAAAAAGTTCGTCTTCTAGCAAACCTTGTTAGTAATTGTTTATGTCACTGTAAATGGAAATATTAAGATAGGATGATGATCAGGTCTAAATCACTTAACTTAGTGTATTTGTATCTAACAAACAATCGTTGCCCTTTAATGTGACCAGCCATATATAAAGACATCCTCGAAACTCTAGGGGTCACTCTTACTGACGTTATATCCACTTCTGGACTCATAGTAAAACTGAAGGCAGTTCAAGAGAAAATATCTTAACAATTAATGGCCTGCAAAGACTTCCTTTGAAGACTACGTAAAGATCTCGCGACTTCAAAGCCACAAAGTCAACAAGAGTGAACCGTTATACGATTCTTTTTGATCAATTGTTTTCAAATCTTTTACATTAAAGGACAAAATTACCTGTTCTATTGCCTCTCGTTCTACTTTGAGATAGTTCAGGGATGGATATGACGACAGTGATAGTAACCCATGGAGTATCGAAGATGATGCAAAGATGCAGTTGCCAGCAATTGATCTACAGTCGAATACACATCTACACCTGCAATTTCCTGTTCAATGGAAATACACATTATATTTAAACAAATCAGTTTGCCTGTACTAGTCATGTAAATCCAGCTTTATAATTCAGACATGTATCACGTGCAATATGGTTATACGCTAACGCGATGTCCGTTGCGCCCTCGAATACCGAATAACTGTCTAACTTTACTTTTCATTAACACATAAAGTGTAATTCTCTTAATTATTTTTCTTTTGATTCATTAGAAGCTTATAAAGGCTAGGTTAACCTTACGTTTGCGGTGGTCAAGGCAGCCCAGTGTGTCCGAAACGTAGTGCATCGTGGAAAATGTTATTGTGTTTTCTTGCAGTGAATTCAAGAGACAGGCTGTAAGAGTAGATACATCTAGGGCTACCTAAAGGTACACTATGGTCGACTTTAAATACTTCTATATTTCAGGTACGATCTGCTGAGTGTTGATGGGTTCGCAGTATTGTCTAACAGGACAATTTGTTTTGAGGTAAAGATAACCATGAAACATAATAACAACAAGCATTCTGGGTACATGGTTCTTTTAACTTCCGGATCGGGTTGATAGAATACCAAATAGCGGAACGCAACCTATCATCAACAATGAAGTCCCTTACGTTTTGTACATTCTTATCAGCTATGTGTGTTTTTCATGATTTGTCAAGGCTTACTTCGGATAAAAGACACAGGCAACAGCGGGTCGCTGTAGTCGATCCAGAGCCTGTGTTCAGAGATAACACCTACGTGGTTACTAACACGTCTCGAGTAGTAGAGGGTGCAACTTAAAGCAAGACTTTCAACAACCACAAACAAAAATAAATTTAAACAAGCCTAGCTAAAATATCAGTTTTCGTTTTGAATGACAGTAAGATTTATTGTAGATATCTGTTTCGTAAGTAACAGTTTAAAAAGCCTTCAGAAAATGATCTTTAAGATTATTGTAGAAAATGGTGGTTTTTTTATTTTCTGCCGTAAAAAGCAAAATTGTAACTTTTAGAAATCAAAGGATAAACTATTACACATGTTGGTATATTATTAAATTCCAAACAAAATTATTTTGTTAGAACATTAAATGCTTGTAAAAAATAAGGGCTTGTACAGTGCCCATTGTCCGCTCTGGTGCTCATCCATTTGCTCTTAACCACTTAACTGTAGCAAAAATGGTCAAACTTTGGCAAAAATTATCAAAATTTGGCAAAAATTATCAAAATTTGGCAAAAATTATCAAAAATTGGCAAAAATTATCAAAATTTGGCAACTTGGAAGAACGGAAATTACAATGTTAGGGAGAGCATAATATTTTATAGTTAAATCAATACATGGATTCGAAAAGAGGACCAGAACGGATATGTGTACTTTGTTGGACCTCTATTGAAGGGTATATAGACACCAGAAAATTGTTATTTAAGTTTTATAACTAGACTCCTTTCTTTTTCGTTTGGGTAAGCCATACCAGAAGGGATATGTATCTGATATAGTAGAAATATTGAACAAGTACTCATTATATAAAGAGATAGAAACATTTTAAAACGGGCTGGAACTTAAAAGAAAGAATGTTGTTTGGAAAAACTTAACTACCAATGCTGTTATGAAATTTGTGGAGCATAATTTTAATGAACGTATGAATATTGATAAAGACTTTACAAGGTTTCGTGAATTACATAACGAACCTAAACCTTATATTTTATGGAACCTAACGCTTTTCTTCCCTCAGTACAGTGAAATTACACATTTTAATGAAAATAGCTATAACTATTCGTAATCTGAATACTACACATTATAATGAAAATAGTTATAACTATACGTAATCTGAATATGATAGAATTATGTCATAAATGTCAGCGGCGTCGCTAGCAGTTGAAGAATGTGCACGCAAATATTGACCGAGCGCCATAGGCGCGAGAAAAAAAATTGGAGGGTCCGGGGGACAAAATACGATCAAGAATGGCTGAGATGAATTTTACGATGCATTTTAATGATTTTAAAGCGCTCTTAACGTGGCAATTTTTCAATGAAATAACACGAGAACGGATTACAAATTGCAAATCGAAAGTGACTTACGTTTTGAAATTATGATTGTAAATGTCGCCACATAATTATATTTTTTTTTCATACTGAATCCAACTCTCTGATTGGCAGATTCTTTTTCATTATATACTATGTAGAAAAATTCCGAGATTGGCGCGAAAATCCGACGTATTCATGACGTCACAATAGAGACGTAGACGTTGTGTATTTCGAAAAAAATAATCTATTTAAGCATTGATGTCACAATTTTTTTAATTTTATCGGGGTATGAAAAAAAAATGTTTGCAAACTGTGTGAATCCGCGTAATTTGATTATCTGTACGCATGAAAAAACGCATTGCTGTAAGTTCAAGGGAGACTTATGAAGATTGAACACCTATTTTACTGTGATAGCGACGACATAAATTTTATCATAGTTCATTGTAATAGCATCCTCCTGTTTTTCTGCGGATCAAAATGGTTAATAACAGTATCCACATCTATGGCTATGTCGCGGTGGATATGTTAGAGTGCCAAGGCCGAAAGGAGTTCTTCTCCCATTTTTTTCAATCGGAACTCCTCGGATGTAAATCATAATGTACGAGATTTATTTCAATCGAACTCCACGAATGCGTTCATAAGTACGAGATTTATATCCGAAGCGTTCCGAGTGGAAACGGAACCGAAACATAATTTTCCGGAAAAAGTAAACCTTAAAGTAAAATACGATCCGGATAACAAATGTTAGTTCTTTTTCTTTAGAATTGATTGGTGTGCACGCAGTTTCGTTTTTGCGTCAATGGTAGCGACGCCAATAAATGTGGGTTTCTGTACACGGACCATATGACACATTTAGTCCTACAATGTTCATACACTTTCATTTCAACATATTTTATTGATAACAAAGGGATCAGACAACAGGCAAGCCTATATAAGTCTTCTCCCGTCCTGGAGGTCACAATGAATACATATTTACATACATAGATAGACAATATTATAGGATTTTTAAAGTGAATATATACATGTAAATAATCCCATATATACCCCTCTCTCTCACACATACACACACTTACACACACTCTCACACATACACACACTTACACACACACACATACACACACTCTCACACTTACACACACTTACACTTTACTCAGATTCATGGATTAATGATATAAGATTCAAATTACATCAAGAAGATTAGCATACGATATTCATAGATAAGTATATTTATAGTAAGTGTATAACTAAATAACAAATTTAACAGGATAGCTAGGATTAGTTGATTCTGTTAGTTGCAGAGATATAATTATTCACATCTACATCTACCAAATAATCGACCTACCTTCATCATATTGAAGATCATGTCGATATTGTTGAAGGTGTGGCCATGAACAGGGGAAGAGAAGAAAAATAATTAAATTAGAGATGAAAGACGAGTTTTGAAGGAGTCAAGCGACTTTGAGATTACAAGATCTTGCGGAAGAGAGTTCCAGTCTTGGATAGTGCGGGGAAAGAAGGAGTGTTTGCGAGAATCAGTTCTACAGTAATGTATTTGGTATGCAAGTGTATGGGAGTGTCTGGTAGGGCGTAACTGTGAGGTCAAGTAATGGTTTTTTTAATAGCTACTATGCCGCGAGTGATTTTGAAAAGCATAGTCAACCGTGCGTTTTTTCTTCTAACCGCTAAGCTAGGCCACTCTAGGTGTTCAAGCATGTCACTAACGCTTGAGGTGTTATGGAAGGCTGTTAGTGACATATCGAGCAGCTCTGCGTTGGACCATTTCTAGCTTATTAATGTCTCCCTTCTGGTATGGGTCCCACACTGTACAGGCATATTCAAGTGTGGGACGTACTAAAGATTTGTATGCTTGTTCTTTAATCTTTTTTGAATTAATTTTGAGGTTTCGTCTAATAAATTAAAGCCAATGGTCTTATTGGCTGTGCAGGTGATGTTGCTGATGTGGGAGTCCCATTTGAAATCGTGTTGGATTGTTACGCCCAGATATTTTGCCTTATCAGTATGTTCCAAACAGTGACCATGAAGATAATAATTATGTTTGATTGAAGGTTTAGTCTTGGTAATCGAAAGAACATTACATTTCTGGGGGTGGAATTCCATTTTCCACCCTTTTTCCCAGTCAGCTAGTTTATCTCGATCATTTTGGAGTGTTTCTGAATCTTTTTTCGATGTAATGGTTATGTACGAGATAGTGTCATCGGCGAACAATCTAACTGAAGATGAGAGGTTAAGTGGAACATTAGAAAGGATGAATTGATTTTCGTCAACAGTTAATTGGATATCACCAGATGTTAATAGTTTAGAAGAGATATGATTGAAATGATTAGCAATGTCAACAATAAAGTGTCTGGAGTCAGTAAAAAGAGGACAGAAGAAAAAATAGAGGTCAGCATTTTCACAAGCAGCGCCTCAGGAACAAGCAGGGTCATCAATACGGTGGTCTTTATATTTGTCAAAGTTTAGATTGCTCGCATTATTACGTAATTGACATAGTATCATATTCAGTTTTCTTGGATTACAGGAGGGGAAGTTAACAGCATTACTATTAGAGTGTGTTTGAGTTTTATTTAAATTCTTTTTAAAGTACTAAGAGTAGGGGAAGAGGTAATAGAATGGTCAAGATTATTCCATAAGCGCATTGTATCGGGAAAGAAACTACGGTCATAGGTGCAGGTTCTGGATGGAGGAATATTAAAGAATCTATTAGTGCGAAGTCGGTGATTAACATTAATATTAATGTAGGGTTCAATAGTGAGATAAAGATAGTCAGCTGTTAGGTGATTAATTATTTTGTACATTAAAATGAGTTTATGTCTGTTACCTCTAACTTTTTATTTTTCAAACCCAGATTCATAATATAATATTTGATGAGACGTTCCACTTCTGAGGCCAGTAATAATTTTTATTGCTTCAATTTGGGCAGATTCAAGTAGTTTTTCGTCTCCAATATTTCAGTTATCCAACACAGAAGAGGCATATTCTAAGATGGGGCGGATGAAAGAGAGATATAAAGATTCGAACGATTTCCTGTCAATTTTGTGTTTAAGTATGCGCAGGATATTTAGTCTTTTAAAAGAAGTATCATATATATATTTAATGTGATCACCCCAGCTTCCATTTGAATTAAAAATAGCACCAAGATGTTTGTGGAAAACATGTTCTTGAATTATTTGGTTATTAAAAATAAGTGGTGGATGGTATCACTTTTTCCTTGAAACAGATAAAGCAACAGTTTATTGTGGACTAAAACTAGAGTTTTGCCCAATTATAAATGGATTCTAAGTCATCGTTGAGATCATTAGCTGTGGTAATAACATCTTCATCAACTATAATATAAAGTGATGTATCATCAGCAAAAAGTTTTACATTAGTATTAATTTCATGAGTTATGTCATTAATAAAAAGAAGAAAAAGGAAAGGACCAAGAACAGAGCCTTGGGGAACACCAGCAGAAATGGATTTGAAATTGGACACATAACCTTCAAAGATAACTCGTTGTCAGTGGCGTAGCGCCCGTGCATGCTCGAGCATGCAAAAAATAATCTGACTATCATTTTTGTACAGTCAGAAAAAACCCACAACATTTAAATGACGTATAAATAGACGTGATACATTTTGTATGACCGACTGTATGTCTAACATGACTTTGTGCACATTTGAAAGAGTTGTTGGCCATCACGGAAATTTATTAGAATAGTCAATATATTTCCTGTTACCAAGTTGCTAAATGTGGTTATGTTTGAATCATGTCGAAGAAAATATTAGATTCCTCCAGCAAATGTGGATTTTGAATCGGCAACCACTTACGATCACCAAAATAAAAAACGTCGCATGAAAGTTAGAAATATTCGAAAAACAAATGATGATGTTAAATGGTAGCAAAACATCTAAAAAATATAGCACTTACAACATGTTTTTTCGCCTTAGTAATGACAAAAGTGGGGTTGGTTTTTTTTCATTTTGGTTCACTTCCAGTCCGTTAAAACGCGTGTTAACCCATGAATTCCGGGGTGCGAAATAGTTGGCTTTGTTTTTTGTCGAATATGAAGTTCAGGTTGTGGATTTAGAAAATTGTTGTTGATTTTTAGAAAAAAAATATCTAATAGACCAGAATAGGTAGAAATCTTGTCATAAATATAATGTTTCATTTTTTATTGACGTGTTCGGGGAATGATCTTACGCAATTTCCGCCATTTTGGCAGTGGTCTTTGACTTGCTGTCGTAAACAAACAAACCACGTGAACTTAATCTTAATTTTGTTTGAAATATTCACTAAAATTTTGTTTTAAGTTAAAATAATACAAAATCCAGCCATTGCTTAGTATTTGATTTTCAAAGCAAAAATCCGTGTTTTTTGTTCGAGCACTGGTCAGGGGAGTCTAGTATAGTACGATTATATGTATATAAACTCACCACTGTTCCAATTTTGTGTATTATTTTCGCATGATTATAAACCTTAATATCGTGACCTCCATTAAACTATTCATATATATAAGTTAAAAGTTACCATAGAGGTAAAATATTCATTACATTGTAACAATTTCCCGTCAGCTTCTGGGGGGCTTCGCCCCCCATACCCCATACCGGGGCTTCCCCCTGGACCCTGAGCAGGGGGCTATCGCTCCCTGCACCCCCAAGCATGCAGGTCTTTCCAAACCTAGCTACGCCGCTGGTTGTTTCCTGTCAGATACATAGCTCTCAAACTATTTATAAAGATTGCCAGAAATACCATATTTTTGAAGTTTATAAAGAAGTCCTTTGTGCCATACCCTATCAAAAGCCTTACTAATATCGCAAAAGACTAATCTAATATCTTTATCATTATCTAAGTTTTTGGAAATTACATCATAAATAGAAATAAGTTGATTGACAGTAGAGTACCTACGTTGAAATTCAGACTGATTCTCACTTAAGAATCATAAGTTATGATATGATGTTTCGTCACAAAGTTAAATACATCTTTAAAAACATTTTTTTTCTAATAATTTACTTAGACAGGAAGTAATAGCAATAGGTCTGTAGTTACTGGGATCATCAACAGAACCTTTACCTTTATAAATAGCAGTAACATTTGAGGATTTCCAAGAGTGTGGTACCTTACCAGTTAAAATAGTTATCTGAAAAAGTAATTTCAGAGGTGTAAGTATAGAAGGTGCAAGACTTTTTTATTATTGTAGGAGAAACATTATCAGGTCCAGCAGGCTGTTTTTATTAGGTTAATTTGATCTAAAACATCTTGATCAGTAATGTTGATATTGGAAAAAAATAATGTGACTAAGGGGAGGTAAGTTGAGAGACCATCTTTAGTATTGTATAAATGATATCAGTGATATATTGTTTAGTGTATAATTACACTCTCTTCCAGATGTAGATATTTCATATATCGATTGCCATGATTGGAGGGAATGTTTCCGTCACCAGTAGTGAAGTGGAATTGAATAAGTTTAGAATACAAACTGTTGTCTATGTGTACAATTTGAGTAAATTATATTATGCTTATCATGTATTAACTGAATTCTTTTTCATATGTTTTCGATTATACACTACAAAGAGTTGATATATTCAAAAAGGGTAACACTTACATGTCAATAGAAGATTACAGAATAGATGTGTGAGCCCGTAACGCCTTGCTGGTACATGTAGGGCTCTCTCCACCCCTGCATGATCCGGAGTCACATATCAATTATATGTACAAATGTATTTTCAATGTTTACGGTTAGTTGTATGGTTTTGCTATAGATTTCATATAACAAAAGAGTAATGCGTCATAATTAAGATAATCAAAGTACTGTAATTACTGAAGGAAGCATTGTTCACATACAAAATTGTATGATATTTTGTCTATTAAGATAAAACATACAACATCTTCCTCAAAGTTCATTTACATATTCTTCGATTATATTAGCACAAAGGATGTTTTATTTTATACCAATCAACAATTGCATTAGGTTTCTTAATTTTACTGCCATGATATATATTTTTAGACTTAATCTTTGAAATTAATTTCATGACAATATATTCATCAGGAACACTTGACCTTTATTGATAATGAACAAAGTCGGTGTTTTATACTAAAATTACAAACTATAACTTTGACATAGACTGATCCTTTTCTGCCATCTGTCCTCCACCAAATCACATCATTACATTTTTAGTCGTTTAAGTGATCCCTGATGTTTTATACTACTTTTGTTGTTTATATTCCTTATTTGCATATTACAGAGTTCTCTGCCTTTGTGGGTAAGTATTGATTGTGACGTCATGTGTTATCGAGCGTAACGTCATACTTTTCGGAGAAAATGACGTGAATTGCGCTCACAAAATAATGACGTAACAATCGATACCTACCCGGAAGGGAGCTAACTCTGTAATATGCAAAGACGGAATATATGAATGTATGTTATAAAATGTCATTGTGATTGAAAGAAAGTTCATGGGTGCAATGGAACGCATTGGTCACTTGCTACCTAGTATTTTCGGTCTATGCTATCAACTAAGATCCAAAGGACAATGGCCAATACTAGACTTTTCCAAAATGAAGATAAAGTCATTATTCATCAGTATTTAATGAAAACAAATATTATTATACAGGTTAAATATCGGGTCTTCACGCTTGTTATGAAGGTGTTAAAAATAGCTTATTTGACTCCAATGACTTTGTTTGAATGAAGGTCAACATAATCTAATAAATTATTTGGACATACTAAGAAGTCCTGTACTTTATACTAAATTTTCTACAGTTCCAATACTTGATAGAGTCAATTGGCATCTTAGCTAATGACAAGAAGTCAGTTAAACGTTTATGAATAGTTTGGTGCCAAATCTGATTTAAACTAGAGCAAAATATCTGTGTATTTTCTGACTACAATTGTTGGTCCGCATATCTTCTCGGAAGAGATTCGTGAAGAACATACTAGGAACTTTATCCAAAGATCAGGAGATTCTTTTAAACCAGCCAAAGATGTATCCATAACATCCGATGTTGTTGCGAGGACATAATGAAGATTTGCTGGAGCAGTCGGAAAAGGACTCTAGTGGTCAAAAGGATTCTGCACAGTGGACAAGGCAGATCGGGAGCAACCAGTTACCAAAACAGAGAGTGATGCCGCCATGTTTTTTGATGAACGATGTTTACCTGAGAGCTAAGAAATTTAAGTAAGTAAATTGGTCAATAAAATTCTCCTTCATTTCCTTGATATCAATTAAATAATTAGGATGCAATTAATAAAAACAATACTGATAAAACAAGAAAACACTGCCAATCACAAGACTATTTATTGGTGAGATTTCAATGGTAATGTACAAATGCAAAGAGTATCTTTTTTTCTTTAGAATTTATGTCTTACAAGTAAAATGTATACAATCTTCTGTAGTATATGAAATATTCAATGCGCATTCTTCATCACAAAAATGTGTTGTATTCGACCCAATAATCGTCCATATCCTCCCTAAAATTCTCATCTCACTTTTTTTTCCTCATTTCTGCGGTATCAAACAAAACGCCCACACTTCTCAGAAGAATGCATGCGCAATTTAAGGTGTTTAAATGGTCTCGTCTAGAAAAGCTAAGTTGTTTAAAAAGTTCCATCTGATTGTGATATCTAAATAATCAACCTCCAATATCTCACCACCTATCGCTCCTATTTGGTCAAATACGACACTATATAATATTAGACATCTCCACTTCTGAGCGTAGATGAACGCGTACTCGGGTTCGTCTCAAGCATATACCAAAACGTATGGTTAATGTCCTGTGCATTTAAGCATTTCTTTAGTGATAGAATTATTAAAGGTAGGTTTCGCCCAACCAAATAAATATTTTTTTGTGAAATGCGATAAGCGGAAGAAAAGATGAAAAAACATATTAAAATATCTCAATTTAATTTCTTTATGTGTTTGAGATTGAACAAATGTGTCTTGAATACAAAATTGAAGGAAATCCTTGATTTATTACGGTGTCCGTCAGACAAAATAATATGCAAATGAAGCTGCGATGGATTGTGTTGTCGAAGTTTGGCGCATGCGCATTGTCACGCACTAAAAGTAAACAAAATGGCTGAACGAAAGTGTGTGCGATGAAAAAAAAAATATCTGAATCGGCAACAAAGTGGAGGAAATTATAATGGATTCGGTAGCACCCTAGGATATCTATAGGGAATTAAATTCAGAAATGGCATGTAGCAATAGAAGAAACAGAAGCCACATCTCAAGCGGAACTTGCCGGGATCTGTTGGGACTCGTGTAACGGCATTGCACGTGGTGAGTTAAATTTCAACACATATGCCAGCGCACAAATACAGACTAACTACATGTATATTTGTTGTACAAAGTTAGCGAGCGTATGTAAGTAACATGAAGTGTTTTAGATTATATGATATGTATAAACAGTCCCTTGCACTTCGATTTGTTGTTGTTGTTTTTTTAACTAAACATGCCGTGGCAAGACTGTCACTTCTATCTGACATTTTGTTGCACGCTTCCGTATGTTGCTGCGGCCTCGTTTTGGAAAAAATACGTCATGTTCTATGTAAAGCTTGACTTCGCTCTATTTTTAGAGGAGTATTTTCCTGGTCAAGCTTGGCAACTGACCACCCATATTGTTCGCTGTATGCATTGAAAATGATCTGAAGATTATATCTATGTATAGGATAAATTTCAATTTCGTAGTCTTTATATTTCATTGGGCGAAACCTACCTTTAAAGAACTACATGTACAATATGATTGGTTTTATAAACACCAAGTATCCTGTAATAAATAACCATTACACATCTTCACTTATTTAATAATAAAGCGTGATTCTAATCTTGATACATCCCCAGCGTACGCATCCGTCTACCTATATATAGTAAGCCTACACTCAAAACTGGTAATGTCTAATAAAATGGAGAAGAAAATATCCGTTCAAAATATGACTTGAGTGTAGAACTTATAATTAAGACCGACATTTTAGCAACCAAAAATAAAGACCAGCTTATAAAAATCTTTATTGGGCACCAAAATGGACTAATTAGAACAAAATTTGAGCTGTGTTTAAACACCACCTGGCTATAAAGACCAGTTTTTTTTTTTCTTGTCTTCATAAGAATATGTTCATGTGGAAACAATGACATACAACATAGCAAAAAAATATTTATATTGTGAAAAATTCTACTCGAATATATCTAAAAACTGAAAATATCATTATCACACGAAGTGAGATTGATGAGAGTACAAAACAATAGACAACAAAACATCACAAATAATTAATAACAATTAATTCCTACCCTGACGAGAATTAGTTACGACATGGATAGCCAATGAGAGGACTGTTAATTCATTGTAAACTGTATACCAACTTATTTTTGCAGCGAATTCATTTCACATTTTCTTGTCCAGTGACTTTTTCACGGCGTTTTAATCTTACGATTTACAGATACAACGCCCTTTTTCGAACTGATTTGTTTTCCCCCGTTTTTCATTGCATGAGCAATACGAGAAATGTAATTGCCAGTTAGAATAAGTTGTTTTACAGTAATTCATAGGAACAAATTTTGATTATATGTTTATAAACGATATGTAGAGTTTGCTTTACCTCGAGAAGATACTCAATTTAGTGAAAACCTGGGTAATTAAACAGAAAATCATGGATGATTACAAATATTCTAATCCAAACAAAACAGTTATACAAGTCCCGATATTACTATCTTTATACTAACTATTAAAATAAGATGTGTAAGCTTCACATAGTATATGGAGAAAGAATATGAAAGTTCAACTGACGTATCCAATATGAAATTTATATATATTCAAAATCATAATTTTGAACTGTTTTGTAGTAAGTTTGCACATATATTAAAAAAAGTAATCTAAAGGTGGGAGTTATCTTCGTAAATGATTTTAAACGTTAATATGAAAACCGTAACCTTGGTAACTTCTTGGCTTCTTCCAAGTATTCAAAGTGATAATTAACAAAGTGTATGAAGTTTTACAAATTAAATTTCTTCATAAAAATTTTTAGCAGAAAATTATTATTTTTCATAGATACCAATAAAAAATATTAGCAGAAAATTATTATTTTTCATAGATACCTATGTAACTTTTAGTAGATATTAATTTCTACACAAACCAATGCAAGTAATCTCTCGATCAAATACTACTGCAGAAAGATGATCACCAAATGATGTGCACAAAACAAATTAAAGCACTGTGAGTATAAATAAATATTCAGCAAGGCTTGCAGGCCTTATTACCATAAAATGTATATTTAGTCTTTCAACAGAATCTTGTATTCTAGAAATGGAAAATACTCCTCAGAACTTTCATAATGAAAGAAACTGTTCTAGTCTCTAAATCAAATTTTTTCTAATGTCTTAATAGTTGACTGAGTGAATTGTGTTTCACCTTTGATCAACAGAAGCTCTATATAACAATGTTTATTTTTGGTTTTAATTCAGAAAAAAACCGCTAGTGAAAATAAAACGACTAAGTCAAATAGACATAATTAAATAATGTTCAATCGTCGTCACATAAAATATCATGACTATATCACATCTGTGTATTCCTCATCACAACTGATCAGGTCTATTCATCCAGTTGTTCATGTCTCCAACCTTAACACTTGAGTGTCTGGCTTAATTCTATGATTATCTCCCTTAGCTGAACTCTCTGTTGCGGAGGATCAAAGGAGCCACCAGTGTCCAAACGTAGAGGGCTAAACAGACCCAAGTGGAGGAGATCTTCACCCACAGGGCAGGCATGTTGTAATTCAGCGTGTTGAAGTCAGAACTCGGGCTGAAAAATAGCAAAGTCAAATGTCAAAACCAAATGAGGTTGAAGGAGGAAGAATGGGGTTAAATAGATAATGTGTACTCTTCTAATATTTCTATTCTTACTCTTGTCTTGTTCTTATTGTTTACAATTAGAAACATTGTAATATATCCTAGATTCCTGTAAGAACAGGATATTACTATTAACCTTGACATTTGACCTTTCATACATCTACCTGTTCCCCTGACCTTTCATACATCTACCTGTTCCCCTGACCTTTCATATATCTATCTGTTCCCCTGACCTTTCATTCATCTACTTGTTCCCCTAACCCTGTCATTTTAACTTGCTGAGTTTTACTTACCATGCTGGCATCAGCATATTTGACCTCATCAACACTGACCTAACCTTGACCTTTTCTTTTTACCTTGCAAACATTTTCATGTAAAGATTTGATTAATCATGACTTTAATGTCTCCCTGTAACATTTCACCTTGCCGACACTTCATTTGACCCTTTGATCTCGCAATCACTTACATGCTCTACTGACCTTGGCCTTTGAATTTGTCAACATTAAACTTTGACATAACCGACAATTAACTTGTACCAGCTGGTTAGAAAGGTCATGACTTACAGAGCCCTCAACTTTTGACCATTCAGACACTTACCTGATTTGATGACCTTGACCTTTCCCCTCGCCGAGACTTAACATTGACCTTGGACACTTACCTGTACCAGTTTGTGAGGGTCATCATGACGTACAGGGCCCCCAGACACAACATGAAGTGGAAGAAGCTGTAGCTGTAGGCGACAGTGTCCTCCTCGTTATCCCAGACGTTCTGACCTCCCTTCTCCTCATCCTTGTCAGATTCTGTGGAGGCTGAAACAGGCAATGATCTGTTATAAACCTGTCAATCCCTTACAGGTAATAAGTCATTACTGACATCTGGTTTAATAGTCAAAGCATAAAAAGCAGTGTGAATGAAGTATTCACATGTTACATTAACTACTGTAACAGCAGTAATATGGTATTAATAAGTAAGCTTTGCTGCATATAGATTCACTTCTAAGATGTGCATCTACATTTTATTGGTAAATTCCTGTTTATATTCATGCACACGTGTGTACTTCTGACAAACTTTCACTTCTCATATACCTATGAAAGTAAACCTAAACAAAGCTAAGAATTTTACCACATCTGTAAAATACTGACAAATAATGATCGCTGATGAAGTTTTACTAGACATGTGAAGCCTAAATCTGTATTCATTATAAAATGGTAATTTTTGTGTTGGTTAGTAACAAAACACACAAGTTGAAATCAAACTTTAGTGAAGTTGCTGTGATAGAGTTAAGGGATAAAACACTTGGTATACGTAGTGAGAAGGCTGTTAAGAGTTAAAAATGAAACAATACTACAGATACACATGTACATGTTATAGAACATTTACAGCTATGAAACTTTACGTGGTATTTGAATGCATTATTTTTATACTAGAATATTAATTCGCAAGTAAAATTCCCACTATAACATGTGGAACTATTGTAAAAGACATGAAGCATACTGTCTTTACTTTTGAAGTCTGTTCAGCATATGATGATATTAGGCATATCAGGAAATAAGCTCTTGTGGTTGTTAACAGCGAGGACCAAAGTAAACCAGTGTTTCATAGATCTTAAGGATACATGATGACATCTAGCTGCCTTCACTTCAACAGAAACCAGAATTTCATGATTCTTTTCCATCGAGTACATCAACTACTACAGAGTTATCATTTGGAGAGGTAATCTAATTTTGATAAATTAGCATTTTCATAAATTGAATATCTCAAAAAACATGATTTTACATATCACATCCTTTCGTATGCATGACACTTTTAAGGGCTACAAAACTGATTTGCGAAAACATAATCCAAAAGAATAAGTTCCAATTAGTAAATCACGAAATTTTACAACTATACAGTATAACGCATAAAATAACATGATTTCAATGATACATGAAATCTGGTTACCATGACTAGGAGATAAAATTCTGGTTACTATGGCTACATCATGAAATCTGGTTTCCAAAACTAACATATAACTATGAACTCTGATTATGATTATGAGAAAATCGAACAAGAAGTTTTACAAATAACACAAGATTTTAGCACGCCTCAGAACAAACAGGCAGTAAATAGAGTTTAGAGCAAAACTAAAACTTTATCATCAGACAACTACATCAACACTATACACACCTTGATATTCAGCTGTAAATAACAACAAAATCACAAACGTACAGTCATGCAAGTAGGTGGAAACAAAAAGGTTTGGTGATATTAATCTTACATAATGAATTTGACTCAATAAGCACATAGGGCACTTTAAAAATATTGAAGGGAACTTCAAAGTTGAGAGGTGGAACCAAAACTATTTTAACCTTTCAAAAGAGCTTTTGCGCAAAGTAAGCCAAAATTTTATATAAAAGCAATTGATTAATGAAAAGGGTGTGTTTATATCTAGGGAAGGGAGTATCAAATACGTGATGTTGCTTTCTTTCTTCAATTTGTTAAATATAACAATCATTAGCCTTTAATATAGGTTATCAATGATGGTTTTCCTCCTTTCATTCATCAAATTTCAAATGTAAAATCTGCACATCAACTACACCATTAAATTGACGAACGATTTTTAATATAAGCAATATCACAAGCATGTGACTGAACTGAAAGCATGTGACTGAACTAAGTGTTTTTTCAGCGTTTTACCACTGACGATAATAAGTAGATAAGAAATGCAACTTTCAACTTTTTATGCAACATTGATTGAAAGCATGCATTAGCAACACAATCGCAATCTTGGCTATGTATACAAGCTACTGCTGCCTAGTTTTGTAAGAAAAACTGGACCCTGAATGACAGAATGAATTTTATATTCAACAGATTCATCCTAGAACTTGAAAATCGATTAAAAAAATCGAAAATCAATAAAGATTTATAAATATATATAGAAGTCCTCCAACCCTAGCCAAAAGTTTGATAATGTCTTCAAATTAATTTCATTTCTAATTACAGAACTGACATTTAGGATTGGATACTCAGGTAAGTACAGTGTATGTCACAGTACAAATACCACATAATGGTATCAATGAAAAGGTACTTTATTAATTAAATAGCACATCAAATACGCAGTATTTTAACAATACTTGTACTATATCTACGATAGTCTCTATGTTTCGTTCAAGCAGAAACATATATACATAGAGATTGGCAACTCCGCCATTTTTACGATAGGCAGATGTGCTTAAGGGTTTTTAGATAAATTTTTAAATAGTTAGATACAGAAGAATAACTTTGATATGTTATAAAAGTTAAATAATTTTCAGATGGTTTGAATACAATTTTGGATAGAAAAAATATATTTTAACTTATACATTAATAAAATAAAATGCACTTCCGGTTTTGAAAGTCTGATTTTCGAAAAACCAGGTAAAATTGCTGATTTTCATGCTTTCAAAAATAATATTAAATAACATCAACCGGGAAAATTGATCACATCAAACCATGATGTAATGTGTAAACTTTGTATTGATGTAAAAATATCATGTTTAAAAGAATACACTTAAAAGTAGCTGGCCAAGGGGAAATGCGTATAAACTGGAGGTCCCGCTGCCTGTCAACAAAGACAAAGAAGGAGCTTCCTATCTCTATGTATATATGTTTCTGGTTCAAGCTTTCATGTGAGAGAAGAATGTTGAATTAATACAAATATGAACTTTATTAGCATACAACTATAGATGTTAATTGTTCTCTTCCTTTGGAATTGTATTAGATTTCAAATTTTCTCTTCGTAATGGAAACTTTGAAATCTTGATTAGCATATTTTACATACTGTATATTATTAGTATTTCATGCTTTTATTTTTTAACAAAAAACTGTAAAGGTGTTTTCAAATGTATTGTTATAACATTTTGTATGAAACCCTATTTATCTCAAAATGCTTCATGGATTTAGATAAGAAATGAAATATCATTAATAGAAGAAGTCGACAATACATGGCGAATCATGGAAAAATTACATAGCAAAACAAGAAATTATTTCATAATTCAATTAATACATCAAATAATTCCACTTTTTGTAATTAATCATACACTTTTTTCTGATGCTTTGCAGAACTTCAACACGCAGGTGAAATTATTTTATTTTTTTACCTCTAGTTGGTTCTATATAACTTGTATAACAAGTAGATTTACCCACCTATCTTTACCCACCTCTCTTTTATTGTTAATTATTTTAATTAATGCATGTGATAAAACGATCCTATTTAATGTGCTTTAAGATTATGTGATAAATCATAAACTAAAGTAGCAACATGTCATTCAAACCAACTCAGTGGGGACGAGCTTCAAAGGAAGTAAGCTTGCATTTGCTTTCTTTTATGTGGTTGGAACAGTTTAATTGGAATGATTTAATAAGGAGAACTTGACATGATTTTGATGGATTAAGAAGAAACATGGAATTTATTTTGAACTTTGTAAAATCGTTCCACGAACTATTCCAGGCACAGAAAATGATAACACTTACATAAGAGACTTTCACCTGAAGAGTGAATACAGGGACATAACTCTAATAAACTGCAATAACTCTGATATATAAGTGACCAATCGCCTGCATGTGGTACAACTAGTACTGCATACAACATGAACTCTTTATATCAAATATTCGAACAGTGAATTCACGTATGAGTTTTCCTTTGTAACATGTGTATAACGAATTAAAATTATAACAAACTAATTTCATTGGTCGCCAGACGTTTGTTATAACTATGTTTTACTGTATAGTTATGTGTGGTTTCAGAGTTGTTAAGACAGCTGGCGAACCGTCAATTTTAATATTGACTTGAAAACCAAATTACACTTTAAGCTCCAAGATCATGACACAGTCTCAAGTTGTTTATTTAAAATGTCTTAAGTTTAGACTTAGCCATTCACAGGATGATTTTACGAAAAAAAAAATGATTAGCAAACGAAAGTTTATTTAAAGCCAAAAATTGTTTCATTTTTCCAGAGCCAGAGTATTAAATGAATCATCTAATTATCATAAGATTCTTTTAAATAGCTATTGCTATAATAATCTTGGAATAATAATGAAGTACATGTGATATATAGTTACCTTTTCTAAATGTAAAAGAATTCTTTTCAAAAACTTATGTGCTATGATTATGATTCTGTCTTTTTTCAACAATCACCAATGATCTATACATTAATATATATTTCTAACCTTTTTCAATAATTAAAAGATTAGCGATAACAAAAGCGTTTTTGCCAAATGAGGATCATGATAGTGAATTCCATGATACAGAAAAGTCATGCTGCATTTCAAAAATAGCACAATTAGATTTTACAAAACATGGTTTGTAATCAGTACTGCTATCAGATAAATATAACTTGGTCTAGATTTTTAACCCTGATCTGTTTTTGTACAATAAATATGATGATACTATAATGATCATGATGACAATAATTTTTAATGTGTCTGGTATAAATATTGACACCATTAGATATGTTACATCACTTAACACTGTGGAACACAATTAAGGTGCAATGATGCAATGCTGAGCAAACAGAGTTACAACATTTCAGTGTAGTAGCATAATTACCATTTCAATCAACATTTGACATTGATTTCAAATAAAAAATCAATCACTATTTACATTTTAGTACATTTTGTTAACCTATTTCTAATTTGACTTTAACACTCAGTATAAACCGGTTCTTGTCTAATCCACATACCTGTGTAATCCGGTGTAAATGTATGATGTTTTTCTTCGTAATTTAAACTGTATACTCTGGAAACCTGGCTACATCACACTAATATGCTGGTCCCAGTGAAATCTGGTTTTATAACAATTACTTCTGCCATTGATGCGCTCTGACAATGACCATTATTTATCATTATTGGTCTTACTCAAACATTACTGAACAAACATATTGATTGGTCCGTCACTAAAAGTCATACCTGTATCAGATTGAAGAATGGTTTTCTCAGACATGGTCAACTTTCCTACTTGGCTGTGGGTAGAGGTTCGGATGCTGTAGTATTGAATGAAGAAAATATATCATAAGTATCAAATTCAACAAGTACCCTGTAATAACTAGCACCTAATACATTTCACGACATTCATAGTCCAACCATCCAACCATATTACATTACTAATGCAAGGCTGTTGAGGCCCAGTGGTCAAGTCACCCTGAAATATTACACATGCACCTGGTACTACAACTTTTTTCCATACTATCAAATATTGTTGCATTATGATATGCAGGGGTGTACAATTCCACTGGCCCGACGTCTGGGGCTAGTGAATTTCAGGTCAGGGCTAGTGGCTTCACGATCATTACTAGCCCGTGGGCTAGTGGAAATTTCCTGATAAAAATCTATCTTTACATTGAAATTTAGTTGTAAATCAGCAGTTTAGCCTTTTATTGCTGTTCAGAATTCTACTAGCAGTAAACATGTGGTCAAAACTGAAGCGAAAATATCATGAATGTAGTTTTACAACCACAGATGGTTCCCAAACGTAAATAACATTTTTCATCTAGGTGCATCAAACGCTTTGTTATGTAATTGGTGAAAGTTAAGCGCTTGAGTGACCCAGATGGCCATGTGTTTGCCGATGTTGTTGACAGACAGGGAACGGGAAAATCTAGATTTCTAGACTCTAGATAAAAATTAATTATGAAGTGACTGTTATATTATTTAGCATCACTATCATTTTAGTGTTATAAATTTGAGTATATGAGGGTTGGATTCAGAAAGTACTACTGCTGTGAGATGGATAGAGGATCGTTTTGAAGTATGAAATAATGGTAATTTTTAGTCCTGTGCACTTGCAGATCTATACATATATATAGGTATGCTTAGTTAATTGACACAAATAAATTCACTAAATGTTTTTCAAAATAACTTAAATAGAATTGAAATCTTGTAAATGAAAATTAGCAGTGCAATTTAATAATCATTTACAAAATATTTTATTGTAAATTGTCAAATTGAATTTGTGTACAGTTCTTGGAAATAATTTATATGAAATTATGGAATTGGCAACATTTTATTCAAATCTCATGCAAATGTTACTAGATAAAATGGAGTTTTTTTTTTAATATTCATAAAAATCATGGAAAATAAGTAAGATCAGTAAAAAGTAATTTTACTTCAAGATTTTGTTACAAAAATTTCATGAACTGTACTATTTACTAAATTCTAATAAGTTCATCTTACATATAAAATGAAAACAGCAGATATTTAATACTGATTGTATTCATGTTATGTTTCCTTGCAAAGCTTTAATATCAAAGTTAAACTTTAATAGATATACTGATTATGTTTTCTTTCTTTACATCTAATGATAGTTTTAAAGCAAATATTTGAGTGATATAAGAACTATAATTTCAAATCTGAAATATTTTGCATGCGATGGCATTGTTGCATTATCAATATCGACTCAATAATGTTTTCATTATTATATGAATACCTGGTTCCTGTGAAACAATCTGTGTGATATCTTTATTAGCAGATATGGTATTTAACACACTGTTTAGACATGTATTTGTTCTGTACAGGTTTGTACAAAATCCAGATAGAGTAAAATGTGCATATGAAAATGAACGAAAAATAGGGCTAGTAGTATTCTGATCAGGGCTAGTGAAAAATTGTTGCTACTAGCCCTTGGGCTAGTGCAAAATTTTTGGAATTGTACACCCCTGGATATGGCTACAATATATCTGAAAATTTGAAGTATGGCACGACTTTATACCTGATAACAGAAATAACGAATAATGAACATGAAAGGCTTGCAATTGTAGGTCAGATGGTCAATACAAAACTTTAAAATAAAGAGTGACAGCATTAGTACATCGAAGACCAAATCTATTTGTCATCATTTCTACCGTCTCTTTGTTTTGTTTTCCAAGTAGCAGATGCATTTCTGAATGAAAATATTATTTCTATTTCATGTTAATATATCTGTCACTACAATAAAATAACAATGCAATACTTATTCAAACTTATAAGATTAGTGTGTGGTAATTATTTATAAATCATGCACCCAATATTAGCAATAAATAACTAACCAAAAATCATTAAAATATTCAAATAGTTAATTAAAAAAAATATAAATTTGTCAAAAATCAATTATTAAACTTCAATTATGCTAATACTTATCGATTGTTTGCTGGAAAATAGTGATTCTAATATATCAAACTTAAAACAATACACAAAAACAGGTATCATAAATTATACTACTTATCAATGACTAGTTAGGTCAAGCTGACATAACAACGTGTTTGGGTTTTATTAGTTTAAAGTCCTATTAACAGTCAGGGTCATGTAAAGACGTGCCAGGTTTGTTGGTGGAAGAAAGCCGGAGTACCCAGAGAAAAACCACTGACAAGCAGCCAGTACCTGGCAACAACCCACATGGGATTCAAATTCGGGACCCAGAGGTGGAAGGCTTCTGGTAATATATTGAGACACCTTAACCATTCGCCACTGCGGCCCCATCTATCAACTTGCCACTGAGATTAACAGTATTAAATAAATGGTACCTGAAACATGATATCAAACATATTCTTTGGTGTGGGACTTAACAGTATTTTTTTCAAAGATATGAGATTTCTAGGGTGAACAAAAGAAAAGAAGCTGCAACTGGAACTGCTAATTTCACAAAGTACAAATAGTGCCTGCTGTAACAACAAATCTGTTTGACCTAATAAAGATACACATACCTAGAGTAGAGAACGGCAAACAGCCAGAGCAGTAGAGCCAACAGACTCTGGTAGTCAAACTGTCCGAACACCATGGAGCTGTCCGTGCCAGCCGAGGAGGGAACAGTGGTGTTACCGCTGAATATCGCTGTGATGCTTGGGTTACAGGAGGTATCTAAAACAACAAGATTTCACTAGGAATTTGTAAGACATAAATGTTCCCATCTCCGTTTCCAAATGGGATGGTATCGAATGTAACGGTGGGACGTACACAGGATTAGACGGATATGGGTAATACTTTGCCCTCAATTTCATGGCAGGGGTATTCTTTTTTTAAAGATTACATTGGTTTTACAAATATTCAAATATAATTCCATATAGCTGTGTATTTCATATAAATGAAGTTATTATGAAAGGTAACTATATTTTGCATTACTATTAGATTCTAACAATACATTAATGACAGTATTATGATTTTACAAGAAGTTTTGTCCTACACATGAATAATTCATAACAAATATTCTTAAGAGTCATATATCACTTAATTATCTGTAGACTCAGCCATACGATGTGTCATAGATAAATTATACTTTTCCTGTAATACTCCTCAAACTTTTGATAAATTTGGAGCAAATGTATATCTTCATATTGAGACTCATCAAATTTTAGAAGATCAGTGTTCTGGACTCAACATTCCTTTTTTCTGAGTAGACCGCGCTTTAGATAAATGATGGATGAATTAAGCTTGGTGAAGAAATGTGAGGACATGTAATACTACTAAATACAAAGAAAACGGTGGACGATTTGGAGAAGAAAGAAGAGATGAATACAAAATAAATCTGAAAAAGTTATAATGGTACCTGGGTTGTTAGACATGGCTGACCAGGTCAAGTACTGGACATACATGGTGATGACCGCAGACTGTAACAGGCCGGACCTAGGGTTCACTGTAAAATATAAAACACATTATAATAGGTTTTAATGACTGCAGACTGTAACAGGCTGGACCTAGGGTTCACTGTAAAATATAATGACTGCAGACTGCAACAGGCCGGACCTAGGGTTCACTGTGAAATATAAAACACATTATAATAGGTTTTAATGACTGCAGACTGCAACAGGCCGGACCTAGGGTTCACTGTGAAATATAAAACACATTATAATAGGTTTTTGTCACAAAAATGTCAGTTTACATTGTGTCTTGTGTACCATTGATTCAAAATCTAAACAATCTGTCCAAGTATGTATTATCCTTTAATTTACGCTTATTCCACAATGTTACTTTAAATAGCTTATCCAACTTATTCACCCGTAACGTTGCTTTCTGTTGTTTCACTTGAAATGTAATATACATGTCTGTTCTTTCATTTATTTATCCTAAAATCTCTTGAAAATTTGAATGATGTCCTATATAGAATTTTAATACTAACATAAAACTTTTAAGAATTTACATTTTTTTCAAATTTTTAATTTGTGTCCATAAATTCAAAAAGATTATGTTGATGTATATTAAAATACATACAGTAATTAACTACCTAGCTTTCACGTTAAATTAAATTTCGCTGGTGCTGCTTTGAATCACAAAATTACATGCATCGGTGTGAAAATGCTGTAAGGCATGAAAACATCATGATAAGTTATGTAAGAGAAGATATAGCTGACCTTCCTGGACAAAAGGTAATATCGCCAGAATAGAGACCGCCAAACACAGGATCAGGTTAAAGCTGACGAAGAACTTGTGCAGAGTACAGTCTCCCTGTAAAATATCAAGTAATGATCACAGGGGCATGATAATATAAAACACAGGTTAATACTGACAACGTCATGATCACAAGGGCAAGACACATACAAAACACAGGTTAATACTGAACTTCTGTAGATGAGTCTCCCAGTAAAATATCATGCCATAATCACAGGGACCAAACAACTGGCTGGAATCACAATAATAAAATATCCCTTTTTCAATTAATCAAGCTAAAATATCATTATGAAATGAAAATAAGAACACATTCTTTTGTGAATAGAATTAAACATAGCTCTTTAATAGACCTTATTTTTTCCCAATTGACAAATTGTCATCAATTTAATATGTACAAACTTTTCTTTTGTCCTGTATCTGAATACCCCTCTTTGCATCTACCATTGCAGGTAGGCATTGATTGTGATGTCATATGTTTGCAAGTGTAAAGACATTCTCAAGAGAAAAGGACAGGGAATTTTGATCACAAAGTATTGATGTCACAATTTATAACTTCCTGCATGGGAGATAACTATGTAATATGCAAAGTCAGAATATTACTCCTAAGAATGTTGTTACATACCGTGGCGTAGTACACGTAGAAGAGGATGATAGCGACGATGGCAATAATGTAGAAAAAGACGGTGAAGAACAGCAGTCCTGGAACAAAGCAATATTTCATTGGGTAAAGTGATATACTTATTCATCCCTAAAAATTAATAATGAACTATTCCAGCATTTATATTGGAATAGTTCAAATGTGACTTAGGGGTGAATGAGTGAATATGTATTTCAATATTCAAGAAAATATCACATAACAAAAGAAATTCTAATTGAAACATTTCAAAGGTTAATGAAATGTTTGTAAGACATAAATACCCTTGGATTCATACAAATTAGAAATGTGAGAGGACAAAAATTACACAGGTAAAACTAAATACATCCATTTTATGGCAAAGACATAAAATATCCACAAAAATAACTTACCAGGACATCTAGTAGACAAGACATTTTACTGATCTTTAAATGATAATCCAGCTTCACAACTGTGTTTCTTAAATCTTAATCTATGTCAGAAATGTCTTTTCCTTCTTAAACTTACCAAAGTAATAGCATTTAGATTCCGTCTCCTCGTATTTCTCGACCCAGCTCTCGGCCCAGCCGTGCGCGAAATCGATGATGAGGATGAGCTGTATGAGTATGAAGAGGAAGGCTCCAATCATACCAATCACCATCCACACTGTAACACAGAGGTGTGAAAATAAATACACAGTCACAACAGACAGTTTTACGGGCATTTAGGGGTATCGTATAATTATTATCATGGGCCAAATTCGTAATGAATGTTATTTCAAATTTTAGCCAAATTCGCAAAAAAATAAAGGTTACTTTTGGAAATGTTCTTCCAAACCTATCAATATTCTTCTGTAATGAGGTATAAGGCCCATCCAAAAGAATGGAGGAAAAGCAGAATCTTGTTTTTACTATCCTTCTTTTTCATC
Source organism: Argopecten irradians (assembly GCF_041381155.1). Taxonomy (NCBI): domain Eukaryota; kingdom Metazoa; phylum Mollusca; class Bivalvia; order Pectinida; family Pectinidae; genus Argopecten; species Argopecten irradians. The sequence continues at coordinate 25,966,100 of NC_091148.1, forward strand.
TTCATTTGTTTTCTACAGCTTCATATCCTGGTACATATACATTAATCACATTCTAACATTGTTATTGTGAGCCGAATACCTTGTCCAAACTCTCCTCTTGGGATGAAGAAAGCTCCAACACAGATAGCTACGACGATAAGTAACTTGATGGCCCAGAATCTGGAAAATGAAGAATATCACCTTGTAATGTCACAACATATATTAATCATTTGAATGGAATCCAGACCTACAAAGATTTTCTACAGAGCCTTGGTGATAGTGTGTTCAGACTTAACCTGTTGATGATGGTACCTTTTAACTAATTACATTCCATATTCTCTTAACAACTGAAATTCACCCATTGAAAATAAGGTACCAAGGTAAGCATGAAATTACATTTTTCAGCATGACATTGTGTACTTATTAAATATTTTTGTGTGATAGTTTCATTTCACGAGAGAGCTTGAACATGAAATCAAATGCACAATGTATATAAACGCATGATTATTAGTAACAACCCTGGATTGCAAATTTATGTCAGCGGGAATATCTTTTACATAACAAAGATGAGATATATACTTGAAAATTAAGTGGTTTATAGTTATCTAATGTCCTCATTCATTAAAATATCAACTTCTTTTAACAGGGCCTATGATTTAAATTACATTTATCTTGAAATACAATTTTCCCTAAAAGCAATGACTAACCCGTTCTGGATGCCAGCTCTAGGATCTTTAGAGGACTTCACGTTGATCATGATGATGGCGAAGAGGAAGAAGAATGCAGCCAATGAGAAACAGATCCTGTACACGGATAGGTAACCCACCATGTCGTCACACATCGCCGCCTTCTCACTCGCATTCTCCTCTGCAAATATGTCTATTGTGAAGTAGTCTTTACACAGTCCCGGTATCTGTAAGGTTAAAGTTTTTAAAATTACATCGTCTGTTCAAAAGTATAATAAATAAAGATGAACCTAGAACGTATTAACCTGAACTAGGACCATATAATTCAGAATTTTGATTGGCCTTAGGCCATAGAAGGGGTGTGCAATATTAGTGAATTTTCTTCATCCTTTAATTTTTGAGATGAAATTGAAAATGTAATTAATAAATTGACTATGGACACATGACGACAGACAAAAGGCAATTGGCCACATGAGACTTTGTTTCAAGTGACCTTAAAATCATTATCAAGATGATAAGATCCTAGCATTTAATGGTAAATATAATGATCAACTTATAATCAATTATGTGCTCTGTTACGAATATTAATAAACAATTTGTCAGAAATCATCCGCTGTTTTAAGTCATATTATTACAGAAACTCATATGTTAGAAGACAAACTGAATTTTTTCTGATACAATATGCATATGCCACAATTTAATCCTTACCTTATCCAGCGCTCCTCGAAGGCCAGGAGCCAGGAAAATGGAGGCGACGATGGTTCCAACAATCAGAACGAGTGAGTACCCTATCCGAGTTGCTGTGGAGTTCTTGCATGATGGACAGGCAGCACAGCACAGACTACAGGCAGCACTTCCACAGCAGCAGGCCAGCTATAAGGGAGGACAATGAAGAATATACTGAGATAGCAAAGAATTAACTCAAAATAAATTATAAACCACTTACAAATCTGCCCTATACAACATAGCACTTCCACAGCAACAGGTGAGCTAGGGAGGACAATGGTGAATACGGACATAAAATATGATTAACTCAAAATAAATTATGTGTATAAAATTATAGGCCATAAACCCTATAGTATAGCGTACATATGTAGCTGTAAGGACCAGCGTCCCATAACAACAGCTGACTATCGGTAATTATATGTAACAGGGTGCAGGATTTATAATAAATTTAATCATTGCCTTGCCAGAGATCGAACTGAGGACCTCTGGATTAATAGTCTGACGCTCAACCGATCGAGCTAAAGAGAAGTTCTCTCTAGCCGAGCGATATATTGCGGCTAGTATTGACCAGGGTTAACATTACAATAAGATAGTGGCAGGAGTTTGTATAAACTAAGTGATACACTTCACTGATGGATAGGCCTATAACGTCAGGGATAGTAACTCCTGGCGCAATAAGGATGGCGTTCCAGGTTCTCCTCTGGTTACAAAATTGGCACCCAATAAACACCCACAATGGAATATAATTCAATAATTGGGTCTCATGTACATGTATTTAAGGTAATAATCGTAACTTCTATGACGACCAGCTGCAGTTTCAAATGAAGGTTTGTTTAAAAACTCGACTTTCAACAACTGCTGTACCAAAGTTAATAATTATAAGAAATCATTATAAATATTCTTTGAATTTCAACTACATCTACAAATACTACAAAATCGGGGTCGAATCTTACTTGACTTTTTTTTATAGTTACGTATAGCGTTACTTTAACTGTTACAGTGTGATATAAAATGGCTGTCAGGGAAATCGAAAATGTTTTTCTTTCATATTTTTGAAACTCGAGTAGGCCATCTTTCAAACGTAAAAACTGACAGAAAGATTATATTATTTACTACATATATTTCATCTAAAAATATTGTAAAGTGTTGATATCAACACACTATATTTATCCATTAGGCCTACAGAACAGACAAGCAGAAATATCTCTGGTTCTAGGAAGTAAATTATAAATAAACAACCATTATCGTCTCGTGACAAAATTTTGCATTGCTAAAAATAACTACGCAGATCTCAAACTTAACACGATCGAAAGGAATATCGAACATTGTTGATACTTACCGAGCCTACAATACAGCCCATGTTTCTCTCAGATGAGCAGTTTCAATATGAGCTGAATAATTTTTTAAACCGTATGACGTTTAGTCATCAAAATCCTTCTTGTTTATGTTTTGCAAATGGCGTGTGGATATTCTAATATATAAAGCATGACCGGAAATGGATAATTCCGGATTCACACCGACGACACGAGTGCGCTTAAATCGATGGAAACACATAATCACTAGTTTGAATTGATGAAATTATTGCCGTGATTTTTTGGAATATTTTATTTTGGGATAAATCAGGGCCTTACTTTTATATCATATTTTAGTCTTTTGAGTTAGTGGTGAGGCATCTTCGCTAGCCAAGGCTTTTGATGATGTTAGGAAACATAAATTACTGCATGGGCCCGCACGAATACAACAAATAATAACAGAGATTTTAAATAGGTAAAAAAAACTCGATAAAGGTAAGTAAAATTGCTATTTAATTTTAATGTGTGTAAATAAGTGATAAGTTTTTTTAAATAATGAAATAATCATTATATCTGGTAAGATATTCTTATTATTTCTTAATCACTATGCTTTATTCTCAGAGTTTTCAGAGTGACATGTAATATTCTTTACTTGCTACAAAGGTAGAGAATTAATTTATATTACAAATCACTTGAAAAGTGAATGCACGAAAATGATAAACATTTAACTTACTTTAATAAATAACACAGTAACATATTTTTAGAATAAAGAAGTCCAAACTAAGAAAAAGTCTAAATCTTGAACTTATAGTCTTTCTTTTATAGGTTCATAAGTCCATGGAATTAATCAATAAAGGTCATTTCATTCTTTAAATTGTATCAATAATTAATTGTAAGTAGCAGTACCTGTTGATAATATTAGTTACAAGTAAATACGTACATATATGTATGTATACAAGATGTGGTGCAAGAGCGCATGGTTTGATTCCGGAAATCACTTCCGTCAACGGTATATTACAATCGACTACATTATGGAGACTTTCGCAATAAATAATATAGTCTACACCGTTGCATTTTTGTGTGCGATATAACCGTGACATACATGTATAATGTAGATACATCAGCACATTTTACATTTTATTTAGTAGCTCTACATTTTCACATTCTTTTCTATGACCTACATTTGTACATGTATCTTATTTTCACTTATGGATTACTAGAGTTAAGGATGTATTCTTCTGTGGTTTCAGTCCCGTTGAAGTCTCGTTTCGACATAGATCAAAAACGTTATGAGATTTTCAAATACGATTTATCAATATATGTAGCATGTGGTTTGTAGCAAATTTTGTGAAAAAAATACATTTCTAATTTTAGAAGATTTTTTTACACAGCGATTTTAAGAAATGGCCCATTTTGCGGCCATTTTGAAATTGTGTCTTTTTTGGCTTTGAGTAGAGCCACCGTTTTCCCATTTTTTACTTAAATTGTTTTTACTAAAATCATCACCGCGTCAACATTTTCAGCTGTATCGAGTTAATTTTTGCTGTAAATCTTCACTGGGTTCATGTTAATTAAAATATTGAACATTAATGTGTGAAATGATATACTTTTGTCACTTTATTTTTACATTCAATGGTAATTTGGGCACTTTTATTTTTTACTCAAAAATATTGAAAAATAAATATTTAAATGGGGCCAAAAAGTAAGCACACGGACCCCCCATTTTTCTGCCTGATTTAGAAAGAATAACCCTTTCCCTATAGATATGCAAACTATTGAGAAAAGTTTAATACAAGAACTTTTTCCATAAAGGGTTAAATTTGACAAAAATGGCTGAAAATGGTGTATTTTGGAGCTCAAAATTAAGGGGTAGGGGTAGCATATGTTGTTATTTTGAGAAAAAATATGACTCTTATTAATCATAACTGGTATATTTTCAATGAAGACTACTTGAAAATAAATTCTACAAACATCCATACATATCAAACACCTCATTAGGGAATTATGGCTTTAAATTCTAGTGTATGTGGTCAAAACGGCTAAATTCCAATAAAATCCACTATTTTGTCATTTTGGTATCTTTGAGTGACAATAGCTCAAAAACGAGCACAAAGACATATGTTTTTTCTTCCATTTTCTTTCATGGTATGAACTCCTGTTTCCAAAAATCTATATGAGAAAAAAAGTTTAATACAAGAATATTTTGACTTCTCAGAGGTGTACATCCTTAAGTTTAGTAGGCTTATTTAAAAAAATAAAAAACAAAAAAACTTTTTTTTTTTTAAATAATTTTCTTTTTATTCAGGTTTTTCATCATTGCAATTTACAAATTATCATAACTATCAACTCGTTAACTCTCACTCTTATATATACAAGAAATTCACTTACCCATCTGATTCACACAATAGGTATTACATTAACAAGTAGGACCATATACCCATCTGTACAAACTCATGCATGCATGCACACCTACTTTCATACACCTACAAGATGCTTTGTTATATACATTTTATTCTTGTAAATCTATAAGAAAAGGACCAAGAAAAATGCCATAGGGAGAATGTTCAGTAAATTGCAATGTTTTAGAAGAAAGAAAAATTAGATAAAGATCAAAGAAATTTAAGAAAATGAAATAGAAAAAAAAGAAAAAAAAAAAAAAAAAAAAAAAAAAAAGCAGAGAGGTTAGAAGAAGGGGAAGATAGTTGATGACAAGATGGTAGAAACTTCTGTTTCGATCTCTCCTTTAGGCCTACCTCACATATTATTGCCGATGCCCTAGAAGTGTTACATTGTTTAGCTAGATGCAAAACGTATGTCTGCATAAAATATAATATTGCTTAATTGTTATAAGTTATCTTTCAACATTTACGAACTCATAAAGAGTTACAAAAAAAAAATATTTTAAGATTATATAGTTAAAGTCTCACTACCTTTTCGAATAAAATTAATAAAAACAACTTTAAAACACTGATAACATAATAAAGTTTATATCGATGGCCTAAGATTAGGTTTACACCACCAAACAAATTAAAAGATTCTCAGCGTAATCTATTAAATTATAACAGCGAACATTCATTGTGATATTCTATCTAACGTGCGGTGCTAGGACGACGGCAGGAAACATAATACAACCCGCGATACGAACATTGACATTTGATTTATTTTAATTTCGGTGTTCAGAAGCTGATGACAAGTGTAGCCAAGGACTTTTAAGTGAGATACACTTTCCTTTAGAAAGATATTAATCAAATCCATATGGAGGAAACATTTATTTAAGATGATATATAAACGCACAGCTAAATCTAATGTCATTTAGTCGAAATGTATACGTCCATGGTGTAGACAATAACATTCGCGACTCAACAACATTTAAAAGTCAAAGAAAGTGGGCCATCAACTGTTCATCCCTGAAGACACATTTAGACTCTTCTACTTCAACCATTGGAACAGTCCATTGTGGAATTTTAGTGTCCACTCATAAATGTAGTGTTGTTTAATGTCAGATTTTAACACGTCATAATTAGCATGCATACATTCAAACCAAACAGATTATTGGTTTAGCTAAAGTACTAGTCCTTGTACAAAGTTATTACGAATGATCCCTAACATTTGATCACGTTTATTTTAGTAAATACAAAGAGGCATATACATACATGTATAGGAGAGAAATCGCATATTGTCCATAATATTGATTGTGCACACCGACCACTCCAAGGGGTTTAGATGACAAAACTAGAGAAAATTACAAGTTGACAACAGTTTCAGGAAGCGTTCGACCTACATGACAAGGAATTATGCAATTGAAACATTTTAGTTAAACTCTACGGTTAATATTAACATGAATTTAAGTTTTTTTTACAGTTATATGTTAAGTTAAGGTTCTAGGTTAAGTTTATTCTAAGGTTGATTAGGCCAAATTTACTGTAAGGTTAACATACTGGTCTATTTAAAATCATCACAATCCTGTCGGTGGAAATTATCATTTATTTAAAATGATCATTTACATAAAATGATTCAGGAACAATTGATAGAAACGAAAACCCTAAATCTAAAAAGGGCCAGATTGCGACATTTTGGATATGTAAAAGGTTTGTATTTTTTTTTTTATATTTTTTTATTTTCCAAACAATGTTTTAACAAAGACTACATTTGCCACATATACATGCACAATACTCCAATTTCCATTCATTCTGGCATTTTCCCTCATACACTAAATTACATTGTTTTTTTTATTATTATTTATGAAAAGGGGTCAGGGGTAAGAAAAAAAAGATGAAAAAAAAAACCAGATGGAAGGGGGGAGGTAAAGGGGGATAAGGGTATGAAGAGGGATGGTATATAAACTAATAAATAAACAATTAACATAAGGGGAGAGATAGAAAAGGGAAAAAAGGACAGAAAATGGATATCAGTTGACTAATGTATTCATAGTGCAAGCATGATAGATGGAAAAAACATGTTTAAATAGCTATTTCATTTCAATTTAAAATATGGACAAATTGTCAGGGGTTTGCAAGTTCCACTAGTTTTAACAATTTTTGCCAATCTTTATTGAATCCGTTAATTTCTTTTTCTCATTTACCAAAAGCTATATACTTTTGAACATAGTAATAATCTTTAATAGAGTTTGAAAAAGCTGTCACATTTAATGAACCATGTAAGCATCTAGTTTTGTAAATATAATGTTTAATATAAAGAACAATTTCATTATCAATCCTATGGTATATACAATTTTGATCTAGTTTCCCAAAAAGCATAGTTTCTTTATTAATAGCAAAAGGAATAATTTTGATTGTCTCCCTTTCTAATGCACATTTTATCACATACAGTGAGGATTATTTGAAAGACCAATAGAATATGATGGGAAATTTTGAGGAAACGTAAAACGTATCTTCTTCCAGATTTTCAATAACAATCTCCCACGAATAGCTGCGCTCCCCAGAAAAATTATCTTGAAATCTAGCAGTTGATCGCTCTTTCTTTTCTATCAATTGATAAACCCATGCATGCAGACGCAGCATACATACATGTATTCATATCTAGTATTGTTTTGTGTGATTGTGCGTTAATATAAAAATGTGTGGCAACCAAATCTGTTGCTTGGAGAAAGCTACAATAAACGAAAAGTTCAAAATGATGATTCTGAAAGTAATGCATCTAAATTGTTGTGAGAAACTTATAGTGACTTTTAAGATGACGGTAAAATTAATAATGTATATCAATAACACCACATGAACCACAAGGATAAACTTTAAACTTATCCCAATCATCAACATTGAAGAATAGTACACTTTCAGAGGTCCGTCAAACCGAGAATAGGAAACCCAAACCCATGGCCACCCCATTTCACTCTACGTTCAATGTTATATTATAATGTTGCGATGAAAATATTTAAAAAAAAAACGTTTCTACGGGAGTGTTTTATAGTCCCGTGCATGTTACCATCAATTAGCGAACTAGACCGAGAGGTAAGGTGGAATTTAGCTCAATACAATTATTTTCGAACAAAAACGATGGTTATGATGTCACTCAGGGACACAAAGAGGCATAAACTTCAAACTTTCATTATTCAGTTTCTTTCCAAAGTACAGTGTATAGAGAGAAATATATTTTCAACATTCAATAAATGCAATATAGAAGGAGGACATATTATATATATATATTTTTAAACAGAACTTTTATATTGCATTAACTTAATCTTTTGATATTGGTAGAGTTCAATAGTTGTGCAGATTTAATAATATTTGGTATCGTGTAACAGTACGAATTAACATATGACTTTCTTTCTAAGGTCAAAAATGGACACTTTAATAACAAATGGAATTCATCAACAATATCATTGGTAAAATGATAAGGACAAATCATATTTGGATTATTCATATTATTCTATCGGCAGGTTTCCACAATGAATTTATGGTTACTTGTTCAAAACTTACAAATCACAATTCTGTCATTACAAATTAATATATCAAAATATTTTCCAAATTACAGGAAGAGCATACCGCTGTTTACCAAAGCACACTAGGAAGCACAACAAGCAATACATTAGATCTAAGGGAAATCACCTTTAATGATATTACATGTATGTATACGACAATAAGCATAACTTACCATACCTAACAAGGGTCGGCTAAATTAAATGATCGTTCGAAAACCTCAGAAACCAGTTGTGTAGGATGAGGAAATGAGGAACCTACATAGTCTATGAAAAATATAAGGCTTGAGGAAACCTCAGTCCACAGAAAAGTTTTATACAAGTGGACCGAAAGCACAGGGACTTGTAACGTAGGTTGTGAGAAAGTCTGTTGTGTATAGGCCTAGTACACATGTATACACAACAGACTTTTCTCACAACCTACGTTATACAAGTCCCTGTGACCCAAAGCCAATACTAATAAAATTAGAATGTTTGTCATGTTCAGAGATGCTTGACATATATGACTAGGATTTAAAGAATTATAGATAATGATTTTATTTTCAATAATTTCCTCGTAATGAAATAAAAAAAAAAATCAAATGGATTGAATGTCAGGCATTGCTAAATATAAAGAAGAATGATGCTATACTTTCGAAAATATCTATTGTTATAGAAGCCATATTGAAATAGTCCGCTAAACCTGCCTATATTATTAGGCTTTTTTTAATACTTTTTTTTGCCTAAATATATAGACTATATATTAAGCAAAAAAAAAAAAAAAAAAAAAAAAAAAAAAAGCGTAATTATATAAGCAGGTTTAGCGGACTAATATTGAAATGTCTTGTTGGTCAAACGGACAGGAATCTTTTATTGGTCGAAAGGATAGTTAGGACTTTTTTCAATACAGGCGTAAATTGGTAGATTTTGCGTATGGGAATTGATGTTATTATGACAATATCATACCAAGTGTGATGTACATTTCATCGAATCCACGGCCTTCACCTTACGTACATGTAAGTCAACTCGGTGCACTGTGCTGGTTCACACGCCTTTGCCGTCGGTCATTATGGCGCGTCGTCAAGCCCTGAGGTTCTGAGGTTCTGTCATCTGTATAACAATACAGCCATGATAACGATGTCAGTCACTGACTAATAACCGTCTCTGATACACACCTGGAAACACATGTGTTAAATACAACAGTTCACCTACAGTATGATGACCACTAACGGACCAATGATTGATGGCCGACAGTTTAACCTCGACAAGGATTGTAAGAATCTGTTCAGGCATGAGTCCGTACCACTATTACAGAATTTATAGAAATGGATACAAATATATGTACAATGCGTTTTATCTCTTGGTTTTTAAGAACAAATATGATTATATATTTCAGAATTTTGGCATTGTGATAATTCAGAGTCATTTGCATTTAAAATGTTTAAAGATTTTTTATCTCCAAGACGATATACAAATTAGGACAAAATATTCACACATTTGCTACGCGTATTCAATGCATTTTGATACTTTCACTTTATTTACAATGTATAAATTAAAGCAAATTTTGTAAATATAACGTACGATGTGTTAAAGCAGACTATATGCATACGTTACCAATTTCCGGTGTATTTAACAGTATGCTCCAGTGAGACAGCACTGTAAATGCGTTAGGTTCCCACTGTTATATAGAGACTCACAACACGGATATACCCCAGTCTCCCTAAAACTTACAGATATACACGGACAACATGAATATACCCCAGCCTCCATAAACGTGCAGACATCCACACACAACATGAATATATCCCAGCCTCCATAAACGTGCAGACATCCACACACAACATGAATATATCCAAGCCTCCCTAAAACTTACATACATCCAGCCTCCCATAAACGTGCAGACATCCACACACAACACGGATATACCCCAGCTTCCATAAACGTGCAGACATCCACACACAACACGGATATACCCCAGCTTCCTTAAACGTGCAGACATCCACACACAACATGAATATACCCCAGCCTCCTTAAACGTGCAGACATCCACACATAACATGAATATACCCCAGCTTCCATAAACGTGCAGACATCCACACATAACATGAATATACCCCGGTCCCCTAAACGTGCAGACATCCACACACAACATGAATATATACCCCGGTCCCCTAAACGTGCAGACATCCACACACAACATGAATATACCAAGGCCTCCATACACGTGCAGACAACCACACGCAACATGAATATACCCCAGCTTCCATAAACGTGCAGACATCCACACATAACATGTATATACCCCAGTCCCCTAAACGTGCAGACATCCACACACAACATGAATATACCACAGCCTCCATACACGTGCAGACAACCACACGCAACATGAATATATCCAAGCCTCCATAAACGTGCAGACATCCACACACAACACGGATATACCCCAGCCTCCATAAACGTGCAGACATCCACACACAACATGAATATACCCCAGCCTCCATAAACGTGCAGACATCCACACACAACACGGATATACCCCAGTTTCCATAAACGTGCAGACATCCACACATAACATGAATATATCCAAGCCTCCCTAAAACTTACAGACATCCACACACAACACGGATATACCCCAGCCTCCATAAACGTGCAGACATCCACACACAACACGGATATACCCCAGCTTCCATAAACGTGCAGACATCCACACACAACACGGATATACCCCAGCTTCCTTAAACGTGCAGACATCCCAACACAACATGAATATACCCCAGCCTCCTTAAACGTGCAGACATCCACACATAACATGAATATACCCCAGCTTCCATAAACGTGCAGACATCCACACATAACATGAATATACCCCGGTCCCCTAAACGTGCAGACATCCACACACAACATGAATATACCACAGCCTCCATACACGTGCAGACAACCACACGCAACATGAATATACCCCAGCCTCCATAAACGTGTGCAGACATCCACACATAACATGAATACCCCAGCTTCCATAAACGTGCAGACATCCACACATAACATGTATATACCCCAGTCCCCTAAACGTGCAGACATCCACACACAACATGAATATACCACAGCCTCCATACACGTGCAGACAACCACACGCAACATGAATATATCCAAGCCTCCATAAACGTGCAGACATCCACACACAACACGGATATACCCCAGCCTCCATAAACGTGCAGACATCCACACACACAACATGAATATACCCCAGCCTCCATAAACGTGCAGACATCCACACACAACACGGATATACCCCAGTTTCCATAAACGTGCAGACATCCACACATAACATGAATATACCCCAGTCCCCTAAACGAGCAGACATCCACACACAACATGAATATACCACAGCCTCCATACACGTGCAGACAACCACACGCAACATGAATATACCCCAGTTTCCATAAACGTGCAGACATCCACACACAACATGAATATATCCCAGCCTCCATAAACGTGCAGACATCCACACACAACATGAATATACCCCAGCCTCCTTAAACGTGCAGACATCCACACACAACACGGATAAACCCCAGCCTCCCTAAACGTGCAGACATCTACACACAACACGAATATACTCCAGCCTCCATAAACATGCAGACATCCACACAAAGCATGAATATACCCAAGCTCCCTAAACGTGAAGACATCCACACACAACATGAATATACCCCAGCCTCCATAAACGTACAGACATCCACACACAACACGGATATACCCCAGCCTCCCTAAACGTGCAGACATCCACACACAACATGAATATACCCCAGCCTCCATAAACGTACAGACATCCACACACAACACGGATATACCCCAGCCTCCCTAAACGTGCAGACATTCACACAAAACATGAATATAACCCAGCCTCCATAAACGTGCAGACATCCACACACAGCATGAATATAACCCAGCCTCCTTAAACGTTCAGACATCCACACACAACATGAATATACCCCAGCCTCCATAAACGTGCAGACATCCACACAAAATACGGACAAACCTCAGCCTCCCTAAACATGCAGATATCCACAAACAACATGAATATACCCCAGCCTTAATAAACGTGCAGACATCCACACACAACACGGATATACCCCAGTTTCCATAAACGTGCAGACATCCACACATAACATGAATATACCCCAGTCCCCTAAACGAGCAGACATCCACACACAACATGAATATACCACAGCCTCCATAAACGTGCAGACATCCACACACAACACGGATATACCCCAGTTTCCATAAACGTGCAGACATCCACACATAACATGAATATACCCCAGTCCCCTAAACGAGCAGACATCCACACACAACATGAATATACCACAGCCTCCATAAACGTGCAGACATCCACACACAACACGGATATACCCCAGTTTCCATAAACGTGCAGACATCCACACATAACATGAATATACCCCAGTCCCCCTAAACGAGCAGACATCCACACACAACATGAATATACCACAGCCTCCATACACGTGCAGACAACCACACGCAACATGAATATATCCCAGCCTCCATAAACGTGCAGACATCCACACACAACATGAATATATCCCAGCCTCCATAAACGTGCAGACATCCACACACAACATGAATATACCCCAGCCTCCTTAAACGTGCAGACATCCACACACAACACGGATAAACCCCAGCCTCCCTAAAACGTGCAGACATCTACACACAACACGAATATACTCCAGCCTCCATAAACATGCAGACATCCACACAAAGCATGAATATACCCAAGCTCCCTAAACGTGAAGACATCCACACACAACATGAATATACCCCAGCCTCCATAAACGTACAGACATCCACACACAACACGGATATATACCCCAGCCTCCCTAAACGTGCAGACATCCACACACAACATGAATATACCCCAGCCTCCATAAACGTACAGACATCCACACACAACACGGATATACCCCAGCCTCCCTAAACGTGCAGACATTAGTGTATAACAAGAGGTCAGACATTTTTACAGAATGGATGCATGACAGGCAAAATGTAACATTATTTGCAGAGAAAATATGGAAAAATACATACATTTTAACATTTCATAATTGTAACTATATATATATAATAAACTTATCTACTACATAATCACAATGCTGGGTGATACTAGTGTGCTATAATAACTTGACTATTTTTTGGATGAACAAACTGACATTAATATATAGTTTCTTATAAAATATTGAGAACATTTCTTTAATTTTGTAGTAATTAGGATTTTTGCAATAATAATTTGGTCTGACATTTTTAACAGAATGGATGCATGACAGGCAAAATGTAACATTATTTGCAGAGAAAATATGGAAAAATACATACATTTTAACATTTCATAATTGTAACTATAAATATAATAAACTTATCTACTACATAATCACAATGCTGGGTGATACAAATGTGTTATAATAACTTGACTATTTTTTGGATGAACAAACTGACATTAATATATAGTTTCTTATAAAATATTGAGAGCATTGAGAGCATTTCTTTCATTTTATAGTAATTAGGATTTCTGTAATGGTAATTTGGGATATATTTACTACGCAATTGGGCTACATTATGGTTGTTACACACAAATAAAAAATGGAACTCGTCTCCAGTACCTGCGCTACAAAGTGGACATACTCTATCTTGACGTTGTATCCCAGCCCATTTTCCAGTTTCAACCGGAAATTTTATATTTGAGGTTCTAAATTTACATATTGTTTTCCTGTCTTTTACATTTAATCGCATAAGATAATCTTCGAATCCAAAATGGTATTTAAATATAGAGTATGTCCGTCCTGTCGGCGTGTTTTCTAATTGATTAAACCATGTTTGTATAAATTGGCCTTGCAATTTTTGAGTAATAATTGAATGTAGATATTTAATATTAGGTAAACAATTTCTCTGATGTATCCAAACAAAACTTAATCCAACACTGTCTAAAATATTTTTAACATACGACGGCAGGAAACATAATACAACCCGCGATACGAACATTGACATTTGATTTATTTTAATTTCGGTGTTCAGAAGCTGATGACAAGTGTAGCCAAGGACTTTTAAGTGAGATACACTTTCCTTTAGAAAGATATTAATCAAATCCATATGGAGGAAACATTTATTTAAGATGGTTTAAACGCACAGCTAAATCTAATGCCATTTAGTCGAAATGTATACGTCCATGGTGTAGCCAATAACATTCGCGACTCAACAACATTTAAAAATCAAAGAAAGTGGGCCTTCAACTCATTCACCCCTAAAGACACATTTAGACTCGTCTACTTCAACCATTGGAACAGTCCATTGTGGAATTTTAGTGTCCACTCATAAATGTAGTGTTGTTTAATGTCAGATTTTAACACGTCATAATTAGCATGCATACATACAAACCAAACAGATTATTGGTTTAGCTAAAGTCCTTGTACAAAGTTATTACGGATGATCCCTAACATTTGATCACGTTTATTTTAGTAAATACAAAGAGGCATATACATACATGTATAGGAGAGAAATCGCATATTGTCCATAATATTGTTTGTGCACACCGACCACTCCAAGGGGTTTAGATGACAAAACTAGAGAAAATTACAAGATGACAACAGTTTCAGGAAGCGTTCGACCTACATGACAAGGAATCATGCAATTGAAACATTTTAGTTAAACTCTACGGTTAATATATATATATATATGAAGTCACGATTAAGGTTTAACGTGAATTTAAGTTTTTTACGGTTATATGTTAAGTTAATTTACGGTTATATGTTAACTTAATTTACGGTTATAAAGTAAGTTAATTTACGGTTATATGTTAAGTTAAATTACGGTTATATGTTAAGTTAATTTACGGTTATAAAGTAAGTTAATTTACGGTTATATGTTAAGTTAAATTACGGTTATATGTTAAGTTAATTTACGGTTATATGTTAAGTTAATTTACGGTTATATGTTAAGTTAATTTACGGTTATAAAGTAAGTTAATTTACGGTTATATGTTAAGTTAAATTACGGTTATATGTTAAGTTAATTTACGGTTATATGTTAAGTTAATTTACGGTTATATGTTAAGTTAATTTACGGTTATATGTTAAGTTAATTTAATGTTATAGGTTAAGTTTATTCTAAGGTTGATTAGGCCAAATTTACTGTAAGGTTAACATACTGGTCTATTTAAAATCCTCACAATCCTGTCGGTGGAAATTATCATTTATTTTAAATGATCATTTACTTAAAATGATTCAAATACAATTGATAGAAACGAAAACCCTAAATCTAAAACGGACCAGATTGCGACATTCTGGATATGTAAAACGTTTCTATTTTTTTTTTATTTTTTATTTTTTATTTTCCGAACAATGTTTTAACAAAGACTACATTTGCCACATATACATGCACAATACTCCAATTTCCATCCATTCTGGCATTTTCCCTCACACACTAAATTACATTGTTTTTTTTTATTATTATTCATGAAAAGGGGGCAGGGGGTAAGAAAAACAAAAAACAGATGGGGAGGGGGGAAGGAGGTAAAGGGGGATAAGGGAATGAAGAGGGGTGGTATATAAACTAATAAATAAACAATTAACATAAGGGGAGAGATAGAAAATGGAAAAAAGGACAGAAAATGGATATCAGTTGACTAATGTATACATAGTGCAAGCATGACAGATGAAAAAAAAAACATGTTTAAATAGCTATTTCATTTTAATTTAAAATATGAACAAATTGTCAGGGGTTTGCAAGTTCCACTAGTTGCAACCATTTTTGCCAATCTTTATTGAATCCATTAATTTCTTTTTCTCCTTTACCAAAAGCTATATACTTTTGAACATAGTAATAATCTTTAATAGAGTTTTAAAAAGCTGTCACATTTAATGAACCATGTAAGCATCTAGTTATGTAAATATAATGTTTAATATAAAGAACAATTTCATTATCAATCCTATGGTATATACAATTTTGATCTAGTTTCCCAAAAAGCATAGCTTTTTCATTAATAGCAAAAGGAATAATTTTGATTGTCTCCCTTTCTAATGCACATAACACACAGTGAGGATTATTTGACAGACCAATTTTACAAAGATATGTTAGATATGTTAGAATATGATGGGAATATATGACTCTTTCATATGTACATATGTAGGATAGAACTATTCCACCCGAGGGTACAGAATTTTGGGTCAGAACCGAGGCTTGCCGAGGTTTCTGACCCAAAATTCTGTACCCGAGGGTGGAATAGTTCTATCCTACATAATTTACATATGAAAGAGTTATTTTCTCACATTGCTTGTCGAGTTACTTGCACGAAAGGTGAATCAGCCATTTTGTGACAAAATCTTAACTTCTTAAATAATTGATCGATTTTAAAAATAAGAACGCCATTCGAAAGAGCTCATCAAAGTTTGGTTTATATTAATAAATATAAACAAGAAATCTTAGGTAAAACGGTTTGAAATGCAAATTAAACAAATGAAATGGTAAATAAATCCGGCAAATCAATCGAAATAGAAGAAAAATGACGTCAACTTTGGCTGATATGACGTCATCTGATTGTTCGGCAATTGTGACGTCACAGCTATGTAAGATACATTTATCTTACATAGCTGTCTTTCATGGGACAACTCTATCTTACATGGCTAACTATGTGAGAAATTTTGAGGATACGTAAAACGTAAAACGTATCTTCTTCCAGATTTTTAATAACAATCTCCCACGAATAGCTGCGCTCCCCAGAAAAATTATCTTAAATTCTAGCAGTTGATCGCTTTTTCTTTTCTATCAATTGATAAACCCATGCATGCAGACGCAGCATACATACATGTATTCATATCTAGTATTGCTTTGTGTGATTGTGCGTTAATGTAAAAATGTGTGGCAACCAAATCTGGTGCTCGGAGAAAGCTACAATAAACGAAAAGTTCAAAATGATGATTCTGAAAGTAATGCATCTAAATTATTGTGAGAAACCTATAGTGACTTTTAAGATGACGGTAAAATTAATAATGTATATCAATAACACCACATGAACCACAAGGATAAACTTTAAACTTATCCCAATCATCAACATTGAAGAATAGTACACTTTCAGAGGTCCGTCAAACCGAGAATAAGAACACCATTGAAACCCATGGCCACCCCATTTCACTCTACGTTCAATGGAATATTATAATGTTGCGATGAAAATATTTTTAAAAAATAACGTTTCTACGGGAGTGTTTTATAGTCCCGTGCATGTTACCATCAATTAGCGAACTAGACCGAGAGGTAAGGTGGAATTTAGCTCAATACAATTATTTTCGAACAAAAACGATGGTTATGATGTCACTCAGGGACACAAAGAGGCATAAACTTCAAACTTCCATTATTCAGTTTCTTTCCAAAGTACAGTGTATAGAGAGAAATATATTTTCAACATTCAATAAATGCAATATAGAAGGAGGACATATTATATATATATATTTTTAAACAGAACTTTTATATTACATTAACTTAATCTTTTGATATTGGCAGAGTTCAATAGTTGTGAAAATTTAATAATATTTGGTATGGTGTAACAGTACGAATTAACATATGACTTTCTTTCTAAGGTCAAAAATGGACACTTTAATAACAAATGGAATTCATCAACAATATTATTGGTAAAACTATAAGGACAAATCATATTTGGATTATTCATAATATTCTATCGGCAGGTTTCCACAATGAATTTATGGTTACTTGTTCAAAATTTACAAATCACAATTCTGTCATTACAAATTAATATATCAAAATATTTTCCAAATTACAGGAAGAGCATGCCGCTGTTTACCAAAGCACACTAGGAAGCACAACAAGCAATACATTACATTTAGGGAAATCGCATTTAATGGTATTACATGATGTATGTGTACGACAATAAGCATAACTTACCATACCTAACAAGGGTCGGCTAAATTAAATGATCGTTCGAAAACCTCAGAAACCAGTTGTGTAGGATGAGGAAAGGAGGAACCTACATAGTCTATGAAAAATATAAGGCTTGAGGAAACCTCAGTCCACAGAAAAGTTTTATACAAGTGAACCCAAAGCACAGGGACTTGTAACGTAGGTTGTGAGAAAGTCTGTTGTGTATACATGTGTACTTTTATATAGTATATAGGCCTAGTACACATGTATACACAACAGACTTTCTCACAACCTACGTTACAAGTCCCTGTGACCCAAAGCCAATACTAATAAAATTAGAATGTTTGTCATGTTCAGAGATGCTTGACATATATGACTAGGATTTAAAGAATTATAGATTATGATTTTATTTTCAATAATTTCCTCGTAATGAAATAAAAAAAATCAAATGGATTGAATGTCAGGCATTGCTAAATATAATGATAAATATAGCAGTTTTAGGTTTACAAAGAAGAATGATGCTATACTTTCGAAAATACCTATTGTTATAGAAGCCATATTGAAATACTCCGCTAAACCTGCCTATATTATTAGGCTTTTTTAATCCTTTTTTTGCCTAATATATAGACTATATATTAAGCAAAAAAACAAAAAAAACAAAAAAAAAACAAAAAAAAAAACAAAAAACAAAAATTAAAAAGCCTAATTATATAGGCAGGTTTAGCGGACTAATATTGAAATGTCTTGTTGGTCAAACGGACAGGAATCTTTTATTGGTCGAAAGGATAGTTTGGACATTTTTCAATACAGGCGTAAATTGGTAGATTTTGCGTATGGAAATTTGATGTTATTATGACAATATCATACCAAGTGTGATGTACATTTCATCGAATCCACGGCCTTCACCTTACGTACATGTAAGTCAACTCGGTGCACTGTGCTGGTTCACACGCCTTTGCCGTCGGTCATTATGGCGCGTCGTCAAGCCCTGAGGTTCTGGACAAATTCTGTCATCTGTATAACAATACAGCCATGATAACGATGTCAGTCACCGACTAATAACCGTCACGCCACTGATACACGCCTGGAAACACATGTGTAAAATACAACAGTTCACCTACAGTATGATGACCACCTAACGGACCAATGATTGATAGCCGATAGTTTAACCTCGACAAGGACAGTAAGAATCTGTTGGGGCACTAGTCCATATGAATATAACAGTCCCTCACAACATGGCCCCAGCACTAAACGCAGACATCCACACACAACACGGATATAATCCCTAGACATCTTATACAACGTATACAGACATGCAGACAACATTATACTAAAACGCACAGACATCCACACAAACATGAATATATCCCAGCTCCATAAACGTGCAGACATCCACACACAACATGAATATAACCCCAAGCCTCCATAAATTACAGACATCCACACACAAACACTGGATATACCCAGCCAGCTAAGCCAACTCAAATGCAAACACACACTCCACACACAATGAATACTACCCATAAACGTGCCTCCAAAAACGTGCAGACATCCACATTACATATATACCCCAGCCTCCTTAAAACGTGCAGACATCCACACACAAACATGATATACCCCCAGCCTCCATAAACGTGCAGACATCCATTTGCATGAATATAACCCAGCCTCCCATAAACGTTATCTCACAAACAATATACCCCAGCCTCCATAAACATGCAGAAATCCACACATACAATGCCTCAGTCCCTAAAACACGTAAGACATCCCACACAACAACATGAATATATACCCAGCCTCCATAAACGTGCAGACATCCACACACAACACGGATATACCCCAGCAAACGTGCAGACATCCACACACAACATGAATATACCACAGCCTCCCTAAACGTGCAGACATCCACACACAACATGAATATACCACAGCCTCCATAAACGTGCAGACATCCACACACAACACGGATATACCCCAGTTTCCATAAACGTGCAGACATCCACACATAACATGAATATACCCCAGTCCCCTAAACGAGCAGACATCCACACACAACATGAATATACCACAGCCTCCATAAACGTGCAGACATCCACACACAACATTTCCATACCGTGGAGACATCCTCATAACATGAATTAACCCTAAACGTGCAGACATCCACACACAACATGAATATACCACAGCCTCCATACACAGCAGCACAACACACAAACATGATATATCCCAGCCTCCCATAAACGTTGCAGACATCCACACACAACATGGAATATATCCCCAGCCTCCATAAACGTGCAGACATCCACACACAACATGAATATACCCCAGCCTCCTTAAACGTGCAGACATCCACACACAACACGGATATACCCCAGCCTCCCTAAACGTGCAGACATCTACACAACAACACATATACCAAGCCTCCTCCATAAACATGCAGACATCCACACACAAAGCAAAACATGATGATACCCAGCTCCCTAAATGTGAAGACATCCACACACAAATGATATACCCAGCCTCCATAAACGTGCAGTACATCCAC
Source organism: Argopecten irradians (assembly GCF_041381155.1). NCBI lineage: Eukaryota > Metazoa > Mollusca > Bivalvia > Pectinida > Pectinidae > Argopecten > Argopecten irradians. The sequence continues at coordinate 25,987,172 of NC_091148.1, forward strand.
ACACAACACGGATATACCCCAGCCTCCCTAAACGTGCAGACATCCACACACAACATGAATATACCCCAGCCTCCATAAACGTACAGACATCCACACACAACACGGATATACCCCAGCCTCCCTAAACGTGCAGACATTCACACAAAACATGAATATAACCCAGCCTCCATAAACGTGCAGACATCCACACACAGCATGAATATAACCCAGCCTCCTTAAACGTTCAGACATCCACACACAACATGAATATACCCCAGCCTCCATAAACGTGCAGACATCCACAAACAACATGAATATACCCCAGCCTTAATAAACGTGCAGATATCCACACACAACATGAATATACCTCAGCCTCCCTAAACGTGCTGACATCCACACACAACACAAAGCATACAGGGAACACCGTCGTGAAATTTCCCTAGCTGTCCAAAATTTTATGTATGTTTTACATTCATAATTCATTTAAAATAATAACAACTTGTAGTGTGTCTTAAATCTACATATGTTTGCACTAATGTTTCATCATGATCATATATGTTTTGATATAACACTTCCAATTTTACACATATCTCTCATTCTACATTTTATACAATTACCCCTCATTTTCTAATTTTATAAACCAAATCCACCAAATTTTCATTGTCATTTAAGTATATTTTTGGTCTTCAAAATCCATTTTTTTTGTCAATAACAAATTATTTTATGTCCTCTAGTTCATTTCTTGAATGGATTGCTGAAGATTTACTGAGACGTTTGTCTACTGGTAGTCAAATAACAGCTGCCCCAGCTATGTGATACTCAGGTAGTAATTAGGAAGGAGGAATGTAACCATCAGAAAATGGATATTTAGGGACATATATTTACATTTGCCACTGCAACTCCCATTGCGCTAATGATGAATCGTGATCTGTATTATGAGCATTATATGCAGCCTAGACTTGGTTTAAGTAATATATACGGAAAAAATGATCCTTTTAAAAAATCTTGGATAATTGAAAGTAAACTGAATTAGTTAGTGTGAAATATACATTGATATTTTGAGGTGTTTAGGACTATTATAACCACATGGAACTTGGTTGTGTTGAGGTTTAATAGGGCTGAATGCGCGTAATTGTTCAAATGTTCCACTACGCATCATAAATGTAGGTGTTTTTCTTTCAACAAGTAATGGTAAATATTGATAAATATAACAACTTAAAGGATTGTTAGCAAATTTAATAATCCAATCCTTTAATCGTGAACATAAAGTGTAAGTTGGGAAAACACTCCCTTATCAATTAGCTTGTGGCATGCGTCAAGACCGAGCCATCGAAAGTGATTTGTTTGCATAGTAATAGGATAAATGTATTTTCGCAGTAGATGTAAAAATATGATAAAGTTTTAAAGTTAATTTGCATGTGCAGAAAAGCGTAAGCAAAAATAATGAGTATTATCTAAATCAGGCCCCAGAGATCATGAAACTTAAATCCAAAACTGACTGAAGTTTAGACTTCGACAATCAAAGATGACGTATAGAACAGTTTCTTCATTAATGATTGACTTAGTCTAAACTAAGTCCAAGATTGTTTCCTGTATCCTGGAGCCAGATCCCGTCCAACCATTCCGTTGATGGCAATTATTATTGATTCGTTGTTGTTTTGTTGCATTTCTTGCGTTCAGAAAGTTCCGTTAGTAGCATTTTAAAGTGCATGTTTGACATGATACTAGATAACTTTCGTGCGATGGGGTGGATAAACAACGTACTCTCTTTAGGTAACAGGGAACAACCAACTAAATGAAAAAAAGACCTTCGAAATGGCCTCTGTGTATACACAGATTGAGCCCAGGATAGAATTTTGACCCGGCCCCCTCATTGGCTGGTTAATTATGAATTTTATAAGTAAAACTGTTTTCTGACAGATAATTATTCTTAGATGACAGTGATATGATTTTGAAAATAAGGTTCAAAATATCAATTTTGATAATGAAATTGGTAAAAACATTAGAATTTCAGGATTTTTTAGTGCAAAATGCACCTTATTTAAAAATAGCTTCCCTGGCTAGAGTTTGAGCAGAAATTTTTTTTTCTATCGAGTGTTATATGAGAACCTAGACTTTAATTATAGATCACAATAGCTAACTGATATCCAGTGTTTAATAATGCATCACAAAACTTTGACAAATTTTAACACTGTGGTGTATTTAAAATTATTTAGATGGTTGCTCTCTACACGGTTCTTATCTCTCTGTAGTTTTTTTCAGTTGTCTTTTTTTGTAAATCCACATTTTTGTATACTACTAGTAGTTAGTATCCATGATATACATTATATTTCGTTGTTGGTTTTAGTATGATGATCGTATCTGCTATTAAATGTTATAAAGTTCATGGTTATGTTTATGGATATATATACAGCAATTGAGAGTCTATCGAAACTTGATATAGATGATTAGTATATATATCTATCGAAATCATTCTTGATATACTTTAGTACTTGATTCATGTCTTTGTGAGTTACCATCAAGTCTGTTGTTCTCGTCCGCCTTAGATGTCATGCCTGCAGAAAAATCAATAATCGTATAATATAGAAGTGGGTAGAGGTAGAAACAATTTTAGAAATAATAGAGTTTGTGTATCAATTGTTAGGATAAATTTTACCCATCTGTCTAAAACACCAATTGAATTTAAGGAAGAAACATATCAAAAAAGTATTTCTGGCATACCTTGATCTGTATTTAAAGTTTCAGAGTTATTTTTGAATTGTATAAGATAAATTCAAAGGTTGGGCAAATATATTGATTTAGTAAAGAACAATAAAATGTATAACATGTACATTGTATAATATTATGTCTTTGCGTTGTATTACTGTAAATGTGTAACATGTACATTGTATAATATTATGTCTTTGCGTTGTACTGCTGTAAATGTGTAACATGTACATTGTATAAATATTATGTCTTTGCGTTGTTACTGCTGTAAATGTGTAACATGTACATTGTATAATATTATGTCTTTGCGTTGTATTACTGTAAATGTGTAACATGTACATTGTATAATATTATGTCTTTGCGTTGTACTGCTGTAAATGTGTAACATGTACATTGTATAATAATTATGTCTTTGCGTTGTACTACTGTAAATGTGTAACATGTACATTGTATAATATTATGTCTTTGCGTTGTATTACTGTAAATGTGTAACATGTACATTGTAGAATATTATGTCTTTGCGTTGTATTACTGTAAATGTGTAACATGTACATTGTATAATATTATGTCTTTGCGTTGTACTACTTTAGATGTGTAACATGTACATTGTGTAATATTATGTTCTTTGCGTTGTACTTACTGTAAATGTGTAACATGTACATTGTATAATATTATGTCTTTGCGTTGTACTACTGTAAATGTGTAACATAGTACATTGTATAATATTATGTCTTTGCGTTGTACTACTGTAAATGTGTAACATGTACATTGTATAATATTATGTCTTTGCGTTGTACTACTGTAGATGTGAATAGATGAACATTGTTTTATACTTGTGTCTTTTGCGTTGTACTCTGTAAATGTGGATATTTTCACGTGTTGTTCAATTTTCGCGATTTTGCATATACAGAAAATTTCATGGTGTATGTTATTACAACACAAGAATGTTCATATCCGGTATAATGTTTAAATGTAACTCTTCCAGTGAACAACATTATTTTAATCTGTGTATACAATGTTAATATGTTAATGTAGTTCAGTAGATTAAATTACAAAATTTGTTTTGGTACAGTGTAATTTAAGTCACGTACTGAGATCGTGGTAATTAAAAGATTCCATGGAAACTTATTATATTTGTAATACATTTTACTTTGTCAAACGATTGATGACAGTATATTCAATTATAAAAGCATTTTATGTACATTGTAATTTCATTCATTGAGATCGTGGTAATTAAAAGTTTCCATGGAAACTTATTATATTCTGTAATACATTTACTATGTCAAACGATTGATGACAGTATATTCAATTATAAAAGCATTTTATGTACATTGTAATTTCATTCATTGAGATCGTGGTAATTAAAAGTTTCCATGGAAACTTATTATATTCTGTAATACATTTACTATGTCAAACGATTGATGACAGTATATTCAATTATAAAAGCATTTTATGTACATTGTAATTTCATTCATTGATATCGTGGTAATTAAAAGTTTCCATGGAAACTTATTATATTCTGTAATACATTTACTATGTCAAACGATTGATGACAGTATATTCAATTATAAAGTATTTTGTGTACATTGTAATTTTTATTGATTGATATAATGTTAATTAAAAGTATCCATCTCATTATCATTGTGTTCTATAAGACATGTACCACATTCTATTGTGGAATGCTTTATAATAGTCGATCTGTCACCACCACCAACACCATGTTTCATCTCTGACCCCTAAAGGCGCGGTGTAATAACCAAACTGACATCTGGCGGTAACGATACTCTCAAGCTTTGTCATCTTAAGCTACCCGTGTATCAACTTACAAATCGCCGTCAAGCCTCCGTCACGAATACTCAGAATTATATTTCATTAGCGGAATTTATGTTACTTTAACTAGGTGTACCACAAGGAGCATCATGTTGCTATGGTAACGAGGAATAATACGCTTTCCTTGATTGGTATCGGTTTACGTCAAGCTTGCAATGAATGATCCTCCGTTGCGAATGTGATGTATTTGGGGATTTGTAGTGCATTGTCATTTGTATATTATCGACCTGGAATCGACGACAGTTGTGGTGGATATTTTATTATATTACAGTGCGAACTAAGATATTTACAGCATGATATAAAGGGAAATTCGTAACAGGAAACTGACGATTTAAGAAACGTCGTTTTGTGTTTTATTGACACGCCTGTTTCGTGTTTTACAAATGCGACAACAAACTTAATAGATGTTCAAACCTTGGCTCGGTGTGTAATATGGGCGTTGTTCTCACTGCTAATGTTTCTTCGACATGTACTTTCACCTGGCACTTAACGTAAATTCACACTGTTTAATAACGTTATAAGCGGCATTTAAAAGTGCGTGTTTATTTTACCCGAGGACAGTTTGTATTTCATTGTCAGCTGTGAGTTAATTATAGGACAGGAGAACAGGAGAATACTCGACACAGGTAGGTAATATTTTACTTACTGTATACAGGTCTAGAATATTAACCGGAATTAATTAATACATTGTTATACGAGGGATGTTTTAGGATTATCTATATTTCATTTACGTTAACTTACATATCCATACACACTGCAATTTTTGTGTAATTGTACCACATGTTGATGTATTATGATAATATATAGATTGACATGACTATGAATTACTATCAAATTTTTATTTCATGTTGATATATATACATAAGCATATGCCTAAAATATTTATGTACAGAAGATTCTGCTGTAAATAATTATAATTAACGACTACAACATAATCAACAAATGTCGTCATTTCATGTCTATGTCATTTATATGCCCTATTGTGTGTGGATGTACATACTATGTTATTATACAGAGAACATAACCTAGAGGTCTTATATACCACAGCTTACACAAACCATTAATTTGTACTGTATGTTAATGTATTGCATGATTAATTTGTACTGTATGTTAATGTATTGTGCAAGCATAGGATATATATATGATCATTTACATACAGAAGACTTGACTGCTTATTATAATCAACGACTATAGTGTAATTGACAACTGTGTTCATTCCATTGGCACAGCTTAGGTTTTACGCAACATGAAAGCTTTGTACATATAACAATTAAATAATACACCACAAATTAACACCAAGTTAGGTCGATTTGACTCATCTGGGAACCGGTTTTTATCAATGTTCCTTAAGGGAATTCCTTAAGTTAAAACTCTCCATAGGAAAACAGTCCAATGCAGAAGCTTTCCTTAACTATTGCAATGCTATCCAATGTAGGATGAATGAGTGATTTATTGATGTTAACGAATATTGGTTACACTGATGTATTTTTTTTAAAGATAATAATATTAAACAAGGACACAGCTACAATTGCATATTTCACTAACATACATGTATTACCCTCGGTATTCCAGGGGTTACTATCACTATCGTAATATTTACCCATGGAATATGTCATGACAAAGCAGAAAGCTTTTCAGGAGAAAAACTGACCAATACCAGGCCTTCAGAGTCTATACCATCGGAAATTAGTTAAAACCATTCTTGTTGATGTAAAAAGATTCTTGTGTTGATCTTACTCTTGCAAGGACCTTCAATTTGGTAAGAGTGGGCCTGCATCTAGCTGTCGCATAGAGAACCTTCAATTTGATAAAAGTATAATGATAAGATGGCCGTATACTGCGACATTGTGATATGAATAAAAAAACTGTCCATTGTTGCTCATCTAAAAAGCAAACTTTCTTCATAAAGATTTTCATCATGAAAATTCATCAAATGGAGTTTTGATACTGCGACAGTGAATCATAACATCTTCGTGTTCGTTAAGACCCTACCGTGTAAGTTCTGTGAGTGGATAGAAAAATTGACAATCCGTACAATCTATAACTGAGTCATGTTTTTATGCTCAAATGTATCCGGCCAGGACAAAATATCAACAGGTATCAACAAATAGATCATATCAAGGTCGTAACCATTGCCAATACAGGTTAGTGATAATGATCATTGCCCAATACAGCCCATAACTAGCAGTCCAGGAAACTAACATCAAACGTCTGTAACACATTTTGCAATATTACAGCCCATATCATATCAGGTAACATACATAATCAAAGGCAATTGCCAATACACCCAACATCTTCAGGCCTGAAACAATAACATACTTAACCAAAAGGTCTCTAAACACATTGCCAACAGCCCATATCAGTAGGCCAGGAATCTTATCAGACTAGCATCCTCTATAACACATTTGAATATTGACCCATAACTGTCAGGCCAGGAAACAATAACATACTTTCTTGGTTTCGTAAACAGTATTGACGCGCTCATATCTATCAGGCCAGAAACAATAAGTATGTACTATAGGCCAGTTCATACAGGCCAGGAAAAATACATAAACATCAAAGGTCTATAACCATTGCCAATGCCAATCATTAACAACAATACTATCAGGCCACTACAATACAGTACATAAAAAGGTTTTAACAGACTGGTCATCGACAGGTCTAATCATATATAGCCGATACAGCTCAAAGCTATCAGGCCAGGAAACATACATATCAAAGGTCTATAACACATTGCCAATACAGCTCATATCTGTCAGGCCAGGAAACAATAACATACATATCAAAGGTCTATAACACATTGCCAATACAGCTCATATCTGTCAGGCCAGGAAACAATAACATACATATCAAAGGTCTATAACACATTGCCAATACAGCCCATATCTGTCAGGCCAGGAAACAATAACATACATATCAAAGGTCTATAACACGTTGCCAATACAGCTCATATCTGTCCAGGCCAGGAAACAATAACATACATATCAAAGGTCTATAACACATTGCCAATACAGCATCTGTATCTGTCAGGGCCAGGAAACAATAACATAAACATATCAAAGGTCTATAACACATATGCCAATACAATTCATATCTATTTGTCAGGGCCAGGAAACAATAACATACATATCAAAGGTCATATAACACATTGCCAATACAGCCCATATCTGTAACAGGCCAGGCCATTGCCAAACATATCAGCCAGGTCAATAACATACATATCAAAGGTCTATAACACATTGCCAATACAGTTTCATAGTAGGGCCAGGAAACAATAACATACATATCAAAATGTCTATAACACATTGCCAATACAGATACAGCCCATATCTATCAAGGGAAGGAGGCCAGGAAACAATAACAGGAAACATAACAGTATCAAAGGGTCTATAAACACATTGCCAATACAGCCCATATCTCTAGCAGGCCAGGAAACAATAACATACATATCAAAGGTCTATAAACACATTGCCAATACAGCTATATCTGTCAGGCCAGTGAAACAATCAACATACAGATCAAAGGTCTATAACACATTGCCAATACAGTTCCATAATCTGTCAGTGCCAGGAAACAATAGTCATACATATCAACAGGTCAAATAACACAGTGCCATTACAGCTCATATCTGTCCTGGCCAGGAAACAATAAAAACATACATATAAAGTTCTATAACCCGTTGCTAAACCCGATTCATATCTGTCAGGCCAGGAAACGAATAACATACATGATTCAAAGTTCCTATAACACATTGACCGCATTACAGCTCAAAATCTGTCAGGCCAGGAAACAATAACGATACATCTCCAAGTGTCTAAACAACAAAAAAACACATTGCCAATAAGTGTCTAATGACAGGCATGACACAAAAATAATTCAAAGGTCTTAACACCCTTGCAATACAGCCCATAACATACATATCAAAGTTCAAAGGTATATGACTACAATGCCACTAATCATAGTGTGCAGGGAAAACAATATATAATATCACATACATCATCATTGCAATACTTGATATCTGTCACGGCCAGGAAACTAAAATACATATCAAAGGTCGTATAACACATTGCCAATACAAGTCCGCCCATATCTAGCAGGGCCCAGGAAAAATAACGTACATATCAAAGGTAGGGGCTGTATGAAACAACACAAGTAGGGGCCAATTACAGTTCATATCAAGGGCAGGAAACATGATAAAACATACATAGCAAAGGTCTATACAACATTGCAAATTACAGTTCATAGTCTGTCAGGCTAGGAAACAATAACCACATAACATATCACAGGTCTATAACACATTGCCCAGATACAGAATCATATCAGTAAGGTAAGGGCAGGATGAATACATAACATATCAAAGGTCCACTAACACATTGATACAGCACATATTCTGTAAGGCCAGGAAACAATAAACATACAATCATAAGTGCCTTATAACACATTTGGACAATACAGCATATATCTGGCAGGGCCAGGAAACCAGATAACATTACATATCAAAGGATATCTATAACACATAGCCAATACAGCTCATAATCTATCATATCAGAAAACAAATAACATACATATCAAAGGTTATAAACACATTATTACAATTACCAGATCAAAGTCCCATAGGGTGTATATGAGGAACATACATATCAAAGGTCTTATAACACATTTGCCAATACAGTAACATATGTCAGGCAGGGGCATAAACAATAACATACATACCAAAATAGGACCATATAACACATTGCCAATATAGTTCATACATCTTGTCATAGGCTAGGGGCTACAATAAACATACATATCAAAGGTCTATAACATAATTGCCAATACACACTATTCCACTATCTAAATTTCAAGCCAGGGGCTTATATGAACATACATATCAAAGGTTCGTATAACCAATTGCACCACGACAGCCCATATCAACGTTCAGGTCAGAAAACACTAACATACATATCAAAGGTCTATAAACACATATGCCTCAATACAGCCCATATCTGTCAGGCCAGGAAACATGACAACATAATATCAAAGGGTAATCTAAACATTGATACAATAATAGCAAATTGGTCAGGGCCAGGACCACATATCTACACAATTCAAAGGTCTATAACACATACATCATACAGCCTCATAAGGTCAGGCCAGGAAACAAAATAACATACATATCAAAGGTCTATAACACATAGCCAATACAAGCTCATATCTATAGGCCCAGAAACAATAACATACACTATCAAAGTAACACATTGCCAATATAGTAACACATGCATAGAAACAATAACCTACATATCAAAGGGTCTATAACACTATATGACAATTACGCCTCATATCAAAGGCCAGGGGAAACAATAACATACAATATCAAAGGACTAGAATCACATTTGCCAATACAGTTGCATATTTGGTAAGGCCAGAAACAATAACATGAAAAACATTTCAAAGGGTCTATATAACATACATATCAAGTTGCCCAATGACATCCCATATCTAGCAGGTAGGGGGAAACAATAACATACATATCAAAGGTCTATTAACACATATGCAATCCAGTCATAACATATCAGGCCAGGAATCAATATGACATACATACATATCAAAGGTCCCTATCAACACATTGCACTACAGTTGTCTATCAAAGTCGGCCAGGAAACAATAACATAATATCAAAGGTGGGACTAGTAAAACATGCCAATGAACATATCAATCTGTCAGGCCTAGATGGGACTAACTACATATGCAAAGGTCCTAAAAGGCTACTACACACTTGCCAATACATTCATATCTGTCAGGCCATGAAACACTACATCACATATCAAAGGTGGGGTATAATCACATTGGCCAATACAGTATCTGTCCTGCTAGGGGATGCCATGACTACATACATATCAAAGGTCTAGGGGCTATCAATTGCCAATACAGCCCATATCATTGTCAGGTAACGGGGAAACAATATTAATTACATATCAAAGGTCCTATAACACATTGCCAATACAGTACATATCTGTAAGGCCAGGAAACAATACTACATACATATCAAAAGGTCTTAAAACATATGACCAATACAGCTCAAATCTGTAGGCCAGTTATGACTAACATACATAATCAAAGTCTATAACAATTTGCCAATACAGCTCAATAAGCTTGTCAGGACGCCAGCGAAACAATAACATAAATAGGGCCTGAAATGATAATCTATAACAAAGCCAATACAGCTATCTGTATCATCAAAGGGACTATATAACTACTACAATCCAACCAGGTAGGGGCGTACATGATATCTGTCAGGCCAGGAAACATATAACTTACACTATCAAAGGTCTATAACTACATTATCCAATAGGAGTATATGATAATACATATCCAGGCCAGGAAACTATATGACTACATACATATCAGAAAGGTATATAACTATATTGCCAATACAGCCCATATCTAGCAGCCTGGACTACATGACTAGCCATACATATCAAAGGTCTAAAGACAATTGCCAATACAGCTCATGAACTTAGCAGGCCAGGGAAACAATAGACTGTACATATCAAAGGTCTATAACTCATGATGCCAATTACATTCATAGCTGTCAGGCCAGCGCAACAATTAACATACATATCAAAAGGACTAGGACTACATTGCCAATACAGTATCATAATGTAGGGGCTAGGAACAACATATCAAACATAGGGGGGCTATATCACTAAGGTACATATCAATGGTTAGGGGCTATATGGACATACAGTAACATATCAAGGTGCTGGGGACTTCTATGACTTAAATAATATCAAAGGTAGGGGCTATATGACTGACATACAGGTCATAAGGTAGGGGCTATATGACATACAAGAACAGCCCATATCCTCAGCAGGCTAGTATGGACTAACATAAAATATCAAAGGTAGGGCTATTATGACTACATCATTCTTCATAAGGTAGGGGACTATGATGATCTACATTAGCATATTCAAGGTAGGGGCTTATATGAACTACATACTTATCTCAAAGGTAGGGTCTATTTGACTACATACATATCAAAGGTTAGGACTATATGCGACTACATACATATCAAGGGCCAGGCCTACAATGACATACATACATATCAAAGGTCTATAACACTATTGACAATTCAGTTACCATTATCAAAGGTAGGGGCTATATGGACTACTTACTTATCAAAGTCTAGTAACTACATGACAATACCAGTTCTTGTCAAAGGCCAGGAAACATATGACATACAGACATATCAAAGGTCTAGGGGTATATTTGACAATACAGTATTCATATCTGTCAGGCCAGGACTAATATTGACTACCTAACATATCAAAGTGGTCAGGGGACTATATTGACTCCATACATATCATAGGTATCAGGCTATATGATACACCTATACCAAAAGGTCAATAACTATTGACTAGCATTCATACAGCCCATATCAGGTCAGGTCGGGGCTACAATATGGACTTATTACATATCTAAAGGTTCTAAGGTCTATAACATATAGCCAATACAGCTCATATCTATCAGGCCATGAAACATACATATCAGTCTATAACGCATTGGCCCATATCTGTCAGTCAGATAACATAACATATCAAAGTGTCTATAACACATTGCCAATACAGCCCATATCTAGTCAGGCCCGGAATCAATAACATACATATCAAAGGTCTATAACACATTGCCAATACAGACTCCATATCAGTCAGGCCAGGAAACTAATATCACCCATTACATACATATCCAAAGGCCTTAGGGGCTCATATCTGATTGCAGCAAGCAATACATACATAGGTCAAAGGTCTATAACACATTGCCATACAGCCCATATCTGTCAGGCCAGGAAACAATAACATACATATCAAAGGTCTATAACACATTGCCAATACACTCAATCATGTCAGGCCAGGAACTAATGAACATTACATATCAAAGGGTCTATAACCACATTGGCCAATACAGTTCATATTTGTCAGGCCAGAAACAATAACATACATATCAAAGGTAGGGACATAACAACATGCCAATACAGCCGCATATCACTAGCAGGCCTGGAAACATTACATACTTATCAAAGGTCCAGGACCTTTACAGGTACAAAAACACATAAGTTCATATCAGGCCAGGAAATAAATAACATACATATCAAAGGTCTATAACACATTGCCAATACAGTTCATATCTGTCAGGCCAGGAAACAATAACATACAGTATAAGGGTCATATATACACTTAGCCAATACATATCTGTAAGGCCAGGTAACATACATATCAAAGGTCTATAACACATTGCCAATACAGTTCATATCTGTCAGGCCAGGGAAACAATAACATACATATCAAAGGTCTATAACACATTGCCAATACAGCCCATATCTAGTCAGGACCATGGCCATACTTATCAAAGGTCTATAAACAATAACAAACATATCATAATATCAAAGGTCTATAACACATTGCCATTACAGCTCATATGTATCACAGGAAACTCATCAAAGGTCTATAACACATTGCCAATACAGCCATATCTGTCAGGCCAGGAAACAATAACATACATATCAAAGGTCTATAACACATTGCCAATACAGCCCATATCTATCAGGCCAGGAAACAATAACATACATATCAAAGGTCTATAACACATTGCCAATACAGCTCATATCTATCAGGCCAGGAAACAATAACATACATATCAAAGGTCTATAACACATTGCCAATACAGCTCATATGTATCTGGCCAGGAAACAATAACATACATATCAAAGGTCTATAACACATTGCCAATACAGCCCATATCTGTCAGGCCAGGAAACAATAACATACATATCAAAGGTCTATAACACATTGCCAATACAGCCCATATCTGTCAGGCCAGGAAACAATAACATACATATCAAAGGTCTATAACACATTGCCAATACATGCACATATGTGTCAGGCCAGGAAAACAATAACATACATATCAAAGGTCTATAACACATTGCCAATACAGCTCATATCTGTCAGGCCAGGAAACAATAACATACATATCAAAGGTCTATAACACATTGCCAATACAGCTCATATCTGTCAGGCCAGGAAACAATAACATACATATCAAAGGTCTATATAACATCTGTCATTGCCAATACATACATATCACTATAACTAGCAATAGGCCTGGAAACAATAACATACTTATCAAAGGTCTATAACACATTGCCAATACAGCCCATATCTAGCAGGCCAGGAAACAATAACATACTTATATCAAAGGTCTATAACGCATTTCCAATACAGCCCATATCTAGCAGTCCAGGAAACAATAACATACTTATCAAGGTCTATAACACATTGCCAATACAGCTCATATCTATCAGGCCAGGAAACAATAACATACATATCAAAGGTCTATAACACATTGCCAATCCAGTTCATATCAGGCCAGGAAACATTAACATACTTATCAAAGGTATATAACACATTGCCAATACAGTTCATATCAGGCCAGGAAACAATAACATACATATCAAAGGTCTATAACACATTGCCAATACAGTTCATATCTGTCAGGCCAGGAAACAATAACATACATATCAAAGGTCTATAACACATTGCCAATACAGCTCATATCTATCAGGCCAGGAAACAAAACATACATATCAAAGGTCTATAACACATTGCCAATACAGCCCATATCTGTCAGGTCAGAAAACAATAACATACATATCAAAGGTCTATAACACATTGCCCAATACAGCCCATATCTGTCAGGTCAGAAAACAATAACATACATATCAAAGGTCTATAACACATTGCCAATACAGCCCATATCTGTCAGGCCAGGAAACAATAACATACATATCAAAGGTCTATAAAACATTGCCAATACAGCCACATCATATCTGTCAGGCCAGGGAAACAATCAAACATACATATCATAAGGTCTATAACATACATTGCCAATACAGCTCATATCTGTCAGGCCAGGAAACAATAACATACATATCAAAGGTCTATAACACATTGCCAATACAGCTCATATCTGTCAGGCCAGGAAACAATAACATACATATCAAAGGTCTATAACACATTGCCAATACAGTTCATATTTGTCAGGCCAGGAAACAATAACATACACATCAAAGGTCTATAACACATTGCCAATACAGCCCACATCTAGCAGGCCTGGAAACAATAACATACTTATCAAAGGTCTATAACACATTGCCAATACAGTTCATATTTGTCAGGCCAGGAAACAATAACATACACATCAAAGGTCTATAACACATTGCCAATACAGCCCATATCTAGCAGGTCCAGGAAACAATAACGTACTTATCAAAGGTCTATAACACATTGCCAATCCAGCGTTCATATATCAGGCCAGGAAAACAATAACATACATATCAAAGGTCTATAACACATTTGCCAATACAGTTCATATCAGGCCAGGAAACAATAACATACATATCAAAGGTCCATAACACATTGCCAATTACAGTTCATCTGTCAGGCCAGTAACATACATATCAAAGGTCTATACACTTGCCAATCAGCCATATCTAGGCAGGCCAGGAAACAATAACATACATATCAAAGGTCTATAACACATTGCCAATACAGCTCATATATCAGGCCAGGAAACAATAACATACATATCAAAGGTCTATAACACATTGCCAATACAGTTCATATCTGTCAGGCCAGGAAACAATAACATTACATATCAAAGGTCTATAAACACATTGCCAATACACCCATATCATATCAGGCCAGGAAACAATAAACATACATATCAAAGGTCTATAACACATTGCCAATACAGCTCATATCTATCAGGCCAGGAAACAATAACATACATATCAAAGGTCTATAACACATTGCCAATACAGCTCATGTATCAGGCCAGGAAACAATAACATACATATCAAAGGTCTATAACACATTGCCAATACAGCTCATATCTGTCAGGCCAGGAAACAATAACATACATATCAAAGGTCTATAACACATTGCCAATACAGCTCATATCTGTCAGGCCAGGAAACAATAACATACATATCAAAGGTCTATAACACATTGCCAATACAGCTCATATCTGTCAGGCCAGGAAACAATAACATACATATCAAAGGTCTATAACACATTGCCAATACAGCCATATCTGTCAGGCCAGGAAACAATGAAACATACATATCAAAGGTCTATAACACATTGCCAATACAGCTCATATCTGTCAGGCCAGGAAACAATAACATACATATCAAAGGTCTATAACACATTGCCAATACAATTCATATCTAGCAGGCCAGGAAACAATAACATACATATCAAAGGTCTATAACACATTGCCAATACAGCTCATATCTGTCAGGCCAGGAAACAATAACATACATATCAAAGGTCTATAACACATTGCCAATACATTCATATCTGTCAGGCCAGGAAAACAATAACATACATATCAAAGGTCTATAACACATTGCCAATACAATTCATATCTAAGCAGGCCAGGAAACAATAACATACATATCAAAGGTCTATAACACATTGCCAATACAGCTCATATCTGTCAGGCCAGGAAACAATAACATACATATCAAAGGTCTATAACACATTGCCAATACATTCATATCTAGCAGGCCAGGAAACAATAACATACATATCAAAGGTCTATAACACAATGCCAATACAGCTCATATCTGTCAGGCCAGGAAACAATAACATACATATCAAAGGTCTATAACACATTGCCAATACAATTCATATCTAGTCAGGCCAGGAAACAATAACATACATATCAAAGGTCTATAACACATTGCCAATACAGCTCATATCTGTCAGGCCAGGAAACAATAACATACATATCAAAGGTCTATAACACATTGCCAATACAGCTCATATCTGTCAGGCCAGGAAACAATAACATACATATCAAAGGTCTATAACACATTGCCAATACAATTCATATCTAGTCAGGCCAGGAAACAATAACATACATATCAAAGGTCTATATAACACATTGCCAATACAGCTCATATCTGTCAGGCCAGGAAACAATAACATACATATCAAAGGTCTATAACACATTGCCAATACATCATATCTGTCAGGCCAGGAAACAATAACATACATATCAAAGGTCTATAACACATTGCCAATACAGCTCATATCTGTCAGGCCAGGAAACAATAACATACATATCAAAGGTCTATAACACATTGCCAATACAGCTCATATCTGTCAGGCCAGGAAACAATAACATACATATCAAAGGTCTATAACACATTGCCAATACAGCCCATATCTGTCAGGCCAGGAAACAATAACATACATATCAAAGGTCTATAACACATTGCCAATACATTCATATCTAGTCAGGCCAGGAAACAATAACATACATATCAAAGGTCTATAACACATTGCCAATACAGCTCATATCTTCAGGCCAGGAAACAATAACATACATATCAAAGGTCTATAACACATTGCCAATACAGCCCATATCTATCAGGCCAGGAAACAATAACATACATATCAAAGGTCTATAACACATTGCCAATACAGCTCATATCTGTCAGGCCAGGAAACAATAACATACATATCAAAGGTCTATAACACATTGCCAATACAGCCCATATCTGTCAGGCCAGGAAACAATAACATACATATCAAAGGTCTATAACACATTGCCAATACAGCTCATATCTGTCAGGCCAGGAAACAATAACATACATATCAAAGGTCTATAACACATTGCCAATACAGCCCATATCTATCAGGCCAGGAAACAATAACATACATATCAAAGGTCTATAACACATTGCCAATACAGCTCATATCTGTCAGGCCAGGAAACAATAACATACATATCAAAGGTCTATAACACATTGCCAATACAGCTCTTTACTCGTGCCCGACGGAAACTCTATCAGGCCAGGAAACAATAACATACATATCAAAGGTCTATAACACATTGCCAATACAGCTCATATCTGTCAGGCCAGGAAACAATAACATACATATCAAAGGTCTATAACACATTGCCAATACAGCTCATATCTGTCAGGCCAGGAAACAATAACATACATATCAAAGGTCTATAACACATTGCCAATACAGCTCATATCTGTCAGGCCAGGAAACAATAACATACATATCAAAGGTCTATAACACATTGCCAATACAGCTCATATCTGTCAGGCCAGGAAACAATAACATACATATCAAAGGTCTATAACACATTGCCAATACAGCTCATATCTGTCAGGCCAGGAAACAATAACATACATATCAAAGGTCTATAACACATTGCCAATACAGCTCATATCTGTCAGGCCAGGAAACAATAACATATACATATCAAAGGTCTATAACACATTGCCAATACAATTCATATCTGTCAGGCCAGGAAACAATAACATACATATCAAAGGTCTATAACACATTGCCAATACAGCTCATATCTGTCAGGCCAGGAAACAATAACATACATATCAAAGGTCTATAACACATTGCCAATACAGCCCATATCTGTCAGGCCAGGAAACAATAACATACATATCAAAGGTCTATAACACATTGCCAATACAGCTCATATCTGTCAGGCCAGGAAACAATAACATACATATCAAAGGTCTATAACACATTGCCAATACAGCCCATATCTATCAGGCCAGGAAACAATAACATACATATCAAAGGTCTATAACACATTGCCAATACAGCTCATATCTGTCAGGCCAGGAAACAATAACATACATATCAAAGGTCTATAACACATTGCCAATACAGCTCATATCTGTCAGGCCAGGAAACAATAACATACATATCAAAGGTCTATAACACATTGCCAATACAGCTCATATCTGTCAGGCCAGGAAACAATAACATACATATCAAAGGTCTATAACACATTGCCAATACAGCTCATATCTGTCAGGCCAGGAAACAATAACATACATATCAAAGGTCTATAACACATTGCCAATACAGCTCATATCTGTCAGGCCAGGAAACAATAACATACATATCAAAGGTCTATAACACATTGCCAATACAGCTCATATCTGTCAGGCCAGGAAACAATAACATACATATCAAAGGTCTATAACACATTGCCAATACAGCTCATATCTGTCAGGCCAGGAAACAATAACATACATATCAAAGGTCTATAACACATTGCCAATACAGCTCATATCTGTCAGGCCAGGAAACAATAACATACATATCAAAGGTCTATAAACACATTGCCAATACAGCCCATATCTGTCAGGCCAGGAAACAATAACATACATATCAAAGGTCTATAACACATTGCCAATACAGCTCATATCTGTCAGGCCAGGAAACAATAACATACATATCAAAGGTCTATAACACATTGCCAATAACAGCTCATATCTGTCAGGCCAGGAAACAATAACATACATATCAAAGGTCTATAACACATTGCCAATACAAAGTCTATAACACATTGCCAATACAGCATATTGTCAGGCCAGGAAACAATAACATACATATCAAAGGTCTATAACACATTGCCAATACAGCCATATCTAGTCAGGCCAGGAAACAATAACATACATATCAAAGGTCTATAACACATTGCCAATACAGCCCATATCAGGCCAGGAAACAATAACATACATATCAAAGGTCTATAACACATTGCCAATACAGCCATATATCAGGCCAGGAAACAATAACATACATATCAAAGGTCTATAACACATTGCCAATACAGTTCATATCTGTCAGGCCAGGAAACAATAACATACATATCAAAGGTCTATAACACATTGCCAATACAGCCATATCTGTCAGGCCAGGAAACAATAACATACATATCAAAGGTCTATAACACATTGCCAATACAGCCCATATCTAGCAGGCCAGGAAACAATAACATACATATCAAAGGTCTATAAACACATTGCCAATACATCATATCTACCAGGCCAGGAAACAATAACATACATATCAAAGGTCTATAACACATTGCCAATACAGCTCATATCTGTCAGGCCAGGAAACAATAACATACATATCAAAGGTCTATAACACATTGCCAATACAGCTCATATCTGTCAGGCCAGGAAACAATAACATACATATCAAAGGTCTATAACACATTGCCAATACAGCTCATATCTATCAGGCCAGGAAACAATAACATACATATCAAAGGTCTATAACACATTGCCAATACAGCCCATATCTGTCAGGCCAGGAAACAATAACATACATATCAAAGGTCTATAACACATTGCCAATACATCATATCTACAGGCCAGGAAACAATAACATACATATCAAAGGTCTATAACACATTGCCAATACAGCTCATATCTGTCAGGCCAGGAAACAATAACATACATATCAAAGGTCTATAACACATTGCCAATACAGCTCATATCTGTCAGGCCAGGAAACAATAACATACATATCAAAGGTCTATAACACATTGCCAATACAGCTCATATCTGTCAGGCCAGGAAACAATAACATACATATCAAAGGTCTATAACACATTGCCAATACAGCTCATATCTGCAGGCAGGAAACAATAACATACATATCAAAGGTCTATAACACATTGCCAATACAGCTCATATCTTCAGGCCAGGAAACAATAACATACATATCAAAGGTCTATAACACATTGCCAATACAGCTCATATCTGTCAGGCCAGGAAACAATAACATACATATCAAAGGTCTATAACACATTGCCAATACAGCTCATATCTGTCAGGCCAGGAAACAATAACATACATATCAAAGGTCTATAACACATTGCCAATACAGCCCATATCTGTCAGGCCAGGAAACAATAACATACATATCAAAGGTCTATAACACATTGCCAATACATTCATATCTAGCAGGCCAGGAAACAATAACATACATATCAAAGGTCTATAACACATTGCCAAAACAGCTCATATCTGTCAGGCCAGGAAACAATAACACACATATCAAAGGTCTATAACATATTGCCAATACAGCTCATATCTCTGTCAGGCAGGCAAGGAAAACATATCAAAGGTCTATAATATGCAATATCAATCAGGTCTATAACACATTGCCAATACAATTCATATCTACAGGCCAGGAAACAATAACATACATATCAAAGGTCTATAACACATTGCCAATACATTCATATCTATCAGGCCAGGAAACAATAACATACATATCAAAGGTTATAACACATTGCCAATACAATTCATATCTACTCAGGCCAGGAAACAATAACATACATATCAGCGAGGTCTATAACACATTGCCAATACCCATATCTTCCAGGCCAGGAAACAATAACATACATATCAAAGGTCTATAACATTTGCCAATTACAGTTCATATCTGTCAGGCAGGAAACAATAACATACATATCAAAGGTCTATAACACATTGCCAATACAGCTCATATCTGTCAGGCCAGGAAACAATAACATACATATCTAAGGTCTATAACACATTGCCAATACAGCTACCTTTACTCGTGCCCGAAGGAAACTCTCGATAAGTTTCACGTGTCCACTCTCATCCTGACACTCACGTGTCAAAAATTCGGGGGTTTTCTCAAAAACAAATTTAACAAGTTGAACACGCCTTAATTTTTCATGTTCAATACATGTTTATCCGAACATATATGTATATAGAATAGAATAATGATTATAATTTAATTCAGATAACTCATCAGGTACCAATTTAGCATAAATTTCCGTGATTATACTTACTTTTACTATTAAAAAATCGAGTTGTGGCGCATCGATATCTTATCCAATAATTCAGTTTGGCCAATGACTGCGCCGCTTTTAAAATTCCCCGCAAAAATGTTCTGTTGCCTATTAGGAAGTCATAATACTTCCGTACAATTCTTTCGGTCGACGGAAAAATAATCTCCACGATTTAACCAATAGAAATGAGTGTACCATATGAAATTGATATATAAGGAAATAAAAACAAAAAAAAAAAAAAAAAAAAAAAAAAAAAAGATAACGTAGTTACATGTATCTATTTATCCATAATGCATTGCGTAACTCGTCCAATCGTCTAAATGAAATATGCGCACATGGTAACATTTAATATATATTTACTATGCGAAAGCACGTGTTATGTGTTCAATTATTTGTTTTAATTTCGGGTAAGTAATTAAATAATTAATTATGTAATTATAATCAAGAATGTCATAAATCTTGAGGACCTTTGCCGCTTATTATATTTTAGCTTCCTAAGCCACTGATCAATTTCACCTTTTAAAATTTATAAATTTAAACCAAACGAATAAGATATATCAGAAATTGTTACCAGCCATGCACTGTCACCATTGATACACAGGTTTTTGACTCTGTAGATATAAGGACACAGAGATATGTGTAATACTAGGTACACATACATGTATAAAGATCGTCCGTATATCAATAGTCAAAAGCCTGTGTATCAAATGAAAACTTCAACATCACTTGACACAATGACTCAGGTCAAAGATTACATTCCACGACCAAAATGACATTCATTCATTTTTGAACGTATTTATTCATGTAATTTTAATTTCGATTTTATGGGAAATTAGTTAACTAAGTTTTTATTTTCGTGAATTTTGCACAACAAAATTACTCACAAAAAATAATTAACACGTGTATATCCCGCTACCGGAGTCGCCTGAATGACCAACACAGGTATACCGACACGCGTACGTGTACGTTCCCTGCACGTGCAAATAGGCGCCACCTATTGGCGTAACATATCACGGAGAAAACAATTTCAACCTAATTCCCCAGTCAAACGGTTGAAATTGTATTAATAACTTTAACTCCTGGTTGACTTCACATCATGGATGATACTGATGACACAAATTTCATATTATCATTTGGTTTGTTTAGTTTTACGTCCTATTAACAGCCAGGGTCATATAAGGACATGCCAGGTTTGTTGGTGGAGGAAAGCCGGAGTACCCGGAGAAAAACCACCGGCCAGCGGTCAGTACCTGGCAACTGCCCCACGTGGGATTCGAACCCGCATCCCAGAGGTGGAGGGCTTGTGGTAATATGTCGGGACATCTTAACCACTCGGCCACCGCGGCCCATCATATTATCACAAAAATTGTATGTTTTTTTCATATTATCACAAAACATACAATAGTTTACTATATCAGCAGTTAACCCTTCACATATATCACGGTCAACACTGAAGATACCTGGGAATTCGAAGAGAGCACACACGATTTCAGATCGGTTACTGATAAAATAGTTTATGGTTATGCAACAAATCAAGTTCAGTTGTTGAACGTAACAGCGTACATAATTATCGAGAGATCAATTACTTATTGGAATGCTGAAAGCGACTTCAGCCAAGAGCGCATTGTTCGACTTTAAGCCTATAAGTGCCTAGAGACAATCTGGTAAGGCAATTTCTGGCCAGGACACTAGACTCAGACATTATCACAGACGTCTATCTGTCATAATGTCTAAGTTAAGTGTCCGGGGTATCTCGAACTAACCTTCTATGTAATCATCGCAAAGACTAGAATTTTTATTTCTACTTATTTCATTTTATCCCCCCCCTCCCCCCCCCGCATTAACATCCCAATGACTTTCATATTTATGTCTATAACAATACAATAACCTAATGATGATTTTAGTCAAATCCAATTACTGAGGGTACACTAGTTTTAAAGTTGAAAATTATCTTTTGTCGTTTTTTACATGAACAGAGGTTAGAAGTGTTATCTACTCAGTTGATTTTATATGTCATATTTACTGTAACAATGTAACAATCGAACGGAGAAATATATCATCATACTGCGTGTCTATATCGGGTGTCAAGGAAGGACAGATACAGTTGTATCATCTCTTTCCATCCCATACGTTTTTAGAAGTCTCTTTATATTTGTGTTTCGCTATTCGATATTTTACAAATACTGTCGACCTTTTCCCCATGTTGCTCTGGTTTTTATCCCTTATTAAGGGGACGCACTATAGTCTAGAAAAGTGACACATGGTGATTTTAGGTCCGGTCACAACAAGACTAGGGTCAACCAGACAGTATAGTTAATATGACAGTCATCCTTGATACTCCAAAGGTTACAATCGCATAACGAAGAGAACGTGTGCGATCGTAGCCTGTGTAGATGATCACTGATGTCTGCCAGGTCGGAGTGTATTGCTCTTTGTCTTTGTTAGTATGTTACAGTGACACAGCACTATAAGGTAGGTAATAATCCGCTATCACAAGAGGACAAAACGCTGAAAGCCAGTCTTCATTTCTTATTCCACACGAAAATATTGCTGTACATTTATTCATAGAACTCATTATGTTTGTTTTTTCTATATAGTCATAAAAGTTATAAATGTTCTACTATTTGGTGTTCCTAAGATACATTAAATTAAGCCATTCAAACTATTAAATGCGGATATTTATTCAACGGCGTAATTGAAATTTTGTGGTCCTTATTACCTCCAGTCGGATGGTAAATGCAGATTCAATTTGTCTACATTGATAGATGAAACATAGTTAAATCACTGCTTCTAAACTTGTTTTTATGTTACATTGATCCAGAAATAGTTCTGAAAATGTCACAGCCATAAATTTGATCCTTTGTTTGCTTGAAGTCTACACCTTTAATCAGATGTCTATTTTTTATGTCAAGATTTCATATTTTGTAAAACTGGCTTAAAAGAAACGTATAAGAAACAGAAAATTCACATAAATGCAGGTGACTGATAACAGCGCATATACCAATGGAAGGTACTCATTTGAAAATTATATAACATGCCATCTTGTTACCTTTTGTAGGCCATACTTTTATTTTTGTATGCTAGTATCTAGCACATAACGGCCCATTAGCCACCTCACCGTCTTACATCCAAATATTAATTCAGGTCCATCTGTTTGTGGCTCTGTTTATATATTAGATCTAAAATTTGTACAAAGGTCAACCCCTGGTAGAACGATCTCATTTTCGGTAACACTTAGTCCTCTAGATATCGACTTTTTCTTTTCGTACCTTGTTACGAATATCTGCACAATTGTATACATATTTATGAGTTATTGGTCAATTTTATTCATCTTAAATAGAGCTTCGTATTTACGTCCGAACCATTTGCAGTTTTCTGACTGGCTTTTGAAATGTTGTCCTCAAACACTTGCTTTGCCAGATGATGTTATAACCAGGCTAGAAAACAGCCTCATACACATCGTGTATATAATATCTAAGGTGTACAAACTAAATGTAACAAAGTCAGGGGTTTGATTTTTGAATGAGTATTGCACAATTATACAGGTTAAGTACAGGTAATGGATTTAGGAGGTCAAGAAGCATTTTGTTTGAAGTTAAATGTGCCGTTACTGGGCGAAAAATTTGGCATGTTATATTTGTCTTTAGTAACGTATTGTAAACCATAATGTTTGATGATTTAAGCCGTACAAATCATTCAAATGGACGGACAAATATGTATGATGCCTTTAAAGCGTAAGTTACAACGCAGACTTATCCACTGTAAAATTCTTGTTTTTAATACCTTAATATATATTTAGATGGGATCATACCTGCCAAAAGCACTTTAACAACAAATCACACTATCAAAGTGTGGAATCGTAGACTACAACTTGGCCTCATGGTCTGACCTTATGCTCTCATTTGTCTGCACTGGAGATGCATTCTAATTATATTTTTTGCCGTGCTTTCTCTCAAAATGTTGATAAGTTTGGTGGTGAATAGTATATTAAAAGCTCTTCTTGATTCGATAGTATGGAATGTACAAGACTTCTTGGTCGTAACTGTGACACGTGGTTGGTGTTATACAACAATCCTTCGCGGTGAAATACTGAAGATCTGGATTCGTGACATGTCTACTGAAAATGCCTTCAATTTAATTCTTACGACTAAATATACCCATTCGGTCATGTCTCAAAAGGAGGTATAAATAGAAAGTCGTGATTTCAGTACAATTACTTTGTATACATGCTCATCTTGGGAATTTATATCACGGCTGATATACATATTGGGCATCTCTGTTTGCACAAAGCGGCCCCTGGACTATTCACCATGAGTGCTTTGGTCTCAATTTCACCTACTGAAAACGTAGCTAAGGCAAAACTATTGAATTATACTTAAAGATGTTCCATCGGCAAAAACGATTAATGTTTAATCGTTTAAATTTAAGATGCTTCACCACCGACAGAGCATAAATAATATTTATCATTTGAACAATGATTGATGTTGATTTGTGTTAATTATATGTTAAATTAATACAAAATATATATAAATTATTTTGAAATTTTGCTAAATGGCTTTGGGTGTTGGAAAGTATGCATTGAATATAGCTTCCAGGGCTGAATTAGGACAGCTTACTTTAGATTGTTTGATAAATACACAAGCTTTACGCTATTAAAAAGGATCTCACAAAAAGACATCAACGTCCTGGTGAAAGAAGCACTGGCTGTCAGTTAAAATATACATGCAAATGGAACGTATTCTTGGTTTTCCTATGTTTCTAATATCATAAAGGAAAATAAAATTTCTTATAACTTTGAAAATGCCAATGCTAGTTGGACGTTTAAACGTAATCTGAAACCATCATTCAAGAAATCGATACAAGGTACATTCAAAGCCATTTTTACAACTAAGATAAATAAGTCAGATAATAACAGTAAAACTTTGGTATAGTAAATATAAACGAAACTGTAAGGAAGAATAAAATCGAGGCGGGTAGGGTAAAAAAGATTCCCCTTCCTCTGCTGTTATGCAAATTTTGTAATGAAATTGAGGATGAAGCCCACTTCATTTTTAAATGTTCCGTTAACTCTACAGTATAACGATTTTCCTTAATAGCCATAAAGATGTAATTAACCACCATCTAACGGATTTTGAAAATTTGATACGACTTTTGTCTTCTAATGATCTAAACTCATGGGGGATATAGGCCTCTTTGTTAAAAAGTCATTTGAACTGAGGAAAGCTGACTTGATAAATGTTTAAGTTGTTGTTTTGATCTACTGTGTGTTATGAACATGTATGTTTTGCTATCGATCCCTTTGTATAGATGTAAGGAAGAAATGAAGTTGAATTTAATTGAATTGATATAAAACAGTCGGTCTTGCTTTTGTTGTCTGCACAATCGGTACCTCATTCCACAGAAGGCATAGTGTTATGGACATTTTTCGAGGTTTAATTAATTAAATATTTTTGAATTGATGTAAAATCAGAAGCTAAAACTTTTCACTGATGGTAATTTTGTAAAGCAAGTTACTTTTGTAACCGAAGGAAAAAAAATTCGTTTGCTACTTTTTTGATAGAGAAAAAAATGCGATTTTTCAACGATGTATCATCTTTAATATGTGTTTTAATGTCCTTAAACAAAATGTATGAGTATTTGCACCAGTACCTAAGAGGGAGCTACAGATCCAACTGGCTCACTCTCATCAAACATCAACGATTTCATGAGCAATGAGCTCCGTGTAGCGCACATTTACAGCGGTCACAAGGTTCATTTATGTCCCTTCTCCTTTCATAGTAAGTAGAGGAACCTATACAGAACTCTAAGCCTGCGTGTGTGCTTATATTGTTTAAACTAAAGCCTTCATTGTAGCAATCACAATTGCTGGAACTAAAAGTACATAAATGGGATATGTTTCTTCAAAACTATGTATTTTGTCAAAGTAAATACCAAATTACTGTTTCCTTTTGTTTCCAGACTATAACTCCAAACCGTTCAATGCAGCTCCATGAAACTTTCTGTATATATCAGATTAGTGAGATTAATGTTTATTTCTGTTATCAGCCGCTATTGTTTCAGTTTTACAATACTCGCATACATTTAAAGTTATATTTGAATAATTGTTGCTTTGATCTAGATGTACTTGGGTTTTTGTACCAACTGCGGGGCGCGGGGGATAATGCCATGCTTTGTGGCGCCTTGTTAAAATTAAAATGAAGAGATTATATCCCTTTGACGACACTCTGTATTCCAATATAATTTTACATCTGTAACCTAATTCCTGGACATACGGGGTTAAAGATGTCACAGTTTCAGTAACCCCAGGTCATCAAGAACTTCATTATCAAGTAGAGAACAAAGTATAGAGTAATATTTGTGTGTCTGTTTGTTATCTAATGTTTGCTGTCCTGAGACGGTGATCGCAGCTGAATACCGGTAACATCTCATTATTGATGTTCAGTTTATAGTTCAAGTTTAATGGCACATTTAGCACTAGATTACATAAAACAGAAGATACGATGGTGGTTATGGGACATTTTCAACAAAGCCATCACGTGAATTTCACATGAAAAAAATCAAGTAAAAATTCACGTGAAAGGGCCATAACTTGAAATTCACGTGAAAAAAATCACGTGAAATTCACGTGAAAAAATATTGCATGTATATACATCCAGGGCGGGTATTCATTTTCAATCATAGCTCAAGACAAGTCTTTTTTTTTAATTAGGCAGCTTAGCTTACACGTACGTTTTATTTTCATCAACATAAACTGTCTTAAAATACACAATGTGTGAACAATATGGATGTTTAAATAATTTATGTTTTGGTTCAGATCCATAAAAAGCATAAATATACAATTGACATAGTGGTAAATGTTGCCTGAAATATCACACGTTCTTAAAGTTTCAAACTTACAGAGGCATTGAAAAATATGTAGAACACTTTAAATGTTTTTTTCCTATGACAATATAGAAAAAAAAGTTATAGACCATAGAGCTTTAATGTCGTGTCATGTTTATATAGATGAAGAATGTAGGCTTTTGTTAGGATGTTACGTAATATAAGATCTAAGTAAATAAAACCACTGTTTCGTTTTTGTATGCTGTATTAGTGGCGAGGAGGAAGGTATTTACAATGATAAATGGAGTAACTCTCACGAGGAAATCACGTAATTATTAGTGGTGAGAAGGCAGGTATTTATAATGATAAATGGAGATGGAGTAACTCTCACAAGGAAATCACGTAATTATCAGTGGCGAGGAGGCAGGTATTTATAATGATAAATGGAGTAACTCTCACGAGGAAATCACGTAATTATCAGTGGCGAGGAGGCAGGTATTTATAATGATAAATGGAGTAACTCTCACGAGGAAATCACGTAATTATCAGTGGCGAGGAGGCAGGTATTTATAATGATAAATGGAGTAACTCTCACGAGGAAATCACGTAATTATCAGTGGCGAGGAGGCAGGTATTTATAATGATAAATGGAGTAACTCTCACGAGGAAATCACGTAATCATTAGTGGTGAAAAGGCAGGTATTTATAATGATAAATGGAGCAACTCTCACGAGGAAATCACGTAATTATCAGTGGCAAGGAGGAAGGTATTTATAATGATAAATGGAGCAACTCTCACGAGGAAATCGCGTAATCATTAGTGGTGAAAAGGCAGGTATTTATAATGATAAATGGAGCAACTCTCACGAGGAAATCACGTAATTATCAGTGGCAAGGAGGAAGGTATTTATAATGATAAATGGAGCAACTCTCACGAGGAAATCACGTAATTATCAGTGGCAAGGAGGAAGGTATTTATAATGATAAATGGAGTAACTCTCACGAGGAAATCACGTAATCATTAGTGGTGAAAAGGCAGGTATTTATATAATGATAAATGGAGCAACTCTCACGAGGAAATCACGTAATTATCAGTGGCAAGGAGGAAGGTATTTATAATGATAAATGGAGCAACTCTCACGAGGAAATCACGTAATCATTAGTGGTGAAAAGGCAGGTATTTATAATGATAAATGGAGCAACTCTCACGAGGAAATCAAGTAATTATCAGTGGCAAGGAGGAAGGTATTTATAATGATAAATGGAGCAACTCTCACGAGGAAATCACGTAATTATTAGTGGTGAGAAGGCAGGTATTTATAATGATAAATGGAGATGGAGTAACTCTCACAAGAAAATCACGTAATTATCAGTGGCGAGGAGGCAGGTATTTATAATGATAAATGGAGTAACTCTCACGAGGAAATCACGTAATTATCAGTGGCGAGGAGGCAGGTATTTATAATGATAAATGGAGTAACTCTCACGAGGAAATCACGTAATTATCAGTGGCGAGGAGGCAGGTATTTATAATGATAAATGAAGTAACTCTCACGAGGAAATCACGTAATTATCAGTGGCGAGGAGGCAGGTATTTATAATGATAAATGGAGTAACTCTCACGAGGAAATCACGTAATCATTAGTGGTGAAAAGGCAGGTATTTATAATGATAAATGGAGCAACTCTCACGAGGAAATCACGTAATTATCAGTGGCAAGGAGGAAGGTATTTATAATGATAAATGGAGCAACTCTCACGAGGAAATCACGTAATTATCAGTGGCGAGGAGGAAGGGTATTTATATATATAAAGATAAACGGAGCAACTCTCACGAGGAAATCACGCAATCATTAGTGGTGAAAAGGCAGGTATTTATAATGATAAATGGAGAAACTCTCACGAGGAAATCTCGTAATTATTAGTGATGAGAAGGCAGGTATTTATAATGATAAATGGAGTAACTCTCACGAGGACATCACATAATTGTCAGTGGCGAGAAGGCAGATATTTATAATGACACATGGAGCAACTCTCACGAGGAAATCACGTAATCATTAGTGGCGAGGAGGCAGGTATTTATAATGATAAATGGAGTAACTCTCACGAGGACATCACGTAATCATTAGTGGCGAGGAGGCAGGTATTCAAAATGATAAATGGAGTAACTCTCACGAGGACATCACGTAATCATTAGTGGCGAGGAGGCAGGTATTTATAATGATAAATGGAGTAACTCTCACGAGGACATCACGTAATCATTAGTGGCGAGGAGGCAGGTATTCATAATGATAAATGGAGTAACTCTCACGAGGACATCACGTAATTGTCAGTGGCGAGGAGGCAGGTATTTATAATGATAAATGGAGTAACTCTCACGAGAAAATCACGTAATTATTAGTGGTGAAAAGGCAGGTATTTATAATGTTAAATGGAGCAACTCTCACGAGGACATCACGTAATTGTCAGTGGCGAGGAGGCAGGTATTTATAATGATAAATGGAGTAACTCTCACGAGGACATCACGTAATTATTAGCGCTGAGGAGGCAGGTATTTATATATATAATGATAAACGGAGCAACTCTCACGAGGAAATCACGTAATTATTAGTGGTGAAAAGGCAGGTATTTATAATGATAAATGGAGTAACTCTCACGAGGAAATCACGCAATTGTTAGTGGTGAGAAAGCAGGTATTTACAATGATAAATGGTGTAACTCTCACGAGAAAATATATTTCTACACCAATCAGTTGTATGGCAGTCGATTTATACATATCAAAGCAAACTTTTATTGAATTCCGATATTAAGAGTAATTAATAACATGTTAAAATACTAAGATGTTGCACTTGTATAATGTTTAATTTGGTTCTCATCGATCAAATATACTGACTAGCCCCGTTCTCATAGAGGACGTATATCGAGATGACGATTACAATATGCAGTATAAGGGAGGTCACTCTATCATGCTTACACAATCGTACAGGTTAAACTGCAATAACTTTCGTTTACTAAATGGGAGGCTTTTGTCATAAAATCTCTTCTTTGATTAGTGCATCCTCGATATTCCAGGGGTTACTATCACTTGCTGTCGTATACAATATATAGTATATATAACTATGGACCATGTCATAGCAAAATTGAAGAATCGGTGTACGGCAACAGAATATAAAACAAGTAGTGTGGTAGTGAAAACAATGGAGTAACAATATACATCTTTGAAGTTATGCGCCGCTCTCTGTAATTTTCAAAGAAAGGCTTTGTATTGGCCTGTGGTTGATCAGTGTGTTGAAATACCTTTAGTTTTACGATGTGATGGGAAGATAGGTGAGTGAGTTTGTGTTTGCTTTTGTATGTATGTTTAAATTGATAAGCAAAATGGCTTAAAAATAATAATCAAGAACTTGAACGTGAACTATGGAATAGTCCAGGGGTGGATATAATGACAGTGACAGTAACCCCTGGAATATCGAGGATGGGAATAAACGGTTTTGACAGTTTCACTCAATTATGTTCCTCCTCCTCCTCCTCATCATCATTATCATCATCATCATCATCATCATCATCATCATCATCATCATCATCATCATCATCATCATCATTATCATATCATCATCATCATCATCATCATCATCATCATACCATTATCATCATCATCATCATCATCATATTATCATCATCATCATCATCATCATCATCATCATCATCATCATCATCATCATCATCATCATCATCATCATCATCATCATCATCATCATCATCATCATCATCATCATCATCATCATCATCATCATCATCATTTTTCATCATCATCATCATCATCATCATCATCATCATCATCATCATCATCATCATCATCATTTTTTATCATCATCATCATCATCATCATCCTCATTTTTATCATCATCATCATCATCATCATCATCATCATCATCATCATCATCATCATCATCATTTCATTTTCATCATTATCATCATACCATAATCATCATCATCATCATAATCATCATCATCATCATCACCTTCATTATCATCATCATCATTATCATCATTATCATCATCCTCATCATCATCATCATTATCATTATCATCATCATCATCATCATCATCATCATCATCATCATCATCATCATTTTTCATCATTATCATCATCATCATCATCATCATCATCATCATCAACATCACCATCATCCTCATCATCATCATAATCACCATCATCATCATAATACCATCATCATCATCATCACCATCATCATCATCAACATCATCGTCATTATTATCATTATCATCATACCATTATCATCATCATCATCATCATCACCATCACCAGCATCACCATCATTATCTTCATCCTCCTCCTCCTCATCATCCTCATCATCATTATCATCAACATCATCATCATCATCATCATCATCATCGTTATCATTATCATCATCCTCATCATCATCAACATCATTATCATCATATCATCATCATCATCATCATCATCATCATCATCATTTTTTATCATCATCATCATCATTTTTTATCATCATCATCATCATCATCATCATTTTTTATCATCATCATCATCATTTTCATCATCATTATCATCATACCATAATCATCATCATCATCATAATCATCATCATCATCATCACCTTCATTATCATCATCATCATTATCATCATCATCATCATCCTCATCATCATCATCATTATCATTATCATCATCATCATCATCATCATCATCATCATCATCATCATCATTTTTCATCATCATCATCATCATCATCATCATCAACATCACCATCAACATCATCATCATCAACATCATCATCATCATCATCATCATTTTTCATCATTATCATCATCATCATCATCATCATCAACATCACCATCAACATCATCATCACCATCATCATCATCAACATCATCGTCATCATTATCATTATCATCATTATCATCATCAACATCATCGTCATCATTATCATTATACCATCATCATCATCATCATCATCATCATCATCATCATCATCATCACCATCACCAGCATCATCATCATTATCTTCATCCTCCTCCTCCTCATCATCATTATCATCATCCTCATCATCATCATTATCATCAACATCATCATCATCATCATCATCGTTATCATTATCATCATCCTCATCATCATCAACATCATTATCATCATATCATCATCATCAACATCATTATCATCACATCATCATCATAATTTTTCATCATCATCATCATCATCATCATCATCATCATCATCACCATCATCATTATCATAATCATCATCATCCTCATCCTCATCAACATCATTATCATCCCCACATCACCATCGTCGTCGTCGTCAATTGTCATCTTCCCCAGAGATTCCTTTGCAACAAATTAATCCTCATTAGGTGGAACCATGGACACGATTATTCGTTAAATTTTTAATTAGTCACAATGTCGTCTTCGTCATCATCATCCTCATTCTCATCTTCATCATCCTCATCATCATTATCGCCATCGTCATCATCATCATCATCATCATCATCAATCATCATCATTATTACCACCACCACAACCATTACATCGTCATCATCCTCATCTAATCCTCATCATCGTCATTATCATCTCATCTTATTTATCTCTTCGTCATTATCATCGTCGTTGCTTTATGAAGCAAAAATGTTTTGATATCAGTTTTGATTTCAGTCAAGTTTTACATTGTGATGAATGACGATAGAATGGGGAGGGTGTAACAGGAATCACTACAATCGCGACCTGATACTAGATAATAAGTCAGCAATTATAAACATCAACGCCTGTTTACCGTTAAAAGTGCTAGAATGTTCGCGCGATGTGTTGTTTTCTTGAAATCTGGCAGATTTCATACTGAGCGTGGCTCGCACAATGTCAGAAATTCAGTACTGCGTCAACACGCACGTGTGGCCAGGCCTCCCTTACCCCCATACACATGTTTACCAACAGACACTTCACACACGTGTACCACACATGCCAGTCTTACCTTACGACATAACTTTTTTTAATATGTGTCACCACATGTGTAGTGCACAGCTACAGTGCAAATCACCGTGTCACTGACTCCTGTGTGTTGTTGACACTGGCGATAAGAGGATTGAAATCTGGAAGATAGCAGCTAAACCGGAAATAGATACAGAGGAGTCTCGTTGTGTCCACACGTAGTGGAAAGTTGTTTACGTTTTGTTCCGCCAAATGTTGAGACTGGAGTGTTAAAATAACCATGTGACGTCGCCATATGTGGGGATTATAATACCATGACGTGATGCCATCATGTCACCGTTGACCAGAAATCCATTATATATTCTATATGTCGGTCTGTCGGTGTGTTTGAATACACAGATCGTTTATTAACTCGCGCGGGAACCGCTATTGGATTGTAATAATGTCGATAACGGTGAGTATGTAGCCTTAGTTTGTCTGTACACACGTGCTCTTCTCGTGACGTTAAAAATAAAAGTATTTTATATGTATATATAATATACACCTTGCCTATGTATATTAGCTTATCGCCATACAGGTTAGATTTTATCAGACGGGGCGGTAATCAGTCAATGTTTCCCTTCTGAATGTTAATTATTCTATAGCTCAATACAGGGAGGGGGTGGTTATATATTTACATTGTATGACCCCCCTTCTTTCTCGCCCGCTTACAACCCTTTTTTCTCGCTCCTCGTGCGTTTGTCGGCATAGTTCCAGATTTTTAAGCTCGTGTGTAAATGAAATATGAAACACAGACTGGTAGTGAAAGGCGACTACATGTACATGTGTGGTTTATTTAGCAGTGAATGGAAATCTGTATTTGTTCAATTGCCTGAAATTCTCACCGTGACATATTTTCCTTTTCGGCAAATGTATTTTAAAAGGGAAATTCTTTGTAAAAACGTATAAAAAGCTTGACAAATCTTGGATATAACGTAAATCATACGTGTTTTTATTATCATGATTCCTAAATAATGATAGTGAAAAAATGAACATTTGATAAACAGAATAAATCACATAAACAATTAAATCATAATACCCAAACCAAACTCGTATAAAAAGGGGCATTAAAGGTAGGTTTCGCCCAATGAAATATAAAGACTACGAAATTGAAATTTATCCTATACATAGATATAATCTTCAGATCATTTTCAATGCATACAGCAAACAATATGGGTGGTCAGTTGCCTAGCTTGACCAGGAAAATACTCCTCTAAAAATAGAGCGAAGTCAAGCTTTACATAGAACATGACGTATTTTTTCCAAAACGAGGCCGCAGCAACAAACGGAAGCGTGCAACAAAATGTCAGATAGAAGTGACAGTCTTGCCACGGCATGTTTAGTTAAAAAACAACAACAACAAATCGAAGTGCGAGGGACTGTTTATACACATCATATAATCTAAAACACTTCATGTTACTTACATACGCTCGCTAACTTTGTACACCAAATATACATGTAGTAAGTCTGCGGCTGTTTGTGCGCTGGCATAGGCCCTATGTGTTGAAATTTAACTCACCACGTGCAATGCCGTTACACGAGTCCCAACAGATTCCGGCAAGTTCCGCTCGAGATGTGGCTTCTGTTTCTTCTATTGCTACATGCCACCTCTGAATTTAAATCCCTATAGATATCCTAGGGTGCTACCGAATCCATTATAATTTCCTCCACTTTGTTGCCGATTCAGATATATTTTTTTCATCTCACACACTTTCGTTCAGCCATTCTGTTTACTTTTAGTGCGTGACAATGCGCATGCGCCAAACTTCGACAACGCAATCCATAGCAGCTTCATTTGCATATTATTTTGTCTGACGGACACCGTAATAAATCAAGGATTTCCTTCAGTTTTGTATTCAAGACACATTTGTTCAATCTCAAACACATAAAGAAATTAAATTGAGATATTTTATTATGTTTTTACATCTTTTCTTCTGCTTATCGCATTTCACAAAAAAATATTTATTTGGTTGGGCGAAACCTACCTTTAACATGTTACACGCGAAAACAATTATATTTATTGATATGTGATTGTTATATGGGATATTATATCGATTTAACTTGGTATTCGTTATTCAGTCAACGATGTTGATTGTGTAATGATCGAATTTTATTACTTTATTAAAGATGCTCCACCGCTGACAAATGGTAATTTTTCACTATTAAGAACAGGAGCAGACGATTTAGTATTTTTCTTCAGTTACAAAAATTACTAACTTTACACCATTACCACCATTAAAAAATTTGAACTTCTAATTTTACTTCAAGTTCAAAATATGAAATATAATAAATTGCATCCCGAAAAAATTCCGTGACGCTATATCCTATATGGAATGAAGTACTGATTGCACATGCACCAAAGGCGAAGTAAATTATTTTTTTAAATCTTTGTGTTAATTAGACATATATATATACACGATTAAACACCAATTATTGTTCAATTGATTAATATCATTTATGCTCTGTCGGCGGTGGAGCATCATTAAGGCGTTATGTTGCATTATGTTATTAAATTCGAGTTATTTCCCCTTCTAACCTATTGAAACTGTGGTGAGACGTGAAGGAGTTTCTGCCATCGAGTTAGTTTAGGTCGACTTAGGGTAACTCGACTTTGACAAGATATATATGTCGGCAAGTCGAGTTAAAGCATGACTTGTTGAGATATTTATGTCGGTAAGATGAGTTTTAACACGACAAATCCACATATTCATATTGGAAAATCGAGATACACTATCGCGACAGACTATCGTGGATCTCGTCGTAATAAGGTAAGTCAATTTTCCAGGATATAAGTCGACTTTCCATGATGTACATTTTTTGTAAGTCGACTTGCCGACATAAATATCTCAACAAGTAATGGTATAACTCGACTGGTTGACATAATTATCTCGGCAAAGTTACGTTACATAACTTGACCTAAAATAACACGATGGCAGAAATATGCCACCATAGAGTTTTGATAAAACCTGTCTTAATCCAATCTTAATCTGATTATATTGGCCGAACTGGAAGATCATTTTGATATATTATTTTTATCTCCAGTGATCTATTGAAAACCATAAGGTTTGATGAAGCATCACAGCCTTTTTTGGCTCTAAGATATTATATAGGTGTACAGGCGTGAAATGGGTATACGATACAGGGACAATTCGTTGAGACAGGCTCACCATCATGGGTTATGTGCCCTGGCCGAGACACACCATAGTATATAAAAGTGGGCGTTTCTTCTCCTGCTTAGCGCTCAGTATAAATGGAGTGGGACGACTGGTTCGCCCGTATAATGACCGGGCGGAGTATGCTCTCTTTTTATGAGATAGCCCTATAAAACACACTGCATAAACATGAAAACCTGCCCTTAAAAATATACATGTATCTAATACCGTGCCATATATATAGAGAGAAAATGTCACCAATCAACCGCAATCAACTATGCCTTTTTAGTGCAACCGGCCAATCTAAGCCTTTTTAGTAAATCCATTTTCGTTCGTGTGCATATATATTCCCTCCTGAGTGTATTCGCGGAGTTTTAGATAGATATACAGCGAATAATTTCACGTTTAAAAAAAATCAATCGTCATACATTTCTGGTGGTCGTTACATTGAAAAGTATGCGATTTTACTGAATTGTAATACCAGATGTCATTTTGCATGACTAACGCTCTAATTTACTTACAATTTACCACTAACTGCTGCACCTCTGAGATAAAAATCTATGCGAGGCAGTAAGGTAATTACGAAGTTCGTACTTAACAAAGTCGGTGATTTGTCTCCAAATACTCCTACTTTCCTTGACCCCGTGAACTTTGAATGCCCTCAAATGATCATGGCTGCATAGGGATTATGTCTGCAAAATATAAGGACCAAATAGCTTAATGGTCCTCACTCAAACTTTTAATACTAAAAATAAAGTAATTTTCGCTCTGCTGATTTTTGACTCTATGGTGTCCTACAAGTTCACTGACTGTGTATTAGGAATATTATACAAGTGCTCGTATTCAAGCTTATTAGAGATCGGAAGGGGTTCCGGATATAGATAGCCGTGGTACAATATGGTGGTGAACATCTAGAGTACGGTTTGGGCATGTGATTGTACCGATGTGATGTTTGTTGATTAACTTTGGGATTAAGATTTTATATCAAGAGAAGAAACATGTCGACCATGAGGAAGCTGACCAAAGGCATGCACTTCCTTAAGGTAATGGTAACATACCTCAGCTTGTGATGTATGTTTGATGGGATGAGAAGATATAGGGGTGGGGACGGGATGTCTGTTTATGTCTGTCTGGATGTTTAATGGGGATGGGGAGGTATAGGGTTGGAGGGGGAAGGGATGAAGTGTGTTTATGTTTGTCTGCCTGTTTGATGGGGATGGGGAGGTATAGGGATGGAGGGGGAGGGGATGTAGTGTGTTTATGTCTATCTGAGTGTCTGATGGGGGTGGGGAGGTATAGGGGTGGAGGGGGAGGGGATGTAGTGTGTTTATGTTTGTCTGCCTGTTTGATGGGGGTGGGGAGGTATAAGGTGGAGGGGAGGGGATGTTGTGTGTTTATTTCTGTCTGTGTGTTTGATGGGATGGGGAGGTATAGGGATGGAGGGGGAGGGGATGTAGTGTGTTTATGTCTGTCTGTGTGTTTGATGGGGGTGGGGAGGTAAAGGGGTGGAGGGGGAGGGGATGTAGTGTGTCTATGTCTGTCTGTGTTTTTAATGGGGATGGGGAGATATAGGGTTGGAGGGGGAGGGGATGAAGTGTGTTTATGTTTGTCTGCCTGTTTGATGGGGATGGGGAGGTATAAGGTGGAGGGGAGGGGATGTTGTGTGTTTATGTTTGTCTGCCTGTTTGATGGGGATGGGGAGGTATAGGGGTGGAGGGGGAGGTGATGTTGTGTGTTTATGTCTGTCTGTGTGTTTGATGGGATGAGGAGGTATAGGGATGGAGGGGAGGGGATGTAGTGTGTCTATGTCTGTCTGGATGTTAATGGGGATGGGGAGATATAGGGTTGGAGGGGGAGGGGATGAAGTGTGTTTATGTTTGTCTGCCTGTTTGATGGGGATGGGGAGGTATAAGGTGGAGGGGAGGGGATGTTGTGTGTTTATGTTTGTCTGCCTGTTTGATGGGGATGGGGAGGTATAGGGATGGAGGGGGAGGGGATGTAGTGTGTTTATGTCTGTCTGTGTGTTTGATGGGGGTGGGGAGGTAAAGGGGTGGAGGGGGAGGGGATGTAGTGTGTCTATGTCTGTCTGGTTGTTAATGGGGATGGGGAGATATAGGGTTGGAGGGGGAGGGGATGAAGTGTGTTTATGTCTGTCTGTGTGTTTGATGGGGATGGGGAGGTATAAGGTGGAGGGGAGGGGATGTTGTGTGTTTATTTCTGTCTGTGTGTTTGATGGGATGAGGAGGTATAGGGATGGAGGGGGAGGGGGATGTAGTGTGTTTATGTCTGTCTGTGTGTTTGATGGGGGTGGGGAGGTATAGGGGTGGAGGGGGAGGGGATGTAGTGTGTCTATGTCTGTCTGGATGTTAATGGGGATGGGGAGATATAGGGTTGGAGGGGGAGGGGATGAAGTGTGTTTATGTCTGTCTGTGTGTTTGATGGGGATGGGGAGGTATAAGGTGGAGGGGGAGGGGATGTTGTGTGTTTATTTCTGTCTGTGTGTTTGATGGGATGAGGAGGTATAGGGATGGAGGGGGAGGGGATGTAGTGTGTTTATGTCTGTCTGTGTGTTTGATGGGGGTGGGGAGGTATAGGGGTGGAGGGGGAGGGGATGTAGTGTGTCTATGTCTGTCTGGATGTTAATGGGGATGGGGAGATATAGGGTTGGAGGGGGAGGGGATGAAGTGTGTTTATGTC
Organism: Argopecten irradians; assembly: GCF_041381155.1. Lineage (NCBI taxonomy): Eukaryota > Metazoa > Mollusca > Bivalvia > Pectinida > Pectinidae > Argopecten > Argopecten irradians. Next base: position 26,027,075 of record NC_091148.1, read on the forward strand.
TGTCTGTGTTTGATGGGGATGGGGAGGTATAAGGGTGGGGGGGGGGGATGTTGTGTGTTTATTTCTGTCTGTGTGTTTGATGGGATGAGGAGGTATAGGGATGGAGGGGAGGGGATGTAGTGTGTGTTATAGTCTGTCTGTGTGTTTGATGGGGGTGGGGAGGTATAGGGGTGGAGGGGGGAGGGGATGTAGTGTGTTTATGTCTGTCTGTGTGTTTGATGGGGGTGGGGAGGTATAGGGGTGGAGGGGGGGAGGGATGTAGTGTGTTTATGTCTGTCTGTGTGTTTGATGTGGGGTGGGGAGGTATAGGGGTGGAGGGGGAGGGGATGTAGTGTGTTTATGTCTGTCTGTGTGTTTGATGGGGGTGGGGAGGTATAGGGGTGGGGGGGGAGGGGATGTAGTGTGTTTATGTCTGTCTGTGTGTTTGATGGGGGTGGGGAGGTATAGGGGTGGAGGGGGAGGGGATGTAGTGTGTTTATGTCTGTCTGTGTGTTTGATGGGGGTGGGGGAGGTATAGGGGTGGAGGGGGAGGGGATGTAGTGTGTTTATGTCTGTCTGTGTGTTTGATGGGGGTGGGGAGGTATAGGGGTGGAGGGGGGAGGGGATGTAGTGTGTTTATGTCGTCTGTCTGTGTGTTTGATGGGGTGGGGAGGTATAGGGGTGGAGGGGGGAGGGGATGTAGTGTGTTTATGTCTGTCTGTGTGTTTGATGGGGTGGGGAGGTATAGGGGTGGAGGGGGGGGGGATGTAGTGTGTTTATGTCTGTCTGTGTGTTTGATGGGGATGGGGAGGTATAGGGGTGGAGGGGGAGGGGATTTGTGTGTGTTTATGTCTGTCTGTGTGTTTGATGGGGGTGGGGAGGTATAGGGGTGGAGGGGGAGGGGATGTAGTGTGTGTTTATGTCTGTCTGTGTGTTTGATGGGGGTGGGGAGGTATAGGGGTGGAGGGGGAGGGGATGTAGTGTGTTTATGTCTGTCTGTGTGTTTTGATGGGGTGGGGAGGTATAGGGGTGAGAGGGGGAGTGGATGTAGTGTGTTTATGTCTGTCTGTGTGTTTGATGGGGATGGGGAGGTTTAGGGGTGAGGGGGAGGGGATGTAGTGTGTTTATGTCTGTCTGTGTGTTTGATGAGGGTGGGGAGGTATAGGGGTGGGGGGAGGGGATGTAGTGTGTTTATGTCTGTCTGTGTGTTTGATGAGGGTGGGGAGGTATAAGGGTGGAGGGGGGAGGGGATGTAGTGTGTTTATGTCTGTCTGTGTGTTTGATGGGGGTGGGGAGGTATAAGGGGTGGAGGGGGGAGGGGATGTAGTGTGTTTATGTCTGTCTGTTGTGTTTGATGGGGGTGGGGAGGTATAGGGGTGGAGGGGGAGGGGATGTAGTGTGTTTATGTCTGTCTGTGTGTTTGATGGGGGTGGGGAGGTATAGGGGTGGAGGGGGAGGGGATGTAGTGTGTTTATGTCTGTCTGTGTGTTTGATGGGGGTGGGGAGGTATAGGGGTGGAGGGGGAGGGGATGTAGTGTGTTTATGTCTGTCTGTGTGTTTGATGGGGGTGGGGAGGTATAGGGGTGGAGGGGGAGGGGATGTAGTGTGTTTATGTCTGTCTGTGTGTTTGATGGGGGTGGGGAGGTATAGGGGTGGAGGGGGAGGGGATGTAGTGTGTTTATGTCTGTCTGTGTGTTTGATGGGGGTGGGGAGGTATAGGGGTGGAGGGGGAGGGGATGTAGTGTGTTTATGTCTGTCTGTGTGTTTGATGGGGGTGGGGAGGTATAGGGGTGGAGGGGGAGGGGATGTAGTGTGTTTATGTCTATCTGTGTGTTTGATGGGGGTGGGGAGGTATAGGGTGGAGGGGGAGGGGATGTAGTGTGTTTATGTCTGTCTGTGTGTTTGATGGGGGTGGGGAGGTATAGGGGTGGAGGGGGAGGGGGATGTAGTGTGTGTTTATGTCTGTCTGTGTGTTTGATGGGGGTGGGGAGGTATAGGGGTGGAGGGGGAGGGGATGTAGTGTGTTTATGTCTGTCTGTGTGTTTGATGGGGAGGGAAGGTATAGGGATGGAGGGAGAGGGGATGTAGTGTGTTTATGTCTGTCTGTGTGTTTGATGGGGATGGGGAGGTATAGGGGTGGAGGGGGAGGGGATGTAGTGTGTGTTATGTCTGTCTGTGTGTTTGATGGGTGGGGAGGTTATAGGGATGGAGGGGGAGGGGATGTAGTGTGTTTATGTCTGTTTGTGTGTTTGATGGGGGTGGGGAGGTATAGGGATGGAGGGGGGAGGGGATGTAGTGTGTTTATGTCTGTCTGTGTGTTTGATGGGGATGGGGAGGTATAGGGATGGAGGGGGAGGGGATGTAGTGTGTTTATGTCTGTTTATGTGTTTGATGGGGGTGGGGAGGTATAGGGGTGGAGGGGGAGGGGATGTAGTGTGTTTATGTCGGTCTGTGTGTTTGATGGGGGTGGGGAGGTATAGGGGTGGAGGGGGAGGGGATGTAGTGTGTTTATGTCTGTCTGTGTGTTTGATGGGGATGGGGAGGTATAGGGGTGGAGGGGGAGGGGATGTAGTGTGTTTATGTCTGTCTGTGTGTTTGATGGGGGTGGGGAGGTATAGGGGTGGAGGGGGAGGGGATGTAGTGTGTTTATGTCTGTCTGTGTGTTTGATGGGGGTGGGGAGGTATAGGGGTGGAGGGGGAGGGGATGTAGTGTGTTTATGTCTGTCTGTGTGTTTGATGGGGATGGGGAGGTATAGGGGTGGAGGGGGGGGGGATGTAGTGTGTTTATGTCTGTCTGTGTGTTTGATGGGGTGGGGAGGTATAGGGATGGAGGGGGAGGGGATGTAGTGTGTTTATGTCTGTCTGTGTGTTTGATGGGGGTGGGGAGGTATAGGGGTGGAGGAGGAGGGGACGTAGTGTGTTTATGTCTGTCTGTGTGTTTGATGGGGATGGGGAGGCATAGGGGTGGAGGGGGAGGGGATGTAGTGTGTTTATGTCTGTCTGTGTGTTTGATGGGGATGGGGAGGCATAGGGGTGGAGGGGGAGGGGATGTAGTGTGTCTATGTCTGTCTGTGTGTTTGATGGGGATGGGGAGGTATAGGGGTGGAGGGGGAGGGGATGTAGTGTGTTTATGTCTGTCTGTGTGTTTGATGGGATGGGGAGGTATAGGGGTGGAGGGGGAGGGGATGTAGTGTGTTTATATCTGTCTGTGTGTTTGATGGGGGTGGGGAGGTATAGGGGTGGAGGGGGAGGGGATGTAGTGTGTCTATGTCTGTCTGTGTGTTTGATGGGGTGGGGAGGTATAGGGGTGGAGGGGGAGGGGATGTAGTGTGTTTATGTCTGTCTGTGTGTTTGATGGGATGGGGAGGTATACGGGTGGAGGGGGAGGGGATGTAGTGTGTTTATATCTGTCTGTGTGTTTGATGGGGGTGGGGAGGTATAGGGGTGGAGGGGGGAGGGGATGTAGTATGTTTATGTCTGTCTGTGTGTTTGATGGGGTGGGGAGGTATAGGGGTGGAGGGGGAGGGGATGTAGTGTGTTTATGTCTGTTTATGTGTTTGATGGGGATGGGGAGGTATAGGGGTGGAGGGGGAGGGGATGTTGTGTGTTTATGACTGTCTGTGTGTTTGATGGGGGTGGGGAGGTTTAGGGGTGGAGGGGGGGATGTTGTGTGTTTATGTCTGTCTGTGTGTTTGATGGGGGTGGGGAGGTATAGAGGTGGAGGGGGAGGGGATGTAGTGTGTTTATGTCTGTCTGTGTGTTTGATGGGGGTGGGGAGGTATAGGGGTGGAGGGGGAGGGGATGTAGTGTGTTTATATCTGTCTGTGTGTTTGATGGGGGTGGGGAGGTTTAGGGGTGGAGGGGGGGATGTTGTGTGTTTATGTCTGTCTGTGTGTTTGATGGGGGTGGGGAGGTATAGGGGTGGAGGGGGAGGGGATGTAGTGTGTTTATGTCTGTCTGTGTGTTTGATGGGGGTGGGGAGGTATAGGGGTGGAGGGGGAGGGGATGTAGTGTGTTTATGTCTGTCGTGTGTGTTTGATGGGGGTGGGGAGGTATAGAGGTGGAGGGGGAGGGGATGTAGTGTGTTTTATGTCTGTCTGTGTGTTTGATGGGGATGGGGAGGTATAGGGTTGGAGGGGGAGGGGATGTAGTGTGTTTATATCTGTCTGTGTGTTTAATGGGTGTGGGGAGGTATAGGGGTGGAGGAGGAGGGGACGTAGTGTGTTTATGTCTGTCTGTGTGTTTGATGGGGATGGGGAGGTATAGGGATGGAGGGGGAGGGGATGTAGTGTGTCTATGTCTGTCTGTGTGTTTGATGGGGGTGGGGAGGTATAGGGGTGGAGGGGGAGGGGATGTAGTGTGTTTATGTCTGTCTGTGTGTTTGATGGGGATAGGAAGGTATAGGGATGGAGGGGGAGGGGATGTAGTGTGTCTATGTCTGTCTGTGTGTTTGATGGGGAGTGGGAGGTATAGGGGTGGAGGGGGAGGGGATGTAGTGTGTCTATGTCTGTCTGTGTGTTTGATGGGGGTGGGGAGGTATAGGGGTGGAGGGGGAGGGGATGTAGTGTGTTTATGTCTGTCTGTGTGTTTGATGGGGGTGGGAAGGTATAGGGATGGAGGGGGAGGGGATGTAGTGTGTCTATGTCTGTCTGTGTGTTTGATGGGGGTGGGGAGGTATAGGGGTGGAGGGGGAGGGGATGTAGTGTGTTTATGTCTGTCTGTGTGTTTGATGGGGATGGGGAGGTATAGGGGTGGAGGGGGAGGGGGGTGTAGTGTGTTTATGTCTGTCTGTGTGTTTGATGGGGATGGGGAGGTATAGGGGTGGAGGAGGAGGGGACGTAGTGTGTTTATGTCTGTCTGTGTGTTTGATGGGGATGGGAAGGTATAGGGGTGGAGGGGGAGGGGATGTTGTGTGTTTATGTCTGTCTGTGTGTTTGATGGGGATGGGAAGGTATAGGGATGAAGGGGGAGGGGATGTAGTGTGTCTATGTCTGTCTGTGTGTTTGATGGGGGTGGGGAGGTATAGGGGTGGAGGGGGAGGGAATGTAATGTGTTTATGTCTGGGTGTTTGATGGGGGTGGGGAGGTAAGGGGGTGGAGGGAATGATTTATGTTTGTTGGGGAGGGGTGAGGTAGGGGTGGGGTGGTTAGATAGGGGGAGGGGATGTGTGTTTATGTCTCTGTATATTTGTGTGTTGAGGGGGTATGGGTGTTAGGTAGGGAATGAAAGGGTGTTGTGTGTTTATGTCTGTGTAAGGGCTTGGGAGAGTTATATGCGGGTAAAGGTTGTTGTGTGCGTATGTATTTGGGTGGAGTTGGGGGATGTGTTATGTATGGATGGGGTTGTGTGAAAGAGCCTATGTTTTGTGTTTGGTGGTGGGGCTGGGCATCCTCATACTCCAGGGGTTACTAGGTTATACCCACGTCATTGATAGTAACCCTTGGAGTATGAGGATGGGGGCTAGGAGGTAGGGTGGGATAAGGTTGTGTGTGTATATATATATATATATTAGGGGAAGGGGTTCACCAGTGAATGTGGTAGTCCGAGGGTAGGACAGGAAGGGATGGAAGTTGGATGTTACGGATGAGAGTCTTTATCACAGGGACTGGTAATATATAAGTTAGCGTTTACAATTATATTGGATCTATCTTGGTGTCGACAGAACGTTTTCTTCCGTTTTTGGAGCCTAAAGTAAAATTCAATAGAAAAATATGCAACTAAGTTATATATATATATAAATAATCCTTAGGTGTCTATGGCGCAGTGATAATCAATTTACGCGCTGTAAAGAAGACTACGGCGGGAAACATAAGACGACCTGCGTTATGAAAATTAATATTTGATTAAATGTATTTATTTATTATTTTATTATTTAAATAGGGTTTTCATTATTTTTCAGGAGAGGCGGTACAATTGCAATTTCAGGAGGTACTTTTCTATACCATCTGTATGCTATCTAATATAATTTAGACCAAATCAGGCGGTACCACAGCCAGGTTTAACCGGCAAAAAGTACTGGGTACCGCCTGATATTGAAACCCCCTGTATTGCAAAGTTCCAAGTGTAACGCGAACGACAACACTGGGTAGAGATCGTTTTAAAGTCTTCTTTTCAGAATTTGAATTTAGGTTATTTGTGCAAATAATTATGGTCTGGTTGTCATGGAATCTTCACGAATTAGGTGATGTTAAACAAGGAATGTGGCACACTGTGACAAGGAATAATACACTATAACGCATACAGAGATGCGTTAATTAGATTGGGAAATAACAGTGACATTTAAGCAATTCCGAACAAGGAAGAAGGACAATCCGAACGGACGTGTTTTAGGATGGTAACTAAATCGATGTTAAACACTTTTAAACACTTCCTCGAATTAAAAGTATCGGGATATCTGGTGACAGTTCTCCATGTCGTCTTTATATCTGAAAAGACTGATATGTTAATTTTGTCACGAAAATATTGACGAAGCTTTTCTATCATTCAAAAAGTTTAAAGATTTTTCATTGTGTTAGTTTTATAATGAATATTCCAAATTATTTTAGGTAGGGAAAGGGACATTTGTTTTCCATTACAAGGAATAAAAAAATAGTGAATATAACACTCATAGATAGTACCTTTGGATTGATCACACCTTTCAGGCTTTCACATATTTCAGACGTTTTGAGGCCAAGATTAAAATTTCACAAAGCGAATAATTTCATTTTAACACATGTGCACCCACTGTCACCGTCAGGGATCGAACTCAGGATCTCTGGCACTGACACTCAACCGATCAAGCTAAAGAGAACATCTCTCTAACGGAGTGGTATATTGCCGTTAGTATCGACCAGGGTTTAAAATCGGTAAAATTACACCCTGTTGTATGTACACCTCTCAATGTTAACGTTACACCTGACAAATGCTGATATCGGCCCATATCTACACTCCTCCCCGAACGTCTGAAAGTTTCTAATGCCATCGGGGTTGGCCAATATATATATCTAATCTGTTTCCCAGGTGCTTTTGGGAACTATCATTTACCTAGAACTGTTACTTTCATATCAGAGACCAAGCAAGAATCGAAATATGTTTCAAAGGTTAATAAACACTTATTAGATATCTGTCTATGTTCGCATTTAAATCGTGGTAAACATTGCCAACAGTGTAAAATTATGCTTACAAAGTAGATAATAAGACTGAGGAAATGAATATTGGGATTTTCGTGTTCTATGATAGACCAATACTCGATGCAAATACTCGAAACAATATCTATCTATTGGGCAATTTTGATAAAAATGCTTACTAATCGTAAAAAGGAACTCTACGGCTTTAACAGAATATTAATTTGTTTGGCCTTCTTTCAAGGACGATTTATTGTTGTTGTCTAAAAACTCAGGCGCGTGCCAGGAACGTGTAACTGAACACGTGATAAACATGTGAATGCATTTTTCTTCTCGCATACACACGCGTCTGTTTGTGTGTGGCAATGTCTCAAAGTCGACAACACATATAGCGATGTTTACTGACTTGTGCAAGTCTAAGCTTATAGCGTTCTTCTTCATTGATATTATGATAATATATATACCCGAAATAAGATGATAATTCATAGGAAATTGAATTGCATCATGACACAATTTCTATGCATCATCGGGTTTTACCACGCTATACTTGGTTACGGCAGGATGATGCCAAATAAAGCTGTTTTGTAAAAAGTCGAAAAGTTAATCTCTTTAGAAATCGAAGTAACTCACGATGATACTTAGAGATTACGTAATCACTGGTAATTCTATGACGTAAAACATTAAATGCCCAATGATTGCGAATTGATCAATATGATGAAAAATGTTTAGGACACCTGATATATGTGAATGGACGAGTTGCTTCAGTGTGGTAACACTATATACCGGGCAATGTCACAAGGAGACACAACACAAATATACCGCAATATCACAAGGAGACACAACACAAATATACCACGATAGCACAAGGAGACACAAAAATATACCATAATGTCACAAGGAGACACAACACAAATATACCACAATGTCAGAAGGAGACACAACACCATTATACCACAATATGAAAAGGAGACACAGCACCATTATATCACAAGAAGACACAACACCAATATACCATAATATCACAAGGAGACACAACACCGATATACCACAATATCACAAGGAAACACAACGCTAATATACCACAATGTCAAAAGGAGACACAACACAAATATACCACAATATCACAAGGAGACACAACACAAATATACCACAATGTCACAAGGAGACACAACACAAATATACCACAATATCAAAAGGGAACACAACACCATTATACCACAATATCACAAGGAGACAACGCTAATATACCATCATACCTCGAGGAGACACAACGCCAATATACAACGATATCACAAGGAGACACAACACAAATATAATACAATATCACAAGGGGACACATCACCAATATACCACAATATTACAAGGAGACACAACGCTAATATACCATGATACCTCAAGGAGACACAACGCCAATATACCACGATATCACAAGGAGACACAACGCCAATATACCACAATATCACAAGGAGACACAAAACCAATATCACACAATTGCACAAGGAGAGACCACACCAATATACCACAATATCACAAGGAGACACATCGCCAATATACCACAATATCACAAGGAGACACAACACCAATAAACTATAATTTCACAAGGAAACACAATACAATTATACCAAAATATCACAAGACTACAAACAACAAGATGATATTTTCAAACTTTCTGTTTACAAAAGCAATTATATGAAGTATATGGTAAATATCAAAATGCTTCTTGCTTACGGTGTAGACTGGTAGAACCGGAATATTGTATCAACTGCAGCCCGTCTGGCATTCTTGAACGTTTTCCATCAATTGAAGTTCGCAGTTGATCACTGTTGATCGCAGTATTTAACTTGCTGCCTTCCGCTATATATGTTGCCGACTATAATGACGTCACAATAGATTATCCCGACGTCATTGAATTAGGAAACTCCCATAACGCTATATTTGGATACAACTCGACGTCAAAAGTGATTATGACGTCAAATCTTAGATCTGAAGGGAGTGTACCTCGATCAATTTTAGACACAGGTTACTGGACTCGCTGGACTGGTATCTGGACTGAGTCCAGTAACCTCGCGTGCTTTTCGCCGCCGATTTCGGGGTTGATATCGCAGTTAATGAATACTTTTGAGAAACGTATCGATTTCGGGGTTGAGAAGCGTATCGACAAATCAAAATACATAAAAAAAACCACCAGACATATAATAAATCACAATATCACAGGGAGACACAACACAAATGTACCACAATATCACAAGGAGACTATTTAGCTGATAATATCCACGGATGGTGCTTAATAGAAATGCAAAAACCATACATGTTTTATTGGAAAATTGAAATGAAAGCCTTTTTATTGTAATATAGATATTCATTCCAATGAAGTTATCTCTTACTGTTAAAAATCTCCAATAATAATGCAACATGAACATACTCCTATCCTTTTATACATGTACCATAATTATCATGCCCCAGTTTCACAAACATTTCTTAAATTTAAATTATCCTTTAACTTAAAATTCTCCACAGGAGAGCTGTACAGATTTTAAGGAAGGCTCCTTACCTTCAGAATGTTTCTTCTTTAATGCTTTCATATTGGGAATTTCAAGTGAAGGGTTTCTTTTTTCGGGAATGTTCATGAACTTGAGCCTTGGACAAGGACTGGGTATTTCACAATGATGGGAAGTTGTTTGTTTCGATGATTTGATGTTTTGTTCCTGATGATACCCTTAACACATATCTAAAGGTCAAGCCTTTCGCTTATCTAGATACGCTATATTAATAGAAGTAAAATCTCCCGGGTCCCTGCTGTGACTGTTTGTATGTTGGGGATGCTGACTTGTTTTGACGTGTTAAATATCACAAATTCTGCTGACATTTTATAAACCCAGTTTGGTCGATAAAGGTGCTGAAATACATTCCAATGTCAAATGTTTCTGACGAAAGCATTTTTAGTCGCTATAAAATCAGAACAACTACTTACAAAGCAAGGACATCGAAACACATTGTGGATACGAGAATTGTTGACTTATAGTGTAATGACGCCATAATTTACGAATTCGTGATTTTATTTTTCAGAAGAAAGCCAGTCGGACGTCGCAAAAAGACGCAAATGACGTCGACGAACTGCAACCATTGACGTTGACCGGAACTGACTTCGCCGACGACGTCTTCTACGAGGCGGCACCTATTGCTGAGATGGAGAAAAATGACAGGCGAATATCTGAAACGGACTCGGACCCTTGGGAACACAATGGGGCACCAAGTTATGAAGCGAAAAACAATTCTGTGAAAACCACCCGTAAACCGGAAGTGAGTCGCTCGATTTCTTTGGAAGATCCGGAAGTTCGATGTGGATTTGGACCCTATAAACCGGATGTGCTACAGCGATTCAATAACCCGAAATGTCTACTAGCTTTTCTCTCTTTCTTCGCCTTCATTCAAGGTATGTCGCCAAAACAAATAACCTCTTTAAATAACCTCTCTGTAGTTTCACTCCTAGACACACACCATTAGTTATCATTGTCATACGATATGTACATAAGAATATATTTGTAATTTTGCGCAGATTTATTCTTACACTTTATTCCGAAAGCCAATCCATTTTGCCATACAAAGCGTTTTGTCGCTTGTATAAGCAGCACTTTTCATTTGTGATTACAACATATCAGTTCCAGATATGCAATGTTCCTATTTTAAATCGTTTTTGCTTCCCTTTCAGGATTTGTCGTCAATGGCATAAATAATGTAAATACCACCAGTATAGAGCGACGATTTGGTCTGCCGAGTTCAAAGGTCGGCAGTATTTCTAGTGCCTACGATGTTTCCGCGGCTATAGTCGGACTAATCATCAGCTATTTCGGCTCCGGACGCCACAAACCCAAGTTTCTCTCCTTAGCCGCCGGGAGCATGGCGATTGGTTCGTTTGTAATGACCTTACCACACTTTACCAATGGGCTGTATCTGTGGGGCGAAAACATCCGGGGAACTTGCAGTGGTGAGTGAGATTTACCCAAGGGATGACCTTGACCTTCACAATCAATCATTGAAATCTCAAGTTAAACCATTCAAGTATGTACTGTAATGCTTGTTACCAGATGGTGAGCATTGGGTTAGTTACCAATTATATGAAGCGGTTAGAGTAGATAGGAATTGAATCGACAATGTTGATGGCTAGTTCAGCTTTGGTTATACAATAATTGAGTATTAATTGCTGCGGATGAAAAAAAAATTAGAAAACACAATTGAATGTTAATTAAAACACATTAAAAAAGATGATTGAAGCAGGTTTGCTTAAAATGGCATTCTTTGTGTTTTGTTTTAAGATATTCCTACTATTTGTGTTTTTGTTGTATGACATCCCTACTATTTTGTTTTAAGATATGTGTTCTTTTTTGTATTAAGACATCGCTCCTATTTTTGTGTTGACAGAGGAGTTAGATGCTGACACGTGTAGTGCAGACGAAAGTTTACAACATTACCTGTACGTGTTCCTGCTGGGCCAGGCCTTACATGGAGTGGGCGGAACTACTCTCTACATTGTGGGCGTGTCTCTCATGGACGATAGTGTGCCGGCCTCATCATCTCCACTGTATATAGGTAAGAAATAAAATTAAAAAAAAAAAATCATTAATAAATTTAAGATTTTGAAATATCACAATGTATTTTAATGAAAGTATTCACATGTAGCTTTATTTTATGCTTGAGTGACATATATGACATTCCGTCTGTGAGCGGGGCCAACAATTTAATCCTGGCACTAATCATGAGGGTGTCTGACAGCTGTCGAATCTGACCTTCTAAAGAAAGGTTAGACTGGCCGCCATTCTCTAGAATATTGTAAAAATCTTTAAACTTTGACTTGATTGTTTTTACTGATTCTAAGTTTCAAACTAGGGGGGAGATAATCTAGTGAAGACACTCTTTTAGGAAAGTCTAACCTGCTAGATAGGGTCTGGTTACCAGTCTACAGTAAGGTGTCGATCCGTTTGAACTTTGCATATTTTCTCTTTTGTTGGGAATCCATAGTTTTTATCAGTCACCAATCCGAGCACTGCTTGAATGACTATAGATGTTTAAAGCACAATAAAATTAATGATCACTTTTACAGGTATCTTCTACGCCTTCGCCACCTTCGGCCCCGCCCTCGGGTACATCTTTGGAGGTCAGATGCTGAATGTTTACGTGGACTTTAATGAGCCGACAGGTAACAGGTAACCTCACGCTACCTTATCCTTGGTTCTGTCACCTTTTGTGCACGCTGTTATTTGATTATGACGTTTATCAATGCATGCTGCCAGGTAAATATTCTTGCACCTTTTGGAATCATATTACTACCATCACACCACAGAGTTATCTAAAGGTCTTCTTTGCCACTACTTTGAGTTAAGCTTTCGCCTTTGTCATTAATGTATCATTTCTTATTGAGAACGCCCATAATTGGTATAATACTATCTAGTTACCATGTTACAGCAGTTTTTGAATGCCTCATACGTAACACCAATAATTGTGATAAATATTTTATTCTGAAGCCAAAATTTAGATTCAAAATAGACGAAACAGAGAGAAATAGGCGCATTTAGAAATACACATGGGACCACATTGAAGAAGAGTTTGACCTGTCTATCGACATCCTCGATACTCCAGGGGTTACTATTACTGTTGTTATGTCAACCCGTGGACTCTCTCATAGTAACACTGAATGCAACAGGAAAGAACAGCTAATTTAGTCCTGTGATCTAAACAAAGAATTGTAAAACGGTTCACTATGGTTGACGGTGTAACTCTCTGTGTTGTCTTCAAAGGAAGTCTTTGTAGGCCTGTAATTGGTCAGATTTTTTCTCCTGAATTGCCCCCCTAGTTTTACTAGGGGTGGATACAACGTTAGTGATAATAACCCCTGGAGTAACGGGGATGGTCTATTGATGACATCGGGTATAGGAAAGCAGGTCACCCCAGGTGACAATCACGACTGAGAATCGATTGCCGAGAACAGAATCATGTGGTATACATACGGTATCAACATTTAATGCAAAGGGAAACATTGCATTTTGTGATAAAATCGTGCTGACTATTTCACTTATCTCCTGTTTTTTCCTCAGTCTGCATGCTCAGCAATCCCGCTCAGAATAATTTGGTTTCAGTATCCTAATTGGTTTAACTGTCGTCTAAGATATCCCTTTAGGAACTAAAAATATTCTGTGAAAAGGTCTTTGACATTTTATATTAGACAGCAGTGATATATAATATCGCACACAGCTGCCATGCAGTCTAAACACACGGATATTTGATATTAGACAAGGGAGATTTATATAATATCAGAAACAGCTGCCCTTCCAAAACACAGGGATATAGTGCTAGTAGATTGAGTAACATTGATATAAGAAAACAGGCAGCATTTTTGATCTGGTTTAGACGTTCTTTAATAACGAAATGATATACATTTGTTAATTAGCATACAGCTGAAGTTGATAACCTCCATGTCATTGCGAGATAGCATACAGAGTAATTTCACAAACCCCGAGCGTCATATTTCATCATAACATTTGACTTGAGCTTTTGTCAGAGTCGCATTTGTATGGAATTTAGCAAACACACATAACAAATGTTCTCTGACCTTCGATACAGTCAGTCAGCTGTCGTCGACTGGTGTGAAAGTCTACAGGGACTAAAAAAAGCTTGTCAAGTGTGTGTTATTATGAACATATACAAAAATATGTACATAATGGATCTAATTCCCAGTGTCATTTACTTGAATGTAGTGGTTTGAAGTTTTAAAATTCAATAACAAATGTGCGGAACTGGTGTGAATTACCCAATATTTGACATCAAAATTACCCAAATTATCGTAAATATTAGTATACTATTACTCAATGCTGCACACACGGCCGTGTAACTGTGAATTGTATGACCTTTCACCTCGGTCGTTAAGGGTGATACCATTGTAAGCTCAAGTTTCGTTTGTTGACCTTTAGCGCTATGATTTATTTTACCGACAGTGATTTTATTCATGCGACGTGATTCACGTCGATACATTAAGATAGCGGCTTCTACCTCTTCCTTTAATCTCAACAAAAATTACCTTATAAACTGAATATTTCCCCTTCCAAATGGCCTTGTGTTTAGCTGAAAATGCCATTCAAAGTGAAAAGAATTGATGTAGCAAAATTACGAAACGACACATGGTTATAAATCACTGAGAAACCCGTACCTGTCTAGAATAACTCTGATTCCACTGAATAGATAAATACAGGAAAACATAACATGCCTATAGTGAAGATTATAAGCAGTTGTATCCAAGCAGACGACAAACTATGAGTTCACTAGCTGTTTAGAACTCATTTCTTGAATTTACCAGCTTGCGAAGGCGTTTTGGGCTATCATACACTTTTGTTATATTATATTCAAAATACTACCGCGTTGCACTTCCAGTATAAAAGAACATGAATGGGGATCCATCGCTCAAGCAAGCCAGCAAAAGAGTTTAAAAGTATCCATTTGATGTAGGCTTAAGAAAAAAAATTCAATAAGTGTCGTCTGCTCGTGATATCACTGCTTTAACCTTCACAATGTGTTGTCGTGTGACTATTGCTCACCTCGGATTTGATCTAGATTTGATCAATGGCGAGTGCCTGTAATGAAGGCGATAACCCATTTTTAAATACCCCATGTCAATGATTCCGTTCTGTTATAGATCTATAGTTGGTTCACGTATTACCTTCATTTGTTATTTTTGAGTTGGAATAATTTTTTGTTATTTCGTTCATGATACCTATCGACCTGTAACGGCCCGGTGTTTTGAGATACACATTATTTATCGTTTTGAGCTCTATAGCTTGATGTCTCTGGTAAACCGGATAGTGTTAACCTTTCATCGTATGTCCTCCTTTTATCAAACTAGTCAAATGTTGATAACGAATGTATTGTTTGAATTGTTTTAGCGGTGTTAAGTTTTTTGTTCAATATTATTGGAAAATTTACGATATTATGTTATAGTTCAAAACATATCTTATAAATGATTTTGAGCATATTTCATTATACAGTTCATGACCTGATATTACGATATTACGTTATAGTTCAAAACATATCTTATAAATGATTTTGAGCATATTTCATTATACAGTTCATGACCTTTGTGTCTTTGTTTTTAAGAAATAAATTATTATACTTTGATGTGACGACAATATGATTTAAGGTGTTGTGTGGTAAAACTGTTACATTGTTGATACAAACCTTTATTTTACCTTGTTCTGACGATATTTTGTTGTGACGATACTTAGTTGTACTTTGTTGTGATGATACTTTGTTGTGACGATACTTTGTTGTACTTTGTTGTTACGATATTTGTTGTGACGATACTTTGTTGTACTTTGTTGTGATAATACTTTGTTGTGACGATACTTTGTTGTACTTTGTTGTGACAATACTTTTTGTACTTTGTTTTGACAATACTTTGTTGTGACAATACTTGGTTGTACATTGTTATGACAATACTTTGTTGTGACGATACTTTGTTGTGATAATACTTTGTTGTGACGATACTTTGTTGTGACGATACTTTGTTGTACTTTGTTGTGACAATACTTTTTGTACTTTGTTTTGACTTGACAATACTTTGTTGTGACAATACTTGGTTGTACATTGTTATGACGATACTTTGTTGTGACGATACTTTGTTGCACTTTGTTGTGACAATACATTTGCTGTACTTTGTTGTGACGATACTTTGTTGTGACGATATTTTTGTTGTACTTTGCTTATGACGATACTTTGTTATTGTACTTTGACTTGACTGTATTGTATTGTACACTGCTGTGACAATACTTTGTTGTACGTTACTGTGACAATACTTTGTTGTACTTTGTTGCGAAGATACTTTGATGTACTTTGTTGTGACGATATTTTTGTTTTACTTTGATTTGACTGTACTTTATTTATTGTACTTTGTTATGACGATACTTGGCTGTGACAGACGTTTTGCTGTGCTTTGTTTTGACAATACTTTATTGTACTTGGTTGTGACGATAGTTTTGTTGTACTTGGCGTGACAATAATTTTGTTGTACTGTATTGAGACGACAGTTTGCGGTTTTTGTTTTAGCGGGAATCTAGTCCCTGGTGATCCCCGATGGGTAGGGGCTTGGTGGGTAGGCTTCCTGGTGGCCTCTCTAGTAATGGTGTCAGTAGCGATACCAATGGCTGCCTACGGCGTAGAACTACCAGGTAAGTAGGGCATACAGAATGGTAGGAATTGCAAATCAAAACGTTTTCCTGAAACCATAAGGAACTGAATACTAATCTATTGTTCTCCTGTAATTCCGACATTCCTCTATCAAAAAGCCTGGTACGGCCTTAAATTAATTTAATTATTAACACAATGCAAGCTACAACCTTATATTTTAAAACGAAAATAATGAAGACATTTGGTGTTTATCTCTACTATACTTACCAACAATCTTTAATGGCTTCTGCGGAATCAATACAATTATCGCGTTATTTTAAGTTACGAACACTTAGTTGGCAATCGTATTCCATTAAACGTACATATTACGATGTACTTTAATTAACCCTGAAAATCACCCTGACCTAAATAAACACAAGAACAGAAAAAAGCACCTGTAAGTACGTTCCAGCATCCATGCACGTGCGTCTGCTGATGTGAGATTCCCGGAATATTTCCTAGCCTTATATAATGTAACTATGTGGTGCATCATTCGAATGTGTTTTATGTGTGCGTACATATCTATCTCATAAACAGCTCACGTGTGTTTTCACGTACTTTATGCGACATAAGAATAGTTTTTATTGGTCATAGATTTGGAATTAGATCCGAATTAACTTTATTTCGGTGTCACGTGACACTTCTGTGTCGTTAAGACTACAGTGATACATGTACTCGTACTGTCAAGCTCTACTCGTGGCTATAGATTGTAAACAATTTCGCTCTCAAATCATCCACCGCCTAATGCTATCAAATGGATTTACAGTTCAGGAGATCCCGATGATTTACCTGATCCTCAACTTATTTGTTTGCTTGATTAATCAACTTTCTATAAAGAGCTAGGCTCATGTAAGGACGACCTCCCATGTATGCGATGTGTTGTTTTGTAGCACGCCGTCGAAGACATCAAGCAACACACCCTACCCGATCACATTATACCGAAAACTGGCGCACCATTCGCCCACTCCCTTAATGCCCAGCGCTAAGCAGAAACGGAAACTACCACTTTTTTGACTTCGTGTGTCTAGGCTAAGGGACATCCTATCTGATCCTATCTGAGCCTACCTTACAGGGGCAAGCGCTCAACAGAAGACAAAAAGTGAGGTGGTGTCAAGGGAGGCGTTAGGAAGAAGAAAGTTAGTTAAGAAGAAGAGCAAAGATAACATGTAAAATCTAAACGCCTTCTATGACGATGCAATAGTGGCAGCAAGTACAGTTCTGACGCCCAACCAGCAGGGCGGTGATCCTTAACTCAAAGTATAATATATCTAGTTTGCGTCTACTGATAACTTTTGATATTTGTTTTACGCATTAATTAAGTAAGAGAAATCATAATTAAAATAGTTAGTTGATCAGATTGATATTGATAAAAAATGTTTTAATTTTGTTGCATCTATTTACTATGACATTACCATTGTACCTTCTTTGCACGTGTAATTTTATTTCATTCTTTATTCATTTCTATTTAGTTTTCCTTCTTTCATTTAGTAACGATATCACAGGCAATCGCCTACCTCTAACATTAAGATATCCACTGTGTAATCTAGTGATATTTTGTATGTCTATATATCACCTCTCAGGTGTACTTGAACATCACTTAGTTGATAGATAGTGTGTACGAATCCTGACTAACCTTAGTTAATACTGTTGACGCATAACGTATTGCGTACCTTGTACATTTTGACAAAATATGCAAAAAATGTACATTTCAGGAAAGTCCACAGGGTGCGGAACATATTCCTGTCACCAAATTACCTTGGTAGTATGTTTACTAGTGTCTATTGCAGGAATAAACGAGAAGTTATTGGTAGACATAATGCATACACACTTTTGATCAATTCGTTTCTGCTTAACTGCACCTTAGGAATGATTTTTAGTCTTGTAAAATATGAGTGGATTTTAAGTGAAAGCATCACACCAGTAAAACAATACACTGCCAGTATGCTATGCCTTGTCGTGTTTTGACGTTACCGACGACACCGGAGATGGTTCGGTTTATTTATATTTTTATGAGATCCAGATGGTTTGGTATTAACTAACAGTCTCTCACGATATATAATCGCATGGAAACTTTGTAGAATAACGTTGTACCACAACCTACCTAACCAGCTATGTGTAATAGGCTATTATATCAGTGTATAGTAAAGAGCACTTCGCTTTCTTGTGATTTTTCTACAGTAATTAATGATCTATTAACTCAACTTCATGTTTTACATGGGCGGTAATTAGTCTTCATGAATAGCATCAGTCAACTTAATGTTTCACATTGGCGGTAATTAGTCTGCATGAATAGCATCAGTCAATTTAGTATGGTGTCTATAACTCGTCACATTACTATTCTACCATTGACGTCTAAGTCTAAATGTCAAAATGCAGAACATGAAACACAAACGAATTATATTGATATATGTACTAGGTTCTATATCGCATAATAACTCCGCAGATTGGGCGTTATAATTGTACTTGCTGCCCCTATTACATGTAAGGCGACAAAATTTAGGATCTTATCTATATCTTTTCGCTTTTTCCAAACTAACTTTGTTCTTCCTTACGTCTCCCTTGACATTTTTAGCCTTCTGTTGAGCGTTCGCCCCTATGAGATGGGGTCTTGATTCTGTCCCCTGGCTGAGACAAAACAAGGTCTAAAATGTGTTAGTTGCTGCCCCTGCTTATCGCTCAGCATATAACATAGGGAGAAGGACGACTGGTACGGCCGTTGTCAGTAAAATGTGACCGGGTGGGGTGTGTTGTTTGGTGTCTTCGGCGGCATGCTTCAGTGATATAGCACTATAAAAAGGGCAACAGTTCCACTATACAAGAAGACATAACACGAATATACCACACAGTCTTCTAAAACACGCACTGCACACTTCATACACACTGCATATATGGGATGATGGTCCTTCCATGACCTTGGGTGTTAACAGGACTTTAATTAATCAAACAAACAAATCTATCATATAGACTGCTGACAGACACCTTTGAAGTCACTACGTATTGCGTTGATAACTTGCTGAGTTACTCTCTAGTGTGTCTCTTACTAACAACAACTTCATTTCGATTGCACACTCCTTTTATCAATTGCAGTTGCAGTTGAAAAAGAAAAAAAAATAAAGATAGGCGTCATATACAGTTCCTTATTGAACATCTGAAATACGCCCAGCTTCGGTTTATACTCACTTCAGAATTAATCTTTATAGAAATTATCACAATATGTATATTGTTCAATAGCGTTTCAATTTTCGTTCTTCAAATTTACTACTGAAATGACGAGTTGACCTTATTCAAATGGTTCGTCCATGTTGATTAGCCTTCAATAAAAATTGACATTTTTCAGAGCTATAATGTCTTCCTCAATAGATTTATTTTGTTTATGACACAGCGTTTATTGTCTATTCAACAAAACATACATACGTAGATGTTATTTTGAAAATATTTCATGTTTTTTTAGCCGCCAAAACAGTCCGGGATACACGTGTGTCACAGATGCATAACGATCATGTGATCGACTCTAAGAGTAAAGAAGAGATCAGCGGTTCCTTGAGGGACCTACCTCGTTCCTTCTGGATTTTACTGACGAATCCAGCCTTTGCGTTGTTGACACTGGCGGGGGCAGCCGAGGGACTGTCGACATCAGGGTTCGCCACATTCATGCCGAAACTGATCCAAAACCAATTCGGCACCACTGCAGCGTGGGCATCCATACTTGGGGGTAAGTTGGGGTTTATCTGAAGCTGGCTTCAATAAAGTTTAAGAATGATGATCAACATGTTGGAGATTCTGAAGACATTACTTCTATGTATATCATTACAAAAATGATACTATTTATGTGTCATTGAGTATTATTCAGGTATGAAAGATAGATATAGAGGAAAGTGAACAGATGATGATCAATATTACATTTCTGTAATATTCTAATCATGATATGAAAGGAACTAAACCTAGAATTCGGAGTTTTGTATTTCAAATGAATATGAATCACACATTGATAACAAAATCAATACTTGATGAAGAAATGTTATGTTTATTGTGATCACCCACATCTACAGGCATCCCGAGACAGTTTGCCCTACCTCATCCTACCTAGGTCCTGTTGTAGTACCCGTATGTTGATCAGTGTTGATCAGTTTGATACAATTTGTAGAGGATATCTGTAATTTCTCTTTCTGATGTAAAACACCCTTCAATCTTTCCCTCATGTGTTGTTGCAGTTCCCGATATCATCGGAGATCACTCAGATCAGTGTGTGAGCTGCTAGCTGTGTATACTCGTATCGAGATGTTTATTTCTCTCCCAGCTAATGTTGCTGTATCCGGTACCTCCTGATATCGGGTTTTAGAGGATTTATACACCTCTCTGTGTAACATCAGCTCCTGATACTAATCACTCTTCCTCTCCTTCCCCAGGTATTGTTGCTGTGCCGGGTGCCGCCGGGGGTCAGTTTGTCAGTGGCTATTTGTGTAAACGTCTGAATCTGAAGGTCCGAGGGATGCTGCGCCTCATCATCTGTGTCTGTCTCATAGCAACCGTCCTCGACTTCTGTGTGTGGATCAGATGTGAACAGGAAACCATTGTAGGAGTTAGTTCGCAATATTCAACAAGGTAACGACCCATCAAATAGTCAGAGTAGTATTCCGTCATTGTATATTAGAGATTGACATCATTATTTGGTGAGTTATTTTCACTGAAAGTTATGACGCCACGCTTGTAAATATTAGATGTCACAATCAATACCAACCCACAAGGGCAGATAACTCTGAAATATGCAAGTATATTTTAGTTCCCTCCAATATTCACTCTATGAACAACCAAGTAGCATTCAAGCTTTTTTATCCCCCGCTTTCTCCGAAACGGGGGATATTGATTTGGGTTTGTCCGTCTGTCTGTCAGTATGTCTGTAACACTTCTTTTCCGTGTAATAACTGTAACAAATGTAAACCGATTTTCTTCAAACTTGGTGACAAGGTTAACCGATTTTCTTCAAACTTGGTGACAAGGTTAAATGCCTTAAGGGCTCGGCCAGATTCGATTGCGACTGTCGATGGACCATATTTAGTGGAGTTATGGCCCTTTGAATTTCTAAAAACATCATTTTCTGCTATTTCCGTGCAATAAGTGTATCAAATGTAACGAGGTTAAATGCTTTAAGGACTTGGCCAAGTTCGATCGCGACTTTCAACAGACCTTATTTAACGGACTTATGGCTCTTTGCTTAAATAAAAAAATCAGTTTCTGCCACTTCCGTACAATAATTAACTGTAATAAATATTAACCGATTTTCTTCAAACTTGTAAAAAGGTTGAATGCCCTAATTGCCTTGCCAGGTTCGATCAGCTCTTTCAGCAGATGTTATTTATCAGAGTTATGGCCCTTTAATTTAATGCAAATGTCATTTTTCTGCAGTTTCTGTGTAACTAACAAATGTAAAAACTGATATTGTTAAAACTTTGTAACAAAGTTAAATGCCTTAAGGGCTTAGCCAAGTCCGATTGCAACTTTTGGCAGATCTCAATTAGCAGAGTTATGGCCTTTTGATTTAATAAAAAAGTCATTTTCTGCCACTTCCGTACAATAACTGTAATAAATATTAACCGATTTCTTCAAACTTGATAACAAAGTTAAATCTCTTACTTCCAAATAAGACTTCAGTTTATTTTTCATGTTTCAACCAAGGTTAAACCTAACCTCAATAATGTTTACCTTGAATTTGTCCTGAAAGTGGGGGATGGAAATTCCACGAATTTGCTTGTTATATGATGTTATCTCATTCATAATCATGCAAATTTAGTTTTTATCGGTGATTCTTTGCTTGTAGAACCTAAACATTATGCATTAAACATGTATTTGACCTAAACATTATGCATTAAACATGTATTTGATATTTACTTTTTGCAGTTATTTCGAGGAACTTCCGAACTTACAATCCGAATCCTGTAACAAGAACTGTTCGTGTTCCTCGGAATTTTACCAGCCAGTCTGCAGTGATCAGGAGGTCCAATATTTCTCCCCTTGTCACGCGGGTTGCCATGGTCACAATGCCGACAGATCGGTAGGTAGTGCACAAATTTAATGATTGTGACATGCCTGTATCGATTGTAGCCTTACATCATTTGCCATTACCAGATGGAGACATTTGCTAAGTGTTGGCGATGGTTGACATTCTATTTCTGCTAATCACATAACCTTGCGACTCATACAACCATCTGAACACTGTTAGGTTGTTTGCCTTTTGGTTCAACATGGGACACTTAAATCTTGACCTAGTTGTAAGGTGGTTTTTTTGTAAGTCACATCAATGAGATGCAAGCGTCGACATCTATCTGTTGTAGAATTGAAGATACCAATACCTAGCCTTTGTCGCAAAAAGCTAGAACAATAATTCCTAGCTATTGACATTTCGTTTGGTTGTTTTGAATTTTAGTGTCTCCCCATTTCCATTCGTATTCGTCTTTAGCACCTTTTGAACTAAGTAACATAATCATACAGTCAATGCTTCACGGTTTAACTTCTTGAATCCCCTTTTGTAATTTTTATCTGAAGTATCCTTTATGACCTTTTTGGTTCTCCAATGTAAAGATAAAATGGACCTAGCTGTCGATGGGCCATTGGACTTAAACAAACAAATTATTGGTATTACGGACCATTTATTATTGGAAGCGCCTTCAACTTAAACTTGAAAAGATTCCAATACGATTCCTAGGAAAGTCTAACATGTACACATGTACGACATTATTTCTGTGATTGTATATGTTTGTTTACAGACCTATAACAACTGTACGTGTTTGAGTCATTATGAGGGATACTCAGCCGACAACTCCACCACCACTGTCACTTCCGGTAAATGCAGGGAAACGTGCCTTCTTCTTTATATCTTCCTGCCGGTTCTGTTATTAGACATCTTCTTCCGGTTTGCGCAGTCACCTCCAGCCTTGTCGGTAACACTAAGGTAAGACGGATGATTAAAGCAATAGGATTCGGATTACTGAATGACATGGATAAAATTGATGTAAATTCCTTGCAAAATAGCTGATATTCTAATGTACGTTTCTGGGAATATATGTATACAAAACATCGTTCACAAATTACGAATTACGTCAAAATTTTAAGTTGGTGTAAACGATAGCTTCTTTTAAAAGCAGAGAATATATATTCGTTTTGCCTTTTCGCTTTCTGAAATCTTAACAAACGAGATTATATGATGGGCATTTGATCCGACACCAAATTTATTATCCTTTTGACCGAAATTGCAAAAAAATGGATATTTGTAAATAATTCCGTATGTTTTTTTACATGTATGTAACAAAAGGTTTGGTCTTGAAACAATGGTCAATTTATGCAATTCGAAGGTATTCTCTTTTTGAAACAAGCAAATATTTCATGAGTAGAAAATCTTTTAATGTCAAGCAATTGCTTTCTATAACTAAGTTTGTTTATTATGATTGTTTTAACATATAGGGGTCAACCTTATTAACATATAGGGGTCAACCTTATTAACATATAGGGGTCAACCTTATTAACATATAGGGGTCAACCTTATCAACATATAGGGGTCAACCTTATTAACATATAGGGGTCAACCTTATCAATATATAGGGGTCAACCTTATCAACATATAGGGGTCAACCTTAAAAACATATAGGGGTCAACCACAACCAAGATACCAGCTCATGTCTGGATGTTAACAAGTTAAATGTAAATATATAAACGTTGAATGTCATGTTTTTGACATACATTGGTGTGTAACATAAATTGAGTGTTCTAGCATATCTATCATGGTGCGCTAACGTGACCATTGGATTTGCTATACACCAATGTCAAAATATGACACTCAATGATTAATAAACAGCTTTGTTAGATATAGATCGTCATACCATAATAATGGACCATACAGAAGTAATTCAATTCAATTAATAAAATGTACTATTCAGTCGTGACCCAACCAAACATTTGTGATCTGAACAGACGGTCACGTGATGTACACATGACGTCACCGACAACAATAATGAACGGCGTGACAATACCTCACGTAAAACCTTTTTCTAGCCAATCGATGGGTTCACAAGCTAGGCCGGTAATTAAGACTGTTACTTTGTAACGAATACGGGGGTAGGGATGCCATACAATATTCGTCCTGTTCAATGGCCGCTGTATTGTGGCTCTTCAATCAATACCGAGGACCCACGACAAACATTGGCTTTATTGACGTCAGTGACAAAAAGGCTACAGGCAGCGAAATGTTTAGTCAGGGAAAACCGTTTGTTTGAATTGTTACACAAAAACAAAATGGCGGCGTACTTGACATACCTTTGAGACAAACAATAAGTATAGACGTTTGTTAGGTGGTAGTATCGTGTCTAATTACAACTCACTTTCATAGCCATGTTTTGGCAAGGCATTAATTGTAGCGGTGATATGTCTTGGTCGCGCTGTGATTATTCTGCTAAAATAATGATCGCGTTATTTTATGGTAATCCGTATATGTGATAGATTTATGGGAACGTAAAATCGATAGCGCAATTCGCCGTTGGATAATATATTTAGATTCGAGTATGTTGATATAAGCCAGAGTGACAATAAGGACGAACTATGAGAAATAAGATCATATAAAAACGTTTGGAAATGACGACGATTATGATGAAAATGACATTAATATTGGTGAAAATATAGTATTTATATGGCGCTGTAAGTCTACAGCAAAAGACATTAAAGCCACCCGACAAACGTAACGGGATACAGCGCTTGAATTAATAGGTTTCCACTGTCGTAACTGAACAGCCATGTCAATAGCAATGAGCGCGGTAATCACTGTTAAATGTGGACTGTCGCCATGGGCTGAATACAGATCGGCATGATATCGATTTGTAGCGGGATGATGGGAGTACCATTGTATCTGAGTCACATCCAGCACAGTCGTGTGTCCTTGTTGTTTATATATATAGTGTAATAATTACATCTCATGACGTAAAACTTGTTTTCGAGTCGTGTTGACGAAATTAAGTCATAACGTAATAATAGAGTACCGGAAAGTTCTAATTGTAGCGTAACACTGGTTATGGAACACCGCGTTGGCGATTTAAGCTCACAAGTAACGATAGAACAACGGAAAGTCCTTATTTATTGCTTAAAACTTATGGAATCGTGTCGGCGAAATAGGTCATAAAGTAGAAATAGAAAGAAAGTCCTTTTGGACGTTTTAATGTCATATTATCACGGTGACTGCTAAATAGGACTGCGACTACGAGTTACCGCCTACATTACCCGTGGTTAGTGTTCGGATTCATCTAATTAGTCCTAATCAACATAAGGAGTGTCCCAGTGTTTTAGCAGTTCCTTCCCCATTGTTTATGAACACAACTGCTGTGCTGTGCCGGCGGATAGTTAACTCCACAGTGTTAACTACTCGAAACTATGTTTTGGCTTTAAATCCGTAAATATAATGATACGTTCAAAACATTGATACATACTTGAAGTTTCTTTTTGAAATATATTTTTGCTAAAGTGTTTGATCCGTTGGTTGTAGTGATGTTATCGATAACAATAATAACAGCACAGGTATAGGTCGATAATGGTAAGCACTGGCCCTATGTCTATGTTTTTAGGAGTTCCGATATTCCTTAGGCGTTTCCCTGAATGCTCGTTTTGGATATTGTCTACATTCAAACCACAAAATATGCATAATGTGGCATCGTTGTTATTATTTCTACTTTTTACGAGACATTCCATGAAAATCACATTAAAAAAGAGGTTTTCAGTTGTTTACAACCCACTGTGAATCCTTCGAAGAATAAAATAAGTAAATAAAAAAAATCATGAAAATATAAGAAAATATATCATCTAAAATATTCACTTTCGGTAGATATTTCTCTGACGTTCCCTTGCGGCAATACAATGAATTCAGAAATAATAGTGATGAATAAATTGAATTAAGAGCCTGGTTACTTATATTGTAATGGTTTCGTTTCAGATGTATTCATGATAAACAGAGGACTTTTGCCCTGGGGATCCAGTGGTTTGTGGTCAGACTCATGGGTAAGGCATACGTTGTTGCATAGTCGATATTTAAGGGGTTACAATCACTATCGTCACATCCACCCCTGAACTTTTCATTACAAAACTGAAGGCTTTTTATGGGGAAAAAGCTACAAATACAAGTCTTTTCTGACTCCTGTGAAGAATTCAATTAATCAATCTCTTTTTTTAATTTCATAAGGGCTCATCTACCTAATTTCATCGTATACATATGAGATCGTAGACAGAGCCTTCAGTTAAGTCTTGAAAGATCCCAGAGGAGGATATAGCGACAGTGATAGTAACCTCTTGAATATCTAGGACGAGGTTATTGCTGTTCAGGGTTATCTACAAAAATCAAGCGTTCCTGCCGTCAGTTCGAACGCCAACAGAGCATAAACGATACTAACGATGCAAATATATGTCATGGAAATAATAAAAAAAATGACTTGTTTTGCTTTTGGCTTGATCTGTCAATTATTTTTCAATATTTTTCCCTTCAAGTGAATTAATATCCACAAACTTTTCAATGGTGGTAATGGTGTAAAATAAGTATTTTTTGTAACTGAAGAAAGTACTGATTCGTCCGCTCATGTTTGTGATAGAGAAAATACCATTTGTCAGCGATGTATAAATGAACAGAATAGTTCAGTGTGACATAGTATAATGAAGGGAAGTAACTCTGATTCATCAGATGGAAAACCACTGTACATTACCTGAATGTTATTTGGGTTTCTGTAACAATTAAAGGATTGTTAGATTGCCCTAACGGGCGCTATTCTATTCATCTGCCACCCAGATTGCATTTACATCTCCAATAAATGTAATCTAACAATCCTTTAAATGTAATATTTACATTTTGCTTTCTAGTTCAAAGTAAAACATAATATATATGCGAGTGAACATTTGCGTTTCCCGCTTCAGCCATTTTACCTCAACAGCCAAGTTCAATGTGTTAAAAATAGTCCCTATAACAAATTGGAAATATAACACGATTTCAATGTTTTTCAACAGCTTTTCAATTTATTTTCAATTATCCAGACCTTCCAGGTTTTCTATGAGTTTCAGAACCAAACTAGTTCATTCAACTTCAATGTCAATTTTCCCGCGCGGACTAACATGGTGTCAAGTAAACAAGACTCAAATCCGTTAATGTAGATATTACTATACAAAATCTAGGCTGCATTTATTGACTCATACGGCAGACCACGATTGTCAGTAGAGTAATGGGAGTCGCAGTGTTAAAATGTAAATATATTAAAATATTTGTTATTTTATATTTACTGATCAGACACGTTAATTTCTTTAGTTATCTTGTACTGTAAAATCCTCGTATTCTCTCCACAGGCACGGTGCCCGGCCCTATCATGTTTGGTACTGTAATTGACAGTTCCTGTCTGGTGTGGAAGGAGAAATGCGGAGAAAACACGTCCTGTTGGATATACGATAATGCTCAACTTAGTCGGAACTTCTTCATCATTTTATTCGCAGTAAAAATCACCACCAGTATATTATTTGTCAGTGCATATAAACTCTACAAACCACCCATAGAGAAGTCTGTGTCGTATGTGGTATCAAACGGGTCGAAATCTTCGGACTCGTTACGACAAGGGGACAAGGAAGACACTAGTAGTTGTAACGGCTCTGATATAATAGAACAGCAGAGTACGGTGACAGTGTTATAGTATTAGATGTTAAAGGTGCTTTTTTGATTGTGGATCTGCGATAATCCGGACAGCAATAGTCCGGAAAACTCACAATCCGGACATAATAACCAGGGTACTGATTTTATTATTGACTAAGTGGACTTAATTCGATAGTCTGGAAAACTCACAATCCGGACAGAATTACCAGGAAACTGATTTTATTATTGACTAAGGAGACTGAATTCGATAGTCCGGAAAACTCACAATCCGGACAGAACTACCAGGGAACTGATTTTATTATTGATTAAGAAGACTGAATTCGGTAGTCAAGAAACATCATAATCTGAATAGAAATACCAGGGAACAACTAAGTAGACCGAATACGATAGTCCGGAAAATTCACAATCTAGACGGTTTGAGATAAAAACGCAAGTGTCCGGATTATCGAGGGGCCACTGTAGAGACACCAGATTCCTAAAAGTCGACCAAATGAAAATGTGTACGTCCGTCTGGTGCTATGTTGTATAATGCTATATTATTGTGTTATATTTTTGAATGGTTAATAATTTTTTGTGCTCGTCATATCAAACATATATTAACGATATTATTTTTACCATTCCAGGATGACTGTACTTGTATGTACAAAGAGTTGCTAATTTTGCATACCTTTTAGCCGGTTGGTTTTGCGGGTCAACTTTTCTCTTTATAAGACAACAAATATTTCAGCTTCGTGTGTATATGTAATATATATATATATTTATGTTCGCTGGTCATGCGCTCGCGATCATGTATCTGTCTCACTGACTGTTAAATTCGTGTATTTGTAAGTTCGCTGAAATTACCTTGACCACGAATAAAGCTAATTATATTTGTAAGTTCGCTGAAATTACCTTGACCACGAATAAAGCTAATTTTAATTCCCGCAAATAAAAACCAACAACACAGTAGCATTAAATTACTCCTTTTTACACCCAACATTGATGCTTCCGTGAAGGTATCTAGTATGAAAACAAATACTTTGTCTACATATCCTTAATTTCGCCAAAACTCTCGTTTTGCTGGACACTTCCATCCGGGTATGACATGACATTCCATAACGAAGTATTAATTAAGTGTATACAGTCAAACTTCCTTAACTCGAACTCATATATCTCGAAGACCTTGTTGAACTCGATGTTCTGATTGTACTGTTGTTGAAAACTAGCATTTATAATATAATATCAAGTTGTCTCTAATCGGTATTATTATGAAAATAATATCAAGTTGTCTTTAACCGGTATTATCATGAACAAAATTATATGAAGTTGTATTTTAAGCCTTCGCATTTTACTGCTGTACATTTGTTTTTATTTTCGTCTGATGCATGACAAAAGAGGCAGCTGAATCAATACAAGTTGTAAAATATGACGATCAAATTGGCAAATTCTCTTCACTCTTAAGAGTTACGCTGTGATTGACAAGTTTCTAATACAGTGTGAGTATAACATGGTGAAAGGTCTGCTTATGATCTGATCAGAAAAGACATTATAGAATTGTCTCAAATTTCGGTATTTGTTCCGATAAACATCTACTTATCGGAAACATTTATTATCAGTTCTTTACGGTAAATATCAAATGTTTTAATTACAAATCTTCGTAAATAACACTATTGTGAATGCATGTCATATAAAATGAAAATAGAATGGTACCATATAATGTTATCACCAATTAGTTATACACTTCATACGGGTGACTGTCCTTCGTACTATTTATTTTTCCATATGAAATTTATAGAGATTGAACAGTGTTTTGATTGCGTTAAAGGTGGTATGAACGCAATTGGATACAGATATATTCAGTGTAAACGAAGTAATTGCAGTTTATTTCGATGATCATATGACGCAACATTTTATCCAAGCGTAAACTAGAAGTAGTCCGATCCTGCATTGTGCTTGTATGCATACGTCATTGCGATTGCGCTAATTTGAACGCAACTCCCCTCCCATTGTTCATACATTTATAGGGCATATATAAAAACATCTCTGGATTTATCACAGCGTGTAGCCGTCAGATAAGATCTTTCAATAATTTTAGTATTTTTGGAATTATTAAAAAATAATTCCGGGAATTTTTTTTTAAATTTCTTATTATTTCAAGACATTTTTACAAAAAAATGAATTCAGATAATAGTTATTTTTTAATTATTTTACATTTCAGTCACAAAATAAATAGTTTTTGTTTCTTCTGCATGCATTGAAAAATAAAGTCATATGATGGAATGTACATGTTGACGGTCCTATGTTGATGATATAACTGCAATTAGTTAATGTGATAGTATCAGCGTTTTTTATCTATTGCAGAATTATAGATATATATATATAGAGATATATGAGTAGATTTAGAAGACGTTATTACTATTATTGTTAAATGGTATTCGAATGACATGGGATTTTTTTAGTTATTGTTTTGATTGCAATATCTTTACTCACTGTTTAATTGTTAGATTGTTTAAAAATGATCATTTGATGATTGTGCAGCAATGTTTTCCTTGCATAACAGCTTTCAGTTCTTCATGTTTTAGCCTTTCAGCCAGTCAGTGTTTAATTGGCAATGACGTTTTATTTTTAATTAAGTACCGTGTAATTCTGATTTTGTTCGTCCAAATTAAGAATGTATCTATATATAAACACTCCATTCACTTATTTTTTCTTCTTTATTAACTGAAAAGTGTAACTGCATGAATTTCCAACCCGGCATAATTTCTTGCAGAATCGTTTGTTTGCAGTTATGAATAAATTCATGCATAGCGAATCAATTTGATTAATTCATATTATATTATATTATTTCTTCTTCTTCTAAAATTAACACTTTGATATATCTCCAGAAGACGATTATTTGTAATAAGTTGAGAAGTCAGTTGATCATGTTTAACGTCCTGTCAACAGCTGGAGTCGTCTAAGCGCAGCTTGTCCTGTCTGCAGTATATTGTGTACGAATGCGTATATGTTTTGGGAGGCTGCAGTATATTCATTAAATACACAATAAGCTTGCAGTGTAAGCCAATAAGATCAATTTACTCAAGGCGCTGGTCTAACTTCTGAAAAAAGTAGAAGATATTAGATTTAAAGTAATGAAATACTGCAATAATGCCGGATTGCGATCAAATAAAAATAAATAAGAAAACAAATGCAACGGAAAGTAAAATTCAAATTTTATTGTTTATTTTTTTGATCGAGTGGGGACAACATTCCTTATTTGCGCCATGTGTTAAAAGATATATTTGTTTTATTTCCTGTCTGATCGATAGTGCTATCCCACCAAAGTCTCCTCTCAAAGACATGAGGACATGATGAACAGATCCAAAAACTAGTAATGGATGGAGTCGAAGTAAGAAGTTAGGTCTGGAGATATTGTAATATATTGACGGTTATGACGTAACGAGAGTATGGTGCTGTCTATATATGGTGCTTATACATTGTGTCTCTTTTGTACAATCCCTCCAAGTATGTTAATACATAGTGAATGCGGTTGTCTGTTTATTACTGCTTTTTCTCGTGCGCAATTCGTTTTACTTACTGTCTCCTGTGTGGATGTGTGACGTTACGTAGTTACAACATCTCATTAATGTCTACTGCAAGTTTTATGAAATCTATGAAAGAACAATATCAAAACCAACTTAAAATGTTTAACATAGGCTATTTTTATAGAGGAATATTGTTATTGAATAAAAATATTTCAACTACTTTGACGTTCTCTTGTTTTTACTAAGCAGTTTAAGAGTTAGGTTCATCCTTTTCTGTAGAAATACTTGGCGCTCTTCTGTTTCATTGTGAGAATTAAATAGTATCCTCTTTTTTTCCGCTTATAATATACACGTATCTGGCGTTCTCGTTTTTTATTGTACGTCCTGAAGTGATATTAGGGTATTAGAAATTAAATCGGTCATATTTTGAAAAATAATGCGGTGAGGTATACTTTTTATTGGCTTATTGCAAATAAGTCAATCTTCATGGGGATTATAAAAAAATCGAATTTTCCTGATATCATTTTTCAGATAAAAAGAAAACATGACTATTTTGATGCAATTTTTCACTAAAATTGGGTCCGGATTTAATTCTAAAATAATGATATTTCGTTTTATTGAGAAAACCCCAGCTTATTTGATAAAGTTATGAAATCTATATCATCTACTGAAGTTATGAACATGTTACGGGCATATTCTTTATATGTTAAGGGATGTTACACGGAGGAAATATTATTTATTGACAAAACTTTAAAATCAGGAATTTTATGTCATTAGTACATATCTTAAGCAACCCTAGAAGAAAAATTAACCAGGTGACATATGATTTTAAGTGGCTTTTGTGATCGGGTTATACCTAAAATCAAAACATGAACGAAATCCCTGAGAGGAAACCAGAAGGGACGGTATACCTTAAGTTATCGCACGGAAACAGTTTCCCGGACGCTGACATAGTGATACCTATGTGTCGCCCTTGCACTGCAGGCGACACAAAAAATAGGGTATACAGAACCCTGACAAAGTGGATTATATATATATGGTTCTGCATTGTTCCCTATTAATGGGGGGAGAGGGTTTTAATTTCGCTATCTTTGTGGTCAAGCTAATTTCCGGGAAAAATAATACCCGGGAATAATATGGCTATAGCTTCAAAAATGCAGCGCCAATAAGTTTCATAAACAAATACACACGGAAATATGTACGTGTACTGTATGTTTTATAGTGCATTGATAAGATTACTAGTACAAAATAATGTCAAAATTTTACTAGGAACAAAGTATACAACATTTCATAACTAATGTTTGTATCGTATAGTGCTGATTAATTATATCTAAACAATGAAGGAAGATACAAATAAATTTTGAAATATTTAATGACACAATTTATATTACAAAAATATTGAATAACAAACAGAAACGTCATCGCAATCCATTCTTAAAGAAAGAAAATGTTAATGTTTTATATAAAATAAAGTTTTTAAAGTGAACAGTCGGGCAAGGATGGCTAAAGTCGGTAAAAATGGTGTGAATGTATCCAGTATAATTTCTTATGAAATAGAAAAATAAAATCTCTCGCCAAAATCTGTCTGCGTACGAAGAAATTAATTTAAATTATAGAAATCCTAAAACGTCCTCCCGGCTGACTATGTCCGTGTTACATTTACACGCAGCCTCGCTTTCAATGCTTTCAACTTTCCTTTACTTTAATGGTCAGAACTGGGAAACGTAAGCAGAACTTGGCCGTCATATTAGTATGTGAGAACTTTTGGAAGGCCAATGAACGCATTTAGACTGGTTTTCTTTGCCCGACTATTCACTTTAAGATCAATTCATTAAGATTTTTGAATTAGTGTAAATTAATTAAGTTAAGATAATCCAGCAATTTTTTATCTTAATATAGAAGCTGCTTTTTCACTTTATGTTAATTCATCTTCCTATTTCAAATTTTTAAAAGTGGTATTAATGACTTTACATACCAACGTCGGTAGGTGAGAAAGAGAACAATCTGAGAAACGTGGAAGTCTAAAAGTAACAACATAAACAATAAGTTTAAATAATAGGACGTGATTCATCACTAGTAGGAATGTTAGTTACAAAATAATGTAGTTAAAAATAAATACAAAAGAAAAAAGTGTAAACTAATTAAAATACGTAAACTTTATAATTCAATTAACTGTGGAATTTGACATACTAAAAGTGTTTGTTAAGTAAAAGATTTAGCAAAACGTATATGGATAAAAAACTATGAATCCAAACAAAATTTATAAACAGTATTGATTATGATACATGTTATTGACTAAAATCTGATGGAGTTATATAGGCCAATTGTTATTACAACTACATTACCGGGGTACATGTAAATAGGTAAGTATTGATTTTAATACCAGAAACGTTAATGACATACCATGTAATAAGCTTTTTTTTAAATATATTACGCGTGCTAGTACATAATCTACAAAAGAGGATCGTTAGTATGGCAACAATTTATACATTATCTTTCATTTTAGTTTGCATATTGGACAGCATACCCATTTGCTTTTGCGTTAAACAGATAATTATAACACAGTGTACACATATACAGTTCCCTTTGTAAACAAATTACCAGTTACCAGAACCAGAAACAATACCATCACATTTTCAATTCCGTTTTGTTTAATCATAAATCAAAATATCATAATGTCATTCTATTTTTCATGACTTTTATTTTTGCATTTCACCAAGCATGGTGTACCAGAAATTCCAAACTCAAATCTGATTTTCAAAAGCTATAATAGCCATCAGTCTAGAAAATATTTTATACGAAATAAAAAAAAAGTTAATCATCCTATAACGCTAATGATATAAAAGGCACTTATGAAATACTGCATACATTTTTCGGAATAATTCCATATCATAAAATTAAAATGTAAAGGACCATCTAATAAAACGAATTTACTCCCAGAGACTGTATTGTTCGTTTTGTGGTACAAAATCACACTACCTCAAAAAGGTAAATAGGTTTTATTCTAGAAACCGATATGTTAATATAGATTTGTATCATATTTATCTTCAGTAGGCAAAATACTGCCGTTATTCGTATGTAGCGAGTTAATCAGAATACATGTATATTTCGTTGCATTGATCTTCTTGTAAGATGTATATTTCTACTTTGTAAATCAAAGACCACACACAGTTCATTTAGTTATCACATACTTCTTTCATCTGGAGGCAAATTGTGAACAATATTTTAAAAAAAGACAACTTCTTCCACCTGGAGGCAAATTGTGAACATTATTTAAAAAAAGACAACTCCATTTCTATTCAACACCTCATATATGAATCAACATATGCATAATAGATAAAACTTGTTCTAAATAACAAAGTAGAAACGTGCTAACAGAGTTATTATCTGTATACGTTTGCATGGCGGATGTATTTCTAACAAAAACTCTTCAGTATTTTTTATTAACAAATCACCCGATCGCGTTTTATGTTCCTTTCTTTTACAAAAGTGACTATTAAAAATATCTAGATGTAGACTTCGTTGAATAATTTAATGCTTGTAGATTATAGTTAACATAAAAAGAAAATTTATATCTAACATTGGTCGATTATGATGGATAATTTTTTTTACAAAATTAAGGTTACGAGACAACAGTTCGGAATTTTTAAATCAACATAAACTTTGTGTCCGCAGTGTTCTTTTTATATACTCATTGCATATAGTTGTGTTTACATCATTAAAAATCAATCATTGTTAATAGGCACGTGCTCATTAAAATATTGAATACAACCGTGAAAACACACAAACACACACGTGAAACATTGAAACCATTTGTTGTAGAATAAACTGTGCATAAAATGTCCTCAGATATGGTATATATATATAGCGTTATACTTTAACATCGAGATTGATGTACATTTCATTGTGCAGCTGTATAAAAAGTAAAACGAATCATAGCTAAAAGATAAATGATTGAAAATTAAATAATGCTCTGAAGATAATTTATAACCTGCTAGTAATGTACTGGCCATGTTGTAATTAAATAGCCCAAAACATCAACGATGTAGCATTCATTCCTCAAACATAATTCTATCGGCCTGCAGTTTAGCTTGATGATTTGTTATGTATCCCGTTAAGCACTCGCGGGCTATCGGAAATGATTTGTATATCATAAGTTACATGACTTGTTTCGTAATCGATGTAAAAAAATATAGGAGCTGCCTTGATAAATATCTGATAATTAATTAAATGTTTAAATGAACATTTATATGTAGCAAATGTGACAGATCTTCTTTAACAATGAGCTTGTAGTGATGTCATTTTGTTATTATGATATGACGTCATTTTCGATGGGCAAAAAGACGTCAAAATATTCCGTAATTAGCACAATTCCCTGACTAAAACAATCGTGAGAAAATAGAATGAAGAATAGTGAAAAATATATTTAAGTTTACTTTTACATAGGGTTCTTCAAAGATTGACAAATTATTCGAAAAAGCCCCGAAAATTTCTAAAGGAAATATGAAACAGCAAATTAACAAGAAAACTGACGTCCGTCCGAGAGGACCCGGTTTTAGTGATATTATGCAGTGTTTCCAGACCCCGTCAAAACCATGACCGTTGCATCCAGTGTCCCTTATAACCTCTAGAGGTAATTTTCAACTGTTCATTACATTTTGGCCATCCTGGATTTCTTAGTAAAAATTCGAACTTATAATGGAGATATATATACTATACTATTGACTGTTACCTTGTGCAATTTAAAAAAAAGAAGACTACTGGTTTTCGAGGAAATGTTTGGAAACCAATTATGGACGGACATACAGACGGACGTGGTGAATTACAGAGGAGTATGCCGTTATGACATGAGACAAAGTAAACACGATAAATAATCTATCCCGGATAGTGCTACAAAGCAATAATAAAAACAATAGGCCCAGAGGGCCTGTATCGCTCACCTGGTTTGTAATGCCAAGTAATGTTCTGCATACAGGTTCATTGTTTCTTTTCTGAATGAATTTTAATATTAACCTCTAAATCCCCTATTGGGCCCAACCCCTCCTGCCCCCAGGGGGTCAGAGCCAAAATTTATACAAGTTCTGTTCCCCTTCCCCCAAGGATGTTTATGGCCAAATTTGGTCATAATCCAAGTAAAACTCTAGGACAAGTAGTGATTTATAGGATTTATCTCTATTTCCCCTATTGGGCCCCACCCGTCCTGCCCCCAGGTGACCAGAGCCAAAATTTATACAAGTTCTGTTCCCCTTCCAAAAGGATGTTTGTGGCCAAATTTGGTTACATTCCATGCAGAACTCTATGACTAGTAGCGATTTAAAGGATTTACCTCTATTTCCTCTATAGGGCCCCACCTCTCCTGCCCCCCGGGTGTCAGAGCCAAAATTTATAAAAGTTCTGTTCCCCTTCCAAAAGGATGTTTGTGGCCAAATTTGGTTACAATCCATGCAGAACTCTATGACTAGTAGCGATTTAAAGGATTCACTTCTATTTCCCCTATTGGGCCCCGCCCCTCCTGCGCCCGGGGGATCAGAGCCAAAATTTATACCAGTTCTGTTCCCCTTCCCCCAAGGATGTTTGTAGCCAAATTTGGTTACAATCCATGAAGAACTCTAGGACAAGTAGCGATTTAAAGGATTTACCTCTATTTCCCCTATTGGGCCCCGCCCCTCCTGCCCCCCGGGGACCAGAGTTAAAATTTATACAAGTTCTGTTCCCCCTCGCCCAAGGATGCTTGTGGCCAAATTTGGTTACAATTCATGTAGAACTCTATGACTAGTAGCGATTTAAAGGATTTACCTCTATTTCCCCTATTGGGCCCCACCCCTCCTGCCCCCGTAGGGTCAGAGCCAAAATTTATACAAGTTTTATTCCCCTTCCCCAAAGGATGTTTGTGGCCAAATTTGGTTACATTCCATTCAGAACTCTATGACTAGTAGCGATTTAAAGGATTTATCTCTATTACCCCTATTGGGCCCCACCCCTCCTGCCCCCGGGGGACCAGAGCCAAAATTTATACAAGTTCTGTTCCCCTTCCCCCAAGGATGTTTGTGGCCAAATTTGGTTACATTCCATTCAGAACTCTATGACTAGTAGCGATTTAAAGGATTTACCTCTATTTCCCCTATTGGGCCCAGCGCCTCCTGCCCCCGTGGGGTCAGAGCCAAAATTTATACAAGTTCTGTTCCCCCTCCCCCAAGGATGTTTGTGGCCAAATTTGGTTACAAATCATGAGGAACTCTATGACTAGTAGCGATTTAAAGGATTTACCTCTATTTCCCCCCTATTGGGCCCCGCCCCTCCTGCCCCCGGGGGGTCAGAGCCAAAATTTATAAAAGTTCTGTTCCCCTTCCCCCAAGGATGTTTGTGGCCAAATTTGGTTACAATCCATGCAGAACTCTATGACTAGTAGCGATTTAAAGGATTCACTTCTATTTCCCCTATTGGGCCCCGCCCCTCCTGCGCCCGGGGGATCAGAGCCAAAATTTATACCAGTTCTGTTCCCCTTCCCCCAAGGATGTTTGTAGCCAAATTTGGTTACAATCCATGAAGAACTCTAGGACAAGTAGCGATTTAAAGGATTTACCTCTATTTCCCCTATTGGGCCCCGCCCCTCCTGCCCCCCGGGGACCAGAGTTAAAATTTATACAAGTTCTGTTCCCCCTCGCCCAAGGATGCTTGTAGCCAAATTTGGTTTCAATTCATGTAGAACTCTATGACTAGTAGCGATTTAAAGGATTTACCTCTATTTCCCCTATTGGGCCCCACCCCTCCTGCCCCCGTAGGGTCAGAGCCAAAATTTATACAAGTTTTATTCCCCTTCCCCAAAGGATGTTTGTGGCCAAATTTGGTTACATTCCATTCAGAACTCTATGACTAGTAGCGATTTTAAAGGATTTACCTCTATTACCCCTATTGGGCCCCGCCCCTCCTGCCCCCGGGGACCAGAGCCAAAATTTATACAAGTTCTG
Organism: Argopecten irradians; assembly: GCF_041381155.1. Classification (NCBI taxonomy): domain Eukaryota; kingdom Metazoa; phylum Mollusca; class Bivalvia; order Pectinida; family Pectinidae; genus Argopecten; species Argopecten irradians. The sequence continues at coordinate 26,065,488 of NC_091148.1, forward strand.
TTCCCCTTCCCCCAAGGATGTTTGTGGCCAAATTTGGTTACATTCCATTCAGAACTCTATGACTAGTAGCGATTTAAAGGATTTACCTCTATTTCCCCTATTGGGCCCAGCGCCTCCTGCCCCCGTGGGGTCAGAGCCAAAATTTATACAAGTTCTGTTCCCCCTCCCCCAAGGATGTTTGTGGCCAAATTTGGTTACAAATCATGAAGAACTCTATGACTAGTAGCGATTTAAAGGATTTACCTCTATTTCCCCTATTGGGCCCCGCCCCTCCTGCCCCCGGGGGGTCAGAGCCAAAATTTATAAAAGTTCTGTTCCCCTTCCCAAAAGGATGTTTGTGGCCAAATATGGTTACATTCCATTCAGAACTCTATGACTAGTAGCTATTTAAAGGATTTACCTCTATTACCCCTATTGGGCCCCGCCCCTCCTGCCCCTTGGGGATCAGAGCCAAAATTTATACAAGTTCTGTTCCCCTTCCCCCAAGGATGTTTGTGGCCAAATTTGGTTACAATTCATGTAGAACTCTATGACTAGTAGCGATTTAAAGGATTTACCTCTATTACCCCTATTGGGCCCCGCCCCTCCTGCCCCCGGGGACCAGAGTTAAAATTTATACAAGTTCTGTTCCCCCTCGCCCAAGGATGCTTGTGGCCAAATTTGGTTACAATTCATTGTAGAACTCTATGACTAGTAGCGATTTAAAGGATTTACCTCTATTTCCCCTTTTGGGCCCCACCCCTCCTGCCCCCGTAGGGTCAGAGCCAAAATTTATACAAGTTTTATTCCCCTTCCCCAAAGGATGTTTGTGGCCAAATTTGGTTACATTCCATTCAGAACTCTATGACTAGTAGCGATTTAAAGGATTTACCTCTATTACCCCTATTGGGCCCCGCCCCTCCTGCCCCCGGGGACCAGAGCCAAAATTTATACAAGTTCTGTTCCCCTTCCCCCAAGGATGTTTGTGGCCAAATTTGGTTACATTCCATTCAGAACTCTATGACTAGTAGCGATTTAAAGGATTTACCTCTATTTCCCCTATTGGGCCCAGCGCCTCCTGCCCCCGTGGGGTCAGAGCCAAAATTTATACAAGTTCTGTTCCCCCTCCCCCAAGGATGTTTGTGGCTAAATTTGGTTACAAATCATGAAGAACTCTATGACTAGTAGCGATTTAAAGGATTTACCTCTATTTCCCCTATTGGGCCCCGCCCCTCCTGCCCCCGGGGGGTCAGAGCCAAAATTTATAAAAGTTCTGTTCCCCTTCCCAAAAGGATGTTTGTGGCCAAATATGGTTACATTCCATTCAGAACTATATGACTAGTAGCTATTTAAAAGATTTACCTCTATTACCCCTATTGGGCCCCGCCCCTCCTGCCCCTTGGGGATCAGAGCCAAAATTTATACAAGTTCTGTTCCCCTTCCCCAAGGATGTTTGTGGCCAAATTTGGTTACAATTCATGTAGAACTCTATGACTAGTAGCGATTTAAAGGATTTACCTCTATTACCCCTATTGGGCCCCACCCCTCCTGCCCCCGTGGGGTCAGAGCCAAAATTTATACAAGTTTTGTTCCCCTTTCCCCAAGGATGTTTGTGGCTAATTTTGGTTACAATCCATGCAGAACTCTAGGACAAGTAGCGATTTAAAGGATTTACCTCTATTTCCCCTATTGGGCCCCGCCCCTCCTGTCCCCGGGGGGTCAGAGCCAAAATTTATACAAGTTCTGTTCCCCTTCCCCCAAGGATGTTTGTGGCCAAATTTGGTTACAATCCATGCAGAACTCTATGACTAGTAGCGATTGAAAGGAAATGTTGACGGATAGACGGACGCCGACGTACGCCGACGGACGACGGACGACGGACGCCGCGCCATGACATAAGCTCACCGGCCCTTCGGGCCAGGTGAGCTAACAATACATTGATCATGTATTAAATGGTAAAAATATAATATACATAAATATCACCAAATAATTTCCCAATAATATTAATTGTGCAAAAGGACAATCATGTTGGTAATACTTAGTTTTAAACATAAAATTAATAGAAAATAATTTTATATAATTAACATAACGAGGTAAATGCTTTGTAATGTTACATAACACAAAGCTAACAACAGTATATAGCAGATCTTTTTGTATTAAAATAGTCAACCATTAAACATACTAACCTCTATACTGTTATTTTATACGGATAATAATAAAACAGATCCACCATTGTTATCAGAGAGACAAAACGCCTTCTAAACCTAAAATGATTCATTTGGTTTTATTATAGCATATTGATGTTATATCAACTGAACTGTATACTATGTACATACTTTTTAGTTTGAAACAAAATAAAAAAATATTCTTTATGGAAAAATAACCATGAATACAAAACCATCCATTGATGCTTAATTATTACAACATAATTCTCTGTACATGTGCTTAAATTTCGAATGTCTTTGATTTCATGTAATTTTGATTTGTTAAAAATTTCTATAAGTGGTGCAAGCTTCCTGAGCTTTATTATTTCCAAACAATATAAAACAATTTTAACACACGATAAAATATTATACGAGACTATATACTATATAAAAAATCAACAAAAACAATGAGATCATATAATCGTTTTGATATAAAACAAACGGATTAATGTGCAGGATTTCCCTTAAAACACTTACATTAGATTAATAGTAAGTATATCATTGATCTAATAATTATGTAATAAAAACACTATCAAAAAAATAATAATATATTATGTCCATTGATATATGATATATATATATATACTGTATATATATTAATATATTGTATCTAATAATCCTATATGTGACAGCTCTATAGTCTATGAATAGATTTTGTGTCACCATGGCAATCTTTCTACTGTGTTTACTGTAAGTCAGACATTTAATTATGATTCCAATCTTCCAACGGATTACACCAACAACCAATCATTATATCTACTCTAGCTGTAAGATAGTAGCCCAAAATTTCTAGACCTATAGTATCATCTTTTCTGATGGGAAATCATAGGCCGGATAAGTATGTTCTTTCTATATCGTCCCATGCTAGCAGCTGTTATTTGTTTTGTATTACCTACCAGCCTTTAGGGTTATTTGATCTACCTTGCTACCAACAAAGTTTGTTCTAACTGCTACCAGTTTGTAATATTATTTTATCTACCTACCAACCTTCTTTTTGTTCGAACTGCTGCCAGTCTTTAAGATTATTTAATTTACCTACCAATTTTGTAGGTCTAACTTCCATCCCTTTATGATTTTTAGCAACTTTTTCATACTAAAGTATTGAAAACTTCCAATCCAAAAAGCAGAAAACAAATTCTCTTGCAATTATTTGGAGGTTATGCCTCTAATTTTCGTAATTGTACTGAACTGCTAAAAATAGGTCCTTTAGGGTTTGTTTTCAGTCTTTTGTTCCAGCAACAATGTCTTTATTGTAGATAATAATCGTCAAGGTTTTTGTCCTCGCTAGTAATTTTTAAAAAAGTATTAATTATACAACAATAATATATAACAGTAATGAGGCAATAAGACTGATAACACATCAAATCTACGTGTATAAATAAAAAATAGAATATATTCTACAATTGAGGATTTGTTCAATTATAATAAAAAATAACATTTGTTTTGATATGCATACAGACAATTATAATTTTGTGTTAGAGCCACACATTTTATTTATTTTAATTGAAATTTTAAATAATATTTGTTTTGATATGCATACAGAGAGTTCATAGTATTTTAAATGAAATTTTAAATACTTTTTGTTTTTATATGCATACAGAGAGTTCATGGTCTTTTTGAAATTTTAAATAACATTTGTTTTGATATGCATTATGTAAATCATTAATGTTTATACAGTAACAAACTACAGTGTATTATCATACATTAATTGACTATACATTATTCATTAGTCAACCATGAAAATGTAATTATTTTATCTTATTTGAATTAACATATACAAAATACTAATTTGATAAAGCAACTACAATAAACCAGGCAATAGTAGCTAAATCTGTATAACAAACACCTGTCTAAAAGATCATCAATAAGCTATGAAGTTCTAGCATTAAATTGGCAAAAATATATATTAATATGCTTTGATACCAATTATTATCTCCATAAAATTTCCTTAATTACATAATCTGATTTGTAAACGAATTCAAAAATTTGATTTTTAATTCTTGAGATGTCCAGATTCAAATAAGATTTAATTAAAAGTGCATGATTGTATTTATCACATAAAAACACTTTAAGGATATTTCACTAATCAAATATTTGTGAATCTGTGCAATGTCCACTATCATAGCAATTCCAACATGCAAACTTTAGAAACAATTTGAAAATGAAATACTGCGTCATTGTGCACATATTATATAGAGCTTCTGACATTTGATGTACGCCATTTTTTCAACAAATTAATGCTATCACTTTTATGATATCAAAAGATGTCTTCTATCTGTATGATTGATCAAACTTTAAAATTTAAATGATTTAAATGATTTTTTTTATAATTTGACAGCATATTTAAAGATAATCTGACATATCATTAATGTCTGTACACATGTATAAGATTAAATCCACATTTTTCATTCCTTTTTAAAACATTTGGGGTTTTTTTCGAAATAGAAAAGCACTTTTTTCAAATTTGAGGGGCTTTTTCTTGGTTGCCTTAATAGCATCTAGACTTTTAAATTTGACCTTTTAAATCTTAATTTACCAGTTGAATAAAATTTGTGGGATACCTGATTTTTCTGGTTATTTTACTTATTATTACATTACACTAGGCCAGAAAACAAACTTTAACCCTGGAATCATTTCATCTTCATTTTCTCTCCACTCACTTGGACCTCTTTACCTGTAATGTAAATATTTCATTATTTTAACTGTAATGTAAATATTTCATTATTTATGTACAGAAAATACAGGGAGAAAATGAAACATTTACATATATTAATGAATGGTATTAGAAGATTGATTTGTTTAGCATCCTATTAACCTCCAGGGTCATTAGTTAAGGACATACCAGGTTTACAATATATAAGTGGAGAAAAAAACCACTGACCAAAGGTCAGTACCTGGCAACTGCCCCACATGGGATTTAAATTCGCGACCCAAGCCCTCCCATGACATTACATTGAGAGCACAAGCTGTACACAATGAAAGAATTAATAAAACGATATTTGATACAATGTTCCTGATTGCATACCATATCTGAATAATCCAACAAGATGATGGGTAAGCATTTTTATTCATACATAGGTACTCAAGGAACAGTCCAATCATTGACCTTCAGTAGCAGTGAACTGCTGAACTCTACCGTCGACATTACGGAGGTCTTCCCTGCTACCTAGGGTCAAAGCATCCTCAATATTCCAGGGGTTCAGATCACTTACGATCTCTACACCCTGGACTATCTCATAGTAAAACTGGAGGCAACAGAATAGAACAGGTAATTTTGTCATTTTATGTACAAATTTGATGTAAAAAGAGCCGTATAACGGTACACTCTGGTTGACTGTGTGGCTTTGATGTTAGACGTTGCCCTCTCTGTAGTCTTCAATGGAAATCCTTGCTAGCCTGTGAATGGTCAAATGTTTTCCGCTGAGCTGCCTTCAATTTCACTATGAAATAGTCCAGGGGTGTAGAGATCGTAAGTGATCAGAACCCCTGGAGTATCGAGGATGGGGTCAAAGATCAAATTAGATTTAGACTTGTGATTCCACTCCACTATAAACCTCTATTATACACTCCAATAAAAGATCTAAAAACTCCCCATTCGAAGTCACCTCAGCATGACCCCTGGCAAAGAATCGGAACATTTCATGACATACTGTTAGCCGTTGATACTTCGGAGAGAATCAACCATACCAAAGATTTTATAGCTGACTCGCTGATTGGCTAACCATAGGAGTCGTGGTGAGGCAACCGCGAAGAGAGTTGTAAGATCTTGTATTAAAGTGTATCATAGACCATCCTAGTGGAGCAGAATTACAAGTCAAATTTTATTAGATTTGGTCAAAGATTTGACTGTACCCTCAGTACCATGATAGTATAATTATTCAGAACAAACCCCAGAGGATCCTGTTGAAGAAGTCTCCTATCAGGTAGAGGAAGGAGAAGAAGACCAGCAGAGTCCCGATGAAGATGACACGATGATGGCCGTGCATCACCTTGAGGACGGGGTAAACCCAGAAATCTGATACGTAGGCAATCCACAGTATCCTAGTAATTAAAGTATTTTTATTATGGTTTCACGGACCCATAAATTAGACAAACTGTATTTGATCAATTATGTGCACAGTGCTAAAAAATTGAGAAAATCGATAGGACACTTTATTGGACCAAATTTGACCTTTACAAAATAATTGCACAAATGCAGACATAAATCAATTTGTAACAGCGATAAAATAAAGAAACAATATGGTGGTCATATCATAAAATTCAAATTAAGTGAACTTGAGCTATCAAAAATAGGGGAAGGCACTTACAGGTACTGGGCACATTGGACAAATACAGTACCGTACTCTAATAGCATCAAAAGAATATCATAATCAGAATAATATCTATGAAGTCTGCATAAAAGATGAGCAACTGCAGAGTAGATTAATTTAAATTTTTGTGTTACTGCTTGTCTTTTGAACAGCTAAACCACAGGTCATAATGCAAGTTGCTGGCTTAAGCTACATTTTGGCTTTTAAAAAATCCTGAATCAAATAAATCCAGTTCTTTAATATTCATTTTTTGTCATGGAATCAATAACATTGTTTTTCAAACTTACCAGATCAGATAGGCTAAGGAAAAGGTACTTAGAATACCAAGCCCGATACGTTTCCGTGGAAACTGGTGATACACCACAGCTAACTCCACTAAAAGAAGAGGGAGAACAAATGTGTGCTGAAAACATAAACAAATGATTATATGCTGGTGGCAATGTGTGATGTTAAAGGACAAAAAACATAAAGAAATGAGTATATGCTAGTGGAAATGTGCCATGTTAAAGGACAGAAAACATAAAGAAATGAGTATATGCTGGTGGCAATGTGCCATGTTAAAGGACAAAAAACATAAAGAAATGAGTATATGCTGGTGGGAATGTGCCATGTTAAAGGACAGAAAACATAAAGAAATGAGTATATGCTGGTGGCAATGTGCCATGTTAAAGGACTGAAAACATATAGTGACATGATACCAATCTTATACATATTTCACCAGGAGTGAAAAAACAAATTTTAAACAGGGCTCCTTGTGATGCTTCGATAAAGTGTTTCAAGATAACGTGGACCGAGTTCAGTGAGTCCTACCATAGGGAATTATGACATCAAAGAAACTACGTCAAAACATAACACCTCATTTACGCGAAGGTGGGCTTAATTGATATTTCCAAACTACAGCAAAATAAGACATGAAAGGAGGTAAGGACTAATCGACAGTCACAGCAATTTACAAACATCGTTTTTATATTTAGAAAAGTCAATTGTTACATGGTATATTACTATAAGTACTACATATGTGTATTATTACTAATATATTACTATAAGTACTAAACATGTGTATGATTATCAATATTTTACTATAAGTACTACATATGTGTATTATTATCAATATTTTACTATAAGTACTACATATGTGTATTATTACTAATATATTACTATAAGTACTACACATGGTGTATTATTACTAATATATTACTTTAAGTACTACACATGTGTATTATTACTATATACTATAAGTACTACATATGTGTATTATTATACTAATATATTACTATAAGTACTACATATGTGTATTATTATACTAATATATTACTATAAGTACTACATATGTGTATTTTTATACTAATATATTACTATAAGTAATACATATGTGTATTATTACTAATTTATTACTATAGTACTACACATGTGTATATTACTACTAATATATTACTATAAGTACCACACATGAGTATTATTACTAATATATTACTATAAGTACTACAAATGTATATTATTACTAATATATTACTATAAGTACTACACATGTGTATTATTACTAATATATTACTATAAGTACTACACATGTGTATTATTATTACTAATATATAACTATAAGTACCACACATGTGTATTATTATTACTAATATATTACTGTAAGTACTACATATGTGTATTATTATAATATATTACTATAAGTACTACATATGTGTATTATTACTAATATATTACTATAAGTACTACACATATGTGTATTATTACTAATATATTACTATAAGTACTACATATGTGTATTTTTACACTAATATATTACTATAAGTAATACATATGTATATATTATTACTAATATATTACTATAAGTACTACAATGTATATTATTACTAATATATTACTATAAGTACTACAAATGTGTATTATTACTAATATATTACTATAAGTACTACACATGTGTATTATTACTAATATATTACTATAAGTACTACACATGTGTATTATTACTAATATATTACTATAAGTACTACACATGTGTATTATTACTAATATATTACTATAAGTACTACACATGTGTATTATTACTATATATATTACTATAAGTACTACATATGTGTATTATTACTAATATATTACTATAAGTACTACATATGTATATTATTACTAATATATTACTATAAGTACTACACATGTATATTATTACTAATATATTACTATAAGTACTACACATGTATATTATTACTTATATTACTATAAGTACTACATATGTGTATTATTACTAATATATTACTATAAGTACTACACATGTGTATTATTACTAATATATTACTATAAGTACTACACTGTGTATTATTACTACTATATATATAACTATACACAAGTATACACATATGTGTATTATTACTAATATATTACTATAAGTACTACATATGTGTATTATTACTAATATATTACTATAAGTACTACACATGTGTATTATTACTAATATATTACTATAAGTACTACATATGTGTATTATTACTAATATATTACTATAAGTACTACACATGTGTATTATTACTAATATATTACTATAAGTACTACATATGTGTATTATTACTAATATATTACTATAAGTACTACACATGTATATTATTACTAATATATTACTATAAGTACTACACATGTGTATTATTATTACTATATTATAAGTACGTATACTACATATGTGTATTATTACTAATATATTACTATAAAGTACTACACATGTATATTATTACTAATATATTACTATAAGTACTACATATGTGTATTATTATTACTAATATATTACTATAAGTACTACATATGTGTATTATTACTAATATATTACTATAAGTACTACACATGTGTATTATTACTAATATATTACTATAAGTACTATATATGTGTATATTATTCACTAATATATTACTATAAGTACTACATATGTGTATTATTACTAATATATTACTATAAGTACTACACATGTATATTATTACTAATATATTACTTAAGTACTACATATGTGTATTATTATATATATACTATAGGTACCACACATGTGTATTATTACTAATATATTACTATAAGTACTACATATGTGTATTATTACTAATATATTACTATAAGTACTACATATGTGTATTATTACTAATATATTACTATAAGTACTACATATGTGTATTATTATACTAATATATTACTATAAGTACTACACATGTATATTATTACTAATATATTACTGTAAGTACTACATATGTGTATTATTATTACTAATATGCTATAAGTACTACATATGTGTGTTATCATTCGCAATATATTACTTACTAAAGCATGATTTAACCACACAGGTATGAGTTTATCCAAACGCTTGGGATAGATAAGTTCACGGTCCACTGCATAGATACCCCAAAATGTACAGACGACAAACTGAAATGAGACAACAGGATTAGTGATGCATTTGGTGACATTGGTCCTATGTTATTATGGTTATATCAAACATAAAATACAGTGGCAAATCTAGTGGGGCTGGGGGTTCAACCCCTACCCCCTCTTCTCTCCCCATATCCTCAAATCAGCAGTAAAAATCATGTCTAATCACCATTTTTTACCCTCATGGAAACTCACTACTATCCTAGGAATTTGGAAACCATCCTTGACATTTCATTTTTACAAAAAAAAAAAAAAAAACACACAAAAAAAACCAGTACCTTTTTATAGATTACTACATGATAATTATCAATATTGTAAAAGACAAACAAAATTGAAAATTTTTTTTTAATGAATGATTTGATAGTTACCCTTTTCTCTTAAAACTTTGTTCAATGTGTACCTTTTTACAATTTTGTTGTTTTGTTCTTTGCCTCTCATTTTCCCCCTAAAACATGTAACCTCTATTTCTATGTCATTGAAAAAATCACTGCATACATTTGTATATACAGGAGCTATCCAAAACTTTACAGATATTTTACAAAGGATTTAGTAGTAAGGAAATGTGGAGGTGTCCTTATCTTTCAAATTGAAAACATACCACTCCTGCTGGAAATGTGACTGAGGCCAAAAGGATGTCGCGAAGTTTTTGTAGAAAAGATTTCCTGCCTTGAGGTTCTTTTGACGGACGGACATCACTGCCACAAAAATCATTTAAGGTAGCGATTCCAAAATACAGAAGCTGAAAAACCTATAAAACAATTCAAAGAAAATATAAACTACTTAATTGATCTATTTACAAATAAAATGAATAATGACAGCAGAAACATACTGTACAACCATATTTATTGTAAACAGTAAAAACCTGACTCAGCGACCACCTGTGTATAGAGATCACCTGCTTCATAAGACCACTTTTCTAGGATCTCAAATGACCAATTTAACAAAATATTGTATAAAGCCCATCTGGCTATAAAGATAATTTTGCCTCTGTCTCTTGATTGGACTTTGTAATCAGGTGTTTCTGATGACAAAAAAAAAAGAGAGAAAAAATCAATCATAGTATTGTTCTATACAAAAATCACTATTAAAGATACCTTAGGCCATACAAAAAAATATTTGTGTTTCCAGTCAAGGATCCTATAAAATCATTGCCTACTCAAAAACTTTTTATATGTTTTGTCCTCAAGCAAATAAATAACAACCTAAATTTTGTTTGGTTTTGCACACAATCAGGAATTTTTGTACAAATTCCGTAAATTTAAGACACCAATAATCCCCTGGGAATCACATCCAACGTTTATATAAGGTCGAATAAAATCTATTTCAGTTTTTCTTCACTGCAAGAAACTTGGATGAAGAGAAAAAATATTTAAAAAAAAAAGAAACATTTTTTTTTTTATTTGGCCTTAAGTACACATGTTGAATAATTTATTCAAATATTTTAAAATTGCTAAGAAAAGAAATTGAAACATGAAAATCTTACAATATTTACATGGCTAACATAAATTCTAACGTTAAAAGGAACATCAATATCATTTACTAAGAGTTGCCTCCCTTACCTGGTTATCGATCTGCATGAAACGGTCTCTATAATGTACCGACGAATTGGGTATCAGTGATAGAGTATCAGAATATCATTATCAATGAACCAGACTTTGCAACCCGAACACTAACCAAGTATTCACGATCCTGGTTTTACTCTACAGTTATATGCACAGTTGCACATTACATTACTAAACTAAAGGCCTAAACAGAAAATAACTTCCTGTACATGTTTTACAAGCCAATCCTACCACGTTCCAGATGGTCAGGAATTTAAACTTCCCTCCGTAGCCTGCTCTTCCTTCCTCTATGTTTATCAGGTCGTACGTGAACACGTACAGATAATACAGGTAAACAGGCAGGTGATAACATATCGCTTTGGACACCATTTTGACCCCAACACAACATAAAAAGCAGTCATGTGATCGTCACGTGATATACGTACAAAGTAACAGGTTACTGCCCCTGAAATGTTTCTATCTGAACAAGAAAGAAACATGTATCAAAAAAAAAAATGAATAATTTTATAAGTGTTTTATGTTTAAGTTACAATACGTATTCAAAGCGTTAAATTTTGCAATTCGATACTATCTACATACAAAATGTATATACTATATGTAAATGGATAATTACACGGTAAACAAACAATCTGCAAACAATCTGATAAAAACAATTACTAAATCTCAATTCATCATTTTTTTTCAGAAATTATAGACAGTCTGTCTACGTACGAGTTTTAGCGCACGAATTCAATCTTTTTTATCTTAATTTAATCAACGATATGTGTAACTGAATAGTGTAGGTATAACATCGTTTAAAAGAATTAGCAAGAAATTATAACTTAAACCAACTAGGAGAGTCTCATCTTCACTGTACATGTACGTCCTTGCTTTATTTTTTTTAATTATTTTTTTTTTCACTTTAAGACATTATTGCTTATTATTATTTTATTTAAAGACAATTATCACCTTGATTTGTTTAAAATTCCCGAGTCAAAGTTAATATGTTACCTGGATACGCAATGTAGTACATATATATACCTGTAATTATGCTCTTTCATAGCCAATCTTCAAAACATTTAAATACCACTCTGAATATAATCTTACACACTGAATATAAGCTGACAATCTTAGTTTAACCTGACAACTCTGAATTTTACCTAATACGTTGAATATAATCTAACACTATAAGTTTACGATTTTCACACTAAAATAATCTGACACTCTGAATTTAATCTTACACCCTGAGTTTACCATTTTCACACTGAAAATAATCTGACACGCTGAATTTAATCTTACACTATGAGTTTACGATTTTCACACTGAAAATAATCTAACCCATTGAATTTAATCTTACACTCTGAGTTTTCGGTCTTTACTGTGAATACAAATGCAACATACTGAGGTTTTGGTTACAATTCTTAATATCATGGAACCTGACCAGACTGAATATAATCACTGATAATCGTGACACACTGAAAAGCTCAAAGTTGTTGGTGAAAAGTACACAAAAACGTGGAAATTCAGAGTTTTATATTCACCAGTTTATAAACTTAATAAATAAAAAAAAACAGCTTTATTGTAAAACCATAGCTGGATCTTATTTATAAAATTAAGATTAATCCGATCATGCGACAGTAAACATTTTGACTCGGAAGGGACTTCCCAATAATCTTGTTCTCATTTATGTAACTAAATATCGCATTGTTAGGAAATGATAAAGGTAAACAAAAATGAGAGATTAAATATCCTTTCTATAAATAAATGGACATCTCTATTGAACCATGAAACACGCGTCATTCATGGACTACTAAACGAAATACTGTCGAGTCATGTCCAGGACAGAGATGACCCTTGTCAACCCGGATATACTCTCATCTTTTACTGCAGGCGATGGACAACATATACAAATACTCCTAAGTATTTAATCCAACCAATTTCATTTGATGAAAAATTTCGCAAAGCCATTCCAAAATAGCCTACGGTAAATGTACCATGGATAGCAGGTGTGATGAATACTGGTCGGTTGTTTAGTATGTTTACGTCCAACGTATCGAAGGATACTGTAGCCAATATCTATCTGAGGTCAGCGCTACATGTATCTGGTGTGTTTTGGGAGGCTGCGGTATGCTGGTGTTATGTTTTCTTGTATTAGATGAACTCTTGATCATTTTACACAACAACAACACCACTGAAGCATACGTGTACCGCCAAAGATTACCCCGTCACACTCAGTCAAATTAAAATGATAACGAACAACGCCTTTGATAAAAATCAAAAATATTCACGAAATATCAAACCCACTTTTTCACACAAAAATGTAATATGATACGTTTATCCTAAGAAACCAGCTGAAAATTGTTTGTTTATTAATGTATTATCAAGTATCTGTCTGATCAACCAAGCATAGAGTAAGCGTCAATATAAGTACACTTTAATATTTTATGAGAATCGAGTACTCGGTATTTAATCACAGGAAAAATGTTGAACTGGAAAGGATCCTCCAAATAAATGCAGTAACTATAAAATGTTTAATCTATGGGAAAGAGGGCGCTGATACAAAATTTAGAATTCGGGATGAAAATGGAATGATCCGGTTTAGCATGCTCATCTGTACTCAATAATGTTATGGTGTCTTGATATCGTAATGCATATGGTTACATTTTATTGCGCATTTAAAATCGCTAGTAATTCGAGAGTTATGACGTAAATACACCACCAATGAAATCAGTCATTTATTTTCATGTAACCACAAGCTTTGATGACAATCGTCAAGGTGAATGAAGTTAACACAAGATGAGCTTGTACACATTGAAACACATAAGGGTGTGACGGTGGACATTAACATAAAATACAGGATCACTTAACTACAGAACTGAAGAAAACTTACTGACGTATAGTGATTGACTATATAGTTATTATGATAAGCTATAAACAAAAGTAAGACCTGGTGCGTCTCTGAGAAACCAAATATTTCAAAAGGAAATAATTCCTACAAAAATATTCATTGTTGCATTAGACTTACATTTTCACGACATTACAAAAAATGTTCCATTTTACAGATATCGACTGGATTGACTGTGGTTTGGAGCCGCGGTGGCCGGATGGTTAAGATGTCTCGACATATCACCACAAGCCCTCAGCCTCTGGGAAACGAGTTCGAATTCCATGAGGGACAGTTGCTAAGAACTGACTGCTGGTCCGCGATTTTTCTCTGGATACTCCGGTTTTCCTCCACCATAAAACCTGGTACGTCGTTACATGACCCTGGCTGTTGATAGGACGTACAACTAAGCAACCCTACTCAATCAAACAGATATCGAGCAGTCCCAATATGCCCATATCAACCAAGTGATGGTGTATATACAACTAATATTTCACAACACTGAAAATTATACATATTAATCATCTGGACCCAGTTGTTCAAAGGTAATTAGTTTACACATCGAAAACATCTGATTACATTTTGCTTATTTCATCGAAAAAATTCCCGATGTCATAAAGTAGATAAGTTGTATGACCTTTTACGGCGCTTAGTCTGAACTAGCATACTATTGGCACATGTAGAGATATACACCCATTTTAGTTACGTACGGATTAAATTCACAATGACATTTCTCAGAACAATAAAAACATTGTCATTGTCATTATGTAACACATCTTTATTTCTAAAGTTAAAACACGGTAAATCGGTTATTGGTTTAGATGGTATATTTATTTCATTTCAGAATATGCCATTAAAGTTAAGTTTCCACTCCACAAACGGCCATGAAGTTTACGACACTGATAATGCGTAGAGGTCAGTGTGATATTCTGTATTTGTGTTTGAGTAATCTTCCCTTGTGGGTAGGCATTGATTGTGACGTCATATGTATGCAAGCTTAACGTCATACTTTTCGAAGACAACGACGTAAATTTGGTTCACAAGATAATGACGTCATAATGGATACCTACGCGCAAGGGAGTTAATTCTGTAATGTGGAAAGACGGAATACATTGATATGTGAAACTGTCATCACCAACTCCCGGTATTTGATCTAAATAGCTACAGCGAAGAATCTTCGGAACGGCCATAATAACCATTTAAATTGGCTTTGGAAAATACAGGAAAAATAGAATTCAAGTGAATACTGAATTCCAAATACTGTACATAAAAGATCAAAGAGACCCAAAATATAGGCGAAAATGCAAAATTTAATAAAAAAAAAGAAGTCTTTTTTACTCCATTTTGGCGCTGTACTGGGTTATAACTTAATATAAATGGGTTACAACCTTGACAGTAAATCAGTCGCGCTATATACATTATCTATACAATGTCTTTCACCTGTGAAATATAATATATCCGCCTGCGGCGCTTGACCCTGAAAGAGGAAGTTCGTTTCGCACAATGTTTCAGAGAATGCGACCATACCTCATTGTTATGCAAACATGTCCGGCTTGGAATGGTTGGAGGGTACATCATTAAAACAAAATGTGTTAATTAATGTTGATGCATGTTATTTAAACCAACCACTGCTAAGCTTATAGTATTTGATTCAAACATGCATCAGGAGTGCCAATACTCTGTCAAAGTCTTATGGTGTCAAGAAACTGTAGTAGTTATCAGGAGTGCCAATACTCTGTCAAAGTCTTATGGTGTCAAGAAACTGTAGTAGTTATCAGGAGTGCCAATACTCTGTCAAAGTCTTATGGTGTTAAGAAACTGTAGTAGTTATCAGGAGTGCCAATACTCTGTCAGAGTCTTATAGTGTTAAGAAACTGTAGTAGTTATCAGGAGTGCCAATACTCTGTCAAAGTCTTATGGTGTTAAGAAACTGTAGTAGTTATCAGGAGTACCAATACTCTGTCAAAGTCTTAGTTAAGAAACTGTAGTAGTTATCAGGAGTGCCAATACTCTGTCAAGTCTTATGTGTTAAGAAACTGTAGTAGTTATCAGGAGTGCCAATACTCTGTCAGAGTCTTATAGTGTTAAGAAACTGTAGTAGTTATCAGGAGTACCAATACTCTGTCAAAGTCTTATAGTGTTAAGAAACTGTAGTAGTTATCAGGAGTGCCAATACTCTGTCAAAGTCTTATAGTGTCAAGAAACTGTAGTAGTTATCAGGAGTGCCAATACTCTGTCAAAGTCTTATAGTGTTAAGAAACTGTAGTAGTTATCAGGAGTGCCAATACTCTGTCAAGTCTTATGTGTTAAGAAACTGTAGTAGTTATCAGGAGTGCCAATACTCTGTCAAGTCTTATGGTGTTAAGAAACTGTAGTAGTTATCAGGAGTGCCAATACTCTGTCAAAGTCTTATGTGTTAAGAAACTGTAGTAGTTATCAGGAGTGCCAATACTCTGTCAAAGTCTTATGGTGTTAAGAAACTGTAGTAGTTATCAGGAGTGCCAATACTCTGTCAAAGTCTTATAGTGTTAAGAAACTGTAGTAGTTATCAGGAGTGCCAATACTCTGTCAGAGTCTTATGGTGTTAAGAAACTGTAGTAGTTATCAGGAGTGCCAATACTCTGTCAGAGTCTTATAGTGTTAAGAAACTGTAGTAGTTATCAGGAGTGCCAATACTCTGTCAGAGTCTTATAGTGTTAAGAAACTGTAGTAGTTATCAGGAGTGCCAATACTCTGTCAAAGTCTTATGGTGTTAAGAAACTGTAGTAGTTATCAGGAGTGCCAATACTCTGTCAGAGTCTTATGGTGTTAAGAAACTGTAGTAGTTATCAGGAGTGCCAATACCATGTCAAAGTCTTATGGTGTTAAGAAACTGTAGTAGTTATCAGGAGTGCCAATACTCTGTCAAAGTCTTATGGTGTTAAGAAACTGTAGTAGTTATCAGGAGTGCCAATACTCTGTCAGAGTCTTATGGTGTTAAGAAACTGTAGTAGTTATCAGGAGTGCCAATACTCTGTCAAAGTCTTATGGTGTAAGAAACTGTAGTAGTTATCAGGAGTGCCAATACTCTGTCAAAGTCTTATGGTGTTAAGAAACTGTAGTAGTTATCAGGAGTGCCAATACTCTGTCAAAGTCTTATGGTTAAGAAACTGTAGTAGTTATCAGGAGTGCCAATACTCTGTCAAGTCTTATGTGTCAAGAAACTGTAGTAGTTATCAGGAGTGCCAATACTCTGTCAAAGTCTTATGGTGTTAAGAAACTGTAGTAGTTATCAGGAGTGCCAATACTCTGTCAAAGTCTTATGGTGTTAAGAAACTGTAGTAGTTATCAGGAGTGCCAATACTCTGTCAAAGTCTTATGGTGTTAAGAAACTGTAGTAGTTATCAGGAGTGCCAATACTCTGTCAAAGTCTTATGGTGTCAAGAAACTGTAGTAGTTATCAGGAGTGCCAATACTCTGTCAAAGTCTTATGGTGTTAAGAAACTGTAGTAGTTATCAGGAGTACCAATACTCTGTCAGAGTCTTATAGTGTTAAGAAACTGTAGTAGTTATCAGGAGTGCCAATACTCTGTCAGAGTCTTATAGTGTTAAGAAACTGTAGTAGAAAAACAATGGCGTTAACTTCCTCCTTTTCAACTTGATTGGTCATTAAATAAATATAAAATTCATTTAATTTACATGTGGCATAACTGTAGCTGATCTACATAGCTGCAGCGAAGAACTTTTAAAACGACAATAATAACATTTTAATGTGGTAATTGAAAAAATAAAAAAAATAAAAAAATAAAAAAATTGGAATTAAAGTGAAAGAGGAATTCCGTATATAGCACATGAAAGACCCAGCAAATTCAAAACGATAGGTGAAAATGCATTAGAAAAACATTTTTACCCAATAATGGCGCGATACTGGGTTGTAACTTAATGTAAATGGGTTACAACCTTGAGAGTAAATCAAGTGTTAATGGATCTGGGGATCATATATACAATGTCTTTCACCTGTGCTTGTGTCGTATGATACAGAAAGAGAAAGTTCGTTCCGTATGATATTTCAAAGAATGCGACCATACCTCATTGTCATGCAAACATATCCGGATTTTTATAATTTGAAGGTACACCATTAAACCAAAATAAGATCAGTCTTATGCATGGTATTTAGACCATCCATCGCTAAGCATATAGAACAGGATACAACCATGCGTTAGGGGTATAGGGGTATCAGTTACCAAAGTCTTATGGTGTAATAGGAAAACAATGGCCGCAACTTTCACTTTTGCAACATGATTGATAATTGAACAAATATGCATGTAAAACGGACAAGTTGTCGTTTTTTGTCTTACAAAATATAAAGCATTTAACAAATACACAATACATGTATTAATTATCGTTTTCTTACAAAATATTATCTTTAATAATAAAAATGCATAGAGATGATACATGTTAATTATAAAATTTTATGAAAGATATACTTTGAAGCGGTCAGCGTATGGTCCACTTATCAGCCCAAATTATGTGATCTGCAGTTACTTCCTTTAATTTGGGTATGTATGTCGGTTAAGTGACGTAACCATGACAACAGACCCCCAACCAGGAAATAAAACTACAACTGTATCAGGACATCCGGCTCACAACAGGGATATAACATCAGTTCATTAGTTGTGCGAGACATATTTATATTTTTACTGATGGGATTAAGAATATCTCCTTGTCAAAATAAACTACATTATTATTTTATAATACACAGTTTACACACATAGATCTTTCGGTGAAGTTTTGTTGTTGTTCACCCTGTTGTCTCCGGTGACGTATTTTCTCACATAGTTATCCATCTTTTGTTATCATTCTATTGTTATACATAAAGTACATTTGTTTTAAGATGGCTTCTACAAAATTATATTTTGATTTTTGGTTGATGGAGACGTTTCAACCTTAGCTTAACAACTTCAGATGATATCAACAAGTGCATGACAGCGTGTGTGTCTCTGGTTTAAATGGCTTTAATAGGTTAGCTAAACGTGAAAAAAAGTCTCTTAGTTTTTAATTAAGATAAGGTCAGCGTAATTTAAATGAGGTGGAATTCCAATGCCTGCATAAAAGTATATGTTTAAAATTAATTTGTCGATGAAATAACTACGTATTACTTTGACTGATATCACATTTTCGTTTAAGAGACGATTGATCAATTCATGTGACCAAATAAAGGAGTTCCCATAGTGATACGTACTGTAACCTACCTTATATTCGATATAGAGTTTCGCGTAATTTCGCGAGAGCGCTCTAAGGTGAATTTAAATGGATCACATAAACGACATATGAATGCCAGTAGGTGCCTTTGCTCGCGAATTAATGTGTTCGTGTTGTAAATAATATTAACGCTGGCGAATGGTTAATTTTCTCTAGCAAAGATTAGATGAATTTGTAATTGTTTTGAGAAACAAAAGTCGTTATTACTACCATTAAAAAGATAGCTTTGTTTCGAGAAACAATTTTAAACCTTAACCCTAAACCTAACATATGGAATGAAGTGCTGATCGTACATTGATTATCGTTTTTGCTCTGTCGTCGATTATATAAAACATTTCGATAATGTTTCCATACATATTATGAAGACATCAGGATTAAAATATTTTCCGTAACTATTACGTGTGAATTAGAGAAATACTGTGAGTAAAACAAAATACTTATACTTAGTTCTTAAACGTCACTCTCGGAAACAACAGTATCTAAACTCGCACTTGGATAACCGACGATGCTTAAAAATATCTGATTTGAGTTCTTCAAAGCGACAGAAATTATTTTCATAAGCAAATACCTGATCAAGCGACTGGCATCACTGATATTCCCTGGGTAACTGGATATAATGGCAGTGAAAGTAACCCATGGAATATCGCGGATAGCCACTGGTTAATGACGACATTCCCCTGCACCTCTTTGTGTTTTGAAAAAAAAACTAATTTAACTAATTTTGATTATTCTAATATTTTAATTATTTTAATTATAAATACGATAAAATAAATAAGAAAGAATACAAATGTATCTTTATGTATACAATGATTGAAAGTTAGCGTTTCTCAAATGTATCGAATATTGCGTGGTAAATATTTGTATTGTACTACGATCGCCTTTTTACCAACATATGAATTTTAAATTGTTTTTATTTCATTATTGAGGTATTCAGGTATTCCTGCATGTGCATATCTTATATAAAATGGACGTGGTGGAAATGTACGTTGAAATGTTGCGACGATTAAATGTCACTTCCCAAGTTAACAAACTATTGGTCTGACTTGGATGACTTCCTATTATATTTGGAAAAACCAGAAACTAATAGTCAGCTACGCCCTGATCACGAAATAGGAGCTAAACACACCATTATATGATGTTTTAATACGAACACCAAGAAGCTGAAGTATCCTGCATTGTTACCTACATGTTTTATATGAATAACTTTTTAAGGCTTTTCATTTGTAGTTATTCAATACCACATTCTACTCCTGTCAAAAACATATCCGTACCCGGAAGTAAGGGAGTCAGATCGTGACAGCGTTATTGGTCCTTGGCCTACCTGTTTAAGCTCCGTGCACAGGGGGCCAACTCAATGGAAATGGATGTTGTCATACATTTCTGTGTATTTGGTAGTTGGACTGATGAATACATATAACAGTCATGTGAGAATACGAGATTGAAAAATTATTTTAAAATCGGGATATTCTCTGATTTATAGTAAATATCCCGATTTTTAAATAATTTTTCAAATTTCGTATTTTCTGAAAAAATCACATGACTGTTATATATATTCATCAGCCAACCACCAAATACAAAAACAAAATGTATGACAACATTCATTTTCACTGAGTTGGCTTGCTGTGCCTACACACACACACACATAGAGAGGTATAATGTCTATCTACGTCACTGGGGTTTTGTAAACAGTAACCTTGGACGGGTAACAAGGGACACAATAATTTTAGGTAGTAAACTTGATAATATCAAAGTTTAAGTGGCCTATTCATCTGTAACACAATACAAACGCCACTTTGGTGACGCATGCATATAATAAATACACAATATATTCCGTAAGAAGCTGTAACAAAAATATGTAATTCGATACATATTTATGAATACTTTATCTTGTAATTTTACTTTATTTTTAGACTTTTCGAGAATTCAAATTGGACATGAGATATCTTACGTCATTGTAGACGTTACCATGACCACAGGTCACCATAGACAAAGTCTTGGAAGAACGCCAAAAGAAATATGAGGACAAAGGAAAGACGCCACAACCGCATGTTTATTGTGTCTTGTTTCTTCCTCCGGAGACTTCATCACACTGATAAGAACTTCTGTTAGATAAGAGTTGTATGGACGATGTAAAAGACGTTGGACGCAATATGTGTGATTATTTGCCACGAATTCCATTTTTAATTTGATACAATTTATCTATCGTTATGTAAATCTACATATGATATTTTTCTGCAAATAAGATACGAAACATTTGCACAAGTTTTGTGGTCTGGTCTGTGTTAAACGCAGTTATACTTTTTCTGAAAAAGTTTTATTGATGGATATATTGAGTTATGGTACAGTGTAGATGGATGATAGGATATTAATACTTCATTATTCTAGTGGATGCATTTCAGCTACGAATTGAAACACAATGAAATGTTGTACATAAGTTATTAAAATAGCTCCCATATACCAACCGTAAATCTCTCTACCCCCAAAACCACGAAACAAAGAACACAGGAACATTTAATGTTATAAGATTGTATCCATTTTAATGTTATGTATCAGCCTGTTTTCATTTCAATATCTCATTATGTCCATGCGACACGTCATTTGAGAACGATTTTATCAATGATACTGCCACTGATAAATCCCATACAAGTATTCACAAATATATTATTTACTAAATGAAGAACTAAAATGAAATACCGTCAAACATTTCGTATTGTATCTTTGTATGAGCGCAAGTTCTTTTTAGTGGCTGGCTGACATTTAAATCTAATAAATAATTTAACATTCAAATGTGTATTTTGTAGATAGCGATATCAAATGTATAATGTAAATGGGCATGCTGAATGTATTACGGAACGCTAATATGAAGTGAAGTGATATGGAATCAAACTTAGGCAGTGCTTCATACTAAGAAAATTCAGACTTGAGATTGTGATTTTGATATTTTACCGTGAGATGTAAGACAGGCTACGTCTGTAGCCACAGCAGACACATATTCCCCTTGTCGTCATGTGGCTTTATCATAGTTTACTGGTGTTATTCGACCTTGAGATAGGTTAAGCCGTGTCCTTATAGAGGTTAATTCGTAAATCTGTTATGATTAGGAAATATGTTATTTAATGATATGTTACTGCAATAAAAGAACCAGAACATCACTGTTTCTCTTGCTTTAGAAATCTTCAAATTTAATTTATGTTTAAGTCCGGAATCCCAGTGTTATTTCACTCTCGCCGTTGTCAATTCTGTTATACATGTATAGACATTTCCCCTATATATTTCTCCTCATAACTATGAAGTTATTTTTTATCTTTAAAAAGCAAAAAAATCCTGGATATTGCACGCAATGCACTTTATCTTGTGAGGCTTCGATTACTTATTTTTATTTTCATTTTATGTCAACATTCCTGTGTCATACCTACGAATCTTATCATTAACAGATGGAGACATAATCTAATTTTAATATTTATTTTATCCGTTTTGTTTTGATGTTGTGTATTGGGGCTTATGGATATTTATATTCGTTCCGCCTCAGTGAAAACACTGCTACAATATCGATACCGCGACACCCACACCTTTAAAACACAAAGTTTATACATAGAAACCGATCCCACACGCTAGTTTAAACACTGATACGCTCCGGTGCACCGTTTTGTTTATCTGCCATTCGGCGAATACACGCAGTTTCATATATTACTGTCTGTGGAGGAGAACGGATCGCCACTTGAGAGTGTCGTACTTGTGTGGTTGGGGATACAAAAGTGGTTCATATAACAGTGGACACAACAGTTGAACAGCATATATGTACTTACATATGTAAAGGAGCTAAACATATCAAGGAGACGAGAAAGATTGGACCTATTCACACCAATTCTTTTCATCAGTGAATCCTAATCATGTGTACGAATGGAATTCAGAATTTCTGTTGGGAATAAAACTATCAGCGAAATAAGCAAGAAATATCACTAGCATAAAAAAAGCATTGATTATAACTATTTAGAACGATTCATTAGCGTGACATGACAGACTCCTCGTAGCTATATGTAGAAACTACATTTGAGCTAAGGGAGCGACGCTAGTCATCTAATAACTTCAGTACAGTGTTACAATGATATAGACAATCTAAGTTAGTTAAATATTCGCACGGTAGGAAATAGTCAAGACTACAAGCTAAGTGATCGCGAAAAAGAAAGATATATAATTATACATCTGTGACTATAAGTGCTTTTGACCCTTGTATGAGCGTATCAACAGTATATTTATGTGACCTGTGAGACTGGACTGACCTTAGGGTAACACTCATTGAATCGTGACCGGTGTTAAACTTCCGATTTCCCTGTGTGTATATAATCTACTGTTTGTGAAAATACGACCACGTTGATGTGTAATGCGTTTTGAACCAAAGTAGCGTATTTGTAATATATAATACAGTAACAAAAATATAATAATATCAATCAGCGGGTTTCTATTAAGAATATGCATCCGGCAAATTGTCTTCTTCTTATTCTTACGGTGTTTAAGATCGGGTATGCTGAAAATGTCAATTGTACTACCAATCCATGCGACGAAATTCAATCCTATTGTTTAAATTACGGGACATGTTACCATAACAACGTCACCTGTGTTACGACTTGCCACTGTAGTGTAACATTCTCTGGGGAAAGATGCGAATATCCTACCCAGACAGCAACTTCAACAACACTACGACCGACATCAGAACGCGAGTGTATTTCAGGATTTGTGTGTATCCATGGTATGTGTGACAGACGTGGATCGGGCTTCAGTTGTTCGTGTGATTCTGGATGGGAAGGTGTCTTCTGCGAAACATCTACAGGTATGGTTCAATCAACATCATCTTCAACCAAAGATCCTATAGTTGCCGTATCTACAACCCCAACAATTTCTACAACTACCCCACCATCGCCTACGACCCTTAGACCACAGTCAGAGCGAGAATGTTTTCCTGGGTTTGTTTGTGAACACGGTTACTGCGACACAGAGGGGTCAAGTTTTAGCTGTTCGTGTGATATTGGCTGGGAAGGGTTCTTCTGTGATGAATTTAAGGGTGTAGTCATATCAACAACTTTGCCTACTACATCATTAACCACAGGTACGTGGAGTTCTGCAACACTACAACCTACCGCAACTAATAACATTTTGACTACGACCTTGAGATCACTGTCAGAACGTGAATGCCTTCCAGGATTTGTATGTGTCCATGGTGTCTGTGACAGAAGTGGATCGAGCTTTAGTTGTTTATGTGATGTCGGATGGGACGGATACTTCTGTGAGACAGCTACAGTAACTACACCATTGTCCTCTACTGACAAGTTCAATACAAAATCTACAACCCCATCATCCACCACGACCAGAAGCCCTCCTACTACGACCTTGAGACCAATGTCAGAACGAAAGTGTGTCCCTGGGTTTGTATGCGTACATGGCTACTGCGACAGAGAAGGATCAAGTTTTAGCTGTTCCTGTGACCTTGGATGGGAAGGATTCTTCTGCGAAACATTCAAATGTCCGCTGAACTGCCCATCCAATACTGAATGCACTATGGAAAACAATACTTTCCTATGTCAGACTGTGACATCTACAACTCCACCATCATCGGTGCCAGGTAGGTTATTCTTTCTATGTTTCATTTATTCCATAATTTAACTAATACTTAGGGAAGTCATTTCGTTCTTCAAATTCTAACATCTGACATCTGTTACCCTATCATGTTGGAATATTCTGTAATTCTGTTCTATATCCAAGTCTTTTCTTCACATACCGATCATTATCGTACAACGGAATTATATTTGTATGATGTACAATACATGAATCGTCTTGATTTAACAGTTTTATCTGTTGCAGTATCTTCTGTACCAACCACGCCCTCTACCGCGACATCTGGAAACACCGTAACAACCACACTGAGACCTCAGTCAGAACGACAATGTATTCCCGGATTTGTATGTGTCCATGGTTACTGTGACACAGACAGGGGTACGTTTAGCTGCGTCTGTGATGTCGGATGGGACGGATACTTCTGTGAGTCAGCTACAGTAACTACACCATCGTCCTCTACTGACAAGCTCAATAAAAACTCTACAACCCCATCATCCACCACGATCAGAATCCCTACTACTACGACCTTGAGACCAATGTCAGAACGAGAGTGTGTCCCCGGGTTTGTATGTGAACACGGTTACTGCGACAGAGAAGGGTCAAGTTTTAGCTGTTCCTGTGACCTTGGATGGGAAGGTTTCTTCTGCGAAACATTCAATTGTCCACTGAACTGCCCATCCAATACCGAATGCACTATGGAAAACAATACTCTCCTATGTAAGTCTGTAACATATACTACTCCAACATCAACTGTGCCATTCCACCTGACAACCACTGCATCTGAGGATACTTCCTCAACACCACACGCCTGCTCGGATGACTACAAACTAAGACCTTTGTCAGAAAGACAATGCATGTCTGCATTCACGTGTGTCTATGGTACGTGTAAGATGGACCAGGGAGAGAGTGGGACTATGTTGGAATGTATCTGTGATGCTGGCGGGACGGGAGGTTTATGCAGTAAGATTTGCTGTAAGCCATGTTCCGAGTTTGGTATGTGTAGAATATTACCAAATGGAACTGAATATTGTCGTTGCCAGTTTGGATACATGGGAGATCTATGTGATGTGAAAATAGTTTCTTCTTCCACGCCAGGTAGGTAATCGTTCTATGATTCGTTTGATCCATATATTTTACAAATGCTAAAGTAAGTCATTTCCTTCTTCAAATACTGACAAGTGAACTATTTTATTAAGTGTTGTTAAACGACGTCATGATATTGTAAAAGAAAAACGAAGCAAAGAAATGAAAAATTAAATAAAGTTTCAGTTGTTCATGTCACCCCATTTTGGTTGATTTTTTTGTGATAAAGTTCCCGGCCTTTTTCCTTCATTGGTCATTTTATTCCAACGGAATTGTATGAGGTACAAGAATCGTGATCCAATAGTGGCGTCATTATCTGTTGTAGTACCTTCTGTACCAACAACAACCTCATCGACAACCCCTGGAAACACCCTCACAACCACACTGAGACCTCAGTCAGAACGCCAATGTATTCCTGGGTTTGTGTGTGTCCATGGTTACTGTGACACAGACGGGGGTACGTTTAGCTGCGTCTGTGATGTCGGATGGGACGGATACTTCTGTGACACATTTAGATGTCCGTTAAACTGCCCAGATTACACCGATTGTGTTTTGGTTAGTGATTCGTACGAGTGTAAAGTGAAGGACATATTTACAACCACATTGTCAACCACAAGTGTTCCTACATCAACACTGAGGCCTGTGTCAGAACGTGAGTGTATTCCAGGCTTTGTGTGTATGCATGGCTACTGCAAAATGGAGGGCGATACATTTTATTGCGCATGTGACTTCGGATGGACGGGGAGTCTTTGCGGTGAATTTGCTTGTCCAATAAACTGTCCCTCCGATACTGAATGTACTATGGAAAATAACACCGTGGTCTGTAAGGAAACCAAATCTACAACCCTAGTTACCAGTACGGCATTGTCTCAGCCCACCACACAACCTACAGATAATACTACAGCAATAAATGCCTGCTCGGCTAATTACACCGAAAGACCTCTCTCAGAAAGATACTGTATGCCTAATTTTGTGTGTGTCTACGGCGCCTGTGAGACGGTTCCTATAGAGAATGGTGCCTTGTTAGAGTGTGTCTGTGACGACGGTGCACTAGGAGGATTCTGTCAGGATCTGTGCTGTTTACCTTGTTCCGAGTTCGGTCAATGCAAAACACTTAAAAACGGGACCGAGTACTGCCAATGTCAGTTCGACCACGAGGGGGATTTGTGTGACGTGAAAAAAGTCCCTTCAACGGCAGGTATGTACAAGTTCTAAATGTAGGCAATATAGACAATGAAATCTTAAGACTAATAATAATAATAGTCTATTTATATTGCATTCGGGTTGAAAAGTTATGTAATGTTATTTGTTTCACAATCAGTGACAAACTAGATTATGAGGTATGACAGTTACCAGTTCTTCAAACTAAGAAAGATAGTAAAACTACGGAATAAATCCTGTATACTTATATTAATCGTACGACCCTTTTTCAGCTTCCATCACGACCGTTTCTAAGGTAGACTTGTGGCCTTTATGGGTAGTTGCCATCGTCCTAGTGTGTATCATAGTAGCCACAGGTCTGATGTTCTTCTGGATGTGGAGGAACAGGGTTACCATAGTGATGAAGATCGTCCACTACTTCCAGGCGTACGAGGATGACGGTAAGTGTTATCGATAGCGACATCACACAGCGGAAAGTTTTACAAAACTGTAGTGACAAGTGAAGAGAAATCTAACCACACGTTTCACGTCTTTGCATAATACAGAGTTAGCTCCCTTGTGGGTAGGTATCGATTATTTCGTCATTATTTTGTGAGCGCAATTCACGTCGTTTACTCCGAAAAGTATGACGTTACGCTTGCACACACATGACGTCACAATCAATTCCTACAAACAACGGCAGGTAACTTTGTAATATACAAATGCAGAATAACAAACAAAATATTGTAAATCAATTTTCTTTCGCGTGCGATTTGCTGACGCGAATGTCGCGATCTAAGTAAATTCAAGTCAGTTTATCTCTGCGAATTGATATATACCTGTTTTTTTTATTAAAGCTAATTTATTGTTGCAAATACAAACAAGGGATTAGGCACAAGGTCTTACAACTTATCAACGCATACTTCCATCGCTACTTATATGAAATATCATTCTATTTTGAATCCACGATTGTTTATCTTCTTGAACTTGTTTTGAAATAGAGATTCCGTTTTCATGATTCAATTTTTTGAACCAATGATTTTCAATTTTGGATTATTTTGAATACAGTTATTCACTTTAATTATGCGTTTTATGATCAATGTCTTTTTCAAGACGATATAATTTCGGGATACACAGTTATGAATAATATTTCTTAGTTTTTCTTCCAAAGCCGATTTTCTGTTTGGCCGATGATTTTTCTTTATACCTTTATCATTCATTTTCTTTGTTTCTGGCTTTCTGATTGGCCTATTAATTTTTTCATTCCACGATGAAAAAAAAACCACCCGAAAATGGCGCGGAATCCCGACGTTATCGTGACGTCACAATAGAAACATTGACGTTGCGTATCGATTTGGAAAAATAATCCCTTGGAAAATATCAATGGAATCGTACTTGTAAACGTATTTCATTTTATAAAGTAGCCTTGAAAATTAATTATAAGCATTGAAGTCACTATTTTTTAATTTCATCGGGTTATGAAATAAATTTCGTTTGCAAACTTTTGTGAGAATCCGCTACAGTTTGCAAACAGAATTTCTTTCATACCCCGATGAAATTAAAAATAGTGACTTCAATGCTTATATGAATAATAAATTTGAGAATGGCGCGAAAACCCGACGTTATCGTGACATCACGATAGAAACAACAACGTTGCGTATTGATTGGTAAAATTATTAAACATGGGTTTACTGCATCGAGTAGCCTAAATTAATTAGAAGTATTGATGTCACTATTTCATAATTTCCTTCGGTAATAAAAAAAAAATGCACACATAAATCAAAATTCAAAAAAGTTTCTCTTATCCCGATGAAATTTATAAAATAGTGACAATCAATGCTTAATTAAACTGCATTGTACTACTAATTGATATGTCTTTGTGCCTGTTCATTTTTGTTAATTCTCCCGGGTTATCATCAACGCAACACGCAACTTTTGATCGAACGCAAAAAACCCATTTTGTTTGCAGTCTATCTACACATTTTAAACCATGTCACAGATAGAGAGTGAATGTGTCATTATCAGGCCAACATTAAAACACATTCTGGGTAATAATTACAGAGCTTTTAGACCCTCAATGATAAAAGGACAATAGATATTTACACTCAGTACATGTGTATCAACTGACCCGGGAATAGAATACAAGAGTTATCATACAAAGATCTACCATAAGTATGTTCAACTTTTGATTTGAAGTCTGAATGATAACAATGAAAGTATATTCCGCCATTAATGTTCAAATTAAACTTTATATCTGATTAAAGTTATATGTGCCGTAACTGGGCGAAAAATTTTGCATGTTAATTGTTCTCCAATAATCTTTTGAAAACCATAAAGTTTGATGAATTACGCAATGAAAACCATTCAAATCGTTTCATATGCCTTATAAACGTTAATTACAAAACAGAAATTATGTGCTGTAAAATTGTTGTTCTTATGCCTTATGTATGTTTAGATGGGAACATTCCTGCAGAAATCACTTCACAATTACTAATAACACGATAAAAATGTGAAGTGAAATTGTAGACCACAATATGGCTTCATGGTGGGACCGTAGTTACTCATTTCGCTTCATTATAGATGCACATATATTATTTTGGCAGTACTGCTAAAAATCAGTTTTTGCTCTCATTCGTATTTGTAAAATTAAAACCAATGCATTAAAAGTACTATGATTTTCAAAATGTTAGTAACTTTTGGTGATGAATAACATATTAAAAGCTTATCTTGATTCGTGAGTATGAAAAATACGACACATATAACTTTAAGCTAGATAAATCCTACAGATAAGTTACTGTCATGCTATAACGTTTAGTTAAAGATACATGTATGTGCAACTAACTAGGTAACTACCACACCAAGTGCTCACTCCCCATACTCCGTTGAAATAGATTGTTTTCTTTGTTCAATTTCAATTTCAACAAATCTTACTGACATATTATTTACAGTCAAGAGGATTAGACAACAGGCAAGGCCTATCTAGGTCTTCTCCTTAAGGTGAAAAGTGGCAAGAAGTATAGACAAATATAACAGTATATATACAAGTACACATTAATACAGATATTCAAACAATTCCTTGTTATTTTGGTTGTCTTTATAGACTAATTTGACTGTATCTTAATACAGTAACTTACTTAATGATGATCGTAATATCTATTCTGTAATTCTGTTGTTTTAGATGAGAAAACCTGGGATGCCTTTGTTTCATACAAATCAGCAGACTTTGATGAGAACTTCGTAGTACACAAGTTGTTTCCCAAACTGGAGAAAGAACTGGGATTTACATTATGCCTGCATCACAGGGACTTCGTACCCGGGGAAAGTAAGTAGCTTAAAACTACTGCGCATGTCAGAGTTCCTATTCAAGCTGAAATAAATTTAGCAGGGTTTGAGTAGCGAGATCGAGTAATGTTAATAATCCATTATAATACCATAGCCTAGTGCAGTTGAAACATTTCATCCGCGAATTATTACTTTTATAGCGAAAATGGAAAATCGCTTAAAACATTTTAATATATTTTTCTCCTTATTAAGATCGTTAAAGTTTTGACTTATGTAAATAACCTCCTATACTATATCAACCTTACGTGATACAACCTGACAAAATGCAATACTTAGAATGATGTTGGTGTTATTAATGCTACATATGTACATGATAGCAGGGGTACTACGAGAATCCTACGTATTATTTTCAACATTATGTCGGTATTTTTTAACTACGTCTATATATAAAGACATTAAAATTGCGTATCTTTCTATGCATTGACAACACATCATGTTTATAAATAAACATAAGCGTTTAACAAAAATACCACTTTATCAGTCATAGCTGAAAAGTCTAGTTAGCTGAACGAAAAAGAGAAAACATAAAAAGGTTGTGGTAATGTAAAAGGCTAAAGAGTCGTTCCAGTTAACGATTCAAGAACTAAAGATAAAGCTTATCACTTTAATGAGTAGGAAAAGGTTTTTAATGTGTTAATACTGGTGTTAGCAGCAGTAGGGCAAATGTAATTTACACTTAAGTAAACCTTATCTAACTTAACTGGAAAGAAAGGTTTAAAAGGTTATGGTATATATATATACATGTGTACATATGATATGAATATTTACGTACGTAAATGGTCGTAAGTTTTGTGTGGTACTGTCCTTTATAGCGAAACTCTTTGGGGAAGGATACACTCTAATGCTACAACAGTATATGATATTCATATTGTAAACCATTTTATTCTCAAGTACATTCGTTTCGTTTTTCTTTCAACCCATACCATACATCCATCCATCCATCCATATACACTTTAAACTCTCGCTAAACATTTGAAATCTCGTTTGAATTCACTCGCAAACTGCCGCCATTTTTTTATCTCTTTGGTTTGCAGTATATAGTTTGATGGACATTTATCGACAACAACACGCTAGTTGTATATTTAATGCATTTTGAAATAAATTTTACATGTATTATCTTTAAATCT
The DNA here is from genome assembly GCF_041381155.1 of Argopecten irradians. Taxonomy (NCBI): domain Eukaryota; kingdom Metazoa; phylum Mollusca; class Bivalvia; order Pectinida; family Pectinidae; genus Argopecten; species Argopecten irradians. The sequence continues at coordinate 26,097,354 of NC_091148.1, forward strand.
AAAATATCTATATGTATTATCTAATCGTCTGTAAATAAAGCGTGGTCTCTTATGTGTATCACAAAATCTGCTCTTAATGCTGGCGAGAATATTCAAAAAAAGTCGTGATATCTTAAAAGAGTCATGAGCCACACCCATCCTCGATATTCCAGCAGTTACTATCACCAACGTTATAGTAACCCCTTGAGGATCGAGGATGCGGATATTACGATAGAGATAGTAAAACCTGCTTTATAGAGGAGCATGAGAAATATGCTGACAAAACCTTTTTAGGGCATTAACTCCGGGAAATTCAGTGAGAATCTCGTGTAAAGTAAGAGTAAATCATAAGGAAGAGAACGCTGGTAGTTCAAGTATAACGATTATAAGGTAAAAAGGTGCGGCCTATAGTCCGAAATATACACTCCCCTATTTGATAACTATAGACAGCTATGCATTTTCGTAGTACATTTTTGGCTCGAATTCTACAATTATACGAAAATGTATTACGTCTCCCGAAATCACTTTTATTTAACTTAAACTATGAATGAAAAAAAAAAAAAAAAAAAAAAAAAAAAAAAAAAAAAAAAACTTGTATCGGAATCAAGTCTAACCTAATCTTAATATGATGTGAAACTACGCAAGAGTGATACCAGGTGGAAAAACAAAATGGCTATCATTCTTATGAGGAAAAATATGTGTGCATCAATAAAAGCTTTCCGAGAAAATGTTGTAGATTTTGAAACCGTTTTCTGAGAATGAAGTAATGCATCCTTAGAATTCTAGTAAGGAAGAAAACGTACCGCAAAAATAACACACAATATGTCTGACAGCGGCCTTACAGCATGTAATACATAAATTGCACAAAGTTATATACATATGTACAAGAATATGTACAAAATGACACAAGTACAAAAAACACTTGAATTGAAATAATGTTTACTATACACTTATGTGCAAATAACTATACGTCAAATTTTAACATTGACTTCTATTTATATATAATGATTTTTTAAAATGTTTCAGAAGATTATCATTAGGCCCATTTTGATGTGATGTGATATCTCCCTGCTGATCGTAGTAGTGAAAGTAAAATTCGCTATTCTTGTCTTTTAATGTAATTTTCGTTTGTAAATATTTTAGTTTTAAATGTTTTAATTGTACATACGTGTATTTCTGTACATATTTATGAATAACGTGGTACATAATATATACGACCGCTGTCGGCCATCGTATTATATTGAAAGCTCTAAGATAAAAGATACCACTAGGTTGTGTAGCGCTATCCTAATTACGCAAGAGCAGTATCAAATTCCACATTCCTATACAGCGTTTAGTAGGAAAACCACCACAGTCTGAATGAAAACATATATGTATGATCACGTTGACAGTAACACCATATAGGAGTGGAATGAATTCCTAAGTACACGGATCTTTAAAAATTGCTATGTAAAATGACACAAGCTTCTCAGCGAGCGTTATATCAAATAACTGAACCTGTGTAATAAATTCTACTTAACATTTACAGGAATATAAGATTCTGTTTATAACATACCCTGCATATTTGAAAACACATTTGTAAACAATATAGTGGATGAACAAAATAAGACGCATGCTTATAAATATGATGGCTGATTTCTGTCATTTCGTTGTTCGTTCTGTCATCTTCAATGTTTTCATTATTTCGCGTTGTCATGGCGTCTTTTTGTCGCCGTGAAAATACGCTGGTAAGCGGGACGACACATACGCTTATTTTCTCTTTGTGGGAGGGACAAAGAGAAATGGCAGAAAGGCATTTTGCGACATAGATTCATATATACAAAAGTACATATATATATATATACCAAATACTGCACAGAAAGGAATGTTTGCGCTAAACAATTAGTGTAAAACTCCTCGTGTAAATTCCTGCAATAAAAGTATGTAAATTGACCGTTAACTAGAAAATGTTTTTTCTCATATTTTTTTTCAATTTATTCATTTTTGTTTCAGCCATTGCCAACAATATCATCAAAGCCGTGGACAACAGTCGTAGAACCATCCTGATCCTTACGCCACGCTTCGTTACCAGTGAGTTCACCAGATTTGAGTACCAGATAGCACAACAAGAGATGCTGAAACGGACTCACAGAATCATACCTATACTACTGGAGGACATATCGCACCTGTATGACAGCATGGACCCCAACCTCAAACAGATCATCAAGTCAGTGACCTACTTATCGTATCCAGGCGAAGAGGCCAGTGAGAAAAAGATCAATAATTTCTGGAAGAAACTCTCCCTTTCTATGCCGAAGAAGCGAGCAGTCGAAGAGAGGGAGAAACAGTCAAATGACGTCGTGCAGGAGAAACGTGAGAAAACTGTTAAAGTTGTTGATAAATATAAAAATGACGTGATGGAAAAACCCGAAAAGAACGGTATTTTAAACCCAATATTTATCACAGATGTCGTATTAGTTGTTGACGAGAAAATTGTCGAGAATGACGAGAAAGAAGAAGAAATACTTTGCGAACAACTCCAAGGAACTAATATATTAGAATGTACACACTTGTAAAGAGTTGCATTATCGTCTAGGATACTACATGTATGTCCATGAACACGTTTCTGGTGGGTGAATCATTTATGCAAGTTCGTGACATAGTTTCTGGAACTATGACGACTAAACGACATTTTAATTTCAAATCAAAGATGTGTAAGGTGACATTCCTCTTAGTAATGATACTGTATTTTTTAAGTTTTAAAGAAAATGGATTAATATAATCTTACCTGGGTCTTTCACGTGGCCAGGGATATCTCAACTCGAGTGAAAAAGTTTAGCTGGTAAAAACGAGGCTTGTCGAGTGCTGACAGCCAAAATCTTTCATACGGGTTGAGATATCCCTGACCACCTAACAGTCCCATCTTTGCCATATACATCCCATATAGTTACTTTAACAAAAAAAATAACGAAGAAAAGTCTGTGATTTAGAAACATTTTCATAAAAACCTTTATCACAGAGACGTCGCAATATGTACAATTAATGACGACCATGGGCACCATTGAAGACGTCATGTCATTGTCTAGCACATGTAGTCGTGGTATAACCCTATTATGTACGGGAGGAGTTAGTATTTCAGGATCACAAACAATGTGTGTCGCAAAACTGAATTTAACCGATATTACTAATTTATCAAGCAACCCATTCACTCATCTCTCCTGTCATCCACTCACTTCATCACAAACATATCCGTACGTCCGTCCACTCATCCATTTGTTATTCATTTTACCATATGTTCATAAATCCATTATTGAATCAAAAGTCCCCGCATTGTTCAATTTTATGTTGTTTTTTGTTGTTGTTTTTTTAAATCATTGCCTTTTTGACTAATGTCTTTGTTCGTGTATGGAAAACGTTAAATTTTGGAAAAAAAGCAAACTAAAAACTCTATCTATGTGACATTAGTTTCGAAATAAGGTTTAAATGAAACTTTTTTGATGACCTGGATATAAGCGCGAGATTTTTTTTCTTCTAAAAACAGAAAATCAAATTAGAAATGGTTTTAATTTAGTCTAAATGTGTATATATTAATCGTATGATATTGGCAATATCCACTGACTCAACGCGTGTCATTTTTTGCGTATGTCAATGATATAATATGACCTAGTTTTGTTTTCCATTGATGATAATTTGACCTAGGTTTGTTCTCCATTGATGATGATTTGAACTACTTTTGTTTTCCATTGATGATAATTTGACGTAGTTTTGTTTTCCATTGATGATAATTTGACCTACTTTTGTTTTCCATTGATGATGATTTGACCTACTTTTGTTTTCCATTGATGATGGTTTGACCTACTTTTGTTTTCCATTGATGATAATTTTTCCTACTTTTGTTTTCCATTGATGATGATTTGACCTAGTTTTTATTCCATTGATGATTTGACCTAATTTTGTTTTCCATTGATGATGATTTGACCTAATTTTGTTTTCCATTGATGATAATTTGACCTAGTTTTGTTTTTTGATGATAAATTATGAAGAAATCCATGGAAGGTAGGGGTAAAAAATCCAACATGACGTCAGCAAATGGTTTCTTTTACTTGAGCCTCGGTAACAGACTATTGATTATGTTTATGCTGTGGAGATTGTGTGTTACAAGCAAGATGGAATTATTTTGATAACGTTATCAATTCTGATTTGATTATCTTATAACGATACGTTACTCTTGCTTCGTCATTTCTCACTTTGGCACTACGTCGACACCCCACGAGCCCTCGCTCTCCCATTGTTTTACCATTACAGTAAAACATGTTTATAACGAACAGGCTTACTTCACGGTAATAAGTGTCGGTTGTGTTGACATAAGCTTGTTTACTATGTACTTCCATGTGCCTCAGATATTTTATTTGGAGAGGGTTCCTTGGTTTTGCATGTGCTTCATCCCTTGATACTCCAGGGGTTTCTATCACTAACATTACATCTACCCCTTGACTATATCATACTTAAACTGAAGGCATGGATATAACGTCAGTGATAGTAATCCCTGGAGTATCGAGGATGAGTGTGATATAGAATCTCGATTGTCCGGATATCCTAATATTCCGGGTGTCTCATTGCGCTTTAGAATCCCAATATCCCTGATGCCACAATGCCAAAATGTACGTGTTTCAGAATCCAGATCGTCCGCGGTGTATGGATGTATAATCTCGATGGTTCGCCATAAAGTAGTTCGAAATAATATTTGGTATACTGGTGTTTAATTGGACCACTGTACTGTATCTTTTTGGCGTTTTTATCCTAGAATCTCCTTTGTACTATTCATTGTTACGAAGCAAATAAATCAAAAGTCCCCGTACATAACATAATAACACGCTCCTTTATTTACATACGATTCTCTTTCTTCTAACATTTACAGTTGTTGTTTGTTTTCCATGCTGTTGTATGAGATGTGTTGTTCAAATATTTCGTTAACATTATGTTGTGCAAATATCGTTATCATGTGTACAAGAAAAGTAATTTCATTTGAAGACTAATGACTCAATATTCAACGTAAACATGATTAAATCATCAAATAATGTGTTGGACACCCCATCTAAAGATGATTGTATTATTCTGTGTTATACAGTTATGTACTGTTGAAAAAACATGTGAAATCCACAGAGATATGTTTCTGATATGAGTTGTTGTAGAATTGTTTGCTATCACTTTTATATCTTTATGTTAATAAACAGGCATGACAATGCCGGTAAATTACTCTGTACGTGACAGATACTGTTTCTTTTTATTGGAAACTTGTTTCTTTCCAGTGAATTAACAGAGCAGCTTGGTTTGGAATCAATAATGGAGGACTAACCTGGCCATGGTCTTCAAAATGCCGCAGTGCTAGAGAAGTTAAGATGTCCAGACGTATTCATTCGGAACTCCTCGGGGCATTCTCGGAATGATACCCGATGAGTTCAAGATGTAGACATATTACCATAAGCCCTCCTCAGCTTTTCGACAGCGGGAAACATAAAACGAGTAGTGTACATTATAAAAAAATAACATTTAAATACGAATTCCATTGTTCAGAATGTGATGATAAATGTAGTACTAACGGTAAGTTAATAGCTTTTGCGACTCTACAAAATTATTTATTTATTTTTACATTCCAATTTAAAAAATAAAATAAATGCCGTTTCAGAAAGGTGATGGGCTTTTAAATCCAATCAGAAAGATTCTTAATTACTATTGACATCAATTAAGCACGAGACGACTAATTTTATAAAGATGTGATCAATGTGATACAGTATTTGACATCAGCTATTCCAAACCTATGATAGAAAACCCAATAATTCATATCAATACGCACCGATACCTTTAAACCTTTTAAAAACGATCTCGCAATTTCCGTGATAAGTCAAATCGCACCAAGGTTTTGAATTCCCTGCGGTTATGTCCAATGTAAATGCAGGCATGATGTCTATGAAATGCGCTTCCCTGTAATATGACCTTTCATTAACCATAACTTGATTAAGCTAACGTTATTTCCCGGATCCCGGTAATCCGTGTTCTATTTTATGATTCTTTAAACTTTTCCGGCTAAAGTGTCAACATATAGTGTTACAATTTCTCCCAGGAATCACCGCGCTCCTTACCTCCTTGGAACTACAACGAACCCTAAAATTTATTTTATAACAACAAATAAATGTGATCAATTCATTTCGTAGAAATTTTGTTTTCTATTTTGTTACGTAGTGCCCCAGTCCAACTTGCTGTGAGACGGTGGAATGTGAAGTGTGTGGTATGAATTTATAGCCCTTACAATATGAATAAGTTGAACAATAAGTTTGAGTCTGTAACCTGTATTGTTTGAGCTATCAAAGGTAATGACTGATTTTCTGACTGTTTTTTTCTTGGTTTTTCTCAGTCGAAAAAGTTGTCTATTGAGCTGAATATGGTTTTCTATTTATCCTCATAACGTATACTATTTACAAAACTTTAATTACCTGACCGATGTTTCGTTAGGCTTTTTCCCAATGCTTATGTCAAATTCTTGTAACTGAAAGTTTTGACGATAATACATGTTTTCTTTAATGATTATATGGCGGGTGGAAGTTAGTATTTAAGCAACCCATATATATAAATGTATATATAGCTACAATAGCAAATGGCGCTATATTATTGACGCTCGGTTTAAATTACACAATATCACAGCGCATTCGATTAAGCGCACAGTTCGTATACAGTTGTAAAGCATGACTTCTGGTGATGTGTTTGACTGAGTATTGTTATCGGCGTTCACTCATATAAAGCTTTAAATGGTTTAATTAAATTTTCAAAGAAGTGTGAAACATTTCAACATACTAGCAGATAAATAATTTACTTGTCCGTAAAAAATGGTCTAGTATTAGATAACCAATGCGTTAGTTAAATCGTTCGTATCGTGCACTGATTCCACAGAGCGTTCCAATACAGCGGACACCTAATTTGTTTATGGAAATCATGATACAGCGAATTCTGTGGTGAAATAAGGACCCAATTATATATAATTAGGTGACGTTATGGAGCAAAGGATATTGCACAAGCCACAGGTTGTTGATACTATACGTAGTCATACAGACACCTCTATCTGTGTAATTGTGTGATCACACCAAAACATGGTGTCTAGACGGAGAGTAGTCCGCTAAACCTGCCTGTATTTATTAGGCTTTTTTTCATGTCTATATATATATATATATATATATATATATACGGTAAGTAAAAAAAAAAAAACACTAATAAAATATGCAGGTTAAGTAGGTTATTACTGAGTAAGGGGAGGTAATTCAATGATAAGTCAATAGGATCCCCAGGAAAATGATAGATTATTATTATGTAAGGGGAGGTAACTCAATGATAAGAAAAAGCTTTCCTTTTCACATTTTGTTGGTATTCACTGTTTACATAAGCGTTCAGTCTAATTTTGGCAACGTTGATCTTATTCTTTGCAATAGAAATATTAACGAATGAAAGAAAACAGCAAAATCTGAATTTTAACTCGAGTTATTAGAGTAGTGTAGTAAAAAGATCTGAAACCACCAGCAATTAGTGGATTGACACGTGGTTAAGATGTCCCGACTTATTATCACAAGCCATCTGGGTCGCGAGTTCGAAACTGATATGAAAGGCAGTTATTACGTATTGACAGGTGGGCGGTGTTTTTTCATCTGAATACTTCGGCTTCTCTCAACTCTTAAACCCGAAACGCCCCTAAATTACCCTGGCTGTTGATATGATGTTAAATCAAATAAATCGAGCTAAGTGCTGTTCCATGAGTGAGAGCTCTCTTTTTTTCTGATACCTTCGATTTATACAAATCTAGATCAAGTTTGGGAAAGTTACAATCACATATAGAAATCGGTCAAATATATCGACCCGCGCGATTTGTTAAGAACAAACCTGACCCCCTATCGCAAAGAGATTCTGGCTTGATAAATGTAAGCTGTTGTTTTAAGGGCTATTGGACTTGACTACATGTATGAGATATGATATCGACCGTAAGCCTCTCTAATAGCATTCAGCAAGCAATTTGAGTTCAAAATAAATCGAAACTACAACACGTGACGGAAATCTACTTTGTCTTTTTCTTTGTTTTTATTTTTTAAAACAATGAAAAGGCTTGGTTTGTACTTGATAAGTTGTGCCCAATCCTGTTGCATATAAATATAATGACAGGAATTAAATGAGGACGAGTTACCAACTACTGCTTGATATATGTATGTCTGTATGTAATTTTAACTGAGAGAGAGAGACTTAGCGTACACAGTTTTTCATCCAAATATGGTATCTAGAAATCAATCAATACACGCTATCGATCTAATTAAAAAAGTAGACTTGTAATTCCGCTCTGATACTTATTTTGAGAATTATGAAACCGATTTGTAGATTCTGTGCGGGAGTTATCGCCCTTCCTACCCTTTCTAAACAGCATCGAAGTTTAGATCAGGTTTGTTAAATTTGTTTCAATCCTATTAACTCTGTCAATTTTGAACGTTTTAAGTTTTCTAAAATTAAGTACGAAAAATGTGCAGGAGGACCTTTTTTCTTTCAAATGTGCATTTTTAGAACTTTTCACTCGACGAAAATGCGGGAAGAAGGGGGGGGGGGGGGGTATTAAATTCGTTTTAGCTTTTTGCATTTCCAAAATGTAGCATATGAGAACGCATTACCAATTTTGTAGATTTTGAAGTTTTTGACGAATTAACCAGAACTCATAATGTGTGAAGTGATTTTTTATCTTGGGTTTTACTCTAAAGAACATAATTATAAACTAATGATAATGGAATGGCGATTAAAGAACCTTTATAGATATCTGGTTACGATTACTTCGATAAAGTTGTTAAAAGCCAAGGGAGGATAATTCGTTTTATTTTATCAACGAATGACCATGTGGTTACTATTCAGTATTTGAATATAACAAAGTCATCTGCCCTTGCAGGTAGGTATTGATTGTGACGTCATGTGTTTATACTTTTCGGAGAAAACGACGTGAATTGGGCTCACAAAATAATGACGTAACAATCGATACCTACCCGCAAGGGAGGTAACTATGTAATAACGGAATACGCATATGGTTGTAACAGAGACCACAGGGACATTTGAATCAGTAACAGTTATACATTCAGAATGATTCTATATATTGCATTATGTGGATCTGTTGCATATTGTTAAAATCAGGAGTGGTCAAACACTTGTATATATAATATCTTACATGAGTGATCATTTTATATGAGATTTTATGAAACGAGTCTAAGAAGTTTTTTTTTTAGCGAGCCTTGGCGAGCAAAAATTTAAACTTCGCGACGAGTTTCATAAAATCTCATGTGAAATGAAAAAAATAAGATATTTTTATCACATAACTACAAATACCTACATAACAAAGAATTTCACGTCAAAATGTATTCCGAAAATCCAGCAGAGACCGCCATTTTGTCCCGCCGTCGTCGTAATCCTGACGTCACGTCATTTTTCCTGTCATTGTTTCTGTCTGACGTCACAATGAATTTCCAGCCATTGAAAATCGCTCCAGGTCATATTACACAAGTGACATACGCAAAAATATTACACGGGCAAAATCACTGGATATGAGGCGGATTATGTGATAAAAGCGTTACTAAGTACCGGTTCTCCATGTACATCTTCCATACTCAAGGGATTGCTATCACTGTCGTTATAGTCATCCCTGGAGTATTTCAAAGCAAAACTGCAGATTCTGCGGCGACAAAAGATGAGAAGGTAGTTTGGTCATTTGATGATTCACCAACGTGATGGCTTGAAGTTTGGCTCGCTGTCTTGTAATCTTCAAAAAAAAGCCTTTAAATGCTAGTGTTTGGTCGGTTTTTTCCTCCTGAAAACCTCCACGAGTTGATATCTAACGACAGTGATTGTAACCCCTGGGGTATTGAGGTACGTAACGTATACGCCTTCATGACTCCGCCTTTACTAGGAGTGCCAAGCATTTCGGTTTGTTTTCTTTTTTAGAGTTAATATATTTATGTATATAAACGCCTACATGACTCCGCTTATTACTAGACTTTGTCTCGCCGATTATTTATAGTCAGTTTTCTTATGCACAAGTTACACAGGGACTATTAAAAGATAAAGAGTGAAACTATCCACTGTCGGTGTATGTGATCAGAAGAAAGGCGAGGTGATAATTTATGGTCACTGATTACCCAGTGGTTTATCACTCTCTCATTACTATCATAGTCGGGGTCATCAGAACGCTTCTTCAGTGGAACTCACGCCGGCGCATTCGATTACAGCCCAGTAACGGGTGAGTGGCGCGACGTCTTCTAACGTTTGAACTTCGGACTTCTGTTTAAATTAAGCTACTATAAACCGTTTATGTAGAATGTGTTTAATTTATTACTGCTGATTAGCGACAACGCGTGCAGAGTCGGTGGCGTCTTTTGTCGATCTGTGGTGGAATAGAAGCGAACGTAAGTACATTATACGATAAAGTTGTATAGTTTCAATGGGGATTTAGATTTTAGACTTTCCTTTTTGCTACAGGCTCCTCTTCATTATCGCGATGATTGATTTTCTTTCGAAAGATCGAATCAGTGAGAAATCCTTCGAGAGTTATCGTTCTTTCCGGGAAAGTCGTTCAACGATGATTTGTCATCCGCAAGGATTTATTTGTACATCTACGTCCTTGGTCCTCCGCGATCAAATTAAAATTTAGCACGAGAATTTTCTTTTATTCCGTAAGATCCGGTCAGTGAGCAGTCATTTAGAGTTGTCGTTCTTAACGAAGAAAGATAAGTCTGTTTATTCCCCCAAACACAGACGTTCTTTTACTTTGGTTCTATTTATGATTTATATCAGAAAATTATATTATAGAACACGGAAAGATTATTTCAAACTAGAAAAAAAATGAATTGAGAATAAAATAATGGAATCATCCAGAAGTGCGTCTACAACAAAATTATAGTTTTACTTAAAACGCCGATTGTGTGAGAATATGCCTATAATAACTGCAAAATCTTCCAAACGTCACATATAAGAGATGAAGAAAAAAAAACAAGATTAATTCTACTTCAAATAAATATACTGGTTTATTAACGATAAAGAATTGCAACTGTTTAGCATAACGAAATAAACTTACGTTCTCCCGCGTATTTTCCTTTTGCTACGATGGTTTTCGCATGGATGAAAACACTTTGTAGATGGACGTATCCATTACTATATTACAACAGAAACATATATGAGATATGTATAATGATATGTTTCAGATTACAATAACCGTTATTTCGCAAATTAAAAGCATATTTACTTTTTCCAAGATACTTGTTATAACATATGGCAATATATACTTGGCACTCGTCTAACTTTATTATACATTGTACAAGTCTATTGTACTCTGTTACTTAGCACTGTATACTTTAGCGTTTATGACAATACATAAATAATTGGTTAAAGTAATTATAATGGAACTGCCAAGGCAAAGTTATTATCTGTTTTACATTACGACCTCATATGATCAGAGTTACTCCCCTTCATTTCACTCCGTGAGTGCGTCAGTTATTGCGCGGAATGTTTCGAAGGAGAATACTCTTCAATCTGATTAAAATCTAGATCCTTATCATCACTACGTTTGATAAGAGGGAACGGAGTGGGTATAAGGATATGTATTTCAATCAGATTGAATAGCTTTTATAAATCAGAATGGATATATCACCATTGTTCTTTCGTCTTTGTGTTTCGAGAATTTCAAGTAAGGTAGTTGCTAAGTGTACTAACCGTAGGTTTGTGTTATTGTGGGTACTCCGGCTTTTCCTCGCTGTGCGTCATTATGACCATGATCATCAGTTAATAGGACGTTAAAGTGACTAGTCGGGCAAAGAAAACCAGTCTAAATGCGTTCATTGGCCTTCCAAAAGTTCTCACATATCAATACGACGGTCAAGTTCTGCTTAGTTTCCCAGTTCTGACCATTAAAGTAAAGGAAAGTTGAAAGCATTGAAAGCGAGGCTGCATGGAAATGTAACCACGGACATAGTCAGCCGGGAGGACGTTTTAGGATTCCTATACTTTAAATTAATTTCTTCGTACGTAGACAGATTTTGACGAGAGATTTTTATTTTTCTATTTCATAAGAAATTATACTGGATACATTCACACCATTTTTACCGACTTTAGGCATCCTTGCCCGACTGTTCACTGTAAGCAAAAACAAACAAAGATGAGTTTATTGATATCAAAATATCGGCGATAACTGTTTCTATTACCCCATTTTTGACGGCCCTTGAGTAGTATATACGTGGTTACGATGACTTGCAAATGAACAAACAATTATGTGTATTGTGATTTTGTAAGTTGTGTGTAGGTATATAATGTGGTTTAACCAGCAAGCCCGGCCGAGTACTAACCACAAATAGATCTTGGACAACACAAGTAGGGAAAACCGCCACCTCAAGTGCTACTTGTGGCCTCTTCTGTATGTCACATGACTTCTGCACGTGAGAATTTGTCTCCGAGAATTTCCAGTCTGGAGTCTTCTCATTTCCAAACACAATTAGATCTTATGTTTTCCGTGTTGTAATCTTATGATTTTCAGTAACTTTGTAGAGGGCACTTGCTTTCCATGAAAAGTAACGAGACGTTCATAAGCAGTAATTTTGTTGTTACGATATCAATACGGTAACGGAACAAGGTACCGGGTCACATCACTGTACACTTGTAATAGCAAAGAAGGCAATATACCACCTTTTTTCTAAGTGTTGTCGTTTTGAAACGTTCAAGTTTTAACATCTTTTTTGTAGATTTGCCTATTACAGGCACAGGGGTCAACTTAATGAAAATGAACGTTGTCATATATTTTTTCGTGTGTTTGGTAGATGGACTGATGAGTATATATGACAGTCATGTGATATTTTTTTTCAAGAAAATATGAGATTTTTTTTTTCTTTTTTTTTTTTTAAATCGGGATATTTAGAGTATATATCCCGATTTTCAAAATGATTTTTCAAATCTCATATTTTGACATGCATTGGTGTGCAACATACATTAGGTGCTACAGCATATCTAATAATGCACGTTAGCGCATTATAATAACTTTATTTTCATCTATAAACCTGACACATCCTTACATGACCCTTGATATTTATAGGACGTTTAACTAATTAAACCAATTATGCTCAGCCCCATGGTGATTATGAATTGTCAATAAGAATGTTTAAATCAATGTTTTAAAGGCTCAATAAGTGTCTGAAACAAAATTTTAAAAGTTTAAAGGGACAATTCAATCTAAGACAACATTAAAATTTGTACATCGGGAAGAAATCGGTACCAATGGAAATTAGATCAGTCGGTTTTACTGTGATATGCTCGAAAAGCCCATGGTGGTGTAATGTGTGGGAAACTTTCAAACTCGCTCGTTGTCCGCCATTACACATTGTGGTCGAACATCTTGTTTGCCGAACCCTGTCCCTTGCTCGTAGAGTATGCAACTTTTGTCTAGAACTGCTCATATCGCTCTGACAGTAGTGGTTTACCTTATTACATGAATTGTATTGCCCAAGAATCATTTTATTACCTCCTCAGTGGTTATGAAATTCATTTGTTTAAGGTGCTTGACTTTGGCTCGGGTATGGGTACAGAGTACATACTGTACCTGCTTAATCGTATTGATCAACGATTTGTAGTTACAAAGATATCAATTAAAATATTTAACAATGACGTGGAATTTGTCAATAAATTGAGTTAAATGTTTCATAAGAAATGTAGAACAATACATTTATGCAATATTTTGCTTCTTGGTTATGTAAAAGAATTAGCCTGAGTGAATTGTCCCTTTAAAAATAAGAATTATATTGTTAAAAATACTGTATATATGGCCTAAAATGAAGTTACAATACCAAATAAATGATTCTTTGTGTAGATGTTGCTGATCACCAGTGTTAATTCTGATGTTATTCGTGTGGCTTTAAATTAATCTATATAAAGTTATCCAGGACGTGATATCAAGTGTAGTAATAACGGTCAGCTTATAGCTTTTGGGACTTTACAAAACTATTATATTTGTTGTATAGTTACATTTTGAAAATCCAAAGTGATTTTTGTTAGGTATTATATATCTTTTACAGTGAGGAAAGTTGTTTTCCATCTAAAAAGTACATTATGTATATCAATGGTTTTTTCCTGAGACTTCATCAAATCGGGAGATTTCGAGTTATCATCTCGACATTTTGTATCAAGAAGCTACATAGAAGCAACTTAGTGTCATATTCAGCTGTGACATATTTAAAGAAAAAATGTTAAGTGAAGTACTTCGATAAACTATGTGAGTCAGTTTTGAATCGGTGCCAGACTTATTTACAAATACGTTGTCATCCAACCCAAAGTGTCCTCTTTACACCAGACTTGTTAGCATCGACAAATATCGAAAAAATATCAATATGAATGCTTTCTTTTTTATTGCTATTGGAAATCGTCTATTGTCTTTTCCTTACTCTGACACCTTTATTCTGAATATGATATCAGATCCAGAGTGCCCTTAACCGGGCTTTCGTTATTTGCATCAATATAAACACAAACTGAGTAAGCTAGCAATCTTGGTAGTTTCACAGTGGAATTTTAGGACAATGTGTCACCCTTGGAAGTCAGAAGGAAAACAAAAAAGGCGGGGCATATTATGCAAATTAGAACAGTATGTTATGGACCTGTTTGACAGTAGATTTGCACAATACTAATTGAGTTTGTTCAAATCGATAACTGATTGGCCGAGTGTCCCGATCAGAGGGCGTGGTTTATTATGCAAATCATCGGTCAGTAAGGGGCAGTTTAGGTAATGGTCATCAGACTCATCACTTAAGACAATAGAAACTGACCAAGCCAGCAGGACATTGTTACCTACACTGAATTACTACATACACAGTGCCCAGCAAACGAAATAGGTAAGTAAAAGGCATGGTTGTTATAACTATACGACACCTAGTGTTTATAATGCATGGTAACAGATACGGTATCTAAGCTTTAAGAGTACTTGTTTGACGTCTGTGTACGTCCCCGGGTTTGTACAACATATAACATGTCTATTATTTGACAGGTACACATGTCTAATAAAGATTAATGAAACTTGAAACTTTATAAATTAATACACAACTACGATTTTCTTTCTGACTGAAGAAGTTGACACTTTGATCGCATGTAGAAATATTAGCTAGATTAGTGCGTTGCGAAATCGTTACATTTTCTTTTTTTCTGTATCTACGAACTTTTAAAGCAGTACAGATAACAATTTCGTTATAAATATAAAATGAAATATATGATCGGATATAGAGATAGCAACGTAGCAAAAATATTTGTATATTGTATATATTTGTATTTGTAATCGTACTTTGACAGTTAAAAACCACAATAAAAGAAAAGCATGAGGATAGTTATATGAAAATATATATAAACGAAATAAAATATATGAAATGATGTCACTATATGAATGAGTTTCCGTTCGTTTCCATAGAAACATAAGATTGTTTGATTCCCTAGATTCGCATTTTCAAATAATGGAGTGGACTGAATAAGTCAAAGTGTGTATTATTCTTTAAATCTTAATACAACAATCACATCTAGCTGTGAAAGGTTTCCATTTTTTATTTTTATAGATTAGCATTATCATATTCCAATTTGAAAACTGATACACTTTCAACGGGACATTATAGAAACATTACCGTAGAAGGCGCTAAAATAATCAGTATTAACTTAAAAACATAGTTTTAATTTATATGTTTCTTTTCAAATCCTAGCTTCGAATGTATATGTATCAGAATTAAATATTGTTTTAACTAAATTTGAAAACAATACATTTGATTTAAGAAAGACATGATAATTTGCAGCTTTAGTACAAAAATTGGATTTATAAATCCTTGTAAGGATTACCGTTCATGGTTAGGTAGAATTTTGTTAACTTCTTTAGAAAAAGCTATCTTCTTAATTCTGATATATTCACTAAATTGATTATTTCCTGTTATTGTAAAGTTTACACGTGTAGCACCATGTGCATACGTTATAAAGATGGTTATAAAATTAGAGAATAGTCCAGACTTGAATAGTCAGGACTTCATAAGGGGAAGTTTTCGTTCCATCTGCTATCCGGTCCACTTAGGGCGGTGTAACTTTTATAGACAATGTTTCCGGAAATTACGTACATCTACACGGTAAAGAAAATCGTCAGAGTTTTGTTCTATGCAACTTGATATGAAGTGTTTTTTGTTAAAGTGATAAAGAAGGAAACAAATTTCTAAGAAAGATGCTTTTTCAGTGTAAATCGACAAATTCGTTGAATACCATTTTTCAGAAATAAATGACTTTTATTAAAACAAAACCGTGTTTTCGACAACAAAAGACTATATTTCGTATGCATGGTTACAGTTTTTATTTCTTCTAGGAGGAAGTATTTGTCATGATGTAAAATAAATTTTCAAAAATCAATTTAGATATTTCTTTATTCAAATTCTAATTTTGTATTCTTTGGTACTTTTGTTTTATATATGATAAACGCTATGTACAAAATCAGGAGGATTTTGAAAGGTGGATTAGATTTAATATAACTGTTATACTTTCTTGTACTCAAATTTAACAACTGTACCTTAACCGAATCCCGGCTTAACCAACCAAGGAAGCAGAATTGTGAAAAAACCCTTTTTGTATGTAGGTAAGAAATGTTGTATTTATAAAATGTACTTCTTGCATGGTAAAATCTTGCATGGAAAAAGTCAGGCGCTAGCAGTTATGAAACTTCTGCTGTAGATAGGAACTGTGAACGCAACGTATCTGTATTAAAAGGAGTATATCTGACCAAGGACGTATAAGAAAAAACTTATAAATCCTTGATCTGACGTTAAGCTCATGGAGGAACATTTTTGAAAAAAGAATTAATATCATATTTCCATAAGTAAATACTTTATAATTAACATTTTTTGTCGCAAATCTAACACCTAGTTCTCTAAATGATCGCTTACGACACCTAATATGTCATGGTCAAATAGTAAAACATAGCGTACACATATTAGCGTCATTTGATATTAAATATTTGAAGACTCACACCAGCAGAGTTGATACATTTTTCCAAAATGATTTTTTTTCTTCACAAATCAATTTAATTGAAGTGCAATAATTAAATTACACCTTTTCTTAATCTGTCGAAATGCATTCGAAAATACCTTTCACAGTTTCTTTGACAAAACAATGACATCCCTGTTGTAAATGACGTACACTATAATCTAGCCGGAGACAAGTCTTATTTCAAATTTCTGATTACTTTTGTAAAAGATTATATATTGTAGTTACTTTTGTTTGCTTATTTCCCATGAGATTCAGAAATTCCTGTGTGCATACTGGCATGTACATATATTTGTAAAATTTAATGACAGATTTTAATTTATTGTAAATCCGTATATTTTTAATGATTCAAACCATTGATGCCTCCAAATTTCAAGATATATAGCCCCTCTCCCACTCCAAATTTCTCTCTTTTTTTTTATGGACTATTTTTGGTGGATGGAGAAATAGCGAAAAGTTATAAAAATGTGGTTCGCATCGATTTAATATCTTGTTGAAGTTTCAACTTCAAAGTTTATCGAACATTGTATGTCGTCCAATGTGTCGAAGATATTTGTCTGTGGCCATAAGTTCTCGACTCTGTTTATAAACCTAATACTACACCCATGTTTTCTTTTCTCTGTAAGTGAGTTTGTTTATTTGGTGTAAATATTGACGTTCGGATTACACTTCTCCTGTCTGTCTTTAGGAATGCCTCGTGTTTGTTTATGAATATGTATAGCTCATCATTGTCCAATGTATCGGAAACATTCCGGGTACGTTAGAATGGTAAAGACTTCATTTTGTGACACGTAGGAACCTGCGGATAAAAATAAGATGAATTTTAACGTCTAGTGGAATGTGAAATCAAACCAGTAGAAAACCAGCCTGAGAGAAGAATATACATGTACAATGTTGAGTTAAATACTTAATTAAATAGATAGTAAAGTCTTGTTTAAAATTACATTATGTTTGATTTATGTTCATCAGAAAGTGAACATGTATCAGGGTTTTATAAATGAATTATAAATAATTGCAATTGTATATATGTATGCAATGTTTTTTTCTTCATAAAATACTTTTTTCACACAAGCAAAACATATAACGGGAAATCAATCGCTACATAAGAAACAAACTAAACTGGGATATTCACGAAGAATAGAGACTAATAAAAGTAGAGCAATACGATATTGTAATATAAGGAATAATATATTTTATAAACGTGACACATATTTTTACACAACATATACAATTTAAAAGCATTCTACAATAGTAAAAATGCCCAGCCATTAATTGGCTTATTGGACACGAATGTACTAAAATTATGGACAATATATTTGAATAAAACAACATTTTCAGTTATAATTATAATAAGTTAAAGATGCTCCACCGCCGACAGAGCATAAATGATATTCATCATTTGAAAAATTATTGGTGTTTAATCGTGTATATATATGTCTAATTAACACAACAGATAATATAAAATAATTTATTTTGCCTTTGGTGCATGCGCAATCAGTACTTCATTCCATATAGGATAAAGTGCCACGGATTTTTTTCGGGATGCAATTATTATGTATTTTTTTAAAAATTAGAAGCTCAAACTTTTCAATTGTGGTAATTGTGTACCTGAAGAAAAATAATAAATCGTCTTCTGCTGTTTTTTATAGTGAAAAATACCATTTGTCAGCGGTGAAGCATTACAATAGATACAAATGTATCGCCTTCTCCTCATCGCTGAAAAGATTTATCTAGCAAGACTAACTTGTTAAACTTCACAATTCATTAAAAAAAATAAGATTATCTGAAGAAATACTTTCAAAATGTGCACACAAAACAGTAACTCTATCAAATATGGAAGTTTTCCTTAAATCAAAATACGCATTACAGTTAAAAATAAAATGAACTTAACACTCAATGATATCTTCACAAAATGGGCAAGTTCTTTCGTTTAAAGGCATTTACTACTTTTTTTGCTATTTTAAGATAAGTGCTTTTTTATATTTATTAAAATGTCATTTTCATATAAATACTTGACATGTATACATTCGCACGCGGCTTTGTTTGTTTGACAAGAACACAATAGTATATAGACATTCACGTGACATCAGACACGAGACGCTGAGTGAGGTCCAGTTATCACACCTGACTCTACAGATCAATGTCAAAAACAATATACAATCTACCGTATTGTCGAAACAAAACTTATAAAAAAATATATATAAAAATCAAGCTCATTAAAATCCTGAAGTAATATTTGATGGTTATTTTAAAGATTAATTTTGTTAACGAGAATTATTGAATCCTAGATAACAATATAAGCACAATATATCTTAATGAGGTGAAAACGGTATAAAGCTAGTATATAAATAATCTGAAATAAAAGGCCAAAATAATTCAAAGTAAAATCAAAATCATTACTATAGAATATATATTCAGCCACTATAGGGCCTTCTTCAGTCCAAAATAACACTAACACAACGTCATATCAGCACAATGTTTATTTTGGTAATTAATCAATTAAATAAATTCGACAATCAATTAATTTCTCCAATGATATCTCGCGTGCTAATCTTTTTACAACAAGTCATAGCAGAGAATAATTCCAGTTTCATGTTTGTAAAAGTGACTGGATGTTATTCTAAAAATAATCTTCGTCGTAATTTAAAATTAGTTCGTATTTTCCTGAGATTTTGTGTGTCATTTAAACATTTAAATATAGTTTGACAGAAAAAAATAAAGGAAATGGAAAAATGAATTGATTAAAACAAAAAGACAAAAACTTCAAGATAATGAGGTATGTAATTGTTTTCGAGAAAGCCCAACATTTACAAAACCAAGTAATATTTCTTATTGTCATTTCGAGATGTTCCCTTTTCAGAAGCACGTGATGTCAATCAACATCCATACACATCCTAGTATACAACTTACCTGTCTAGATGTTGTTTTACCTGTCAATCAACGTGTGTCTCAAACGGAAGCAATCGCGGGAGGGGGGGGGGGCTGAGGGGGGGGGGGCGCTATATCTACACTGGTATACACGGATCTAACACCTAGTTCACTACTGATCTGTCACCTGTCCGAAGACAAAAGATGAAGCCATTCATCTTCATTTGACCATTGTACAGTAGTCACACCTGTTAATTACAGTAATTACAGGTAGTTTGATGAGGAAACATGTGTACGGTTTAGTGTACAGGTGTATTTAGTATACAGGTGTGTTTAGATAGCAATTAAAAAGTGATTGACAGTTCAAAGGAAACATAGGGTAGTGATTTTTCGTGTCTTCAAACAGATGCAAAGTCAATTCTCTTATTACCAAAATACTTACAACTTACATTAGTTTTACTTTTGATTTATATATTATTCAGATGAAGTTGTTTCGATAAGACATTTATACTCTACAATTAAGATGGCGTTTACAGGTATTATTAAAAAATAGTATGTAAATCTGTAGATTATGATATAGCAAGTGGGGGAAAGGGCTAGCGATTGAGACGATTGAGAGAAGAATGGGGAAGAGACATTGCTTATTATATATAAAAGTGAAAATAATCTTGTGCAGATAAATATTTCAACAAAGCCGCTGAGCTCAACAAAATCTTAGTAATCAAACACTATATTTTAAAGACAGGTATCCATGACAAGAAAAATCAACTTACAAAATGTTATTTTGAAAAGGATTTGATGTAGACAAAAATAATTGATTAAGGTAAAACTTCTATACGCAGGTTTATCAAAAAAGGGAGGTTCACGCATACAAAAAGGTGAAAATATATCTAGACTGACTTTCAGCTTAAATGTTCGTCTGTGTAAATGTGTAGACTTCCATTTTTGTTCTCGATGCTTATCAGCTTTGTACATCAATAGCCAAGTATTTTCGAAATTATTTCAATTCGCAGCGTTAGTTATCTACGAGGGTAATTTACCACGAAGCTGGGGTACATAAGGCGACCCGCGTTATGGAAATTAAAATTTGTAGTATTGTTCTCTTTATTTCCTTCAAAAGTTTTACATCCATATTTAAAAAAAAAAATATTTCGAACAGTTTTCAGTATAAGTTTTTTTTAACTCCTATATAATTCGTCTTGACTCGCCGTTTTCAATTTCGATGTCCAAGATATGGTCAAAATATTTTACTCGAAATTTTTTTCAATAGTTTATTTATTCAAGGCATGGTCCCCCCTTTCTAATAAGTTTGCTTTCTGTGATATTCAATGATATTTCGGTCCAATACTTATGTCTCATTACATTGTACTTACAGTACATTGATAGAACTGCTATTTACTAAAGTTTCCTCCCCTTTATCTATTTTTGTTGTAGTTATCTCCCTTCAATAGAGTTTTCTCCCTTCACATTTTAAAGATGATCCACCGTCAACAGAACATAAACGATACCAAAAATTTAAACAATAACTAATGTATAGTTGTGTTTATATGTGTCTTATTAACACAAAAATGCATAAAACATTATTTATTTCGCTTTTGGTGCATGCGCAATAAGTACTTAGTTCCATATAGGGCATAGTACCATGGAACTTTTTCGGGATGCAATTATTTTTTTTCAATATTTCCATTTGAAATAAAATAAGAAGCTCAAACTTTTCAATATTGCTAATTGTGTTAAGTACGTAACTTTTGTAACTGAAGAAAAAATCTTTTTCGCTTGCTCCTGTTTTTGATAGAGAAAAATACCATTCGTCGGCGGTGGATCATCTTTAACATAAATGGTCAGTTTGTAAATATCTTTTCACATTTTCAGGAATTAGTGGAAAGAGTGTGTATTTTACATCGTTGAGTTCATTCGATATTAAATATTTTAGTGCAATTAAAAAAAACCTGCTTGATGTATATTTCTCTTGCCTTTCTAAATCCGCGTCTGATACTATAGGGCTAAAGTACAAGGATTTGTTTGTCATACGATATTGTCTATAAGATAACATATAACTATATAATATTGATGATATCTAATATATACACCGGGATCGCATTGCATAATAAAACCAAGATACTATTGCACTCAAATACTAATTATACTGTATTGTAGATACAACGGAACCAACACACTATCACAGAAAAGAGAAATAAAATTGAAAAAAAAAAACATGACACAAATCAGAGATAATGATTTATTCTCTTATACAAAAGAAATGAAGAAATAAAACCATAAAACCATGACAAATCCTGTTGGATGTTAAAGACTCTGTAGAATCACTAATATTTACGAAATTCGTTTTGAATAAAGATACTAATTGACCTAAATGACGGATGATGGTACTTAGACACCGATATCTCCCCTTGTAACTCGCGGATACCCCTCAACTCTAAATGAATGAGTGATATCATACAAGGAAGCCTAATTTGCTTTCTTTTCCACAAAATTCTTTCGTTTCACGCTAAACTGTCCAATTTCCTGGTATCAGAATTCCCCCGGGGCTGTGGTTCTGTGCTTCACCCAATAACCTAGGTTTGGTGATATTAAGGACCGTTTAGAACCATACACGATCCTGCACGTAGATAATTGACCTATGAGTGTAATTTTAGTCCGTCATGGGAACGTGACCCTTGACCTCGGTTACCTGATCAAGTGATATTTTACATAAATAAAAATGAAAATTAAAAGACTCATTCATTCTACTGATCTAATTTGAGCAGTTTTCGTGTTTAAGTTGAAGGCCCACTACCTTTCCGAAACGGCTTTCAATTTTTTTAAATGGGAAAGTAAAACGAGATCGATAATTTTGTAGAGTCATATAAGTTATTAACTTACCGTTAATACTACACGTATCATCACCTTCTGAACAATTTAATTAAAATAAATAAAACGTTAATTTTCATAACGCGGGTCGTTTTATGTTTCCCGTCGTCGTCCTAAATACCGCGCGGTATTTGAATATCATTGCGCCAGACGGCAAAACAGCGAAATAACTCTCCACTGTTATCAAACATTACGGAGGGAATCTTGCAAATGTTTGGTGTTGTAACCTCATCTTAGGCCATCGATATATATTTTCTGAATGTATTAATGTTTTTAAAAACTTTCTAAATTTCTACTTTTCTAAATAGAGATCCTCTTCACCGGATAGTACAATGTACATGGAAGTGACATTACTTAAACTTTTTATATAATTTCAGATGTATAATCATAAAGGAGTTCCTGATTCTCCCAATGCTTATCTAATCTGTTTATAAAGACGTTTACATTTGGTGCTAAAACAACGGTAAGCTTGTTTACATTTGGTGCTAAAACAACGTTTACATTTGGTGCTAAAACAACATTTTCGGGAAGCTTGTTCCTTAGTTTTACAATTAAACCTTAGCACGATTTAAAGGGACAAGTTTTCAAGTTTTCCAAGTTTTTTTTTATATCATCCAAATGCATAACAAGCATATAGGGAACAGTACAATTATTATCATCATAATATGACATACAATGTATACAAGTATAAGATGGCGGAGGACAATATTTCAGTATTTGAATATACTAATAAGCTACATCTGTATAAAAGACGTGATCACAGAACCCACGTTGATGCTGACGGCAAATAAAAAGCAATTTTATCATTTAATTAATTGTGAGCAGAGTTTTTCTTTTCTCTGTTGCACGAAACAAAAAGTTACCCAACATATTCAAAATTTTAACATCTTTACTAGAGAAAAATTCTATAAACTTATGCACGCTTGGTCTATGATAAAAATATCTGTTAATATATTTTTCTCTTAATTCAGAATATGCCGGACAGAGAAGAACAAAATGTACTTCATCTTCGACGTCATTTTTATCACATAATGAATAAGTCATTTGATTTCTAGGAATATTATTATAACGTCCGGATTCGATATTAAGACTATGACATTGCATACGGAATTGGCTTAAAAACTTCTTGAATTTATGATTTACAGGCTTAATTAAATAGAACTGTGTACAAAAATTATCAACAATATGTTTATACAAATAACATTTAGGAGATACATCAAACGCACTATATAATTCTTGAACAAAAACATCATTAATACGTTGGTGGTATATTTGCAAAAATGATTTTCATTTAAAACACATTGATTTTTCCAAACATATCCAAATCCCAAACTACAAAGTTCGTGCTTAATATGATAGACCCAATTCGTTTTACAATTAGGTTTTCTGCTATTCAATTCGACTAGTGCATCATAACAAGATTTCAGAATGCAATTGTTTGTTTTCAATAGTTTTAACCAATATTTCATAACAGCTGTCTTACGTTGAACATACAATGAATATCTACCCGTTTCTAAAAACACCATAGATGTATTGACTGTTCATCTAACATTAAGTATGTCTTTAAGGAAAAGGAGGTGATTTTTTTCAACTTGGGGCGAAACATCTTGCCCCCACACTTCACAACCATAATTTAATATGCATGTAACATATGTATCAAATAAGGATATTTTTGTTTCTGTGTTAAGACTAAAGTTATTCTTTTTTCTTTTTAATTGAAAGTATACTTTCCTGCCTTGAGACGCTAATGTATCTTGTGCTACAGCAAATCTTCCATTAAAATTAAAAACCAAACCCAGGTAACAAAACTTATCAACAATTTCTATAGATTTATCATTGAAAGTCCATTTTTCACCAGGCGCGATTTAAAGGGACATGAACCTTAAATAATTTGTTCTGTATGCTTAGATATGGTTTTCAGATGTTTATTGAATATTTTATTACAATGATTGGTTATCTAAAACGACAGGAAAACGTGGGGAATACCTACCTCAAAAAATGATGAAAATAGATTGTGCAGTGCATTGTGGGAGGTCACTAAAGTTCAACACTACTATACTACCGTTACAAAATTCCACCGGGCCGGTTAAAAATACAGCAAGATGGAATTTCCATTATAGTTATTTTATTTGACACATTTGCACAATAACTGATATATATTACTTAGTAAGGTATCTGACACGTCTTAAATATGTATTTTACTCAAATTTACATGGTTAATTTAGGTTCATGTCCCTCTAAGATAAAAAGTTATACTTTTATCATACTGAGCTCTAAAACAATTTAAAACAATCTGTTAAAGTTATATGTCCCATAACTAGGCGAAAATTTCGACATGTTATTTTTTTCTTCTGTAATATATATTGAAAATTATATGGTATGATAAATTGAGTTGTGAAAATCATTGGAAGGCACAGACAAAATGTATGATGCCTTATGATATGATAAAATTATGATATTTTGCGTTATAAAAGTTTTTGTTTCATGCTTTAATATATATGTTTAGATGAAAACATAACGGCAGCAGCCGCTTTACAATTACTAATAACATTTTAAAAAGTGTACATGACCTGAAGATATGATACTATTTTCACTGCAATGTACTTGCAAAGAACATTGATTTTTTTTTTCAGTACTGTCAACATTCACTTTTAGATTTTTTTACATTGTAGGTTTTATAATTCTAAAAATGTTTTTAAATTTTTGGTGGTGAATAGCATATAAAAAGGCTTTTCTTTATTCGTCACTCGTCAGTATAAATCTACGGAACTGATGGTTTAACGTTATGCTTATACATGCAATCCAATTCACTGGAACTTTTATGTTAAATTTTTAAAAAATGCAGTTAAGAATCTTTTTCTGGGAAATCATGACGTCATGGAATCAACCAATCAGAAGCGACGTTATAAACGGCATTATTTTTATGTTATGATACAATATCACCATTATTTAAAAATCTGACCAAGAAAGAATTAAGTCAACATTATTCCAGTAAAACAAAAGAGTTTTTTGTATTTTGTCTCACAAATGTACTAGTTTGCGTCACACATTTGTCACAATCATCGGACGGAAATGCGAAATGACAGTAAACCCGCTATAATCTGTCAGAGTTACTTCCCTTCGTTTCACTTGATTCGGAGTCAAGCGAAGGGAAGTAACTCTGGTAGAGCAGACTGCGGTTGATCTTACTTCACCAACATCGTTTTGTAGTATCTCTTGTTCTCATTATCATGAAATATCATAAATTGCGCGAATTGGAATATAATAGAATATATATGCGAATAAACATAAAAATGACATTACGAAAAAAATATTATGCAGAAAAGTTGAACTATAAGTCAATAATCAATACCTTTGTGATTTCATCTTTATGGACCTATTTACTTATACCCTTTCTCAATATTCAACAATTCGGTTTAATGTTGAATGCTAGCTTGATTTTGATTGTAACAATCGTATATGTTATTGTGTTTCGTTTTGAACAGTCGTATGCAATATTACTGTTTCCAAAATATTAGTCTACAAAATTTATATCAACCATCCCGGATTAACCGAGTTCATTTTCAGTACACAGCGAAAGATCAATTAAGCATTGATGTCATTGATCAATACTTAAAATTAATTTTATACTCTCTTTGATAAAATGAAGTATGTTTAAATGTAACATTATAGTGGTTTTTCAAGGGATTCTTTTTTCCGAATCAATACGCAACGTCAATGTCTCTACTGTGACGTCACGATAACGTCGGAGTTTCGCGCCATTCTCTGATTTTTTTTCATAGTGGTATGCAAAAAAAAAATATTGGCCAATCAGAAAGCCAAATTTGGTATGAAAACAAAGAAAAATTAATTATTATGCTATGCAATCATGGACATTAAATTCTCGAAATCGAATTAATTCGATTGTTAGAAAATATGTTTTATTTTGTACTTTTCACGCCTCCTCTTTAAATTACTTTTATAATCTGCAATTTTTATTCAATTCAATAATGAAATATCAATAGAAAACTATAATTCTTAACAAGATTATTTGTATCACTAGGTTTTTGACAAAATTTTCCAACCCGAGGATTCCCCATAGTTATAAAACAAAGGGAAATTACTCTGATTTAACAGTTAAAGATGCTCCACCGCCGACAGGGCATAAATGTTACGTCCATCATTTTAACAATAATTGATGTTTAATCGTAAACATATATGACTAACATAAAAAATATTTTAAAATAATTTATTTTGCTTTCAATGCAAGTGCAATCAGTTATGCATTCCATATAGGATATAGTGAAACGGATTTTTTTTCGGAATGCAATTAAAATCTTTCTATTAAAGTAAGATTGGAAACTTTTAAATGGTGGTAATTGTGTAAAGTAATTAACTTTTGTGACCGAAGAAAAATATTAAATCGTCTGCTCCTGTTTTTGATAGAGAAAAATTATCATTGTCAGCGGTGGAGCATCTTTAAAATAATTAAGAAATTAATTACACAATTAAATCGCTGGTGTTCAAAGTGACGTTGTTCGTTTGTAAATAGATTTACGGGATATCAAATTATATTGATAATGATATAATTGGGTTATTATTGATATAACACACAATAGATTATGTTTATACTCGAGTAGGGAATGGATATTGATACAATCATTAAATCAATATGTAATTTGCGGCCTAGCGGCTCATATAACTTATCAAAGCATACAAAACTATTATATCCCATAATATATCTACTTGACCATAAAGTATCGGCTAGTTTTAGCGGTTGTTGAGGGAGCCTGACCACTGACCGGTGTACTGTGTAGAGGCGTGATTCCGTGACGGTGTGATTATTTGTTATCACCCGGATAATTAGTTCCGTTTATTATTATCACCCCTACAATTAGGCCCGGCTTTCTCCTATTAGCTGACAATTGGTTTATGATTGGGGAGATAAGGGCCATCAAAGGGGTTTGTGTAATCCAATAAAACATCCCACAGTCTCAATACTATCACAATACATACACTAAGTGATTAGATAAAGTAGGCTTAAGTAAGTATTATTTACACTAGCACCGTAACATTCTAATACGAACGCGCCCTTTATGATCTGTAATGGCTGTCAAAACTTGTCGAACGCGCCGGTTATGTTTACTTCCCTCTTGTTTGTTGTTTTCTCTGTTTCTACTCGGAACATTTTATCCGATTCTGTTTGTAAGTTTTGATAAATCGAGCAGGAAAAAGGGGTCATTCAAAGTCTTTGATTACTTCCGAAAACCTGCAGGTTCCCATATAAAATGGCTTACGAGTATGAAAATAACCCATTACATTTAATAGATAACTAATGCAAGGACGTAGATAAATTCTTGACTAATGAAGCTAAAAAGATATTTAAGGAATCATTTAATTATTTTGTGTTATAGAGATAATTTGATTAAGACTCCACAAAATTTCATATATTTCTTGATGGACTCTTTTCTCTTAGTAATCTTTACGCGATATCAGTCAGAAAATCAACAGTCCTCCTCACAAGTATAGGGATGCTATTTTTACATTATGGGATGAATTATTAAAGCAAGGATTTTTTAGTGAGAAACGTCCTTGATTATAGCAATGAGAATATTGCCGTTTCAATGAAGACATATTGTAATGAATACAAGTATTAGTCTAACAATGAAGTCAAAATTATAATAGATAGTTCTCAACATTAAGTGGTTACTAAGTTTAGAGTCGATTATGACACGCTATAATAAACATTTATGGTGAGGTGTCTGTAAGCTAATTACCGTTCTGTTACGGTGTATCTTTAGAGATTTGTATACATATATAGGAGAGAACTGGTCTCCCTTACACAGCCCATGTATTATCAAACCATAAACGACATCGTGTTACATTCATAGCGGTATGAACTCCCATTTAATTCATTACTGTAACCGGATTTAGCGGCGATAAAATCCGGACCATCCGGGGCCACTCTCTCCCTTGGGAGCGGTAAAGATCACACAGAAACGTGACAGGTAAAAATCATCCAGGTATCACCTGGGTGTCGTGGTCAGTCACAGATAAGTGTTGGCTGACCGCTCTACTAACCATTCGGACAAATTGATGTTTCACACTGGTCAATAAAGTCAGTTCGTCAATGTCAATTTGCTTAATTAATACAAATAGTCCTCTTCTCACAGGAAATTGTGTCGGTTCTCTCACAGTCCGGGAAAGCTGCGATAGGCACAGTGTAAATTTAAATATGTAGGCGGTGAATAAGTTAAAAAATGTGTAGCTAAATACATCTATACCTGAAACTTAAATCAAACGCACAACTCTTCAAAGAAATATCTCATATTAACAATATGATCTAAGGAAAAAAATATCATGCCTGTATAAGATATTGCTTGTTTTCCTATCATAGCACTAACATTTGATGTTTACTTTAATAAATAATATGTGTAAGCTCAAAAAAGACCATTCACTGAGGAATGAAGACCTTGCTTTCTAAGAGATTCCACCACTGACGACTTCACTTTTATGAAATTGAAAACGTTAAAGACGCCTTCAATCTATGATTAATAAATTACTATCAATCACCACAGATTAAAGTGAATAGTCGGTCAAAGAAAACCAGTCTAAATGCGTTCATTGGCCTTCCAAAAGTTCTCACATATTAATACGACGGTCAACTTCTGCTTAGTTTCCCAGTTCTGACCATTAAAGTAAAGAAAAGTTGAAAGCATTGAAAGCGAGGCTGCGTGGAAATGTAACCACGAACATAGTGAGCCGGGAGGACGTTTAAGAATTCGCATACTTTAAGTTAATTTCTTCGTACGCAGACAAATTTTGACGAGAGATTTTATTTTTCCATTTCATAAGAAATTATACTGGATACATTCACACCATTTTACCGACTTTAGCCATCCTTGCCCGACTGTTCACTTTAATGTCTGAAATGATTTAAACGTTATAAAACGTTTTCACACTGACGTTGATTTGAAGAGCGACGATATCGTTATAATTTGGACTATAATTAAAAACTTTCTCAGTAAACTAAATCAATAATTTCCACGTGGCTAACATGTCACAGGTGTATCATCTGTCACAGTGTTCGTCACAGTGTATCATCTGATTGGGCAATCATCGATGTCAGTGTGTATCAATCTGATGGACAGATTGGTCAGGTATTCTGTTGGCAATCAATCGATGTCGGTGTATCATCTGTTGGGCCAGATCAATCGATTGGTCAGGTGTATCATCTGATTGGGCCAGATCATATGATTGGGCCAGGTGTATCATCAATCGATTGGTCAGGTGTATCATCTGATTGGGCCAGATCATATCGGATTGGCCAGATCAATCGATGTAGTGTATCATCTGATGGCAGATCTCGATTGTCTGCAGTGCCAGATCATCGAGTGTGTCTGTCAATCGATTGGTCAGTGTATCATCTGGCCGATCTGATTGGCCAGATCATCGATTGGTCAGGTGTATCATCGATTGCAGATTGGTGCATTGGCGTCAATCGATGTCATATCAATCGATTGGTCAGGTGTATCATCTGATTGGGGCCAGATCTATCGATTGGTCATCACAGACTGGTGTGATTGTATACGGATTAACTTTTCAGTGACTTATAAACATGATACATATACATTTTCTCCGAGTTTGATTGGCCATTATCTGCTGTAACGTATCATACTTTACTTTTGTCTTCATCATCTTGTGTTGTTTATGACGTCACATTTTTTTAACTGTGATACCTATACTTTGTATAGATGATAAAGCTAAATATTGATCTAGTGATTTCATAATTATGCCTTCATTACAGTCATATCCACGCTTCGTAATAAGTATTTGTGGCTGAAACATCAACCCACAAATGTTTTTTCCACGTGCTTAACCGCAGAAAATATATGTATATACACTACTTAGATAAGTATCGTATTAGATAGACGATAGGACAGAAACTTATCCAGTGGCTGTTTTGAAGGGTATTCATTTGACACGCAGTACTCCGAATGACGAGTTTTTTAGTGGCTAGTGTAAATTGAGTTCATATTGCGCATGTAACACAAATACAGGGAAGCTAAAGACACTAGTATCGCTTTTCATTTCATTTGATACAAAGGTCATTTTGCGACTTTATGTCGATGTAGATTTTTATGTACATTTTTTTCCAGCAACTAAAAATACAAGCGTTTTGTCTTAGAATGTTTATATTGAAAATGACTACATATGTATCTGAATTATTCTTAGACTACAAATCTTTTGAAATGTGCACATTATAAGGGCGCAGCCCTTCGTGCCCGAAGCGCCCTTATAATGTGATTATAATGTGATAACCCGAAATTAATCCCTAAGGGCACGAAGTGCAAAGCACTTCTAAGGTAACATGTACATGAAAATATAAGAGAAAAAAAAACAATCTTCAAAATCCAATCCTATACACTGACAGAAACTTAGCAAATTCAGTTTGCGGAAGCCATTTTCATACTTATGGGGGGGGGGGGGGGGATCATTGGTAATCATCATGGACATAATGCTTTGAAGTAAGCTCATTATATAATCGAGCGGTTCAAACGCTCTTATGATCAGACAAACGAAATCTTCATGAGACAAAAGCTCAGTGCTATCGCTATTCATTTGTAAGCGTTCAAGTGATTTAGACAAATTTTCAATATAATCAACCGTCCAAAAATTGAATATCTGTTACGAAAATAAAATTTCTTCCTTCTCTAAAGGGTGTTTCCTTCTCATATAGGGGTTTGGGGACAAGGATAGAGTGTGGATATATGAAAAAATAATGGAAAAAAAGTAGAAAACTAGGCTCCGTTATTTTCTTAAATTGTACTTTTTGACATTGCGTAATTAATGATTACTGAAACATCTGGCTGCGCCCTTAAAGGCCTTGCCTTAAGTCATATTATTTCCTTATATTTTTCACCCTGTATTTACGAAGTTGTCCGCTCTTGATCATTAGAATAAGTATTGTTTGTTACGTCATTAGTTTGTGTGCGAGTTTACGTCATTTTTTCCAAATGTTTCGTCATTTTCTTTGGAAAAATGACATTGCTCACGTTACTTCATAATTAATATCCACCAACACGAGCAGAAAACTCTTTGAA
Source organism: Argopecten irradians (assembly GCF_041381155.1). NCBI lineage: Eukaryota > Metazoa > Mollusca > Bivalvia > Pectinida > Pectinidae > Argopecten > Argopecten irradians. Next base: position 26,129,219 of record NC_091148.1, read on the forward strand.
GTGCAAATTTTGCACTTGCATATTACATAGTTATCTGTCCTTGCGGGTTAGTATTGATTTTTACGTCATGCATTTGGGAGCGTAACGTCACATGTTTTAGCGGAAACGTGGTCATTTGTGCTGTTAATGATATTACAATGGACTGTAATATGCAAAGACAGAATACAGAGTCGTCAATTTATTGCATCGCTCCTATGTAAAGGGAAAAATATAGTTTCCCCGGACTGTCGATCTTACGATGTGTGTATTAATCCCGAGAGACACCTAGTAAAATGTCCGTGGCCTAATTCCACACCTGTCCGACTCTTTGTTTATTTTCACTCCACGTGATGTGATCAGTGACGTAATCCGGATCTATCCGGCCCGTTTATTAGTTTATGTTCTTAGTTTATCCACCAGAAAACAACTAGTACCTAGTGAATGGATTTGTCACACTCACCCCTATTGTCACTATAACGATATTTGCTTCTTTCAGAGAATCTGTGTCAATATTTTGTGTTGATATAGTGGTATATCCACGCCATTCAGTAACCCTCAGTCAATCCCGCCTCCTAGCTTTCTGTAATATCGAAAGGTAGTAAGGGTTGCTTCCCTTGGTTGGAAGTCCGGGGATTGAATGGATATTTATTGAATGATCACAAATGATTTTTAAACGATCGGCATACGGTGCCAAACAAGAAATAATACACTACTAAAGGAAAATGTTATTTGCAGAAGACATCTTTCCAGGATGATAAACAACGCTGGTTTCGAAGACAGCTTGAATTTGTAGCTCTTTTATTTTTAAACGTTACCTGGGCAAAACCACATCTCTGTAAGAATATTAAACTTTTCTCAAATCTTTAATGGCTCAATTCAATAATATCCACTTTGCTAGTTAAATTCTGTACCACCTCAATGCGATACGAAGGGAGGCAACTCCTATATAGCCGAGGGTACCGCATAGCCAAAATTTTTTGCGGATCGTTTATTTTCAATATTTCGCGAAACATTTAAATTGTCTGGAAATGATCAAAGCAATTATTAATTTTTTCGGCTTTACCTCGAAAGTCGATTTCGGTATATCACTTTAAACGAAAATCATATTTTAACCCGCGGAAATATTAACTGACTCGATTGCTAAACTCGCATCAGAATTCAGTTAACCGAGAATATTAAAATACTCTGTTTTATTCAGAGCGAAAAGAAAATTCTTATTAATAATTATTTTTATATAGAAATAGTGACAAGAGCACGAGTACATGTGTATAAATTTGCAGGAAAATTTAAGTTATGTAACGGACAAATTTTGTTTTCCAATGGAACAACTATTTGGTTCGTGTTAATGATGAAAGTATAGCATGATAACGTCAATTTAAATTAAAATGAAGCGCTCAGCCAAATAACAGAAATACAAATACACTTTAACTGCAAACACTCCCACATTTAAGAAACACATTTTAACAGCACTAATGTTTCTCATATCTTATTTTTTTCAAAATCGCTCTCAGTAGAATACTATTTTCTAAAAATTGAAAGTGCTACGTGTGTGTTATTTCAATACTAACAAAATGATTTCATGGATAACTAGGCTTAGATGAAGGGAAATGTTTGTTTGCATTGCAAACTAATTTTTGCATCAATCATAGTGACTTTTACTGTATTGATACATTTCATCACCACAATTCATTCCGATATTTTTCTAAAAAACGCGCGACAAAATTCCACAAAATATAACATAACAGTTTACCGTGATGTGAATATAATAAATATAATGGATTTCATTCTTATGACCTTTCTTATAAATCCGTGAAAATAACAAAGGTATGTAACTGTTTTGCCTAATTCGTTTGACGATTGCCGTGGCTTTGTCGCACCCTAATCACCTATCATGTATATTTATAAGCTCGCACCGTAACAACTGTTTTAACACCTTAATCACACTGTCGGCCCAGGTAACTCTTGTTTTATGTTTTCATTAAGGCTTTGTTCTCGGTTGATATTGTTAACACCTAGGTCTATAAACCTTTACAATATCATCACCGGTAACAACACAGGTCTATAACAGTAAGACCCAAAAATAAACAGACTGTTGACAAATAAGATTTTTTGTAAGAAAGCAAGGGAATAAGTAGAAAACAATGATACAGGGAAGTTGATGGGTTGAGATTCACTGACAGGGCTGTCCGTAGTCATCATGCTCTTTTATCTTCCCGACGGCCCCGGAAACCGGTACATATATAAACATTAGCCGGCGTTACGTGTCACGCATACACACGCTGGCCGGTGCAGCGCGAGATTGGCGGATACTGACTTAAGGATTTTACTTATTGCATCAAGAGGTAAACTTTTAAAATTTTAATTCTTTATTAGTCATTTTATACAAAAGTATAGGGTTCTTATGTATGCATACATAGCTTTAGGTTATGTAAAACTTTTTTTTTCGCTAATTGATATCTGCTAACTATTCCCAAAGATCAGCATGTTTTTAATTGATTTCCAATCTTTAAATTTAAACACCGCGTAAATAACAAAAAATAATTGTTATATTTAAAAATCGTAATACCACTACAAAGTGGATGGTAACAACAGACAGGGAGTTTTTAATAATTTTCTCTTTTGATATTATAACATCTGTAAGATTTTTTATAATAAACATAAGAGATTTATTCATCTAATACTAACTCATATCAAACAGTCATGTATACAACATGCAAACTACGGATTATTATCAATGTAATATCGAAAAAAATAACCACAAAGAGTTATTGGTATACTTAATAAAATACTTCTTCAAATTAAAATCTTTCTTGAGATTGCGAATGCTTATGATTCTCTAATATGTTTCTTTAATAAGTGAAGTTTCTTAAATACAGTTGATATAATTATATCCGGTACAATATAAAAAATGATAAACTGTTCTTTTACTCAACTAGCTATTTTTTTAATTTATAAACCAATATAGTAGATTGGAAATTGTTTTTTATTATGAACTAAAATTCAATGCTTTTAGCACGTGTGTTTATTCTAAAAACTCTATGTTGTCTAATGTTTTAGAATCATAATTTTATCAAAGGTACATTGAAACATTTAATGATCATAGATCATAATCAGATGAATCTACAATCTTAAGGTGAAATTTCTATAATTTGCATAATCATTCTGTGTAGTCTGTTAATGTGACCGGATGTATATGGGCTAGGGTTTTGGATTAAAATAAACTTATTTAGTCATAATCCCAATCATAATGACGAAATAATTTGATTAATATGATATAACAAACATAATCTCGCAAGTGATGGAATGAGCGTGCGCATAATGATTTATAATTTAAAACAGATACTGTAATTTCTGTGGATTTGAAATAATATACGTTACGTGAACAACATATATGTTTTACCTACAGACATAACAGGGAACGAGAATTTATTCCACCGATTGTTTTATTTCACCAATGAAAGAAAAATGTGATCGATGGTGAAAATAATTAGACTGCAGAAATTATGAGTTAGCAACAATGGGTATATTTCAACTAGTAAAAAAGACATTTTTATTGTATTTTACAGTATTCATTAATCAAAAGCATTCCATAAAACTTGATACTATAACTTGGTAGCATTGTAACAACCTTACTATGGCGGTTTAAACAGTGAAAACATTGGAAAAAGAACATCATTTCAGGAAGATGATCACTGAGTGTTAGCCGGGACAAACATTTAAATTTCAACGGTTTACCCCTTAAGAGCTGTTAATTAGATTAAAGAAATTAGTATACGTATCATGATACTTATCAAATAATAAATATCAAATGGGTGAATTTTTTACGTCATAAGCTAACAAACACAAATAAATAATCTAAAATCGTTGTCATCAATTGAGCTACGTTTCACGCCAGTAATTATTTTATCTACAAGAGAAAAACAACCTGTTTTAACACCATCTGCTTGAAACACTTACTTATCACAATAAGTATAATCATACAATGTAGATTGTATCACTCCATACTAATTAGGTACAGAGATTACGTAGAAAACATTTCAAACATAATACTAGTGTTTCTAGTGAACACTGTAGAAGGCGGAAGAGGAGAGGGCAACGGTAGACATATGTAAACAATTGTTTTTTTTTTTCGAATACCAATTTTTAAAATTGAATACAAATGTACGCGATTATTTAAATCGACCGGTCAATTAACTTAATTAATCATTTTAAAAATTCTCATAAAAATGTAATGTAAATGTATTCCGTTTGTGCTTATATATTCATCACAACCAAACTAATTGTGATCAAATAGGAATGCTATTGAATCTGATTAATAAAACAAAATTCAATGACTTTTTCTTTTCACATTAAGTGATTTTGTATGTCATCAAGCATTTTGCTGGGCCGAAATATTTTGCCGTGCTATCGTCTTTTTTTATATGGTCCTTGAGCCGATGAGCAGTTCACAAAAGTCTATATAAATAGACCACAGATCAACAGAATTAGTATAAGAGTATAAGACAGAAACAAATAAAAAAAACTGTCGTAAGCAACATAACATCTGTTTTCAGAAATTACATATTTAAGAATGTTAAATCATCAAGCACTATAGCAAATGATATTCGCTGTGGCTGTCGTTTTAATATACATGACACTAACGTGAGACAATTTCTCTTACCTTTCCAATAAAGATTTTCGAAAAATGGTCAATGTTGTAAAATGTCACGCTGAGTAAAAAATCTTGAATCCTTTATTAATATTACTTCAACTGGAATTTGAAATTTAGCCATAAACTGCGACTTAGCTTCAAAAAAGTAATTATGAATCATAACCGAATAGTTAAAATAATACGCATTAAATATCAAAAATGAATATTTGCCTTAATCAATTCTATAATTCATAAGATACCCTATTCTGGCAGTCTTTACATTATCAGGTGTAATCTCATATTCAGGTAAATTCTAATGCGACGTTTAAATCAAAGTTTCTTTATGTGTTGAACTGTGTTCAAAAATGAAAAGTTTGCAGAAATAATTGATGTTGATAAAGAAAGAAACACCAGTAATCACTACTTGTATATAATCACACTGAGACACGTTACACATATTTATATGTAGTGACATAAATAGTAAAGTCTATAGAAAAGAAAATTCTATTCACCAAAATATCCGCCATCAATACCACATTGTACCATATCTATTCTACCAAGATTTTGTATTTTAAAAGTATATTGAATTATAAGTGAGCTTAGTAGTTCATTATTAGAACCTGTATTTTAATATCATATTGATTATAGTAAGTGAGCTTTGTAATTCATTATTAGAACTTGTATTTTAATATCATATTGATTATAGTAAGTGAGCTTTGTAATTCATTATTAGAACTTGTATTTTAATATCATATTGATTATAGTAAGTGAGCTTTGTAATTCATTATTAGAACTTGTATTTTAATATCATATTGATTATAGTAAGTGAGCTTTGTAATTCATTATTAGAACTTGTATTTTAATATCATATTGATTATAGTAAGTGAGCTTAGTAGTTCATTATTAGAACTTGCCTTTTAATATTATGTTGATTATAGTAAGTGAGCTTTGTAATTCATTATTATAACTTGTATTTTATTATTATATTGATTTATAGTAAGTGAGCTTAGTAGTTCATTATTAGAACTTGTATTTTAATATCATATTGATTATAGTAAGTGAGCTTAGTAGTTCATTATTAGAACTTGCCTTTTAATATTATATTGATTATAGTAAGTGAGCTTTGTAATTCATTATTAGAACTTGTATTTTAATATTATATTGATTATAGTAAGTGAGCTTTGTAATTCATTATTAGAACTTGTATTTTAATATCATATTGATTATAGTAAGTGAGCTTTGTAATTCATTATTAGAACTTGTATTTTAATATTATGTTGATTATAGTAAGTGAGCTTTGTAATTCATTATTATAACTTGTATTTTATTATTATATTGATTTATAGTAAGTGAGTTTATTAATTTATTATTGAAGCTCACAATTCCTAGTTGATCAAGATAAGTCATAATGAGCATAGGCTATGTAAACAAGTCACAATCAATATAATCATACATCTTATTTTATTTCACCATTCCGAATATTGTAATCAATGCTATATTATGGTGCCATGCTAGTTATTTAACCTACCTTCTGATTATTTCTGCAAAATACGAATATTTTCTTATTCTGTTTCTTACTACTGTTGGTTTAAGTAGACAAGGCCTTAAATTAGTTATGAAAACATCCATCTTTGCTGTAGTATTCTCTTCGCATTTTGAATGGTTTTGATTATGATATTAGGTTAATAGATTTCTCATGATGACATTTTTTAAACATTTTACCTCTCTCAGTACCCCCTTACTACCTACTTAGGGACAAAAAACTTAACATTCCCCATATTGTAATAGATTAACACACAATTTCATATCTCTAATGCCTAATCACCACCATGATGATTTGGCCCAGGTTCATACTGTGTAAGTTGTGGTTACTTTGTGAGGATAGCTTTCACTCCCTGTTTGAGTGTCGGGGACATTCCACTGTTCGTAGAGAACTTTTACTTTTTTATTTATAGAATTGATATTGACTAATAAAATTTTTAACTCCCTTTGGGGTGAGACAGCAGATTCTCAATCCCTGTCCAGGGTAAGCGAATAATAAACCTATATCTATTGAATTGTTATTGTTTGAAATGGAAGTATATCTTTGTAAATTAATCGTAATGTACATTGTATTTAATAAAATGCATACTTTTTATTAGTTTCAACGGAAGAATTTAGCATGTATTCATATAATATAGGCATATATTATGTTTGTGTGTGTAGTTTCCTTTTACTGTAATTCTCATATTGTATTATCTTATGATAGGTTTTGTGTAGTACGTGAATGTAAGTTAGCATAGTTTTAACATGATGTTACCAATGTATATCGACTATTGTCTCAGTAACTGTAGTAACGTCATATGTCATATCGTATATCAATTCCTTTTATCCTATGGATTAATAAAATAATGCATGTTTAAGATGAATGAATGTAACGACGTTATACATCCTTATTGTGTTGTTTAAAGTGAAAAGTCGGGCAAAGAAAACCAGTCTAAATGCGTTCATTGGCCTTCCAAAAGCTCTCACATATTAATACGACGGTCAAGTTCTCCTTAGGTCTCCAGTTCTGACCATTAAAGTAAAGAAAAGTTGAAAGCATTGAAAGCGAGGCTGCGTGGAAATGTAACCACGGACATAGTGAGCCGGGAGGACGTTTTAGAATTTCCATACTTTAAATTAATTTTTCGTACGCAGACAGATTTTGACGAGAGATTTTATTTTTCAATTTCATAAGAAATTATACTGGATACATTCACACACCATTTTTACCGACTTTAGCCATCATTGCCTGTTGTTTAACCATTTACTGTGAGGACATACTTAGGTGTTATCTAACGTATTTTGTGTTGGCCATTTAAAATAGAAGTCTTAAATCGTACTGAAAAGAAGCTTATTAAACTCAATGAAATTTCGTCGCATTTTATTTAAGAACAAATACATAAACTTTGATTTAATGGACTTGAATACCAGATATACTGACCGTATTGCAATGTTGTAGTATAGATATAAATATGAATATCCCCCCTGGGCATAAAAATAAGAACAAATACTATCTGTTTTATACTTGTCGTTGCCAAAAATTCAACGGATTAAAAAGTTAACCTTATAATTGTGCACATGGTTGGGAATGTAATGTTGTGGTAACATTATGGAAATTCATTTTATAATATTTTATCGTCTAACTACATACAGTTATACAAGAAAAAGTATTTATCAACAAATATATCAGACAAGCTAGGTATAAAGTTGTCCTTTACATATTTTTTTTTTGCGACAAATCATTAGTCCTACTCTAGTTTTCGTTGTATTTTCAGTTTATTTTGGAAATATTTATACTTATTTAGGAATTATTTACTTGTTTTTTTTAGACAAGATGGCGAAGACACTGAGTTCCTTCCCGTTCGTCGCCTCGACAATGTCTGCCTCTGAGTTACAGCTTTCTTTGTGCCACATGCCTTATTCTTTTGACCCCCGGGGAGTGATGCCCCTCCCTCTGGACCTGTCCACCTACAGCGCCCTCTACTTTCAGGCACAGTCTCGACATCTCCATGGTTACTTTGGTGCGGGATACCCCTCGGGTGTGCTCGATTTATCCACTCGCCATAACCGTCCGTTCTCCCCCGGTTCTGAGGAGGATTCACCGAAGAAGATTGTTGCAGGTGGGTTGAATTAATTAGCCATTTATTACTTTTCAGAGAAGGCATACATCCCACATTTTCAAAAGTAAGCAGTTCATTAGACTAGAACTGTTTTAAACATCACATGCAGTATTAGTAATCGGATTTTACATAAATTTGAGAGTAAAATAAAAATAATGAACAAGTTATCAAGCGCATGAACTTTATGTATAATGCTGAATGAACAAAATAATGCGTCCAAGAGTTATTTTTTGTAAAATTTGTTATGCAAATGCCCCTTAATATGAATAACGCAAATGATTGTATTATCATTCTGTCTTGTAACAATCATGGGTTTGAAAATTATGCTATCATCTCATAACGTAAACAATGACGTCGCCATTTTTAACGTCAAATGTAATTGCATTTTTTGCTGATGCAACAACTTCGTTATATTGTAGCAAAAAGAGTCCCTCAAAATATCTGGAAATTCATGGGATAAGTTTGAATTATAAAGATCGATTTGATTTTTATGAAGCACAACAGTTAGCATCTGTCGGTATCACCATAAACCGTGCTGATCAGTATATCTATAACATAAAATACATCGTGTGTATAGAGTGTTATACAATACTGGCAGAGGTGGAAGTGTATTTTAGTAATATGCCTATATGTATCGATGTGCTGATGTATGATCAGGCCACGGTGTACGGATAGCGGGGATTTACACACTTACAACTTCCGCTCTATTGGTTACTGCCTATAGATCATTTTCCGAAAGGGATACCATCACCGGAAGTAGTAATATCAGTAGTCTTGCGCGCTACCATCCTCTACCGTCGTAAGCCGAATTCACACGCTTACGTGTGTATTCGAGGAATAATTTATATATATGATCAGTGTAACTAAGAATATGAAAACATATGGGCTTAACAATCGCACATGCTGGAGGTGGTCAGAGTATGAAGACAACATGAATGTATATATAAAAAGAGTAAAAACAATTAGAGAATGAAAAACACTCACATACAATGCGACGTACGAAATAATTAATTCTAACTTCATGAAAATGTTTTGCCCAAATAAATTTGACTCGCAGATGACAAAATGTAAAATAATTTTGCATCATTAACATTTTTGAATAGATCGTCCTTGAAAGTGTGCAAGATAACGTGACTTATAATCGTTTTAAGTCACGTGATGTGTATATCATAGACAGTCACGTGATGTTATGTCATGTAAGATCACGTGAATTGTATATCGCGTAAAATCATTTAACTCGTATCGTGTATGATCATATGAGATAAATACCTGTTAGATCATATAACTAGTGTAAGATCATCTGAATCCATATCGTATATGCATATCCTGTTGTCTATTTGCATATGATAGAGTTATCTGCCCTTGTGAGTAGGTATTGATTGTGACGTCATGTATTTGCAAGCGTAATGTCATACTTTTCGGAGAAAATAACGCGAATGGTGGTAAAAATATTGACGTGAATTGATACCTATCCGTAAGGGAGCTTATTATGTAATGTGCAAAGACGGAATACTGCACCATTTTGTTTGTAAATCATCTTCTTAATATTTTTAGTATTTTAACTTTTTCTCATATATTACGGTGCTTCTAATACCCGTATGTATCCCATGGTTACTCTCATAACTAGAGTCTTTCTTTTCATCCTAAACGTTTATAAAACATACTTAGATTTACACGAAACCGAGGAATCAACAAACGCATGAGTGAAAAGAATTCCCGCCTTTAACTTTTGATATTTTTTTTTGCATTAATGCGGCTTATCTGGGCTACATTTTTAACTCTAATCTTGAGAACGTAGACATGTTCTGATCAACAGATTATGAATACAACTTATAAATATTTTGACCGACATAATTTGAACTTTGGTTTTAGTAATGATATATGCTTTGCTACTCAGAATAATCATGATATATGTTTTACATAATTATTTATCATTTATTGTAGAGTAGTCTGTCAGTTATATAATAAGTCTATTTTACTTGTAACTAGCATTTTCATTGACTAAAAATTTACTTTATCACCCCATGAAGGTAAAAAATGACGTCGTCATTAATAACGTCACTTTTGATTGGTTGATATAGCGACATATTTATTTTATTGAAAAAGAGTCCCGAAATGAATGTTCTTTTTGAAGAAATTATCTATAGTAAAATTAATTATAAGGATTAGTTTGAATATGGTTTTTCATGTTATGGAGATATAACACAAAAATATGAGATTATACGTTCTTGATAAACAGCTTTACTGATTCATTTAGATTACACTTGGACTTTTTTTGTTATTTCTCCATAACATAAAAAATCTATTCAAGTTAATCCTTCAATAGTTATTTCAGCGATGATGCTAAAAGGAAGTTTACAGAATAAATTGACTTAAAAATATCATGATGATGGTGATGATATTACATTTTTGTTATCATAATTTACATAAACCACTAAAACTTGTTCCTGGCTATTTTGTGGAAGTTGAGCTTCCTTGCTTGTGGTTTGATGCACCACCTATGACAGTGGTTTGACGCACGGGTTATAGGTAGTCAGCAACTTCTTACTACTATGTACAGTATCCGATTAAACAATGAACTCATCTTGTAACTGCTGTATAAAAGAGGCCCATAAATTTAATTTAAAAAATCCTAAAACTGAAAACAACAATTACAAACTTTGATTTGAAAGGGATTTAAAATGGAGTTCTACCCCAATTTCCTTCGTTTTGTGCCATTTGTACTTTGTAAAATCGCGTGTATTTGGAGTTAAATTAACAGAGGTTGATTACACTTGGTGGGAAAAAATAGCGTGCATTGTTTTCTCCTAGGGGCCCCTATTTATGTGGATAACAATAGAAATATGTTTAACCACAGTTTACGAGTGGGTCAAGTTTCTCGGCGAATTTCGGAACTTGATAAGGGGGAACGGACGTTAAGTTGGAGGTATTTTGATTCTGAAAGGAAATATTTCAATGAGATATAGTCCTTTTGTTAGGGGATATGTGTTTATCTCAGTATAACAACTCACCAGTCCTTGTTTTTATCTTAAATTGATGAATTAAACACTAGCATCGCTCTCCACCCCTGCCTTAATTATGCTAATTTGCTCAATCTGCACTCGGCCTGACATGTCAATTATTTAGTCCATTTTCTTGGTAAGCACTTGACAGTTTCCCATGTGCTCTTGACGTAAAGAAAGAACAATCCTTATTATGATTTCTGAAATCTCCTCATTTTGATTCGTGTGGATTCAAAATGGAAAGCCATCGTTACATGATAGGAACTTAACGTACAACTTCTTAAGTTTTGAAATTATCGAAATCATATGATAGTGTTGTTGAATGGAAGTTTATTCTTTTGCAGAAAAGAAAGAAGTCAAACCTCGTTTTGACTTTGCACATTTAGCCGAATCTGCTACCAGTAAAACAGAAAACGAAAAAGATCTGGAGAAGACAATAGGCAGTAAGGACCCAATTATCACTCACGTTTTGGATCAATATTTACCCACGGACACCTTCAGGTAAGACATATACACTAGTTCTCGTGAATTCATGAATGTAGAGACAAAGTTAAGTAAAACAACGAGCTAACAAAAGAATATTCATTGAGATATAAAGGTTTTAAAACGGCAAAGTGTTATTTTCATGTGAAACGAAAACAATTTTTATCCCCTGTTTTTTGTGATTTTTTTTTCATTTTACATGTTTTTTGTATCGTATTTTTCAATCAATCAGTTGATTTGTACATTAAGTCATAATAAAACAGCGTTTTAGATGAAGAAAAAGCAATAGGAATTAGTTTATTTTCGTTTGTTTTAGCTGAAAAAAATGTTGTTTTTAAAACCTCATATTTCACGGTCAGTAAGATAGAGTGACTTCCCTTCTTTCTGTATAGCTTGTTATGTGTAAGATGGCGTATATAAGTGGTATTTGGCCACTTATATCGTCGACAATAACACGGCGCGTTAGAGGGCGGGGCTACAGGGCTCTTGATCAAACAAAAACACGCGTCAATAACAAGGAATTAAACGACGCAGATTTTGGTACTTTTAAATTAACATTGAAATATTGATTTCAATTTTTACCTTTTTTTTCAAAATAAACAAATTCTTTGTAAAGGTTATTTTAATTTCCGTCTATAGACCATCATAACATATATATGTATATGACATGAAGGACAACAATTATAAAACAATTATTTACTAAATATTATATAATACTGTAATTGTTTTGTTACAATTTTCACTTACACAGCATTAGGATAATTTAACTTAAAACAATATAATTTGCAGAAAACAATGACAATGAAATGATAAAATTTACGGACGTTATACTCTATATAATATTAAAGGGAGTCACTATAAAGATGATGATATGGTTTGTTTATTTTAACCATTTATTGAGAAAATTACTAAAACATTGGTTTAAAAAGAGACGACATCGACAATTAATTCCAAAGGCTCAAACAAATAGAGCGCATGCTTTTAATAACTTTCAATTCCTATGTTCTATCTTTTAAATCGTATAAATTGTTTTATCCTTCAATGATTTTATAAAATATCATTTTATACACCGATTTGTGGCCTGGCGCATCAAAGCATTAACACAAAACAAAACTCTATTTAATATTTCACAGCATTCATTATAACTTATTTATTTATCACATTATATCTGATTGACCTCAATTGGTCTGTCTGTGTACATATATACGTAGATATAAATCCTTGTTATTAACTTGATGTAAAATAAAGCATTTGTTCCTAAGCTTATCCATTGTTCATTTAGTCGCATTCAGATGTTCGTGTATTGTTTCATTATTCAAATATTTTAGCAGAACCTACCACGCATTACTTGTATTCTATCGTTACTATATTTCACTACTAAAGTACCGAAACAATTATTTGGACTTACATTATGGTATATTTTAACTTTGCTTGGTAACTGTGTTTACAATATGCTTAGTTCGCTTCAAATGTAAGTGTACTAAATCTAACTGATGTAAATTTATTTGACAATCTGCATTCTCATCTATTGTTTGAAATTACCCGGGTTAATTAGAAGATAATAGTTTGATTTTGGTAGACACTATATGTGTGAAGTACGTGGATATAAATGTTTTTGACTGTCTCCAGGTACAAACCTTATCCACAATGGTACTCACCACTGTCCAAGTCTATCACACACAGTTCAGAACGAGGCCGTGGACGGCGACCAAAAAGGTATTTATTTATTTATTTATTTTATTTTATTTATTTATTTATTTATTTTATTTATTTATTTATTTATTTATTCACATTCATTCATTTATTCACATTTATTCATTTATTCATTCATTCATTCGTAGTTTACTTACTGTTGTACCATATATGGGGTTTAATGAAATGTATAAAACGGTTAAGATAATATAAGGGAAAAAAACTAAATATAAAGTGTTGATAATATGGCACAACAAAATGTAAGTTCGGTATTTTTATCCTTTTAAAACAAAGAAAAGAAAAGAAGGATCAACTTAGACTAGCACTTAACATTACAGGATAAGTTATTAGTAATCATTTGTATACTTTATATACCAATTACGTATTCCATAGGTGCACGATAATAGTAATTATATAAGTACATAAAGTTACAATAATATATCAGATTAATTATAGTACCAGAGATACTGCATTAACGTTGTAGATAAAGGTATCAAAGAGTTTGTCGTAAGTGGTATGACGTGATAACACTTCAGTAACGTAGGGGTGTTAAATGACATCATTCCATACATCGCTACAGCTGCTACAACTCTGCCAGCTCATTATTTATACTGACGCTCTTTGGGTTGGTTTAGAAATAAGTTTTGACGTAATGCTGAATTTTACTAACATCCGTTATTGATACCGAGGCTTAATCAATCATGCGTGTCCTGGTGTTCATAGCTATTTTCATTCTATTGCTATTATCATACCGGATCCTGTAATTAATTTATTGAATCATCTGTTATTACAAATAACTATTTGGAGGTGAAGTAGGTTATGACTTTGATTTCTTTTATCACATGTAAACATATACTCAAGAAGACCATTTACAGCTTGAAATTATATTCAGTACATTGTCAATAAAATAAGTATTGAGACATCAGCATTCATTGGGTCACACAAACTTCATTAGAATAGTAAAAATGAGTATCCACGGATCTTACTGTAAGAGTTGTTTCCCTTGGATACAGATCTTTTTTCCCGTTGGGATGAAGTGCTTCAGAAAATAGATGTAAATAAACTTATACAACAATAATGAAAATATGACAAATTAAAGCTTCTTTCGGAACATTTTGTCCGACTTCCGATACTTTTTGTGAGTTTCAGTACAAAACCATATTTGTTAAATTCTACATTGATTGATAGGCTGTCAGTTTAAGTTGAAAACGATTTTGCTATTTCGCAAAGAAAAGCAAAGCTATCACGGTAATAGCAAGAAGTAAAAGTGTTATTTTGGGTGTGTAACCAGTAAATGATGATGGGTAATTAGGATGATTACGCCTGGAGACGCGACCTTGTGTCTACCCCTGCTGGTGGTACATAGGACTGCCAGGGGACCCATTACCCAGTGATAGACACCTACAAATATCAAGCATATTAAAGTAATATTTGTAATCTGACAAAAATATATTGCATTTAATAAAGAAAACAGATTGTTCATTGATTGTTCATTAATTACTTGTCAGGGCCAAGAAAGAGTACATCTGTAAGTACTGTTGCCGCCAATTCACCAAGTCGTATAATCTGCTGATCCACGAGAGGACCCACACAGACGAGAGACCGTTCCCGTGTGACATCTGTGGGAAGGCATTCAGGAGGCAGGACCACCTCAGAGACCACAGGTACGGGGCCGTAATGTCAACCAGATCCCACATCAAAAATCACACATTCTATTAGCATTCTTTGTGGTTGGCCGGCTCATTGTGCTTAGTAATATAACGTTAATTAAGGAAATGTCTGAAGTTGGTTGGCTAATCATTATTTACACCATATTAACAGTTAAGGGCACAGTTTCACGAACACTTTTCATAAGTTAAAGAAATTCCGTATCTTACCATTGTCCATAGCATAGCAGAGACGTTCGTAATTCTTTGAATGGTTTAAGAGCTTCCTGTATGGACTCTACTGACAGATGGTTTGTTTTTATGTTTCGGGAAGCAGTAATACGTTCGTGTTGTATTCCTTGTAATTGAGGAAACTCATTCCCTGTTGAAAGTGCTATATCACTGCCGTTCATACATACCCAAGTTTCAATCAAAACATTTTTACATAAAAGATTATAAAAACATATGATTTCAGTCTCACAATTTGTTTTACACAGGTATATCCACTCTAAAGATAAGCCATTTAAGTGTGGGCTCTGTGGTAAGGGCTTCTGTCAGGCGAGAACGTTAGCAGTACACAAGACAACACACGAGGTAAGTTACCATGGCAACTCAGTACACAATATAACACACGAGGTAACTTACCATGTCAACTCGCTACACAGTACAACACACGACGTAAGTTACCATGGCAACTCATTACACAATATGACACAGGAAGTAGCTTACCATTGAAACAATACAACACAATTTACTTTTGGATTTGGTCCTTAATATAAAACTAACAACACGAGATAGGTTACTATGGAAACACAGTACACCTTACAACACAATTATAAGGTTACCATGAAAGCATAGTGCACATTACAACACGGGGATATTTTAAAGTTGTGTTCACAATATGAAAAAGTTACCAAGGAATACATGCTCCGTATTTATGATATAAAATCAATGAGAACATTTTAGAGATATTGAAGATGAATTACTTTTGACCCTGAAATCTAATTATTTTCAAAATTGTGAATAAAGAGTATTAATTAGTTTGGTAATGGAGACTGTAGAAACTTATATAAATTATGGGGGAAACAGAAAATAAGACGATGTAGGACGATTATTGACAAAAATATTAATGTCCTCATTCCTAAACAAATTATTGATTTGTTTTGTATTTTGTTTTAATTGTTTTCCATTATATTTGTTTTCCCTTACAGACGTGAGGCCAAGATAAGATCTGAATCTGTGAAATCCAGTCCTCTGTGAGGTGTGTAACCCGTGATCTTCAGTGCCATTGCTGTCTGAAATAACACTACGTGCCTTACATCATATTTAAAACTTACAACTACCGGAAGTTGAAGTCTGCCTGCGCAGTTTAAATAGGAAGTGAACAAACGATGCACGTGATAAGCTATTGTATTTTATTCGTGACCATATATGAGGTGTCTCTGTGATGAAGACTTTATTTGCCGATCACTTTTTATTTAATGATTAATTTTGTTTAAATACTTTTTTGACATGTTTCGATGCAAATAACTGCATTCAATGCTTGTTAAAGTTGATCCATAGGATATCGCTCGAAAGTATGCCATAACTATTCATTCCAACTGCGTTCATTATTATATCAAAATATTACATGTATTTTTCAGACCAAATTCCTAGTTTGTAATTTTCAGAATTTTTAATGGTTATGTTTTGGAGATGACTTTTTTGCAATCCAAACTAGAGATACTAGGTTTATGTCGTTGTTTTCAAGTGCATTATATATTGTCAATATAACGGGAATCCTGTACCATCCTCCACTTGACTAAATATATTGTTTGTGCATTCTAGGTCCTTAAGCCAGAACTGTTCAAAGCACATCCTGAAGAATATAACATATTAAAAATATTATAGTAGGATGCACGAAACAAGAAAATGAAAGGCGTATTATCATTCATGTTCTGGCTGGCTTCTACTGAAGCTATCCCCCGAAATTCATAGTCATTGAAACACTTGAACTAGACGGCCACTTATGGGCATGACAATGTGTTCTGTAATAGCCGGAAGTAGCAATGAAATTCAAATCTGACACACAGAAAATGTACATCGACCCACAGTGTAACTGTACAGTTAACTTGGTGATAGAGACTGGAAAACAACCTTTTGTCCTTAAAGCGCTTCAATATTTCACCTTTCAACAGAAAGATAGAATGCCTGTCCTAAATAAAAATAAACCTATCCAAGACAATTGTTTCTTAGATATTAAATATTTGTTAAGAATCTGCAGTATAAATATTCATATTGAATATGGATTTGGAAATTGGTCAAGGTTGCAGTGCAACCATTATCGGGCTCATTTCTGCATCTCGACTTTTGGGTATTTGAAAAAAAGAGATGACAATATCATAGATATTATCTAAAACCTACTCATCTAATCTTAGGGACCCTTTGTGTAAGGAGATAGTACTAAAGTTCACAAGTCACAATCCGGGACATCTATATGATGCACATGTATATAAAAAGATAAGTACCTAAAATATATCCATAAATATTATCTACTCGCCGACACTTACCGGCAACCCTCGACTCGAGGTTGTAGTTAGCGTTATCATTGGTTAATAAAGGTCGATGACCTTTGACCTCAAACATACAAAACATTCCTTCGGTTGTTATGAATTATTCTCGTCCTGTTATATTGTTATGTTATTGGTTTTTAAATACAAAATTGCTCGCTGAAATAACTTAGACAGCGAATTCAGTATACGCGCATGCGATGTAATGAAAAGTTATATTCTGTGCCTTGTGAGTTTACACGGGTGTAATTGTGTATGTGTTCACGTGTGATAGTGTTTGCATGTGTAAGTATGCACATGTGGTGATGTATGTTTGTGTGAAGAGGTGCGCGTGTGTGGATATGTGCACGTTAAATATGCTGTTAAAGTGCTGAATGTACGTAACCTATGTGTAGAAGTGTTAACTACATTAATATTGTATGTTAATCAACAAATAAAACAACGATCGATTATTTATACAAATTTATTTGTTTGTGTTATTATTTAATTACAAATACCTTATTGAGACCTTACGTACACTCTTCAGTATGTTCTTTAAATATCACTGTCAGGCGGTGCCATGTTTCCGTTTCTCAAAATGGTGACAACGAAAATCGTCGCACTTAATGTACAGATTCTATGGAACTGTTCTATAACCTTTGACCTTTGTCTATGAACAAATCGAATAATATTGTACTTTGTATAGGATTCGATGTTAGTCGGTTAATTTAAAAAGATCTGGATGTCAGTGATTGGTGTTTGCTTCATGAATGCCTTTAGATTTTATTTGACAATTCAGAAGTGGGCAATACGACTCTGATAGCAAAGCTAGAATATTGGGTAAAGCCGAATCGGTAGTTAACAATCAAAATAACGAATTTCAACACGAGAGAAAAATCTAAATCCAAAGATTAAACAAAATATAAACCAAGGTTTGTGCAAAGACCATTGTAAAGAAGTATGAAGAAAATTAACCAGGCACGCTCCAGAGGAAAAGTATCTCTTATTAATGACTCCCGGGTAAAGTTTCGTGAACATTAGTTAAATTTAGGGAATCTTTTAACTTAAAATTCTCCTTAGGAAAGCATTGCGGATGTTAGGAGGGCTCCTTAAATAAAGCCTCCCTTAACTTCTGTAATGCTTTCGTAATATGAAGAATTTTGAGTTAAGAGATTCCTTAATGTCAAGGGATATTCATGAACAGGGCTACTTACATGAATATATTGCTTCAAATATAAAGGTCAAATCGGGGTAAATCTAGAGACTTCAATACAAACCCAATGTTGGTAACCAATTGTTCTCCACCACAAAAATAATTCATTTATTGTGATTTATTTATTTATTTAATTTACCTCTTTCATCACATTACAGAAAACCATATAGATAGGATGTGTTTCCTAATGAGATACTAAAAGACCCTTTCATATATTGATTTGTAGGGTAGGAATATTCTACACGAGGGACATAAAATGCAGTAAATACCGAGAATTATCATAAGTTTGCAACATTTTATGATCCCGAAGGTAGAACATTCATATCCTTCGTATCCACAGATGAAAATGAAAGTCATTCAAATAAAATCGCGATTGCAGGTCATTTATCCATACTCGTAAAAATTTAATCATATTTCTAACGCTAATTCCGTTGTTTGTGTGCTTCATAGTAAAACCAGGTAAGTTTCTTAAAAAAATATACAAATTTTCACGAGAAACTACTAATTTAGTTTAGACATGTAGCAAAATTCCAAAGTGTAAGCCTACAAGACCCCAATTTCTTGCCAGGTAAGGACGAACATCCTTTAATCTTAATATTTTTAAAGCAGACATTTTTCATATTAGACGTTGAATATTGTGTATTTGTAAAATACAGAGTTAACTCCCTTGCTGTTACGTTGTAGGTATCCATTGTGACGTCATCATTTGAATGCGCAATTAACGTCTTTTTCTTCGAAAAAAGTATGACGTTACGCTCGCACACTATAACGTCACACTCAATATCTATCCGCAAGGACAGCTAACTCTGTATTAAACAAATAAATCTAATATAAGAAAGCAATAATACAGATGTTTTACTCTTCGTACATCAATATATATTGAAATAAAACAATCAATATAAGTTATACTAGTTACAATGTATGGCTAATTTCATTGTAATATTTCACTGTTTGGTGTTCACTAAAGAAATTAAACATTGTAATGTATCATTGATTTTATCCTGAAGCGTTGCGGTATTAATACAACCGAGTAAGCTTACATCCTCCATTTTATTTCAGTTAAAGAACCTGTGCTCCTTCACTCTTTCGATCTGCAAAATATAAAAACCAAAAATTATCAACGCAGCATTATTTTCTAATAACAGTTGGATATGTCAAAATGAATAAAAACGGTATAAAACTAGTATAATAAAATCCGAAATAAAAGGCCAAAATAAATCAAAAGTAAAATAAAAAATCACTTTTATGGAATATATATTCTGCCACAATAGGGCCTATAACCTTGGATATGTGAAAAGCTACAAAGATATATGTTTCATTACTAGTATTCGAATGCATATAGGTTTTACTATAAATTAACTATTATCTATTCTGAGAAACGAAATTTAGACATCTTTTCACCACTTCAGGGAGAAATCTGGTCTACTTAGCTACCATTGTGGTAGTGGGCTCATTTAAATTGAAAAAAAAACAGACTTTTATTAGAATTTGAATATATCTACTGACTTTCAGAAGAAACGTTTTGATTTATGTTTTTGAAAAAATAAGGAAATTAATTTTTTATCAATTGATCATAGTTCTGATAAATGTATTTAAAACTGTCTGACTATAGATCTACAGTATCTATCGAACGATCCAACAGAAGTCTTTCTCTAACTCCTATCATGATTTATAATTACCAGACCGACTGTTATATCAGGAAGATAGGATCTTCCAATGATTCCGAGAACGCGTTTACCTTCATTGGAGAACCTGAATTACTCTCATCCTACAGTAGGTGCGGTATTATATGGTTTATATGAATAGATCTATCGAAGAGAAACGTGCAAGGAAAGCATTTCACCAGAATGAAATGTGACCTTCTCACGTTTCGTTTCCTGATATTAGTAGTGTGAAGATCTCCTTATCCATTTCCTCCTACTTCGGTACCTAGGCGGACATATACCCTGCCAGTCCACGGGTCAGAATTTCCCGCCGGGTCCGAGGTTCTGATGATGCTAAGTGTTCCGCGTTCATCACGTGCCGTCCTAATCAACTGTGCGATCATCTGACAAAATTTTAAATTTAAGACGAGGCGCAAAAAGGGGTGTAATGCAGAAATAAACCATTTAAATCTGGCAAAAGTTTTTATTTTTATGTTTTGCGAGAAAATCAAAATTAGGAAACGACCTTTAAGAATTTAAATACTCAAACAATATAACGCTAATAACGAATTATGAATATATGTTACATTTCACACCTCTGTGTGTGTGTCCACGTCTGGGACTGGCGCCAGCGGACACTGAAGATGCTCAGAATAAAACACTAAATTGACACATGAAGTGTGAAAACACTTACAGGGATCATCCTCTCCGGGATACTTGACCAAATAAGACACCGTTTTATGATACTCGAATTCTGGAGAGGAAA
Organism: Argopecten irradians; assembly: GCF_041381155.1. NCBI lineage: Eukaryota > Metazoa > Mollusca > Bivalvia > Pectinida > Pectinidae > Argopecten > Argopecten irradians. The sequence goes on from NC_091148.1 coordinate 26,150,445, forward strand.
AGAGAAGGAAGTCGTTTTCAGTAAAATGACAAAAGCTCACGTACACGTGTTATAGATTGGCGCGGTTTAGGAGTGCCGCTAACGAAGCTACACACCACATACAACATGCATGACATGAAATGATGACAAGGCAGTTTTCGTTTGATCTTAACATCCTCATTAACAGTTTTTACCAAATAAGGAAACCCAATGTACGAAAAACAAACTACACTTAGCGTTGAATGGAAAATAACGTCCTCTAGTCAAATATGACAATGTGTTTTCGTTCTACAAAATTTTGTTTAAACTCAATACTGAAAGACTGAATTTTATGCTGAGACTATTCCACACTTTTCTGTCGAACGACTTATTTACTAAGATTTAATGTCACGATCTAAAGGCTTATAATTCTACTTGTGTTCGAAACACTATCGCGGTTAGATATTTTCCAGATGTCCCAGGCGAAAAATACAAAAAAACGTAATATTTACATGTAGATAAAAAGTTATTGATTTACATAATGCCATCCCCCTCCATACCCCAGGGGTTACTATCACTGTCGTTATATTCACCCCTTGATTATTATTAGTAAAAATGGAGGCAACAGAAAACAGAGGCAAAAGAATCGTATAACAGAACACTCTGTTTGACTGTGTGGCTTAGAAGTCGTGCGTCGCTCTTTCTGTTATCTTAAAAGGAAGTCTCTGCTGGCCTGTGATTGGTCAGTTATTTTCTCCTGAGCTGCATTCAGTTTTACTATGACATAGTCCAGGGGTGGATATAACATTATACATCTAAATGTATTTTCACTTTTAAGTTATGCATCATCTTTGAATAATTGATTATTTAAGTCATTCATTTTTTATTTGCATTTTTACATCCACAAACAAAGATCGATAGCAAATTTCAAAGATAACTTTACATGCATCAAACAATAATAATAAAACAAGAACAACTTATGCATTCAGCAAGCCCGCTCTCCTCACTTCAAATGACCTTTTACCAAAGAGGCCAAAATCTTGCAGAAGTTGATTAGAAGCTCATTAGATGACAATAACTTTACTAAATATGTGTATTGTTAGATCGAGCAGTTGTTGATACATGGATATGACTTCCTTCTATGAAAAAATGAAAGATGAACCATTTGTAAAAAAAAATCATATCAATAAAATAATATTAATAAAAAAAAATAATGGCGGGATGATTCCTTGAATTTAAAATATGGACTGTAAACGATATATTCCGTATTTGCATATTACATAGTTATCTGCCCTTGCGGGTATGTATATATTGTGACGTCATGAGTTTTCGAGCGTAACGTCATACTTTTCGGAGAAAATGACGTGAATTGCGCTCACAAAATAATGACGTAACAATCGATATCTACCCGCAAGGGAGCTAACTCTGTAATATGCAAAGACGAAATAACAAGTGGGGATTCATTATCATCCACAAAACTTATTTTCCTGGAGACCTAATTTTGCGTTGTTATGCCTAGATACTTTTTTCATGGCAATTGAAGTTCGTGAGTAATAACGTTAAATAATAACTCTATACATTTTAATTAATTGTTCCGATTTATATCACAGCCTCTTAAATAAGCCAAATTTAATTTCAGGCGAAAATTTTGCACAGAAACTAACAGTGACCGAATTCGTTGCAAATACATGTGATTAGTTTTTTATGAAAATGTAATATAAATAAAACAATTATGAAATATAAGTTTATGTTGCATCGGCTTGGTCTTTATATAGATATTTCTGAAAATTTACATGGACTCACGCATGACTAATAATCTAGTGGAATAGATAGGACACCATCTAGTCCTGGCACGCGGAGCTAAGTATAGACACATGACATGGTATTTATAACTTTTATCTCAATGAGTGCACAGTAAAGTAGTCCTAATGTACCAAGTGAGAACATCAGCCATGGGTTACGAGTGTTTTTCCTAAAACTAGGACAATTTCAAGGATTTCGGTTTTACAGAAATTATAGTCGTCTGACATGTCCCTCATACTATTCAGTTGTATTTCCTTTAATATTGTATGGGTACCTTTTCACTATTGGACAAACAATAACATCAATTTATCGTACACGCGTTGTTCCTTTTATCAATGAAGCATTAATATCACTATTTGTTATTATTATAGGACTATGCAACTTTTTATTGAAAACCGTGTGAATTCTCTCACAAATGTTTGTAAAACCAAATCATAGCCCATTAAAATTAAAAAAAAAATGCGATATTGACATCAATATTTTTCCGTCAACGTAAAGGTATCTTTGTAACGTGACAATAACGTTTGATATTTCACGCCTTACTCGGATGTGTTCCCATAGACGTATGAAGAAAATTAATCTACTAGAACCTTAAAATAAGTATAAGAAAAACAAAGGGAAACAATTACATAGTAACGAATTGTATAATTATGTAGGAAAATCTATTTCAATTTGATTTAACACACTATAAGAGAGATTTAGATACCAGATTCATCTGACCAGTGCTCGAATAGGACAGTGGTCTTTCGCATTCCTAAAATCAATCGATTCTTTTGTTCATAATAATTGTGGTGTGTGCTGACACATTTCTTTGGCCAGTTAGAAAAGTTCGCTTACTAATTCCATAATTTGAATATGAGCAGACGACGTCTGATGGCAACTCACAAAATTGACGATCGCCTAAATAAACATCATCACATGAAAAGTGAAATATTTAAAATATTTACTTATGTTAAAATGATAGCTTAACTTCCTTTCTTAAAGAAAAATAGCACATGCAACATGTTTTGGCATTATAACGAAAAAAAAGAGATTTTCTCAATTTTGGCTCACTTCCCACCCCGTTAAAACACGTGTTAATCGATGATTTCCGGTGTATTACCTTCAAAATAGTTGGCTTTGCTTTTTGTCGAATATGAGCAAGTTATGGATTTAGAAAAAATGTTTGTTGCTGTTTTGAGAAAAAGAGGTCTTAATAGATCAGAATAGATAGAAAATGTTTGATAAGTATAGGAGAAACACCGAAAACTGTGGAATAGTCAAGATAATGAATTGTTCGAGGCCCGTAACAGTTTTTGGTGTTTCTCATACTTAAAACATGCCACCGAATGTTACTGGTACTCTCCTCTGTAACATTGGTATTGTTTAACTATTCCACAACCCCAGGTATACCTATATAAGATCTTATGATATATTTGTGATGCATTTCATTGCCTCACTAATCATGATTTGCATGAACTTCTTGAAAGATCCATGTATAGGTACTATATGGTACTCAAGCGAAAACATTTAGTTGAGTTTTCACTGTTCAACATGGAGGACCATACATATGTAGCTCTGCAAGCGGTTTTGAGCCTAGCAGTGATGATTTTCAGATATAAAGTTTTAAGTGATTTGGAATAACAAAATCTTCACCAAGATTTTTGATAATAAACTACTGACACATGAACACAGTAAAATGAAATCATGTGACAAAAATATGTGTTTTAGGAAAGTATTTCTGGAAAATTATTATCTTCATGAAAAGTGTTGGGATATATATGTGTTTAATAATTGCCATTTTTATGGAATATGAAGTGTTTTGGATAAAAAAGAAACGCGTCAAGCATCTGTAATTTCTTTTCGTCAGAAAATAAAGTTGTAGCTTTATGACATTCCATCTAAACCTTCCCGCTTTTCTGGATTTATTAAAGTGAATTCTTTTATCTTTTATGGGTTATGAATATAGTGGCTGTGGAAGAAATGGTGAAATTTCTTTTGGAATGAAGTTATGAAAGTTGCAATGTCGAAATACACCACGACAAGTACCTAGGATTTGTCTTTAATACAAAAATGGTTGTTGTAGCTTGGTATTCTAGATTTGTTTGTCGCTTCCGTATCATTATTGTTCAATATCTCCCTAGTTTTAATGAATGTGGATTTCCTAAAGGAATATGGATATTATGTTGATCATGTGCTTAGTAATGTTCACCGGTACCAGTCATAATTTCACCTTTAATTGTACATGTGAAATAGTTACCTTTTACCGTGGAATAGTTCACAAACTATTCCATCGGAAAAGATAACTATTCCACAGTAGTAGGTGATAGTCGACTTTGTCTCACTATACCTCAAGCTATAACAATAGATGACATCACAGCCATGTTTTCAATACAAAGTCTAATTTTTTATTGAGGTGTTCTAGGACTGGTCCCTTCTTACGCAATTTCCGCCATTTTGACAATGGTCTTTAACTCGCTGCCGTAAACAAACAAACACGTGAACTTAATTTTAATTTTGTTGAAAATATTAGCCATAAGCCGGTCATAAATTAGAATAACACCAACTTCAATGATTGCCAAGTATTTTACATTTATCAGCCAAAACCCGTGTTTTTTTCCCGGCACTGGTCAGGGGAGTCTTCACTATTCATGTTTCTGTTTAGGTTTTCTAGGTATCCCGATGTTGTATATTTACAGTTATGTGTAAAGATTTTCCTTTCAGCCAAAATATATTTAATATTATTTATAATATTTGCTTTACCTCCATCCTATCCCGCTGTTAATTTGAAATAAAACTGCTGCTTCAATCAGGACAAAGAGTCCCACTATCACAAAAAGACACAAATATACCGGAGCCTCCAAAACCATGTATACATTCACATATAAAACACATTATAGACATTCATTTAGTTATTTCTTTATTCATTCAAATTGAAGAGTTATATAAATAAAACAATAATCAACAAGATATAGAAGAAAAAAGTAAATGCGAAAGATCAGTACACGAGAAAAAAAGACAAATATATATACATGTATAAGCAATGACTACATTCACAAAAAAATGAAATGAATGTATACTCGTAAGCTTGACAATAGGCCGAATTAACGTAGACAAGATAGCATAACATATATTATGATAAATCTCTACAAGTTGGGACACGGTAGAGTGTCCCGGAAGAGAACCAGACTGAAATTTATATAGAAGATTGTTATCGATGACAAAAATGTAGATGTTTATAAATAACCCGCTTTAAAAATTACTTTAAGTACTTCACCCTTTTTGAATAAAGGCATTACCACAGCAGTTTTCCATTGACTAGGAAATTTACACTGTCTCAGGGATAGATTAAAAGGTATTGCAAAGGAATATTCACGGTTTCACATCTTGAACAGAAAAAATACACTTTCGATGGTATTTTGACATCTCGGTCGAAATTTGGGTGTTTTACATGGTTCATCAATAATTTCAGATATGGAACAAAAATGAATTCAGTAAATCATTTTTTTCTTGTTATCGTACACTAATGTACCATTGTCACTATCATATAATGTAAAGCAGATTTTCCAATTAGACGATGCATCAATTTCCAATAAGATTTTGAATCATGTAAAGCAAGCTTGTCAATAATTCCATAAATATTTTCAAAAAAAGGATACATGTACTTTTAAATTAGCAGGTTTTTTCATATTGTTAACCCGGTTTCATTGATGTTTAAAGCTCAATATGTCACCTGGACCTTTGGTGCTACGTGCTTTTTTATGCAAAAGATCTCTTTTACTAATTTCCGTGAACACAGGACGCCACAATCAATACCTACCCGCAAGGACAGATAACTCTGTTATATCATCCCAACAAATTCTAAACAGTATATTTCCAAGCATTTCCTTCTGGTTGCAGAATATGGGTTACGTAATGATATTGTTACTTTCAAGTTTTTGCACATCTTGTCCGTAATTTTTCGGATATTTCAAAATACTTTCATACAGTATATAATTTATCGAGCGATGGATACTGGAACTCGTTTTTCACAAAACAGAAACTTTAATATTAAATGTTCCAGATGGAATGTCAATGTGGTATATAGTATATAAAGGTGTTTTGTTTGTTGTGGTTTTACATTTACATCCCACTAACAGCCAGTGTCATTTAAGAACGGCCTCCTATGTATATGTCGTGTCTTGAATGTGTGAAGTGCGTGATGCGTGTTTTGGGAGGCTGTGGTATATTCGCGTTGCGTTTTCTTCATACAGCATCATACCGCATGCGGTCACATTATTCTGACAAGTGACGAACCAGTCGTCCTACACCCTGTATGCTCAGAGCTTAGCAGGAGCAGAGACAACTACCACTTTTATAGATTAACTGTATGGTTTGTCCCGGAGCGAGTGCTCAAGCGAAGGCCAAAAGTGAGGCGGTGTCAAGGGACGTCAGGAAGATTAAATTAAGACATTAAGAAGAGAAAAGATATTATTCTATATATAGTCGCCTGTTACTATTATGTTATAGCATAACGTTAAACTCCTTCTATAATGACGACAGATAACCATTGCAGAACTTTGCGCCCGGGAAATATTGACCGGCCAACCGTGGTTATTCGAATGTAAATGCCGACACTGCTCGATCATAAGATATATCCGTCTATGGAGAGAAACTGAAGAACTCGCACCATGATGTATATATGCTAAAACACACAATGCATGTTACACGCCAATGAATGTCAATAATAAGACAACTAACGCTTATAGTTCTATAGTTTGGTGTAATGTTAAAAACAATGTTTTTGAATTTTGATACATGCAGTTCATGCAGGAATTTGAGTACTCGTATAAGCAATACGTACATTGTAAGTTAGGTACTGGTTTATCGCCTACATAACTCCGCCTACTTATCGCCTGCATAACTCTGCCTATCTATCGCCTACATAACTCCGCCTATTTATCGCCTACATTACCTCGCTTATTTATTGCCTACGTAGCTCCGCTTATTTATCGCCTACATAACTCCGCCTATTTATCGCCTTCATAACTCCGCCTATTTATCGTCTATATAACTCCGCTTATTTACCGTCTACATTAATCCGCTTATTTATCGCCTACATAACTCCGCTTATTTATCGCCTACATAACTCCGCCTTTTTATCGCCTACATAACTCCGCTTATTAATCGCCTACATAACTCCGCCTATTTATCGCCTTCATTACTCTGCCTATTTATCGCCTGCATAACTCCGATTTTTTATCGCCTACATTGCTCCACCTATTTATCGCCTACATAATTTCGCCAATTCAACGCCTACATAACTCCGCATGTTACATAGAAAAAATTCCCTGTTTCTTGATGGATACCAGCAATATTTCATCTCTTGAGGTGGAAATCTTCATATAATTTGTTTATTACATTTTTTTTCTCGCTTCCATTTAAAAAGACTATCAAAGTTATTCCACCATTGTATTGTGTTATTTGCCCCTGCGATTATTACGTAGTATTTTTGTGAGCATAACGTCATATTTCTACACAAAAATATTACGCCATTTTCGCGCACAAACTTAATAAGTAACAATCAAAATTATATTTACACTGTCAATGCTGCATTCCTATTGGTTAAAAGCGATTGAAAATATCAAAAGTAATATTATCACTTATGTTTTCACAAGAAAACCTTATATTTTACTGCGAAAAAATGTAAGAATAAGTTTTACCAATGTTTTGTCAGCGTTATAATACATTTAAATTAATCCTCAGTATCATTGATGAGTCAATCAAGGACGAAGCAACTTGCCTTGTCTAGTCTAGATATACTGAAGATCCTACATGCCTTTTGTCAAATCCTCTGTTCTCTAAGTATTCGGAAAGACAACTGAAGTAAATATTTCCCTGTTTTTCAAGTACTACAATGAACTTATACGTTTTACCCACGCCTTAGACTGGCTTTTACAAAACTTACTCCGACAAAATTTCCGGGAGAAAAGATTGAAAAATTTGGAATGATATTACTATCTTAGTAACTAAATCAAGGCTATTTACCAACGCGGAAAATTATGATAAACAAAACTGTCTCAAACGAAACAAAATAAAACAATTTCATGTTGACATAACGGTCAAAGTGGAGGATAATGTTTGGTCGATATTCAGAGGAAAGCCTCCAATAAATTTTCATTATGGATGAACCCTCCAACCCACGAAAAAACCACCCTAAACAAACAATAAATATATGGGGGAAAAACACACCGCCGTATTGATTTATTTTAAGTCGTTGCGTAAAAGCGCACGTTTTAAGAAAAACGGCATATTTGATGGAAGATTAAATTTTTGTTTTAAGCTTGGTTTATGCATATTCATAAGCTTTTATGTTTATGTTGAATAACATTTTTATCACATAACTGACCCGTTCAGTCATGGCATGATGTCATGTCATAAATATCGTAAATCACACGTGTAATAAAACTATTGTGACGTCACAGGTATTAATGACATCATAATCAAAATATGACATTGCATAATAGTTAATGCAGGTCATATCCGAAGCTCCAATTGAAATGAAATTTAAAGTTTTGTCGAAAATTTCACAAATATCACTTAGAAAATAAATATAATTTACACTCGTATCTATTATTTAATAATGCTTTTTCAAACTTCAATACTTAATATGCTCCGAGACTTAAGGCTTGCTCAATGAGGATTTTAAACTCCCATTATCATGAATTACTCTTATTGTATGAGACATATTTGACCTACTGGCTGTTATATTCGGTTTAAAGTTTGTACCTTTTTGTTTACTTCATTACTTTGCGGTAGATAATGCACAGTGTTTTAATCAGTCACAATGTAGAAACAATACTGATACATGTACAATGTATACGGTACTCAAATTGTCCCTTATATGTAGTTTTAAAAATCAAATTGACACAACTTCATCAAATATTCTCCCACAAGTCACTGATTTGTCACCGGTTTTAGCTTTGAGAGAACCCTTAAGGTATGGCAAATTGCGCGCACTAACCTTTTGAACCTGAAGACAATAACGTGACGGCATGACGGTGTGTAAACGTAGCGTGCATATTGGTGACGTCATCAATATTGACGTACACTCGACGCGGTGAAAATGCTTGTTTTTATGCTTCTATTATCTTACCTATTAGGCTGTGATAACGAAATCACAACCCTCTGGAGAATTCCTTAATGTTCCGAATATCCATTAGATGTCAATAACTGATTAAGAATGATAACGTTTTGGTTTATGTTGATTTAGAATAAATAAAATTTGGAATGATCTAATCACATATTTACAAAACTGATCAAAGTAATTTCAATCTCAGAATGGCAAAAAATTGCTACAGAAGAGAGGATTCATATTCATAACTTATTGGGTACTCTCGTAATTTTGTGCTAAAACGGCTAATATTCTTTCAGTTTGTTTGGTTGTTTGTTAGATTAATTAACGTCCTATTAACAGCCAGGGTCATGTAAGAACGGCCTCCCGTGTACGTGGTGTGTTGCGTGTATATGTGTGAGATGCATGTATTGGGAGACTGCGGTATATTCGAGTTGTGTCTTCTTGTATAATTGAACTGTTACCCTTTATTCTTTAAGTCTTAGGTACGGTGTATAGTATCTTGTAGATACATAACGACGTTTTGAAATTTGAGTGTTTTTTTAAGTCATAAAAGAGTCGAATAAAAAAAAGAGGATAAGTGTTTCATCTTGTATCAATTAAGATGTAGAACCGAGTAGTTTAGCTACACTGAAAGGTATTATAATATTAAGTATCACCAGAATCTTGTGACTCTTCATTACTGAACATTTATAATATATTATGCGTTTTCATTATTCCAATAAGTTGTAAAAAGAAACAAAAATAAGTCAACACAGTATACTGTGAACGGTAGATTTCAATCTTACAATAAATAAAGTGATTACGTTTTACCAGGAACATTATTAATTTCCTGATTGTAACTCAGGTATGACTAAGTCTGACCAAGGTGCAAATCAGGTATGACTAAGTCTGACCAAGGTGCAAAACTGGAAAGTTGGCCAGACTGGAATGATGTTTACTTAGAAGGTTGGCTAGACTGGAATGAACCATGAATGACCTCTCGGGTTGTGATTTTGTTGTCACATTATCAAGGTAGGAACAGATTCTATTAGGCATTGGTCACCCGAAATACACGAGTATTGAAAATAAATCGAATGAAATCTTATTACTTCACGTTCAGGTTCACAAATTGAATGTCCTAATTAGAAGATATATCATGTCAGTACAATGGTTCCATTCAGCTTCAGCATCAATACCACAGGGCTGATTTCGTTCTGATTTATTTCCAATATTATTTGTTGTTATGTATGCCAGTAATTAAATTTTTATTCATTGGATATGCACCTTTTTAGGCGTTGCCCATTTGAATTTTAACTTGACCCTGATATGACCCCAGATTTGTATGTTTTTTTTCTATCCTGAGCAATCAATTCTTCCTTATCCTGTATCTTGATTCTAATCACAATGGACTTTCTGTGACGAATTTCCGTATTTAATATGCATTGACAGTTTAATGATGTACTTTATAAAAATATATATACAAATAATATCAACCCTTGCTAAATCACCCCCATGCAAAAATGATAACCCTCTTCATAATAATGTTTCTGTAGGTTCTCTGACACCACAAGGAAAGTTCCCCAAATATTCAACATATATTAAAGTGAACAGTCGGGCAAGGATGGCTAAATTCGGTAAAAATGGTGTGAATGTATCCAGTATAATTTCTTATGAAATGGAAAAATAAAATCTCTCGTCAAAATCTGTCTGCGTACGAAGAAATTAATTTAAAGTATGGAAATTCTAAAACGTCCTCCCGGCTCACTATGTCCGTGGTTACATTTCCACGCAGCCTCGCTTTCAATGCTTTCAACTTTTCTTTGCTTTAATGGTCAGAACTGGGAAACTAAGCAGAACTTGGCCGTCGTATTAATATGCGAGAACTTTTGGAAGGCTAATGAACGCATTTAGACTGGTTTTCTTTGCCCGACTATTCACTTTAAGCATGTACGCTTTTTGAGAAGTCAAAAGTTTCCTGTATTAAGCTGTTTTCATCTAGATGTTTGGAGTTGGAAGTTCAAACCATAGAAGAAAATGGAAGAAAACAAATATATATCTGTGCGCTTGTATGTGAGCTATTACCTCTCAAATATACATATAAACATTCGATTTTATTGGAAGTTTGGGCCATAAACATGATAAGTTAAAGCCATAATTTCCTAATGAGTTGTTTTCTATGTAAAGATGTTTGCAGAATTAAATATACATGTATAGTAGTGGTCTTTGAAATTAAACAGGTATGTGAAATGAGACTTATTATGTTTTAAGAAAATTAAAATATGCTAATCCTACCCCTTAATTTGGAGTTGCAAAAGGCACCATTTGGCCGTTTTTTGCCAGCTTTAACCCTTCAAAGAAAACTTTAGAAAATATTTTGAATATTAATGCGGAAAAGATTGTTCTTTCTAAATCACAGAACTTGATTGCCCCCATTTAGATATATTAATTCCCTTTGCTGTAAACAAAAAGTCATGCATTCATCATTCAATATATATAAATTAGCACAATAAAAGACCATTATAACATTCAAAGATATATTGCAGCACTGGAAAAGGTAAAAATGATAAAGAGTATGTGGAAAAACCCATTGATTTCTCTTAAAGCCTTTTTCTATATTCTGTTGTCTTATTATGATTTTTAAGACATGTGTGTAAATGTTTGTATTATTTTTAAGATTGCCTTTAACAAGGCCGACTACCACAATTCTGATTACCTACCTTCCTCCTTTCTAAATCTTTATCATAAGACTCTGTTATATTTCCTTTTCCTTTCTTTCTGCTCTACGTGTAAGTGCAATATACATGTACCTCTATCAATATATATACTAGATCATCCATACGTATTAACTTAAATCTAATTTACTACTATCACCTGACTAATTACCGTCTTCACGAGTAAAAGATATTATAAAAATGGTATTTCATACAACCAACGAAATTATTACTCTTGACGTTTTGATAACTATACTGTTATCTTCATCAGACATTTTTACGTCTGATGACGATAACAATGTGGTTATCGAAACGTCAACAGTAATGAATTCGTTGGTTGTGTCAAATTACCATTTTTATAACATTTCTTTCCAACCTGAAGAATGATCCAAAATATGAGTGAAAGATAGTGTGATAGAAAAGTATATCATAGTATGTATGTTTCGTTTTTAGTTTTAGTATAAGATGAGATTTTTAAGTATGAACATCACATGTATGTTGGCGAATAAGAAAATATGTTGATTGATGCGATGATGATGATGATGATGATGATGATGATGATGGTGATGATGATAATGATGATAATGATGTATTTTGGTTTATTGCACATGATTTTTTTAAATAAATAAAAGTATAAAACAAATGTGTTCAAATTACGCTACTATACAAATTAACGTGAAAAAAAGTGCTTAATATCCTGCTAAATATTTCTATAACATGGAACCTAGTATTCGTTTATAGCAAACATTAGCTCGACACAGCACAAAATGATGTCTCAGTGATGAATAGGTTTCTACTGAACGCAAAGATAAATACCTTTCCAAAATGGCTGTCAAATGGATAATTTCTGAGATCCTTGTATAAAGAAATTTACAAAGTATGGAAGCCTACTTTTTTCAACAAAATTTGTTAACGATAACTCGTTACTGATATTGATCAATTTTATTTGCAAAATTTAAAAAAGTTCAATACGAGACATCAAGGACACTGAAACCTCAATGGCGCAAAACTTTACACAACCTATATCAAGTTTAATTACTATGTAAAAAAACGATATAAGAATAACGCTTCTTCAATGTGATTTTTTTATCTTTATTGATATTTGTAATATATTTTATTTTTCAAAAAAATCTTCTTTTTTTTATTTATAAGGTGTATCAATGAAAGTACAAACAATGGAGTAATGGGTAGCAGGTTGTTAGGACAACATGATCCTAAATTTAGATAGATACAAGCTGACCTCTTACAAGTGATAACCATACTTATATCTTATCTTGTATTTTTGCTAACATCACCCGTGTACACTTAACTGATAAAGGAAAAGTGAAGAGGTATATAAAGGAAGTGGGCGATATATAGATCGACCGGCGAGATAACTAGCTCGTCAACCAAGGAGACAAGATACTTATATAAGTACCAATAAAATATATCTATCTGTAGACCACATATTTAACGAGTTTTCATTGTACATTAACTAACCAATACATACATAGGAATATATTCTGAAGTCAAGCTCAAAATCATTCAAGAAGGTTAGGATATAATTAAACTATAAATTAAGGCGTATCAATCTAGCTGTTTTGTTATCCATTAGTAATTCTATTCACGAAAATACAAGGGATCTGCTGCTATGTGCATGTTGCATATTGTAGAACTTAATGGAGGGTTTTAGAGGTCAAAAGTGCAAAATGAAACTGTATACATTTGTATGTACGGCTCTTGCCTTTAAGCCCACCAATATTATTTGTTCAAATCTGTTATTTACTGATTAAATAGATGGATTTGATATATCGAGCACATCGTGTGGATCATTACAGCTACAGTTGCTATGGTAACCATACGTATGTTGCATAAATTATGAAAATGTGGGTATTATGTAAATTTAGGCCAGTTTTGCCAGTCATCTATAAACCTAAGAGCATACTTGTACAAATTTCTTATCACAATACGAACATACCGCAGCCTCCCAAAATACACACCTCGCGCTACGTACACGCTACACACCGCATATATAAGAGGCCGTCCTCACATGACCCTGGCTGTTAATATGACGATAATCAATCAAACATATAATTATTCTAAAAACAAATGTACGTGCCTGCGTATTCGCGGCAAATACTTACATTGTTCAAAATTGCGATCTACGGTTTTGTAGACAAAAAAGAACATATTTTAAATTCGTTCAATTTATGTATATTTTGGATTGTTACAATGCCAACTGAAACTGTACAATTAGTAAACTTCCATTCTTATTGAATAAATCATACTAGATATTGCGAATACAACTTGATTTCTTAGCACCTAATTAAAAACAATGAACCAAAATGGACACAAATTAGTCCTAAATAGTAAAGATATACCAATGACGGGTGAACGGAAACGCTGCTTATTATGATATAACGCATAAATCTGTACGAATACATACACATTAATAAATAGAAAATATTAAAAAGAACAGAGCATAGGAGTAAGTAAAAAAATATAGAAAGAAAGAAAAAGAATCAACAAAAAGGCGACTACATAACAATACATTAACGAATCTGATTAAAACCAGATTTTCGAATACAATTTCATACGAAGATAAAGCCGATTAGCATTATATTTTAACAGTACATTTAAGAAAAAAAACAAGATATAATTTGGCAATATTTATATGCATGTCAGTGTTTTTCACTGGCCATAAACCATTACTAAAGCCACACATTTATTTTAATACATTAAATTTACTCACGAAATCACGTGGTGAAATAGGTGCATTATGTTCGTGTCTTAATACCTTATTACATGTGTGATATATTTTAAAGAGAAAAGTACAATACATTTTATGTAAATAAACTTGAAATCGACTTTTTTTATAAGATTAGTCTCTCATAACTCTTTTTAGAGTGGATTTTTGAAGATTCGTACCTTTTAATGTTTTAATATGATTGTAAATCTTTGAAGGTGAGACGTTAATAAATTACCTTATCTTATCTTATCTAACCATTTATGTGACCTTGATATGATCTGTTCTCACTGACCATTTTGTCTAACCGTCATACGCCTCAATCACGGTAACCACTGCTCAGCTGAGGCTAAAATAATTTAGCAATCGTTACTATCCAGCTACTGAGAGTGATTCTAATATATTTCTGAATTACTATAAAACTCTTAATGATAGAAAATGGTTTACAGTTTTCTTAACGTATAGACGGTAATTTCCGTGGTAGATATTTTAATTATATTGAGGGATATTTGTATAGTAGCGAAAGTACCTTTTACGAAACATTTGACCCGTGCCATAACTAGCAATACGCTAAAACAGTACATAAAGTAGTACAAAATCGAGAACATTTTCCGGCGATTGTTAATATTGATTGTGAATGCCACTTAACATTAAATAATTTCTATTGTTATCTCATTACTCTGATAATTATCAATTGGGTTTAATTCAGGATGTGTACGCGGATGATATGTCTACTTATACACTTTATTCACAGTGATTGGGCATTGTCTGTAGATCGACAGGAAGGCAGTGAGCATGTGATAATCCTAACGGTGATGATGCACACACGCCAATCACAATTACGGACATAGTTCCCCGACAGGTTTCCTCGAATTAGTGCAATACTGAGAAAATATCGATACTCTAACACCAGTCCATTTTTGATGATCTAATTATTGTACAGATATACGGGTCAAATGCCATTCAGCGTTAATTGTATATTACACAGTCGATGTGTGTGCACTTTCAGGTAATATTAGTTTAACCTATTTTATTGTTATGTTAGCAACAGGATCGGACACAAGTTAATTCAATCGTACAAACGTCCTCTCTATTACAATTTACAACACGTATAGTATATACGTTATAACATCGCTTTATGTTTTAAATAATATACTTTAATTAATTTTCTTAAAGAGATATGGATAAGAGATATATAATGCAGATAAGTAAAGAGAAAGAGAGGAAGAACAGTGGACATAACATCAATAGTTTACAACTTTAGTAATCGTTTGAGACATGTTTTATAGATGTATAATCAAAACCTTTGCACCTAGAAATAAAAATACTAACAAAAATACCAAAGGTTTGTCCGTTATTGGATTTCCTATAGACTAATAACGAAATACTGTTTGAAGCTCCTAAACATGGAAAATATACTAGTACCAACGAACAGGCCATATTATGCAATCACCGCATAATTTTCTTTTCCGTTATGGGTATAAATGATTATTTATATATGTTTTATCAATTAATTAATGTCGTAAATTTAAGCGACCAACAATATACAGCAAATTTCGCAAAAACATTCCGGAGAAAATAACCAGTCACAGTACGGTATTCTGTTAATCTAACAAAGTTCTCTATTAATGGTTCCATACTTTTCTATGATTTATTCTGTAAGTAACATTTTCCCCCATTTTCAACTCATACAGTTAATTAAATTTTAAAGATACTAAAAATGCTTTATTCTGTGGGTAACATTTTCCCCATTTTCAATTGATGTTATAAAGTAAATTAAAATATTATATGCAAAGAAATAAAGTGTTTGTTTATTTTTCTCCTCAAAGTGTCATGCATTTTATTACATAAATCTTCAAAGCTGTGACATAACCTCTGTCAGCCAACATATCTGATATAACTAGATACTTTAAAGGGACCGCCTACTCCTTGATAAGGTTTCCAACTCAAGTCAAATGAAGTTATAGCTAAAGGGTTGTTTATGTCTAGTCATCCTCGATACTCCAGGGGTTACTATCACTGAAGTCACATCCACTCCTGTACTATCTCATTGTAAAACTGGAAAGAGTTGAGGAGAAACAAAACTGACCTATTACAGACCCACAGCGACTTCATTTGAAGCTTCCAGAGAGAGCGATGCCCTACACTAAAACAACACAGTCAACCACAATGTACCTTTATACTATTCCTTTGGTACACATCCAATTATCAAATTACCTGTGTCTTCTGGCGCCTTCAGTTTTACTATGAGATATTCCAGGGATGGATATAACCTCAGTGATAGTAGCACCTTGAATATCGAGGATGATGTCTACTCTAGTTTAAGTTATGTAGGTAACATGGAATAAGGGAGGAAACTCTTATCAGATACCGCATAGACAACTGTTGATATTAAATGTGCTACACATGTAATGTAGTTTTATAGAAATAACTAATACGTTCCGCCAGGTACAATACTAACATAATACGCCTTTACCCTCATAACGTACGATATAACACTGAGATGACGCAAGCGATGAAGATGTTGAGCAATGTACAGCTGTAGCAACGATTTACTTATGCGTATATTTTTGATGAATAGATCGTATCATTAGAACGGATATTGACAAGACAACATATATATATATATATATAGAAAACACAACTATAAAACGGTTTTTCCTCCCTAGCGCTTTCACGGCTCATGCCGGTCTTCAGGGGTTTGAATTCTTTTTTGAATTCAAACCCTGAAGACCGGCATGAGCCGAGAAAGCGCTTGGGAGGAAAAACTGTTTTATAGTTTTGTTTTCTTTTTATGTATATGGAAACCATCACATGGACACGGTTCTTTTTTACTTATATATATATATATATATATCTAAAACGATTACGCATGTCTCGGGTAAGCGAGTTTATCCTTTCAACCTGTGGGAGGTTGCGAGCTCGAAACTCATGTGGAACCATTACTCGTGTAATGGCTGTATATCGATGGCCTATACCAGGGCCCAGGTTCGTGAACATACATTAACTTTAAAGAATTCCTTAACTTAAAACTCTGCATAGAAAAGCATTATAGAAGGTAAAGAAAAATCGTAAATTAAGGAGTCTTCCTTAAAATCCTTAATGCTTTCCAATGTTAATTTTAAGTTTAAGGATTCCTTAAATATAAGAAATGTTCATAAAACTGGAGCAAGATGCTCTAAATTGCCACCGAATTCCGAAATCCGACACGTTGATACTAGTAATTGAGTAATTATGATATTGGGACATCAACTTTAAGAAAACAAATGATCAAAAACTCTCATCTTATTGTGGAAATATATGTGAAAACGAAGGCCAAGAAGATTTTAAGGGAGATTGTTTACCTATTATTCTGTTTTGTTGCATACTACATAGATCGTATAGATGCCGGTCCTTACACACAATAAAATGCATATAGGCGTTTTAATCTGCCGCACGTGAAAAGCCTATGTAATTGGAAGTCATTATCTATGAGTTTTATGATTTTCAGAAAGCTATCAGTTAAATATGTTTGTTTTTCATGCATTCAGGTAAAAAAGATATAATTTGCCTGTCAGCCATTAGTTTATTGATGTATTGGCTTTATTCTGAATAAGAAGTGCATCTTCAATTTAATTCAAATTATCCCCGTCTGTAAAATGGTTATTTTCTCATATTGTATACAAAATGTTACGTTCAATATGCATAGACACCTTTACATGCATATCATTTAGTATTCCTTAAGATAAATAACATGTTTGAAATATACCTAGATTGATAGTGATACAAGGTATATCGTGTTTGTTTATTTTGTCCCCCAAAAACATATATTGAACGCTATCATTTAGTATATCAGGCTTCATCAGTAGATCAGGCTTCAAACAGTAGATTAAACTTTAATAAGTTTAATAGACTACTCTATGTACTCCTGAAATTGTGCAAAAATGGTCTGGCACTGTATCAGTATTGGATGTTCAGGAGGCTTTTCTCTCGATTCATAGGCCAATTACAAAACTTATTTGTATAGTTTGAGTCTTTAAGTCTTAAATGAGTCTGACGAAATACTATACTATATATTACCTACCATACTTGTAACCCCACTTTTATAATCGCGTTCCCTAAACGAAGTTGAGTTAGTTGTTGGTTTTATTATGTTTTATTCTTCTTCTGTTCCTTGGTTTCTTGGTATTTAGGGGTTTTTAAAGGATACATAATACGAAGGTACGACGGCGGGGCCGTTTGGAAAACTTTTGTAATGGTCACCCTTAAAGATGCTCCACCGCTGACAAATGGTATTTTTTCACTATTAAAAACAGTAGCAGACGATTAAGTATTTTTCTTCAAATACAAAAGTTACTTACTTTACACCATTACCACCATTGAAAAGTTTGAGCTTCTAATTTTGTACTTCAAGATAAAAATATGAAAAATAATTAATTGCATCCCGAAAAAATTCCGCAGCACTATATCCTATATGGAACGAAGTACTGAATGCTCACGCACCAAAGGTGAAACAAACTATTTTATATTATTTTTTTGTGTTAAATTAGGCATATATATACACGATTAAACACCAATTATTGTTCAAATGATGAATATGATTTATGTTCTGTCGGCGGTGGAGCATCTTTAACAGTGTTACCAGTTGCCATTTTATGTGTGCTATGAAATGTATGTTTTAGCATCAGATATAATTTGAATGAACCACCACGAACGAAGCTTTTTAGTAACAACAAAATATATTGCAAAAAAAAATAAAAAAAAAAATCAAACAGCTGACAATTCATTAGATGTGTTAACATTACTTATTATAAGTTTTCTGCAAATCAGTTTTAGATATTCATTTGCCTTTCATGAAAAATATCATATATCTTATATTCAAGTAGTTCCTTGATTCGTAAATGTTCATAACTGCACACATTTTACCAGCCAGATGAGTATTTATATGCTTTCGTCAGATTAAGAAATATTGATGAAAGGTGTCGGATGGACTTTGACTCCAGATGGTGAATTACAGATTGAGAGTTGTCCATTCTACCAGTTGCCAGACCTACATGTGTTTGGATGTGTATGATTTTGTCCATCCTTCCTCAGTGGTATAATCAAAGGGGAAAAACTCATAAAAACCATTTTGTCAAAATAATCACGTGAGTAATGCCTAACTGAACAAATTACCAGAACATTGTATACATACAAAATGTGACACATTCTTAAACCACCTTAGGTGTTGAATCGACTTTCAACAAAATACAGACTGCGGTAGACTAGATAAACATAAGACATAATCTTTAATGTTTTATTTCTCAAACATGACAAACTAAAAGTATTTATTTTAGGAAACAGATGAACGAATGAAAGAAACAAAACTATTAAATTGACTTTCAAATATAATGGTTCCTGCTTACATACTTAAGTATCTTAAAATTTTATTTTCTTGTTGCTGTTTTCATATTAACTGCTTAGTTGAGCTTACGTATCTTTTTGAACAATCCTTTGCTCACCGGAGGATAAAATAGTGTCTATTTATCTTTCTTTTTTGTGCATGTACAATAGGAATTACATTTTTGATTACATACATTAGAAAGACTATAATAATTGAGCTATCGTGTAGTATACGCATCATAGATAATTCTTTCGAACGTAATATATCTTAGCTATTATCCTTAGCTTACAATGCTTAATGTATACTTTCTTCTTAAAATAGAATATTAAAATACAGTATAACTGTGTGAAAAATCATGATTGTGTCAACTTATACACATATCGCTATATACTATTTGTTACTAGGAGGACAGAGCACTTGTCTAGCTTGTTACCTGATCCGCTTTTGTCAGTTTGAAATAAAATCTGATGAAACTCCCTACGTAAGTATGTTTTTGAACAGTCAATAGATGATCAGCTCATTTGAGGAAACACACACACATTTATTTAACTTGTTACAATTTAAAACCAGCTAACTATTAATATGGAAAGATTAAATGCACGATCGCCACATTTTATTCCTATAAATGCAAGTTTATAATGAAAAAATTGTAAAATTTTACGCTATTATGTCATTTTTATTGTGTTTTGAAGTGTAAATTATTAATTATTACCCAATTACAATGTACATGCACTTAAAACAAAAATCTTAAAAGGTTTGAAATATTTCCGAGAAAAATATGTACATTATTTATCTTTTCATAAAGTAAATTTCGAAATTCGTTAATGACATCTGAAATAAGATAATTATCTAAGTACATCATTTCTGTTTGCCTGACTGCTTATCTTAACTAAATAGTCATTCGAGGTCACATAATATCGTTTCACTTTGGTAATGTAACAAAAGCCGGTCTATTCTTTGCTAGTACCTGGTATCGTCACCACCACTCGGATTTAGATATGGAAAACCAGAAGTAAAGGGCTCACTTTACTTTTTCTTCAACATTGAGCATTATCTCGTGAGAAAATTCCACCAATATCAGTGTTACTACATTCATATGAGCCACATATGACCTGTATATCTATTTCATCAATTGTTATTGAAATGGCGTGTTTTCGGTATTTACAAAGTAAGTATATGAGAACAGGTTACCTTGACACAAGCTATATACATTAGCATTATCATATATAACATATGTGTACAGTCAATGTTTATGCAGTAAAACGCTGTCAAGTGTGATATCTATCATCATTTTATGACAGTTTTCCTTTTTGGCGTATGATTGAAAATATTTGGCCTAGTATACTGATGATATACCTACATGTATACCGGAATGAGTGTAACACTATTTTGGTGAGGTCATGGAAGCCGAGTCGTTAAGGTGTACCGACAATACCACTAGCCCTCCATACATGGCTTTCAAGGTTGCATCGAACGTGAGGGAGTTGTCACATACTGACCGTATATCTATTTTTTTCTCCGGGTACTCCGTTTTTTCTCCTTCACGAACCCACCACCATTATACCATATATTGAAGGAGGACTAAAGCTGTGAATTCTATCATAATATATATGTTCGTCTGATCTAAAAGGAAAAGGCGATGATGGTCTATTTGGAGATGGCGTATGCAGGTTGCCTGCTGCCCACTCATGGTAAATAATATATGTTAATTAAACTCATACGGAAGCCTGTTAGATCACATTGAAAAAATGTCGTTACAACGAGATACCATGTCGTTATAACGACAAAATATTTTTGTTCAATGTGACCTTAACAGGCTTCCATAAATTTATTTATATCATTTATTTGATAAAATATGAAAATGCAAGTCCATGAGATCGTGTGATCAACACCATGACTTCAGTTAAGTAGGCCTTTATCGTTTTATATAACATAGAAAGCATTTATTACCATAATTAAGTATGCCTAGTACTTCATTTATCTCTACCGTATCACCCCTGTATGTGGATATAGCTCATTATAGTATGATTAAGCGGCTGTAAATGCAGCAGCAGATGCCAAAATTTAAGTTTATGTGGAATCGGTATCTCATATCCAAATGAGCCTCTATATGAAATATCTACGATAATCATCAACGATGTAAACTTCGAAGTAAACCTTTGGATAAACAAAGATGCATTGTGTTTAAATAATTAGGAACACAATTTAACAAAGGATGACAATTTGTTGATTATTACTCGTGCCCTATCCAGGCCTCGAACTCACGATCTACGGCACCCAATCGCCTAGCCAAACATACCTGCGCTTTTTTTTCCATTATTTACCTTTTACCACTGCGCTACATCCACGTCCACACAAAAGAACGGTTCAATGACGAAGTGATAGCCGGTTCGATATGCTGATATGATCACTGTGGAAATTTTCAATTAGATTATTTGGATTCCTGGATCGCATTGTGTATACATACATAGATACGAATTGTACACATATTTTATATAATCATCAACGAAGTACAATTTCAACAGGAAATTGAAATTAAACCTTTGTATCAGCAAAGATACATAATATCTACGATAGATGTATGTTTGTAAAATATCTGATAGCAAGACAAGAAACGTATAGATATATTGAGTGTAATTTAATATTGGTACGCTCATTCGTCGGTTCCAACATATTTTTAAAGAAATGTTATTACGACGCCTTGAAAAACAATCTTTGCAAATTTGTTAAAGGGACAATTCAGTCTAAGAGAACATTAAAATGTGTACATATATCGGAAAAAAACCAGTTCAAATGGAAATTAGATCAGTCGGTTTTACTGTGATATGCCTGAAAATCCCATGGTTGTGACATGTGTGTAGATGTTCAAACTCGCTCGCTGTCCGCCATTACACATTGTGGTCGAACTTCTTGTATGCCGAACCCTGTCCCTTGCTCGTAGAGTAATGCAACTATTGTCTAGAACTGCTCAAATCGCTCTGACAGTAGTGTGTTTACCTTATTAGGTGAATTGTCTTGCCTAAAAAATGATTTTATCACCTTCTCAGTGGTTATGTTGTTTATTTGTTTAACGTGCGTGACTTTGGCTCGGGTATGGGTACAGCGTCCATATTGTACCTGCTTCATCATATTGATCAACGATTTGATATTTCAACGATATTAATTAAAATATTAAACAATGACGTGGAATTTGTCAATATTTTATATGATATGTTTCATAAGAAATGTAGAACAATACGTTTATGCCATATTTTGCTTCTTGGTTATGTAAAAGAATTAGCCTGAGTGAATTGTCCCTATAAAAAAGATACATTTCTGACAAATGTGGCCATAGAACGTTTGCTGCGTGAAAGCCTTAAACACGCTTTCTTTTTAAATAATTACAGTCTATGTTCATCGACATTGACAAAAACAGCGAGGAAAAAATCACCTTGAATGAAGTTAAAGTGCAAACCACAATGTTAATGAGAAGGTCAGTATTTATAGGTCAAATGGTGTCATAAACACTTCCGGGTTAATTCTTACTTGATGGATCCCTGTAACAGAGAGAGTAAGAAGCTGTTGAATTCGTCTATCACGTAGGATTTATAGAGTACTTCTTTTGACGGCCTATTGGTTTGCTGTCTCGTCTAACTAGGATGTGACATGGGATTATACTAGTATGGACTAACTGAAAAATATCCCGTTATATTAACTAGTGTCCAGATATTTTTACTTGAAATTGATCTATTTTGTTGAAAACAATCTGAAATATCAATAATATAATTCATTGACGAGAAAAAAAGTCGTTGGAATTAAATTTGTCTTCGTGTCACAAATCGATCGGAAATATTTATTGATAAGTACCATTACTCCATGTAATAAATATCCAATAAGAAATCACAAAAATAAATCGACACAAATATTAAGTTAAGTAGAGCCATTGAAGTCTAGATTTACATAAAATGTCTTTAGACATGAAAACGTGAATTAGGTCGTCGCGAGAAAGTTGGTTTATAGTAGATGACAATTGGTAAGTTAATTATGTTGAGATTTATCGGCATTAATCTGTAATGATAATTGATTATTAGCTCTCAACTGGGCTACTTTTCATATCGCAGCGTTTTCTTTTAAAAAGCATTGTATTTACTGTTTAACAGGTCGTTAGCTTATTCAAAGTATCAAACAATTAGAAAATGGCTCTCTATATAGGACCCACCAACTAATAAAACTGATTGGCTGGCTAATTATGGAATTTCAAAAGTAAAAATGTTTTTCTGACAGGTAATTATTCCTAGATCATTTTAAACTTTAATGATGAGAACACCATTGCTAACTAATATTCCTTTTTTTTAATAATACACGTTACAAAACTTTAAACAAAGTTTTTAACACTGTGGTCTATGTAAAATTATTTAGTTGGTTGCTCTCTATGAGCGAACGCAACCGGAAGTATAAGAAGTCAGTCACTGGAGCCGAGTGAGTCCATAGATACAAAGGTAAGTCGCCAAGTTTTAGAATAATACGTGTCACTGTGACCATTGCATGCAGTTTATTTAGAATTAGCCAGTAAGTTAATGGTACATATAACGTAGATGCAGGTAATTAGCACGGCTGTAAACGTGTGCATGTGCGTTTAACATCAGATGGGTACGATCACATGGGTGCGCGGTGCATGGTCTCCTCAGTTGTCAGAATTTAGTTCACGGAACTGTATGCATGTTCCGGTTTAGGTGAACCAGGAATTAGGGGGAATTAGGGGGGGGGGGGGGGGTCTGGAGTGCCGAAAGCCATAATGGTATGAAATATAAAACATAAGTTACGGCTTATACATTTGAAATTGGTAACTACATAATGTCTAGTTTGGGATGTGGTATTTATACCTGCCAGGTATAATTGGTGGGAGGGGGGAGGGGTGGGGGGTGTTCATCTCAGGTAAGCCAATTTAACTAATTGTACTGATTAATTGTAATATTAGGGCTAATAAGTTTATTAAAAGTATGCATTTTATGTTATAAGGATGAAAATACCATTTTGTGAATATTTTTTCTGTTAATGAAACATATTAATTGTATTTCAGGGTCATTCAAGATTTCCGGAAATATATATTGGTTGCACAGATTCCAGTCAGGGACAAAGACATGCATCTTTTGTGCTCATTACAGGTTTGATCTTTGTTTAATTTGTTTATTTTAAACAGAAAAGACTCTGGAACCATGTTCCTGGTAAATTTGAATATGTAAAAGGTTTGGTATATCTGGTTTTCTTCCAAAATCTTGACATTTTCTATATTATAGGGGTACATGATTATGTAATGGATTATCTCCCCTTGGCTGGGGACTTTTCCTATTTTTTCATTATATTCAGAAAGTTTAATGATGTAACCAATAATTAACTTAAACAACATTAATACTATTTCAATATTTAATACATAATTTGCAATTAATAAAACACAGTGTGTAAGTTCAATATTTCATGTTTTCAGAATTACTCCGCGGGTGACTGTCCGAAGGTGAAGCCCTGTCCTGGACAAACCACTTGACCGATTAAGTTCATATTACAGATTTTACATACAGCCGAAATACACTTTACATCATAGGTGAGTATTGGAATTTTTAATTTCTGCTATAGGCACTATATTTTATGAAGGAAAGATATCACTTCACGATGTATAGTGGTAAGTTTCCTCAATGAAGACGAGAAAATGGCCACCACGGTATAAATATAGAGCTAAAGCTATGCTCGCTAAAGCTCGTGTCTTTTCAAGATTTGAAAATTAACTAACTCGAGTTTGATAAACATGATAAACAACAGTCACTTGTTGGGAAATCTCTATATACTACGAACTTAAAAACTGAAGAAAAGAGTTATTATTTAAAGAAATGATATTGTTGCGTATGAAAATATTGATAGTGTTGCGTATGAAAAATATTGTTACTTGTGAAAATTATTAGTTCAAATGATATAATGTTTTTTATTGGAATCACTGGCGAAAACCTTAAGTACTGACCATAATTTTAACTTTAAAGTTATATATTGAGAATAAAAAGAAAGGTATCGTTTTTCAAAGAAAAAAACGTTTTGCAAAATAAGCTTGCGACAAAGATCCTTTTCAAATAAAGTTTTATCAGATTTGATGTCATTGTCATGAAATCCAAATAAATATTGATGCCTCTATACCCTGATAGCTTTTTTTTCTTTTTTTTTTCCAATAAATATGCTGAAACTGGGTAAAAATTTGGACATGCTATTTTGTCTTCGTTAATCTATTGAAATCATAAGGTTTGGTGATTTAAGCTGTGTAAAATCATACAAATGGCTTCAGATGCCTTATAAATATTTGCTACAACAGAGAAATTATGTACTGTAAAATTGTTGTTTTGTAATTCTTAAGTATGTTTAGATGGAATCAAATCCGCAGGAATCACTTTATAATTTCTAATAACACTGTAAAGTACTGCCAAAAATCATTTTCAACTCTTCTATGTACATGTAAAATTAAAACATATGCATATACAGTAATGTAATTCTCAAATTGTTTGTAACTATTTGTGATGAATATTGAATAACATATTAAAAGCATCTTGATTCTTGAGTATGGCAAATATGCCACATATAACTTTAATGTATAACAATACAAATTCAGGAAGCTTTTAATTAAATTTTTGAAGAAATGGCCAAAGGCTAACCAAGTAAGAAGTGTCAAAACTCCTGAAGATCACCATAATGATGCCGACATCGCCGTCATATTGGCAAAGGTTGACAAATAATTTGGCGTTATATCATTGAAAGAGTTCATGCAAATGGTGTAACATTTTTACGAGCTACAGATAACTATTTTATAAAAGAATTATATAGCTCTGTTTTAGATGTGTATGACTGTGGTGTCTAGTTTGTTTTTCTGCGGAGTCTAAATTTTCAAGATTTTTGTAGATTTAGCAACGTGTCTTATTTCTAAAAATATCTTTACTCCTTAGTTTTATTTAACTCAATTAAATCTGTGTATCATTTTAAACATTGTCACACGACAGCATCGTTTTGTCGATCTCAGGTCCTCAGATCAAGAACCTGTCTTGGACTTACATTTTGTCTAAGCCAATCAAAAATAATGTAACTTTTTATAACGCCATCTGTGATTGGCTTACGGAAAATTACCAGCAAGTAGAAAGGACGTGAAAATAGTTTTCAAATTTGTGAGAACTGGTTCCTATTTTTCGTAGATCTACTTAGAGGACCCACAGAAGTTTGATATATTGTAGCTATCGCTTTGTGACTATAAATTTCATATTGTACAAACAGCTCGTTAAAAGTATACATGATCCACAAGACATGGAACCACCAAAGCTTCTTCAACCCCATGAACGGTCTACTCCAATTCAGGCTGGCGTTACATGTTCTTACTGTAATCTGTTGATCAACAATGCTGCATATTACACTTCATATAAAAATATCATATGTTTTAACCTACATAGAAGCGCATTAACGCATCATGAGATAAATTTTCCACTTAAATGAAACAGTAACAGATGTAACGTTATTGAATGGGAAGCACAGTAGGCGTGGGAAGTTAACCCTAAGATGATAAACGTTAGTACGCCGTGTATTACGCCTCCCATATACCCAGTGAAAAATGACCCTATAAAATGAGCCATTATTAAGTTATGACCAAGACTAGTTTCTCCATGTTATCGCCATGGGCCTCACATGTCGGCTAAAAGAATGTGACGAACCGCCCAGGTGAGGCGAGGCCTTACCTGTACACGACTACATACCTACCTAATGTAACACAGGTAAGCTAGCCCCGTCTGTGTACTATTTATCTTGTGACGGTATATATAGGTGATGTGGCACGTTACGGTCGCCAGTTACAGTGAGTCAGTGAAAACCTGTTCTGCGTAGGTATATAATACGTTTATGTTACAACAACATCTCTATTCATAAATCTCTGGCCGGGACATCAAGTGGACTCACACAACCAGTAAACACTTCTACACGTCTCTGGCAGACGACGCTACGTGCTGAATTCGATCCTGTATTTCTCCGGTCACATAACGTACAATGTCTTCCAACAAGCAAGAGAAAAAGTTTAAGGAAGTTTTCCTTAAAGCAGATCGCAATGGTGATGGGAACGTGTCACCAGGGGAGCTGAAGGTTCTGGTCACCAGGGAATTCGGGTCTGACATGTCCGATAAGGAAATCGCGGTAAGTGCTCTAATCTTCCCTGGTGCAGATTGCAACATCAGCCTCTTGCTATGTCATCCGATTCAAATGTTTTTCGCAGAAAGTTAGAAAAGATGGTTTAGCCTTCATTGAAGTACAATGTTCCAATAGCGTGTTGGCATTGTCTCCGATAGAAATTCAGAAAGATGCATTGCTTTAATCCCGAGTTTTATCCTAGCCTAAAACAGGGAGAAAGATGATAAAATATAATTGTCTGGTGTTTCTTGATATTTCTATTGCATTAGAAACAAACAGATGCTTCCAAAGTTTCCGTTTATTCTGAATAATTCAGTATTGTGAAATTCATTTTTCATTATGCCAGTCTCTGGTAGATTGACACCATTAAACCAAGGTATAGTTTAAGGAGCTTCTCTTAATGCAAATTTATCAATTGTAATTGAAACCACGTGTGTAAATCGTATACAAATTGAATATAAAATCAAGCAAGCATAGCGTGATTAACATTTATAGCTTACATACTAATTCTACTTCAGAACTAGGCCAGTGGGAACGCTATCTAAATCGAAATCTAACTTTTGCTAGCTACACTTTCTGGTCCATATGGCTGTTAAGATTGCAATGAAGCATTACAACGCTTTATAAGGTTCTATTCTGATATATACAGTATATTTTAAGGACTGGGACCGTGAATGCAAAAACAAAAACTGGATATAATTAGTTACACCGTGCCTAATACAAAACAATTATTGAGTTAAAAGAAACTTTCATGATTCTTTTAGACCCAACATTTTCCGTACAAGGTCTTTACCAAACTATGTTACGTATCTATCCTGTGGAAGGCCTTTATAAATAGATAAAACAATACCCACAAAAGATATAGACTAAAATGACTCCGATCTTCTGTCATTTATATCTCATTGAATGACTGAAATACGCAATTATAGTCCATCTCTGGTCAATAATCCTAGAGATGGTGTCTTGTCGAATTATCATTGCTTTTGTCATAGTCGTTAACTTTCACTGTTGACTGCGCGAAGCGTTTTTGGTCGCCATCCTATTGCTGGCAACGTTTAAGGGAAGAAAACGATACATTTATCACTCAAACCTAATAAAGGATTCTATTAACCGAATACGAATATCATGTATATCACGTGACGTCAGTTTAACCAATAGGATCATTGCCCGATATGTATGATTGATTTCTTTCTTGTGCCTTCTGGTTCGTTTTAATGGCTACATTTTTATACCTTTATGAAAGATACAGGACCATGGATGCGTTAGATATCGCGTTGTTCTCGTTATATATCTCGTTGATGTCGTGAGATATCGCGTTGTTCTCGTTTAATATAGACTGGATTGCCTGCCGTAGTTTTTCTACTCTCCGCTAGAGTTTGCTCCGAAAATACATAGTGTTTATGAACGCAGCCTAGAAATTTGGTACTAAGGCAGGTAATCCAGTCTACGTTAAATATCTCGTGAGATATCGCGTTGTTATCGTTAGATGTCGCGTTGATCTTGTGAGATATCTCGTTGTTCTCATTAGATATCGCGTTGATCTCGTTACATAACGCGGTAATTTCGTTAGATATCTCTCTTTCTTGTTGGAAAGCAGGACCTTGTTAATATTCACTAAGATCCCCGTTTTCTAACCCTTTCAGGTTTCCTTAGTAATATGATTTGTTATCTAGGTTATATCGTTAGTAAAACCGATGATAAAGCATTTCCCTTTGAAGCAGTGTCTTAAATGTCTCTCTAAATAATGTAACATCTTCAACGTTCTGATGATATGTTAAGTGGTAATCTTGAAAAAGATGTCATTAGCTGTTGAATAAGGATATTACATGCTTCAATTGCATACATGCAGATGCAGGTAATCATTCCTTTGTTCATATCAAGAGTTATCATCGATACTTTGTTATATACTAGATAGTGCTCAGTGAATGGAATGGTGACTGGTAACTGAATTTAGCTCTGTCTCCGTGATCATGGGAATACACCCGACTTATCGTTGTTCCTTCTATGCGGGGTTTCGCTGTAGCGGTCGCATCTGTAGATTGTCGTTGGCCTGACGGCGTTATTCTTCTTTCCTTAGTGTATACAATCATTTTAGCTTGAATTCGAACATTACATAAGATTGAACGATATAAAGTTGATTTCTTACAAGAGGAAATCTAAAAATTAGTAATTAGTAGATTCAGAAGATGTGTATTTTCATGAGCATATTGAAATGAATGTTGATTTTTTAATTGCAGGAAATGTTTGTCGATTTTGACAAAGATGGCGACAAATCTATTACGTGGGACGAATTTAGAGAAGCAATGATGAAGAAACCTAGAAGGTAAATCTCTCAGTACAAAATTATTTCATTTCCGCTTCCAGTTTATAGGAATCGTCTCTTATAAAGATGGCTACATACTCGGTAAAAGGGTCATATTGAAAGAAGTTTTGAAATCCGGAGTTTATGGCAATGACATATACTTAGACAACCAACAATGAATCACATTTATATAACGTTAACTGCGATTGTCTCACAAATTACTATAACGCGATGTGCGACTGGTTCACTTGCTATAACCCATCTGCCATAGGCTAAGTAAAAAAGTACGACTGTTTTAGATTTTCATTTATCTTAAGAGTAGTATCAGTGTATAGTGACGTCAATTCGATTTAACAACAGTCATGCTATTTTTGCATAACAAGTTTTTACTTTAATGTAGACAACACTTTTTAACAAACTTCTATACGATAAGCTCTATGTATACTCTCTTTTCCGTCTAAAGGTCCACTATCTTCCGAAACGGCCTTTGATTTTAAAATGGTAATGTAAAATGAGATAGTTTTGTTTAGTTGCAAAATGTAACTATTACCTAAATAAGGTTGTCAAACCTGTTGGATTTTACTACCGGGTTACTCGAAAAATCTTCCGACCGAGTAACCGATTAATCGGGAAATTTTACATTCCCTATCGAGAAGTACGGAAATATCTAACTTCAATGTAACGTATTGTGATTTCCAGAGATGCTTTCGAAAAAATGTTTAGAGATATGGACAAGGATTGTAGTAACACTTTAACCAGGGAGGAGGTATCCACCATCATGAAACAAGCAGGAATTCAAGATAACGAGATCGCCGCCATGTTTGCCAAAGTAGATAGCAACAAGGATGGTATCATCTCGTTTGAGGAGTTCATGGCCATGGTATAACTGTCTCATGCACGATTTAGTGTTGTATCATGTACATTTTAAAAAGACTGTTTCCATGGTTATTTTTGAGAGGGTTTAATTTAGCAATACTGTAAGCAACCGGCTTATCCCATCGGCCTAATTATATAAGTTGCCGTTGTCATACCAAACGTTTCTTTCCATCCCGCGGTTTAATGTCGAAATTTACAGCCAAAAATCTTTATCTGACTTGTAATGGAAGCGAACTTTTATCGCGAAACCTAACTTGCCACAAAATTTATCACACGTGAAAATGCTTTGTTTTACATTACTGGCAGATAAGCTAAAAATGCAATATTTGCTATTTCGAAAATTTCGATTATTCTTTTATCGTTTTACACCAGTTTAATCGATACCTTATACGCTTTACACAAGGTTTTTTTTTCTGTCGAATAACCTTTGTATAATTATGTTGCTCCCTTAACATTAGCCGCAATAACTGTATTTGCATATCACACAGTTATCTTCCCTTGTGGGTAGGTATTGATTATGACCGTGATTATAAAAGTTTGCGAGCGTAACGTCATACCTTTTAGAGAAAACGACGTGAGGCTTGCTTATACAATGATTACGTCACAATAGATATCTACTGGAGGTTACTGTAATACACAGAGACGGAATACAATTCGTCTGGAAAAATATAAAGGTGTTGAATGATCCAGAGCTTTATAGTTTAGTCCCAAGGTGATAGACAGTGACTGGCAACTAATTAATAGTGCGCTCTGTCACATCTTTAATTAGGAAATGGGACTAAATCATGTTCCGTGTAATACACCAAATCGTTTGTGCGGTACTAGTTATAGTAATGGATAATTCTCCCGCTGAAATGACGTTAGCGCGGGATATCATCTTTTAACGTCATTCAATCATCAATAAAACCAATAGTCGCGCACAAACGTTATCAGGTATCACGTGGTACGTGAATTAGTCCCATTAGACTCACTAAAATTCCCATGGTAACAGATCCTGTCATAAACGGTACAAATACTCAAACTACTATCATAGTTCATTATATGTATGCTTTATATAGATATGTTAGTGACCTCTTTATTGTTAAACTTTGTTATGTTAATTTGCAAACGCCATTATAAATCAGACAAATGAATCTCAGATGTACAATGTATTTTGTTTAATCGCGAAGTAATACTTTTGTAGAATAGTCCAAATAACCAGAGGATTGATTAGTTTAATAAATTTTAAAAGCATTTCAAAATAAGCTAGAAATTTGTGACAATATCACATTGGATTAATGTAAATTGAAGCAAAAATGGTGTTTCCAATTTTATTTTTTGAGATTTAATGGCATTTTTTAAGATATATTTCACTTTAGAGATCAGACCATATCATACCTTGTAGTAGTCATGACAGACTTCTCATTTCTTTGAAAGCATTGATGTGTGTTTTAGCCGGTTCTTTTGGTGCTAATATACAAAAGTACATTGTACAATCCGTGTGTGTCTGTGCCATCAGCGATACAGTTTTTGTAACATAAAATAGACAAATCTATGAGATGTGATTAAAGTATATTAACACATTGTATGTAAATCAAACAAATTTGTGCAGCTTTATATTGTTATAGACATCAACATAAATGCCAAAATTTAATTTTAATTGACTTTAAAGGTTTTTTTTATCATTGTGGAATCAATTCCTAAGCTATTGCATATCATAATAATATGTATTTAGATATATTTTAGATAAAACATATTGCATATAATATAATAAAAGATAAAACCAATAGTATTAGTTCTTTTCTATTATTTTCATATGTTGTGTTTGGTTTTGGTTCTTGACACTTCCCTGTGAAAAGGGATGAGTATATAAGTAGTTCATCAAATTACTGTCATGTTCAACGTCAAAATGACAAACAACACATTAGTATAATACGTGACACAAAACTGGATTCTAATTAACTACACACATGGGTACTATTTGCAATAGTGCCCCAGGAAGCGGGTACTATTGAAGTGGCGCGAAATTGAACGTGAATCTATTGTTACGTCACTATTACCTGGCGTCATTATAACGTTGCGCTTCGACCAAGACGTCAAGATGGCGGACAGGCAGTGGTGTACGGGGAAGGAAAGGTTGCTTTACTACAAAAGACAGCTCAATAGTCAAATATTGATCTACTTAAATCCCTCATGAAACTGAATCTCGGTTAAAGAGATAGATTTTTGCGATAATTTTATATAATGTAACAACGTTTAACAGCAAGCTGTGTAAATAAAGATAGCATTGCAAGTTTCCTTTGAAGAGTTTCTGTTACGATGAAATAACTAGAGCTCATACGACTGCGAGGGTGATGTACTAAACCTATTATGGCCTGGTTGAGAAGGCACTATTGCCTCATAGTATTGTCTCATGATGGGATAGTACCTATATGATACAATGGTGAAATATATTACTGTCGCTCCAGGCACAAACTCCACTATTGACAATCGTTACAATACTTCATGTGGCATCCCTTAAAACGTTCTCAGCACCTTAGAAATATACCACCATCTTAATTTGAAGGTAGATTGACGGATCAACAGAAGATATGTAGCCACACCCCGTGGTCGCACAGTATTTGATAATACTTATGGTGTTTACGTCATTGACGACGCATCCAACAATAATAAAGTTATACTTCAGGATAGATTAGGAAAGTGGCGAGTTGGAAGTAAAACTATCATCAATATCAACAGGGATCACATGATCGTGACCTCATATCACACTGGGAAATAGAGATTAATATAACTACACAATATTACAGAAAGTGTAACTTTACTTCACATAGGACCAAACAGCAAGCTATTTACAACGGGTATGGTAAAATAAAATTTAGTTTGGAAGATATTTTAGGTGTATTGTAGCCAAATGTAAACTTTGACTAAATTAATGCCTTTACGTCAGTCGTGAGGATCAGTTATTAAATCAATATTACTTCTGTATTTTAGTCCTTCTCCTAAAGTTGTTTTCATATTACGTCACACTTGGTCGTTGTTACAGAAAACCTAACATACATTCCTGAAACAAACAAACCTTTGATGTTTATTACAGAGGGCGCTTTGTGGTTCTGATTCATTGTGAGTAAGACCTATCACGTCCACTACATAACGACCTTTGTCAGTTTCCTTATGTAGCCGTCGAAAAAAGTTAAGTTATAAGCCCTGTAAAAAACAAGAGACGTGAGTAATGCTAGACTTTGACGCATTTACTGCTACTGTAGATTGCTTATTTTAATTACGTCTATAAACAAAATTTGACACATTTGAGGGAATATTGTTCGTATCAAGAAATTTCTAAATGTTTGGGTGAATTAAAATAATTCTTGTTAAACAACTTCCCTGACCTACTAGCCAACTAAGTAATAAATATTAGTATGGCTCGTCGGCTGAAAATGTTTAATAAGATATGATTTTATAATTTATCCAGAGGAATTATAAAATTTGTTGTTGCAGTATTTACAGACAATCGCCATCTTTTAATTGTGAAACACACATGCGCGTGGTAACTTGGCTGAAATGCGTTGACATTTGCTAATATCTCTCAACATAATGTACTCGATTGAGCAAAAACGTTTTATTAAAGCTGACAATGCAAGTCAAATTTTATCTGAACACAAAGTTTTTCATCACTAAGTTACTAATCTACATGAAGCACCGAACTTTAAACCTGATAAACCTTAATTTACGGTCAAAATTATTTGTATTATTGATACTTTTATGAAACATCTTAACATTATTAAGTATACGAAAAAGAAAAGGATACGGGAACAACGTATGTTTATACATGTAAATTCTAAACTTTTCTATACGGTTGAAAAGATTCAACGACATAAATTACGTTTGCCGCAAACCTGAAAACATTTTACGACCAAAATACTTGATACCACAAAAGGTTCTCTGATATTAAAGGGACAATTCAGTCTGAAAGAACATTAAAATTTGTACATATATCGTAAAACCCCCAGTTCTAATGGAAATTAGATCAGTCGGTTTTACTGTGATATGCCTGAAAAGCCCATGGTGGTGACATGTGTGTGAAATGTTCAAACTCGCTCGCTGTCCGCTATTACACACTGTGGTCGAACTTCTTGTATGCCGAACCCTGTCCCTTGCTCGTAGAGTAATGCAACTGTTGTCTAAAACTGCTCAGATCGCTCTAACAGTAGTGTGTTTACCTTATTAGGTGAATTGTCTTGCATAAAAAAATCATTTTATCACCTTCTTAGTGGTTATGCAGTTCATTTGTTTAACGTGCGTGACTTTGGCTCAGGTATGGGTACAGCGTCCATAGTGTACCTGCTTAATCGTATCGATCAACAATTTGATATTTCAGCGATATTAATTAAAATACTTAACAATGCCAAGGAATTTGTCAATGTTTTACGTTATATGTTTCATAAGAAATGTAGAACAATACATTTATGCTATATTTTGCTTCTTGGTTATGTAAAAGAAATAGCCTAAGTGAATTGTCTCTTTAATGTTTTCATTGCTCACAAGCAAACACGTATGAAACAATATA
Source organism: Argopecten irradians (assembly GCF_041381155.1). Lineage (NCBI taxonomy): Eukaryota > Metazoa > Mollusca > Bivalvia > Pectinida > Pectinidae > Argopecten > Argopecten irradians. The sequence continues at coordinate 26,185,975 of NC_091148.1, forward strand.
CCTACTTTATATTCTTTGCCCAAAGCAATCTAATTCCTTATGGTATTTGAGTTGTCGCCCTGTCGACATGTTCAAAAAACCAAACATTGAGCTGCATGCTCAAATACTGCTTAGAATTTCTAACTATTTTACATAACTCATAATGTGATTCCTTAATACGAAACCAACCATATAAATGATCAGCATTCGATGATTTTAATTATAATTAAATTTTAACCATGCTTCTGAATATGGCAGCAGGCGTCCCTTTTGGAAACCATTATGATGATGCGCTGTGTTTTGTTTAACCCCTACTATTTAAAACTTTTCATGTTTCTATCTTGTCCTGTTTATTGTTCACTGTCTCCATAGGGTTCAAGGTCGATATAATTACTCAACCGAACTGTTGTTAACTCAGTTCTGTTTACAATGATAACAATAAACACATTGTTATGGAGTAAAAAATGTTTATTAAAAATGAAGTTATGTAATTATAAAATGCAAGAATACATATACATCACAGCTACATATTAACTATAAATCAGATCTAACTCACTAGCACCAGGAATTCTAATACGTGAAGCAAACGTTATCATAGTACATAGTTACTTATCGAAATACGTGTATTGTAATATATATTTACTTTTCATGTAATTATTATATGTTGAACTGTAAATTGAACTTAATTGAATGTATTTGTTGCTGTTTATTGAAATTTAACACAACACAACATGAAGTTATATCTCAAATATTGTTCTTTGTTGAAATCATCGAGACATGGAATTTTAGTGTATACAGCAATTTCACGTGAAAAATCAACTCCATGTGTAAAATGCACTTAAACCTTTATCACCATTTATAATTTCACTTATCCATAATTTTCTGTCAAATCGAACAGTGATGCACACTTCTTACGCAACACATATACAAAAACTTCATTCTGATCTACCGAGTTACTTCCCTTTATTTGACTTGGTCAGTACCGACTGGGTGAATTAAAGGGAAGTAACTCTGACAGGTCAGACTGTATAGACATATACACTAGGATGTTTCCCCTATTCCTGGCTAGAATCACTCAGTCACTAGCAGATATGACCATACCATGAAAAGAAGAGTGTTGATTTCAATTTTGAAAACAATGAACATGCCAGTTGATGTTATTATATTCACTGAAAGTATTAACAGACACAATGTATGTACGATTTGGTAAATGTACACGAGCTTAAATGTGTAGTTTTTAAGCACGAAATGTCACCAACTTTCTTGAACGACCAACTGAAACCACTCTCTCTAGCGGTCAGCCCAGACTCCGGTGATAGCGATTGTCGGTTCCGACGGGATGTTTTGATGGACAAATTTCTGAATCCCCTATTCATGTATATACACCGGGTGATTGTTTACAGTACTTAACAGAAACCTGTCAGGAATGTTCAACATACAGTCCGGATATGAAAACTAACCGTTACAGATTGTCTATATCATATTAGAAGTTTAGACACCAGTGCTGACAGTGGTTTTACCATAGTATACTCATTTGCTCCCTTACAAACAATAAAGCGAATACGCTAAAAATTGCACAGCTAATGAAAAAGAGATAAATATCATATATCGTTTACAAAGTCAACGTTCGAATAACAAATGTCACACGAATGCGATCCATAAAAAGAGATAAAGCAAAAGTTCAGAATGAATGTCTGTGTTGGAAGCTCTAACTACTATACCATCTTCATGAACTCTGCTTTGCTGATTTTACCATCCTTATTCGTATCGACTTGCTTGAAGAACTTTGCAGAGCGTTCTTTGTCTACTCCAACCAAATCGAATGCGTCCTGGATCTCTTTTGCAGACAGCATCCCGTCTCTGTTGAAGTCTTTCATATCGAATGCGCTCTCAAACGCTTCTCTGTCAAACAAATATTTACGATGATTGAGTAAATTGAAATCATGTTAATGGTTTCGTAAAACAGTCCTTTCAAAAACAATTACTAGAAAGTCCAATAGTTTCGGATGCTTTCTACAAGATATTGATGAAACCCAGCAAATAAATAAAGTTAAAAGTCCAATGCGGCGGAAAACAACCATGTAATCCTCAACAATGCAGACAGATTCCATATTCACAGAAATAGTGTCTTAGTGCCTTTTGAATATTTCTATTGAATTTGATCAAATACATTATGTTTTGTGAAATGTTTGATAAAATGTAGTTTTTTTTCCTGTACCTCCACAGTTTACATTATAAATTAAAACCTGTCTAAAAGACCAAAGGCAAGGGCAGAATGATTTGCGCCATATTTTACTATAGATAGTAATTTGTGATTTCCTGTCTACCTGATCGGCCATCTTTAATTATATTTCTTCCATACTTTAACTGAACACTGTGAACATGCAATGGTATAGAAGTATTGTCAAAGTGCCGCGGTCATCACGGGAAGCAATGCAACAAGAGCATGCACATACTATAATAATCAGTTATTTAGAATTATTTTTATAATGGCGACATTACAGAGACGTCGCAAATTGTCTTGATAAAATAAGGACGTCCTTGACAATGGTCGCCGCATGTATAGAAAACAGCACACCATTTTGTAGCATTGTGAGCTGTTGTTTATCATTGTGAGCTGTTGTTTCTCTTCCCCAGTAATTAACAGGAATTATCTTCCCAAGCAACCGCGGAATCACTTTATCAAGTATGGGAGAAAAGACGATCGTGATTTATTATATTTATATGATATCTTACTTTCTTGGGAGTTTGGTCATTTCCTTGACGAACACTTGCTGACTGACAAAGCCCTTTCCTTCTACGTCAAGGTCAACGAAAATATCCTGGAAACATAATGAATAGAAATAAAGACAACAATAGGGTTACACATAGCGATTTAAATCACGTTTCTTGTGCAATATATTTGTAACCTGGACGGTGATTGTGACGTCATGCTTTAAAAAAATGACCTGACGTCAGGAGTCAGAGATAGTGACACAACATAAATATGATCGTGTAATTTCAATGCGTTTTAACAATTTAAAAAAAATTGAAATTAAAAAGATAAAAAAAAAACAATTGCTCTATAATGATGAAACAGGCGACAGGCATATCAAATCATTTAACGTTAATTTTCATATAACACAGCCATGAGTTTAAGATCTATTTATCATTTTTAATTGAATGAATATATGTATTTCGTCTCAATATAAAACAGAGAATTCGGACATGAACGTGACGTTCCCATTAACAAAGACAATCATGCGACGTGATATATTGATTATGACGTCATAACTACATGTGATGTCATGATTTCGTCATCACACGTGTGTATTACGATATTATTTTATGACAAGGCCGTATGATATGGGTGGAGAAACCAGTTGTTTGTTTTCTCTCGGAAATCACTAATGATAATAACATCGATGAACGTGCTGCATAAGTTCTCATCTCATATGAATGAAACTCCATAAACGATAACCCACATACATTTTGAATTATCACCCCCTAGTAATTCATATCAATGCATGTTTTATGGTGGATGTGTTGGGGAGGTGCAGTATTAAGTGGTTAAGCGACCAATTATCACCCCCTAGTAATTCATATCAATGCATGTTTTATGGTGGATGTGTTGGGGAGGTGCAGTATTAAGTGGTTAAGCGACCAATTATCACCCCCTAGTAATTCATATCAATGCATGTTTTATGGTGAACGTGTTGGGGAGGTGCAGTATTAAGTGGTTAAGCGACCAATTATCACCCCTAGTAATTCATATCAATGCATGTTTTATGTTGGATGTGTTGGGGAGGTGCAGTATTCAGTGGTTAAGCGACCAATTATCACCTCCTAGTAATTCATATCAATGCATGTTTTATGTTGGATGTGTTGGGGAGGTGCAGTATTAAGTGGTTTAGCGACCAATTTGGTGTAATCTCACAGGTGCATATCAGTAAGAATATTTTAGAACACAACAGTCTGCCTACCTCTTTCTTTTATTATTTATTTGTGCATTTAAACAAAATTGAAACAGAGTGAATCCGGCAAATATTAAAGATAATAATAAGAGAATAATTATTTTTTATTAGTTTATATACTAAATCCAACTCTCTGATTGGCAGATTATTTTCCATCATATACTTTGAAGAAAAATCTGTGAGCGGCGCGAAAATCTGAAGTTATCATGACGTCAAGTGATTTAGAAAAAATTTAATCCTTTGGAGAATCAATAGAGGCGTACGTTTAAACGTATTTTCTGTTATCAAGTAGTCTGATTTTTTTTGTGAAAATCCGCTACGCAAACCAAATTTCTTTCATACCACTATGAAGTTAAAAAAAAGTAACATCAATACTTAAGAATAGAAGAAATCACAATCCCTTATAGGACGGGAATCCACATGACATGGTTGAACGGTCCACGATAATGTTAAAGTGGATATTTTTAATAGCTTAATTTCTCAATTTGCCAGTATAAACATTTCAAGGTGGAATCATTTTCGCCATAGATATCCATTAATATTTTTACTTAATATAGTTCATACATCAATGTTACGAATTGCCTTGTGGAATTAAAAATTTGTCTTTGTAAGACAACTTCGTTATGTTAGGTAACATTCAATCTCCACGCGCCTTTATATAACTTTAAAGGTCACAGATGATTGAATCCACTTAACATTTGCTACGGTTACCTGTATATCATGTAAGGTAAACGAACGCTTTGCACTTCATGTGTCATTACACGACTGTCATTGTCAGGAGGGGAAAATACAAACGTAAAAACAAACAATTAATTAACTATAATATAAGAATAAAACTATTGTCAGTCTGAACCTTCTAGATTATGTTTTATTATATATGATAACAAATATTCTAGCTCAAATGCTTTATGATGTAAAGATATGTACCAGAATTCTATTGCTTCAGCTGAATTTTATTTGTGTTATTTGCGACACATAATTTTACAGAAAGTAAACTTTTTGAAGGCCATGAATAAATATGCTAATCGCTCCCTTCCAGTGCTATATAATTACATAACTTTCCACGTGACTGAGCAGGACCCAGATCATGTCGCGTGACACACAGCGGAGGCGTAAACATGGGTGACTCACACAGCAGCCGATAACAGATAAAAGAGGTTTAAATAGGTGTTTGAAAATAAATTTGTTTACGTCGACATTTTTCACTTCACTGTCTAAATGATACTCTTATACTCTTACACGTGATCATTTCAGTGATAAAACTTGCTTCAGTCAGTCTACAGAGAGTTTTATGCTACTAAGCAAAATGCATTCATAAAACAGACAGTTTCTTAATAAAGTTTCCACTGAATTTATTACACAAAAGACAAAAAATATATTGACTGTGGCTATTTCACAAAAGTATGTTTCAATACCAAACCAGGAATTAAATCTTTGGGAAAATATTGACATTGTAACTGAGCATGATTGCGACAGTATCATCAGGTAAGACATTATTCGGTGATCCTTGAGATTAGAAAACAGATAAACATACTGAAAAACTTCACATGTGACATATTGTATGACAACGTGAGTGATTTTATTTTTCTAACTTCGTCCACGCACTTTGACGGTGTAGTTGTCGTCCACACACTTTGACGGTGTAGTTTTCGTCCACGCACTTTGACGGTGTAGTTTTCGTCCATGCACTTTGACGGTGTAGTTTTCGTCCAAGCACTTTGACGGTGTAGTTGTCGTCCATTTGTGGGGTCGCGGTGGCCGAGTGGTTAAGATGTCCCGACATATTACCACAAGCCCTCCACCTCTGGGATGCGGGTTCGAATCCCATATGGGGCAGTTGCCAGGTACTGACCGCTGACCGGTGTTTTTTCTCCGGGTACTCCGGCTTTCCTCCACCAACAAACCTGGCACGTCCTTATATGACCCTGGCTGTTAATAGGACGTAAAACTAAAAAAAAATGTCGTCCATGGCGTTTGACGGTGTACTTGTCGTCTACGCACTTTGATGGGGTAGTTTTCGTCCACGCACTTTGACGGTGTATTTGACGTCCACGCACTTTGACAGTCTATTTGTCGTCCACGAACTTTGACGGTGTAATTGTCGTTCACGCACTTTGACGGTGTAGTTGTCGTCCACACACTTTGACGGTGTAGTTGTCGTCCACGCACTTTAACGTTGTAGTTGTCGTTCACGCACTTTGAAGGTGTAGATGTTGCAATAAGCACCCCCGAAATGAAAGGTCAGACAAAGTCAATCGCATTGTGCAGACCCAGCATTATATATCAAGTATTAACCACCCACCTACACTGGTACAGTAAGGTAAATACCTTATTGCGCTAAGGTCGTAAAAATGATGTTCAGATATCCGGCATGATGATATAAACTGTAGATGTATCGGTTTAAGCCATGTGTGTAGGCGAGCTGGTATGCCTAAACCTGTTTATGGTAGAATACAGGTAAACTTTAGTGGATTTCATCAAGTGTTCGTTCTCGTATTACAGAATACCATTTGTACGGGCTAAATACTTCATTTCAAGAATATGGCATCGATCTGAAAACATCAAATTTGTGAGATGATGATGATGACAGCGCGTCCGATAACCATCAAATATTATTTTTCTTTTCGATTACAGAGCGATAGTTTAAAAAAACAATTTTGTCTTTCAATAAATTGTGGTAATATCTGGGTTTGTTTTCCTGTCAACGCCCAGTATTAAGAACTAATGCTCTGGTAACCACGAATAGTGTCACGTGATCAGTGTCACGCGTCGCGTGAGTTACTTGGTAACGTCCTCAGCCAGATGTTTCTCTTACTCGTGGTATTTGACATTGCATGTCAACATTTACCTGTAAACGAGACACGACAACTACATACTAATTATGTGTATTTTGTCTGATAGACGCACGCGAGCCCATTCAAGTCAACCAAATACAAATCTATTACTTCCAGACACTTGGTCCTCAAAGATAGATGCCGTGACCTCATATTACATGTAACTCTGTCAGAAGGAATACTGTCATATTGTTTTGCCCGAAAGAGTTTCTGTAGCTTATATCTAATGGTTATAATGCCGTATTAGATGAGTTTAGATGGAGATACAGCGCATGCGCATTTGTTATTAAGATTCTCTATGAAGAACTAAACAGAGTGTTAAAGTAAGACTTTGATCTCCGTCCTTAAAGTACGCCATGCATTAAATCGAAAACGCTCGGATAAGGAATATTATTACGTGCCCTAAATGTGGACGTTTCGCTGTAAAATGTTGATAGTTTTGACACGGCTGGCCATATAACGACTGCTGGTCTATCTTTATGTACACACATTTCCAGATCAGTCGGTTAAAGGCTATCTAGACGAATGCCATCGATATCATCAGACGATTTCTGACAAGCCTCTGTCCATAGTCACAATGTATTTCTCACAATACTAGAAACTGTCCTCATTTACATAATACAAACAATTATTGTGATGTTTAGGCCGCCCTAAGTCATCTAGTCTACCAAAACGAGTTTTTATTCACGAAATCTGAACTAACAATGTTGTATACAATCATATGGAGATGCTTCAGACTTGTCAACGGCAGGCAATACATTGGCTGATTTAATGGGACTTTACATTTAACTTCTGATCCTAAAATAACCTTATAAACATTTCCTTTGAAACCAATTCTTGTCTCTCCTTGCATAGACATAAAATATGCTAAAGATGTCGAAAACACAATGGGAAGTAAATATAAAATTATTCGAGGCGTAGACATTTTCGGTAATTTTACTTAAATCACCGCGAATAAATCAACGTGAAAACATGTCAACAAGAAGAAATCGTGACAAGGAAATGTTAGAGTATAGTTTAAAACTGAAAACGCAAAACTATTTACTCGCGAAAATATCCCCGTTTACATTTTCTATAAAACCAACTCTTTAATCTCAATAAATCACCGCGAATAACATGAAACCATATCAACAATTAGAAATCGTGACAAGTAGAAACACAACGCGAAAATTATCGCAGTTTAAAACCTGACTTTCCAAAAAATATCTGAACACGAAAATATCCCCGTTTACAGTATGTATTAGCGTATGCCTTGCTAGTTTGCTGAAGGTGTTGATGGGGAAATGACCCTTGGGTCCACTCGACAGAATACGACTACATAGCGTACCATTGTACAGGGGGTCAATGATGTCCAGTACATACTGGTGGTCTGGTATTGATCGTATCCCTCACACAGACTATGTTTATAGCGAAAATGGCAACATAACATCCACGCATTTTCTGTAAATGATGATGTTTCACAATAGAGAGAAATCCTGTGTTAGATTTACTTCGCTGAGGATGCGTGGGGTTTCGTCTTATTTAGCGATAAAATTAATATGTATGACTATGAAAAATGTGTGGGAGTCGTGTGGACATTAACTACATATAATCCAAGTAAGGGTCAGAGTAACTGTCTGCTGAAAACCTCGGAAACCACAGTGTCCTACTCCCATACGCTCTGTCTGTCAGCCAAACCCCGATGTAGGTAGCTGAACACTTAGGTGACAGAAAATGTTCGTCCATATTACAAGCCAGAAATAAATTGCTCGCCATAATGCTGTATTAACAGAATTAGACGTTGGACATTCCTTTCTATTGTGATGCAAAATTAAGCGCAGATAGTACGAAGTAGATATTAAATCAAAAAGTGAAAAACATTGGCTAAATATAAATAGTAAATGTCAAGTAGGAGGTAGACAAACATATGAGGAACATAACTTAACATCCAAATGTATTTCAAAAACATATCGTGGAGCGGATCAGACTTTCATTGACTGACATAGCTGAACTCAGATGTTCGAATTTCACACGTAAATGCATCTCTTTCAGACCATGAACACCTCTTATGTTATACAATATAGAATAGGATAGATAGGGGAGGATGCAGAGTGAGGTATATAAGATATGTAGTATGAACCTCGTACGTGGTGTGCCTCACGCTGTGTCGGGTCTATATCTATACTGTGTTACATCTCTGTATTTATTGGTTTCGTAAAATGGTATTAGCATTACAATGCGCCAATGGCTTCTTAAGTCGAATTTAAATCCAACCGGGGTTGAAATAATGTAACTTGAATATATAAGGGTTGAGATGTGCTTACAGTACGAAATGAAGACAGCAAATAGACAATTGGTGTAACATGAGCAAGTTAGGAGGGAACTGTTTAAATATAATATCGACCTCAACTGACATGTAGATAACATTGTTATAAATTTTAACAAATATGGTAAGTATGATGTTAGAAGTGTCTGATGAAACAGGCAGCTCGGAAACTTTGTAAATCTAAAAGGAATACATAGGGCCAAAATGGTCATGCCAAAACAGTTGTTATAAGTTAATATATAGACGGTAAAAAGCATGAGAGTAACGATGGTAACCAAGAGCTGCTAAAAATGGTCCTTTGAGTATATTGCCATCGCGTGGAAACATATCTGAACCGCAAACACGCAGATAAATTTCATGCTGCAATAAATTTTGCACGATAAAGTGACTATATTGCGTGTTCCAGTTAAATGTCTTGAGTGTTACATTAAAATTATAAATGTAGACTAATGAATATCGACTCGGTTGGTGCACAACCACATAACGGATCGTGAAATTCACATATATGCACAGTAGCTACACTAGAATGGTCTCATGGCAGCCCGGCTGAACCGCCTTGGCCGTTGTACATTCACATGAATCGATTGCACTGAAGCATTACATAGAAAGAGAATTTCCCCGGCGAAAACCTGGGGTATATCATGAATATTAAATGTAACACAGAGATGTTATACGAACACATTTTAAAGCTAAAGGGGTAAACATTATATGTATAACTCAAACTTATTTCGTCCCTGGATAATCCACATATGTATCTAAAAAGGCCGAAGTCAATGAATAATACATGTGTGTGAGGTTCCATCCATGACATTTGTATAGTTATATTTAAGGTTCTTTTAATTTTCTGGCAAGTCTTGAGAGAGTTTTATGCATACAATTGTTTATTTTTCAAAGCATTACAAATCGTATACAACTATACATTTAGTATTTAATTGCGGATTTCCACTGTGGGCAATGCGTGTTTTTGAGGCTAGGGCATATTCTTCTTTGTCCAATCCAGGTCCTATATAAGTCGCCTATGTATAGTGCTATCTTACTGAAGTGTACGACATATGAAGGCAGACACAGAAAGAAAAATACACCAGAACCTGCATGAGGACATACAAGGGTCTAACCTTAAACAAAATCAGATGATTTTGATGGGTTTCTTTCTGTTTAGGAAATACCCATCAGTGAAAGTGTCATAAAGTTGACAGCAGGTTCATGTAGCCATAACGTGCTAATTAGATTAACATACTGTAGTCTCCCAAAACTTACAATTGCACTTTATTGATGCATGTTTCGCAAGGCAGGCGTTCGTTGATTGGAATTACCTTTTATTAGACCCAACTGAATTAATGGAAAAAGGAGGATAGGGTTAAAGGAGAGGCAAAGAAGGTCATGGAAGAGGATGAGGATGGAGAGGAACAGAGGAGGAAGAGAATGGAGAGGTCCTTCACGTAAGAACTCATATCAATGCTGCGAGAAATGCCACCATTATAGAGAGGTTCAGACACAATACATGGCACTACTGTAAACTCACGTTACTCCGCGATGGCGTAATGTCACGTTTTTCTCCCACATGGTATGTCCACTTGGCTTTAATCTCACGATCTTTACTCTTATTAGGATTCTACTTTACTTCTGTTTGTACCTATATCTCTGCGATTTATTTTTGGGAATTGCTACCGCCCGCGAATACACGAAAATAAATAGCACGCTAAAATCCGTTGATTTACAGTATATATAACCTCATTGTTCAGTGCCACCTGTGCCGGTGTTGTGGTTAATCCAACTTCCCCCAAATAAATTATTAAAATATACACCAAGAAAAAAGTACGTGTCTAAGAACAGTTGAATATATATATATATAAGATAAAACTCAACGATTTTCTTCTAGTACGTTCGCCATTTAATGATATTCCTGAAGAGCCATCATGAAATGGCGAAAGTACATAGCAAGGTCGTTGACTTTTATTTTTTACATCTTATACGTACATACAGAAATAAAGAGACCCTAGTTATCTAGTGGTGCCAGACGACAACTTTATAGTTAACAGGTTTTGGGAGAGATGATTTCAAAATCACCTCTGACAGAAACAATGTAACGCCATTCGATAGCTTCATCAGATGAGTGACTCTCCTGCTCAATTCATCGAATGATATTATATCTGATAATTTAATGATTTTACAGTAGTGTTAGCAACACGATATTTCTTACAAGTTTTCTTAAGCGAAATTATCCATGTTTCCCTCGCGATAGTTTAAACTTTAGTTATATAGTGCAACTGTAACAAAACTAATAAAGAAGGTAAGTGTTCATTTGTTTAAGGCCCTGTAAAGAGTCATTTAGGGAAATGTCAGATTTTAAAAGGTGAAGTAAAGTCGGAGTACTCGGAGAAAACCTTCAACCTACGATCAATCTCTGTTATCTGTAAAGAGAATATTTGAGATCATGTGTATACTTACGGAGACGTCTGCATCGCTGACCTTGTCCTTCTTCAGACCGTCGTTAATATATCTTTTTAGTTCAATAACTCTAAATCCTGGAGGGCCGTCCTCGCCAGCCTCTCGGAAAGACATGATATTGTTGAAAATTGGCCTCCATTTTGATTCCGCATTTGCGATATAAGCCTGCATGATGGAAACGCTGTCCTGTTCTATGCTATACAACCGTCGACTAGGGACACACAGCTACTACTGTAGTGTAAACCAGTCTGGCAGGCTTGGAGGTGTATTGGGATCCTCTTACGTACACTTGTTAGCTTCATAAGGTTTTAACTTTTATTTCTGCATGAGTAAATATACAGGTAAAACTGCATGTAAGAAAAAGGCTGATTCATCAAATCAACACAGTCTGAGGTCTATGTATGTAACATTTAAAATGCAATGATATTTAGATAATTTTATAAAATAAAATCATGTGTGTAGTTTTAAGTTCTATGTGGCCTTTTAGAATTAGTATAGAGATAATAGCTAACAATAGCTGTCATTATATAGTTTAAATTCTCCGGCGGTCACGGTCTGGTGACGCTATGTTTTGATCACAAGGTAAACAAGAATCGAGAGTAAGGAAAACGATACGTACAACAAACACTCGATTGTTTTTTTCTATTAGTTCTGTCATCTCATCTAGCTATTGTATACAACCAGACATCACTTTATTGCCTGTAACCTTCAATGGTCGTATTTTCTTCACTGCCGGCCAATAAAACACTGCCTGTAAAACCTGTCTAAGCGACCATCTGTAGCTGTACATGTATTAAAATACCGTAAAACTTGTCTAAGCGACCATTTGTAGCTGGAATGATACTACCCTGTTTAATCAAACCATCTTCATGATTTCAAGCAGCTATATTATGTACAGTTTTACCTTGAAATAATAAAATAAAGACCATCATTTGGCAATAAAATAAGTGATATTTTATTTACTCTTTGGGTGGTCTTTACAGTCACGTTTGACTGAAGTAGGTATATTTTATCAATGTATCATACAAATATTGGATTGTGTTCAATGCATTCAAATGAAAATATGTTGCATTATTCTTAAAATGTGAACAAGATAATAAGTATTATGATACTCAAGAGTATACTTATGGCATGCTAATGCAGAAAGCTATATTGAAGATGCACTTCATGAAATTTGTTTTGACTTTTCGGCTTTGTGTTACCATTCTTGTATGTTGCTGCACAACTCGCCTGCTCAGTGCAATATGAAACGTAGCATTGCAGACATGACAACCAACACAGAAACAGAGTACTCTGTTTTATAACTTAAGATAAAAGCTATGTTTTATTGGCTCTTCATAAATGCACTGATATTGATTACAATCTTTCGTTGGCATGAGAGTTCTACTAAAACAAACAAATTGTATAACACAGTAGTCGCTAGAGACGACAGATGGACAATCAGTGATATGACAGACTTAAGGGACTCTAATATAATGGAATCAATCGTCAAATACATAGCGATTGTTACTGCAGTCAGTATTTCGAATATTGCTTCTTTTTATGAAAAAATCTAATTAGCTTTTCTGACAGAAATATTTTATTCTGTGATGCTATGAAATGTTTTTGTTTCAACTGCAATGAAAACAATTGGGAAGATGACGTCGGCAAGGGTAATAATAACAGCTGACCGTTATCTCTATCAACATAATGTAACGTAGAATTATTCCAGGAATATGATACATGTGGTCCCGAGAAACATTCGTTTACATAACTACACAATGCAGTGATAAAGAAAGCAACAGAACAAACCATAAATTCAACCTTCAAAACATTAAGAATCTGTCACGAAACTGTACATTTATTAACATATATGTATGTAATGTATTGGTATTTACGTAATTTATAAACAACTTCTGTACAATGAAATTGGCGTTCCTTTAGATGACACATGACGCTACGTTACCGACGTTTTGTTAAGGTCATCTGTTCCAGGATGGCCGAACAAAATACATACCTGCATTATGAGCGAGTGCAAGATTTGATAAGTAAAACTAAAAACTACATAAAAACATGTCCAGATAAAGTTAGCCAGAAGGACAGAGGAAAATGTATATATTCGCCAAATTTTCTTTATATACAGGTTATGCTTGCGTTTGCGTTGAAGTAGGTCATTTGCGGGCCTAGAAAAGAAATCTTGTAAAGCAGGTTGTCTTTATACAGAGGTGATCACAAAGGCAGGTTATACTGTATAACTCATGATTTTTGGTAATGTGCATTTTCACATAGAACTTTATCTATTTCATCATTTCAAAAAAATGGAGCGAGGAAGACCTATGTCGTGATAATTGTACAGTAATAAATTGGATTCCTCATCACTTATCTCTGTAAAATGCCATCACATGTATATTTTAGTCCTGCTAACTATAGCCCTGCTGTACTCCCGACCACCCCAATAGTCCACGACCTTTCACAAACCAAAGCATGCTGGTATGGCTACACCTAGAGTTAGACTAGATAGATTTCAGCTGACTTGGTATTTATTAGGGAATGATTGATAACATGCACATTTTGATATCAACCTAATCGTTTCATTGACATTCACTTTAGAATATCGTTTTTGTTTTTAACATTTGATGGACATAGCAGTAGCCCTGATTTTCATTTCAGAAATGTTATTACGTATATTCCACCGACAGTGAGCAACAGGTCGTGCATATATACCACACTACTTATATTGTTCATGATATACGGTAAAAAGACCAACCAACTAAATAAATTTACATAGACCATAATGTTAAAGTTTGTTAAAGCTTTTAATGTATTGTCAAAACTGCTGAAAAGTAGTTAGCCACTGTGTTCTATAATTCTTGGTTCTCATATAACACTAGTTACAAAAAGTTTGGGTCCTTCAGCTCCAACTCCACCCAGGAGTCAGAGAACGTTTCTAATTTTTAATTTCCTAATTAACCAGCCAATCAGTGGCCTTGACCCAGGATCATTTTACAGTTTTTTTTACTTACGTTTTTGCTTAGCCAATAAAAAGTGACGTAACTCTTTGTAATGTCATCTGTTATTGGCTAAGTCTAAACTTTAGATCTTGGGCCAGGTCAAAAAATTCTTTCCTGTGCTCAATCTTGTATATAGTATATACAAGGGTCATTTCTAAGGTCTATTCTTCATTAGTTGTTTGTTCCCTGTACCGTGAATATAACGAACTAGATTTGCATGCATTTTCATCTGCAGAACAATATAATATTAGTAATGCAATTATTGGTACTCCAAATTCTATTTAACAATTTAGTTTTCATAATTCCTAACTCCGTGGTACCTCTTATTCCGTGGCAATTCCGGTATCGCCGAAATCTCGTATTTTCATACTAATATGACATCACATTTGCAGCGTATTATTTTATATTTAGTAAAAAAACCGACTAAATATTTTTTTTATCAAAATACAGAAAACATATGATTTTTCCCTGATGTCAGACGCAAACTGATAAAAAACTAGCCGGAAACATAACTCCGTTTTACTATGCGTTTGAAATCGATTTTTATCATGTTTGCCAATTTATTACAGATGAACCAATCCCATTCCCATTTGGCCAATATTCTAACAAAATACGGAACATCTGTTAAATATGCAATGGCATGAACTCTTTAGTTTTTAAAATTTCCATTTTGTGAGCTAACTTCCTTATGAAAAGATGATTAAAAAGTGGTTCGGGAACCCATTGAAATAATACTATTTTTCACGGACTTTAATCTAACAAAAATCTCTAGTAAAACCCGTACCCAATTCGTTTTTTATCCTATAATCTATCGATTAAGACGTACCATGTAATTGGGGGTATGCAAACTTCTGGTGTCAATTGAGGATATACATTTTATCGTCTGCTGTCACAGCAAAAATACCGGAGCAATATGTTTGTATTTCTGCAGTTTAAACACGTGAATTAATGACAATCATTTGAAATCAGTTGAATACTTAAAACTTGTTGCTAATTCAAAATTCTTGTTATAAACTGCTTACTACCACGGAAAACGGGGGTGTGACGGCATTTCATTTTTATTCTTGTCATTTCAGTCTACGTTTTCTTTTGATAGTAAGTTTTAAGAAATTGTTGTTCAGTGTTTGTTTACTATTGTATTTGTATTGGAATCATTTCTGGGGAAAATATCGTATAACAACAAGGAAAAACATTCCATCCTCCATTCTATACAACGCATTTATAATATAATAAAGTGAAATTGTATTTTTGTTAAGATTCGTTAAAGAAGAGTTTTAGATAAATCATAAGGTCACATCACCACATAAAATCTGTTGATATTTATCATTACCATCAAGCTGATCCTTATAGTTAGCTTAAATGACTTCGTCGTCATTCCGGCGTCTTATGCTAACAAAGTTTGGACTCAAGCTCAATTATTAACCTAACGGTGATGGGTAATATCAAAATTCCAAATCTGGACCAACAAAAGATTCACAAAAGTGAAAGATAGACAGGTACTCCTGGGATACTATCAAGATTAAAACACTTCCGTTTGAGAGTAAGAAGTTAAGATTTTCATCGCTACACAACATGTACTTCATGTAATCTTCATCCGTTATATCTGCATTGATACCTTGAAGCATAAAGATAAATAGTGACAATTTTGAAGTTTTACTGCTGTGTTTATCTTTGGTTTTGCGAAAGATTTGTACTACAACAAAGCCCATACTCCCCACTATATTGTTATTACAAGATGTTTATTCTAATCACGAGGAGCGTACAAAACACATTAAATGCGTCATTAAAACGAGAAGATTTGTAAACAGATGAAATATGAATAGGCACTATATAATGCGTGATGATTTCTTTGGGATAACGAAAGATGGCTGTATTATCTACATTTCGTATAATTTTGATGTTCAAAAGATAATATATCGCACAGGCATTAGAGACAAAATATGAAAACAAAAATAACGCATGTCATCATAAATCTACGATTAAATGATTCAGCATAAATGAACAAACGAGGGCATTAATATGGGGAATTCCAACCAGAATTACACACTGCCAAGGTAACACACCTAGAAATATAAAAAAAAACCCACCAATCTTCAACATCCGGACCCACATACTAACATACATGTTTCGGCAGCCAATTTTGATCCAAATAGGAATTATGATGCTTAAAAGTAAGATCATTATATTATATGTATATATACATATGTAATTATTTTACCGCGCGCGAGCGGTGTATACGACAGAAGCTCAATATTATCGCTCTAACACAGTAATTTGACTTGGTTAATAATATATTTAAAAAGACGAGTTGATGACTCGAAAGTTAGATGTTTCATATGATGATTTTATTTTCTCTTCTATTTTTATGTTCCTCACTTTATAGATGGACTAATGAATAAAGCGGAATCAATGCCATACTCCATTTTTTTTTGTTTTTTTTTGTTTTGGTTTTTTTTGTGGCGTACATTTTTCTCCTTTTAATTTATACTAGATTCAGTTCATTTTCTATAAAAATAATTTAGGATTTATTAACTGCCTTCTGTAAACTTTGTCTCTACCACGATTATATTATTTACCGTGGACAAATACTGTTATCCATTACCGTTAAAGTTCCTTTAGATACTGTAAATTTATTATATTTTAGATAGTCGTATATCATGGACACGAAGTCTTATAGTTCATACTGGGGCGGAATATATGACTGGAAGGAAGCTTCTGGTAAAACATTTATCAACAATACTGAGCTGATAACGCTGTGACAGAGACACACATATAATTTAAGACCATTTTGCTAGCAGATTTTTTAAAAAATAATTTGTTTGCCTTCTGTGACCCATGATGGTAAAGGTTCTACATGTAGCAATAAAAATTCCGTGTTTTGTCCCCTTGATCTGAGAAACCCTTAAAATAACAACTGCCCTGTGACAGAAAGTTAAGACATTTTAGATATTATGTGTGATATGGTTCTAATCACCATGCAATACAAAACAGACGCTAAATAACGTCTAAAACAGTCTTACTATACTTAATTTATTCTTGCCAATCACAGATGACACTGTAAAAGGTTGTGCAATTTTCTATTTGCTAGGTAAACAATCATGTCTGAGATTGTTTTATGTTCCAGGAGCCTTGTAGATATGATTACAGTTTTTCTTATCAGGACAAAGATCGTTACAAACCAAAAACAAAATTCAATGCATATAAATATATTATACGTATACTTTCAACACAAAGCCGGAGTACCCGGAGAAAAACCACCGACCAGCGGTCAGTACCTGGCAACTGCCCCACATGGAATTCGAACTGGCGATCCAGAGGTGGAGGTCTTGTGGTAATATGTCGAGGCATCTTAACACAACTGTAATAATGATTTCGCCCGTCAGAGCCATGCAGTTAACAACGTTCCGTGGTATGTTACGCTTATGGGTTTATTTTGATTACCAGGTATTTTTCCACGACATACCACGCGAGCCCTGCTTTTCAATCATATTTTATGGCATACGTCTTAAATATAGCGATGAAAACTATATAGCAATACTACAATGCGACCAATTATGATGAATTACAAACACGACGAAACGCCTTTCGAACTGATGTATATAAGACATTTCAAGTCACAAACTAAGTAGTATGCCAAATAAAAGGAAAACCACGAGTCCCTTTTTTAAGACATCTATTAGTTTGGTCTTGACAAACATTATCATGCATCATGAAGTTTGTTATAGCTTATCATGTGAAAGATTTTTTTAGAACAACGGTTGATGTTACTTCCTTAACCCACCATTTTTTAGGATATGTTGTCGTTGATGTATGTCAAGCCACTAATAGTTCGGGAGCAGGAAAACCGAATCAACATATACGTTTTCAATAAAACCTGTTAGTCTGATAATATGGATACACTATAATCTTATCATAATGTTGAGATTAAATTAGTATATTTACCAACCACGAAATAAACTTTGCTTCGACTCCGAAAATACTCACTAAATATTGAATGACACCATACGTACGAGATATATGACTAGCAAAGCCTCTTAATAGGTATTGACATATCTGTTTATAATATGTCTTCCATTTTTCACAAGCAATTACATCCTGTAAGGTTGTAATGGATTTTAACTGTGAAAATGTATCACTTTCAGTACGCTGTAATGATGTTTTCGTTGCTGTATAGTAGATGTCAAACCACTGATATTTTGGGGTCAGGAAAATCGTTTTAAATAAAACGTGACAGTCTGAAAAAAGACCAGATACATCTGGATTGCTCAATTATCATTTTCTAATGATGTTGAGCTTCAATTAGTAGTACTTGATATTTTACTGCATTATCATTCACGAACCATGAAATAAACTTTGCTTTGAATCTGAAAATTTTTACAACTAAGTATGGAATGACACCATACGTACATAGCGTTATATGACGAGTAAAATATCGTAATCCTTAGGTATTGACATCTGTTTATAGTTTCTCGTGCAATTATCATATTCGATGTCGACGCCACATAAGGTTTCGCGGGAGTTAAAACCTACATAAAATGGTCCGATTAATGCACTACAAGCAGATAAAAGAATATTTGAAAACATGACAACATATTTCTCTCATCCGGGATAGGGCCGACACACACAATCTGAATAGTTTGTGACTTTAAAATGCTGTTCACGGGCATCCAACCAAGCATTCTTTTATTATCAGAGAATGGAAAGTTTTTATTTTATATTTTTAATTTACAAACGTAATATGACACTATGGGTTGTAATGTTACACACTTAGTGCATGCACCACCGTCCTATGGGAATTGGGAATTTTCAATGTGGTTATTTATCTCACGGTTCTATCAGGTTGAACGGTTTTGGTTCTGAATCCTAACCCGAGTCTATTTGGAGACTTGCTGTGGCTTCTGGTTTTACTGTCTTCAGAAGACAGGATGATCGGTCGGGCGACTGTTAGAAGTGATATCTTGAATCATTCATTCTTGTTTGTCTCTTGAAATTGCTATTGGTTATTTGTTACTTATACAAATCTAGCCGAACATTTGTAAACTCTGCAATGACTATTAGATTGTGTCTGAATGAACAAGTATATATTTATGAGAATTTGTCTACGTCCTTGATTATTTCTACAACTTATGACTAATATAATAAAGTCCGTAAACATCTATAAATGTAACAACTCGGATCTTTAAATATAGTGACTGGAATGTTCAATAAGGTTTGAAACACTATTAGCAACATATCATTGGCTCGCATTAACCGTGTGTAGTACTAGACGATAGTATGGCATAGTTAAAATCTAATTGTATAAAGGTATGGAAACCAACCAGACCCCTTTTACTGTACTTGATTTATAAGACTAGACTACTGCAAAAACTTTCTTTCGCAGTTACTAAATTTTGTTGTTACAGTTTCAATTCACTTTTGCGGACATTCATTTTCGCGGATTGAAAACAAGAATTATAATATCTTTCATTATTATCAAGGTAAATAATAATGCACGTAGATAAACTTAGCGAATTTAACTGAATCGTGAAAATCGAGAAAATCGCAAAGTAAATCGCAACCAAAAGAAAATGTTGGTTTACGATATTCAGACTAGGACTTTGACAGAGAGGAAACGGAATACCTAATTATGAAACCAGTGCTTGGACGTACCAACCTGACCTTCGATGCTTTCAATAAAGGTCTTCTGAGAAGAGGACAGCGACCCCAGTGCTACTTTGTATTTGTGGATACGTATTAATTGTGACGTCATGTGTTTGCGAGCGTAACGTCATACTTTTTCGGAGAAAATGACGTGAATTTACGCCCACAAAATAACGACGTCACAGTGGATAACTACCCGCAAGGGAGCTAACTCTGTAATATGCAAAGACGGAATAATTAAAGATGGCAAATCAAGAATGCTTCCAAATAGAAAAAACAAACATCAAACTAAAATCATCCCATTCTCCCAACATAGCCAAGCGTTAAAAGTGCATGTTGAGGCCTACGTTGTAAAATTCACTTCACATTGGAAGGGCTGTGTATTTGAAAACCACCCTCCAGTGGGCCGTGTATCTGTACGCCTGAGTACATACAAATATAACTTAAATAGACGTGAGGTATGAGAAAGTTTACATGCTGGCGATATATGTAATGATAACCTTATACGAATGAAAATCACTTTGATATCCATATACTCAAAAAATACTGGGTTTTTTTATCGACACATACCGATTTCTTTAAGTAGATTCTATTTTATTTCCGTTTCATCACTAATGGTCTACAAACACATGAAAAGTTCACACAGTATACACATAATATATAGTCATAGTTCTGATGCAGTGGTGCAGTGCGCACAAAATACGACCGGGGAAACGCCCAGGTAATAAATACAAATTGTACAAAATAGTCAGAGACCATCGACCCAGTAGGATGGCTGTTCATGTGTGTTAAAGGTATCGCACGGTAGGGAATTCTTATGTTATAGCCAAGTCGGTTATATTATCTATATTTATGATCATTTTGGTGTGAGGAACATATTGCTTCTACAACTATAAATGATCCCCGACATAACCTTAATCTAATTCCTAACCACAGAAGGAGTAAACTTGGCACCCCTCACTCTGGTCATTCTGATCCACCAGAGTTACTTCCCTTCGTTTCACTCCGTCAGTATTGAGCTGTCCTTCATTTTCGCTATTTCGCGTTGGAAGAGACATGACGTTTATGTGTCCATATCACTTATTTAAGAAATCGATTTTTATTTTGTTGAGGTAATGAGGGTATAATGATAATGGAGCACGTGAAACAACACGTAACAACAGAATCGCCGCACGTGTTGTGCTATCATTATACACTGATAATGATAATACTAGAAAGCATGGTTATTGAGTCCATGTCAGTGCATACTGTAAATATTTATGAATTAACACGGACAAAATACCTTATATATATATATTTAGATTATGCACATTATGCACAATTGTAATAACAACTAACAAATCAGTCGTCCCTCTCCCCTTATGATGCATACAAAGCAGGAGTAGAAAGAATATGGTGTGCCTCGGCCCAGTCTATATAGCTGTTTATAGTGTTTTCCATTCCAGGCACGGTCTATATATAACGCTTCCCCATGCAGGCCCGGTCTATAGCTGTTTATGTAATGTTTTCCAATCCAGGTCCGGTCTATAGCTGTTTATGTAATGTTTTCCCATCCAGCCCGGTCTATAGCTGTTTATGTAATGTTTTCCCATCCAGGCCCGGTCTATAGCTGTTTATGTAATGTTTTCCCATCCAGGCCCGGTCTATAGCTGTTTAAGTAATGTTTTCCCATCCAGGCCCGGTCTATAGCTGTGTATGTAATGTTTTCCCATGCAGGCCCGGTCTATAGCTGTGTATGTAATGTTTTCCCATCCAGGCCCGGTCTATAGCTGTGTATGTAATGTTTTCCCATCCAGGCCCGGTCTATAGCTGTGTAAGTAATGTTTTCCCATCCAGGCCCGGTCTATAGCTGTGTATGTAATGTTTTCCCATCCAGGCCCGGTCTATAGCTGTGTATGTAATGTTTTCCCATCCAGGCCCGGTCTATAGCTGTGTATGTAATGTTTTCCCATCCAGGCCCGGTCTATAGCTGTGTATGTAATGTTTTCCCATCCAGGCCCGGTCTATAGCTGTTTATGTAATGTTTTCCCATCCAGGCCCGGTCTATAGCTAGTTTATGTAATGTTTTCCCATCCAGGCCCGGTCTATAGCTGTTTATGTAATGTTTTCCCATCCAGGCCCGGTCTATAGCTGTTTATGTAATGTTTTCCCATTCAGGTCCGGTCTATAGCTGTTTATGTAATGTTTTCCCATCCAGACCCGGTCTATAGCTGTTTATGTAATGTTTTCCCATCCAGGCCCGGTCTATAGCTGTTTATGTAATGTTTTCCCATCCAGGCCCGGTCTATAGCTGTTTATGTAATGTTTTCCCATCCAGGCCCGGTCTATAGCTGTTTATGTAATGTTTTCCCATCCAGGCCCGGTCTATAGCTGTTTATGTAATGTTTTCCCATCCAGGCCCGGTCTATAGCTGTGTATGTAATGTTTTCCCATCCAGGCCCGGTCTATAGCTGTTTATGTAATGTTTTCCCATCCAGGCCCGGTCTATAGCTGTGTATGTAATGTTTTCCCATCCAGGCCCGGTCTATAGCTGTTTATGTAATGTTTTCCCATCCAGGCCCGGTCTATAGCTGTTTATATAACGTTTTCCCATCCAGTCCCGGTCTCAATATAACGTTTTCCCACCCAATGATTTTAAATTACACTTACACTGTATTTTTAAATTATACAGATTTTCTGTTCATTTTTCATTTGTCGCTGTTAGCCATGCTCGGCGTCATCCTACGTGAGCTGGCACCATAGAAAAGACCAGAGTCATAACAAACCTCTCCAAATACATACACTGTGGGTACCCGTACACCGGATATTGGTATCGACGAGGCGAGGCCTGTCGCAACAAGGATACGTTTTACAATATTTGCACAATTCTAATGTAATTAATGTATCTGTAACTATTGTCCAGTTCAAGCTTATTATATATCGCGTCCGTACGCGATCTGTCTACCCCCAGCGTCATATATTTATTGAGGAATAGACAGGAATCCAGGGTCACCTGTACGGGGGTACCGCAATGAAATCGACTGTGAACTATTGTTCGTGATATTGAATAACTAGCTTGTTCCAGGTTACAATTTTTGGGTTGTATAGACGGGTTATGATGGGAAGTTCATGTTGAGGCCAATTTCGTACTGTCGTGGCCACGGATGTTTCAACAAGACGACTCAAAATTTAGCTTGTGTACGGGGGCTTGTTAAACTAGTGTACGGGGGCTTGGTTTATGTGATAAAAATGGTGTACGGGGGCTTGGCATAACTAAAATGACAAAACTTAACAATATGTTTTAAAACAGATAGCGTCTAGTCGTCCAAAAGACAGATGTAAAGTTTTCCTTTGACGTCTATGTGTTCGTAGATCTCGTGTAAAGATGCCAATGGAATAGTAGGCCTACCAGACGAAGATGATGAATGTTGGTTAGTCTGTAGATTTTGTATACAATATCAGTTTGTTTGTTTGCTGGCAATTTTGTTAAGTTCTTTAACGGAGGGGATCATTTTGAGGGAGGAATGTACTCGTATTAACCATGTAGCGCAATAAGAAATACAACTTCACCTGGTGGAAATGTCATAATGTAATAGTAATAGTAAATTTTACTATTAAATTGTAAACCATGGCTAAGAATACGTATTTCCATTTTTTCTTTTTTTTTCTTTTCGTTTACAGGTGCTGGCCGTTTACATTTGTTTTTACTGTCCGGAAAATTTCGATACGTTCCGTATGGCTACCTGCCACCTGATTGAATGTCATAGTGACTTGACATTAGAGCTACGTCGACGGGAAAATAATAAGAAGCGCGTGCATACTCATCACACCCGAGCTCTGTAGAGAGGAGGGCAAAACAATACCTGTTATTGACAAGGTCGGAAAAATCCACATTTCTAGGAGAGATGTTGTACCGAAAGATAGCCCATTCAAGAAAGATATCTAAAGATAATGTTTAAAGATGCTCCACCGCTGACAAGTGGTATATTTTCACTATGAAAATCCGGAGCAGACGATTTAGTATTTTTCTTCAGTTATAAAAGTTACTTACTTTACACCATTACCACCATTGAAAAGTCTGAGCTTTTAATTTTACTTCAAGTTAAAAATATGAAAAATAATTAATTGTTTCCCGAAAAAAAATCCGTGACACTATATTCTATATGGAATGAAGTACTGATTGCGTATGCACCAAAGGCGAAATAAATTATTTTATATTATTTTTTGTGTTAATTAGGCATATATAAACACGATTAAATACCAGTTATTGTTCAAATGATGAATGTCATTTATGCTCTGTCGGCGGTGGAGCATATAAATACTTTAATACTTTTTGTTGCCCAGGCTTAAATTAATTGAAAAGAACAGTTTTTTTGCCTGAATTGATCAAAATCAAAATGAATAATCATTCTACATTGCGTATCGTTTCAATCAGTAATTTGATTAATCATATAGAACGTTATATATTGTTATTTAGAAAGAAATATTTGACTTAAAAAGCTGCGTTTCTCAACTCATCAATCAATTTTCCGTACAATCGTCAACCAAGCTGCCGTACAATCAACATCCAAGCCTCCGTACACTTGATTTTTAACAACAAGCAAGCCTCCGTACACAACATGATTTTCCCTTATTTATTTCGTAATCTTCATGACCTCAAATTTGTCATTGGGGCGTGAGATGCTTTCATATGACGTGAATTAGCCATAGAAAATGAATTCCGTTTTCAGGAAAGCTTTAAATATCTATATCAGTGATTTATTTTAAACCGTCTTTTTCACTGCGGTACCCCCTACATGTGATCCTGGATTCCTGTCTATTCCTCAATAAATATATGACGCTGGGGGTTGACAGATCGTATACGGACGCGATATGTAATAAGCTTGAACTGGACAATAGTCACAGATACATTAATTACATTAGAATTGTGCAAATATTGTAAAACTTATCCTTGTTGCAACAGGCCTCGCCTCGTCGATACCAATATCCGGTGTAAGGATACCCACAGTGACATATAGACATACACACACACAACGCATCGCATACTGGGAAGGTCGTCCGTCAATGACCTTACCCGTTAATGGGACGTTTAAATATAATTACAGTTTAAGACCCTGTTTAAACAAGTGATTTTTTTTAATGCCTATATATCACTTCTTAAGGTGTACTTGAACATAACGTATTGTTGATATAAATTAAAGTGTCTATGCATCCGTCTTAACCTTAGATATTACTGTTGACTCGTAGATTGTTGTGTTGTTTGTAAATTTTGGCAAAATATGCAAAAACATTGTACATTTTTTGTTGCAAGTCCACAGGTTCTGTACGTATTTCTGTCACCAATTAACCATGCCATTATGTTTACTAGTGTTAGTACTGTTAGGATCTGCTATACTGTGTGTTTCCACCAAGTCAGTCCCACCATTTGTTCACTTTCGAATCACATTTACGGGAAATGTGCTTAGTCCACACATTATGTATATTTATATGTGATTTTAGCGAAACTACACTTCCATTGCAAAGCTTCATTCTTCTTTCCCTTGTGTTGGTGATCAACTCGATATTCACATACATGTAAGACAAGTTGTACTATATAATCAAAATACCAAATAAGTCGCTTTCGACCGTGATATTCCTGTGTGGTACCCCAATATTTTTCATCCAAACTGCTTAGACACTATATATCATGTGCATTTGGAGAAAAAAAATGTCTGTTGCTGCTGTTTTTGTAAATACCCTGCCTAACTGTCGCGGTTTGCTTATCCATTTCATCCTTACGAATACTTTGTGCAATACGTTGTTTTAAATTGACAAGCAGTTAAAAACAAAAGATAAGGAAGTTGATCGTTGACAGATGGACAACATTGCCAGTGCAGTCTGTGCTATAAAACCATATGGGTCTTTCAGTTCAAGTAATCTTTTTATTCTTAAGTCAATTAATAAACTGCACAAGTCTGATGAAAAGTAAACACAATTATTTATTGATTAACTTAACATTGAAACAATTCTACAGCATCAGGTCCTCGTCAGTGATATCATCAGTTACAAACATTGATTTAGTAGATGTGGACTGCAGGGGGACAGAATTAACCCTCCCATGGTTACAGCTACTAACAGGCAGCGGGGCAGAATTAACCCTCCCATGGTTACAGCTACTAACAGGCAGCGGGACAGAATTAACCCTCCCATGGTTACAGCTACTAACAGGCAGGGGGACAGAATTAACCCTACCATGGTTACAGCTACTAACAGGCAGCGGGACAGAATTAACCCTCCCATGGTTACAGCTACTAACAGGCAGGGGGACAGAATTAACCCTCCCATGGTTACAGCTACTAACAGGCAGCGGGACAGAATTAACCCTCCCATGGTTACAGCTACTAACAGGCAGCGGGACAGAATTAACCCTCCCATGGTTACAGCTACTAACAGGCAGCGGGACAGAATTAACCCTCCCATGGTTACAGCTACTAACAGGCAGGGGACAGAATTAACCCTACCATGGTTACAGCTACTAACAGGCAGCGGGACAGAATTAACCCTCCCATGGTTACAGCTACTAACAGGCAGGGGGACAGAATTAACCCTCCCATGGTTACAGCTACTAACAGGCAGCGGGACAGAATTAACCCTCCCATGGTTACAGCTACTAACAGCGGGACAGAATTAACCCTCCCATTTACAGCTACTAACAGGCAGCGGGACAGACCCCCTGTACCCTAACAGCAGCGACAGATTAACCCTCCCATGGTTACAGCTACTAACAGGCAGCGGGACAGAATTACCCTACCATACAGCGGACAGAATTAACCCTCCCATGGTTACAGCTACTAACAGGCAGCGGGGCAGAATTAACCCTCCCATGGTTACGGCTACTTACAGGTAAGGCAGTGTACAAACGTAAACTGGGTTTGTTTTCTTGTCCTTTTACAAAGTTTTCACAAATGAACTGTCTCTGATTAGTACTGTAAGAGTTATCTCCCATTTGTCTGTTGCTATATTGTTCAAAATCATTACTTTCTAAGACATGGCCTCTTCTCTGAGAGAATGTCATTCCTGTCCCAGTTTTGTGCTGGTTTTGCCTCAAGTTTTCACCATTGCTAGTCATAGCTGATGAACTACCATCATCCAGGTGAGTTCTTGTACATTCATTATTCATGGCAGTACTTTGTATAGATGTCGTACCATCATCATCTTCATCAGAATTTTTTACTTTTCTATACATGTTGACTGATTTATCTATAAAAGTGTCTGTTTCCTCACTGGAATCTGAATCATCTTCATACTTACTCCATTTTGATGTTTTCTGATTGGTTATCACACTTCGAGGATGGCTTTCAAATTTATCAAAGCTTTTCTTTTGTTGGCTAAGAAACTGTTGCAGACATTGACCTTCATTTTGACCTTCATCCTGACCTTGATGATCAGTATTCCCTTCATTCAGGATTTGACCCATGTTAACACCCGGATTATAACCTTGACTTTGTCTAGTTGTAAGGTCAGGCACATCACCAGACAAACCCTCACTTTGGTCTCCACTTCCAAATGGTTTTGGTTTTGTTGCACTTCCGCCTTTTTCCAACAAATGACCTTGACCTTCATTGAGATCTTTGAAAGAATACACAGATTTCATAGCATGAAAATTTTTCTTAGGAAGAGGTTTTTCAAAGTATTCCTGAGAAGAATTGTCGTCCTCAAAATTTCCAAGGTTACCAAAGTTCTCCTTTATTTCACTTCCCCTCACATCCCTGCAGAACCCTTCAGGGGAGTTGTTTCCCCTTGTACACCAATTCCTTCCATCTGGATTTTGATTACTTCTGTGAACAAATTGAGATTGCTGGGAATATTCATCTTCATATTCTCTTTGATTTCTCTTCCTGTAAATATAACCATAGAATATTCTACAGACACACATTTGTAAAGATCAAGTGTTGTCTTTTTCTCAATATTTCAGGGGTTACTATCACTGTCGTAATTCTCACCCCTGGACCATGTCACAGCAAAACTGAAGGCTCTGTGTGTGAAAACAAACAAGACAGGTAGTTTGATGTCCATAAAAAGAATTGAATATTGGTACACAGTGGTTGACTGTGTTGCTATCCAATTGAGCATTGCTCTGATCTCTGTAATCTTCAAAGGAAATCTCTGTCTGCATGGAATTGGACTTTTTTTCTCCAGAACAGCCTTCAGTTGTGGTATGACATTATCCAGGGGTGGATATAATGACAGTGATGGTAAACCCTGGACTACTGAGGATGGAATATAAATGATAATATCACTTCAAACTATCAAAGCATGACCAAACAGAACAGGTTTTGCATGGGTAATAAAATGTGCAACAACACCTCCAACACCCCCCACACCACACATTATGAGAAATACTAAATACCTTTTCCTTGTCCTTTGTTTCTGTCTCAGTTCAGCCACGTCTGTAGTGAACTTCTCATCAATTTCACCATCTTCATCATCATCCTCCGCCGGGTCAGAGGTCACAAACTTTGACCAGCGGTCACCAGTAGTACTCACGTCCTTACAATCATTGCTCTGAAAATATGTGCAGAACACATTGAAGTCAGATGTTTAGTACGATTAATTCTTATTTTATTTCTTATCATTGATTATGATTTATCACAACGTATTTATTTATTACTGATATTTCAGAGAACAGTATTAAATGAAAGTAATTTTTGTGAAATTAAAAAAAGAAAAAAATTCTAAATCAAAGAGGGTTTTTTCCCCCTGCAAAGTCACCAATATTTCTTTTAATATAAACTTTATGTATTTTACATCGATTACAAAACAAGTTATACAACTTATGCAAGCTGTGGGAGGAAACAGGAGTGCCCGGAGAAAACCCACTTGATCGGACAGGTGACCCCTAACCTTTTCACGTCCGATCCAGAGATCAAACCCCGGCCGGCTTGGTGAAAGGCGAGTGGCTTAACCACTACACCACCCGATCATCCAACTATTTCTTTTAAACATTAATCTGAAATTCAAATCACTTAATACCACAACCAAAAGTCAATAAAAGGTCTATATTTTTAAACATAAATAAAACAAAAGTATTTATGTAAACAATAATTTGGTACTCGTCTACTATAATACCTCCAGAAATACACTTGTACATGTATTTTTTTTTTATTAAATCATGATGTTACTAAGTGATTACTAAGTACAGTATCTGACTGTGATATGGATGTACAAACCTGTTGATGTGATATCTCCGTCTGGTCTTGGTCTCCAGGGTCAGGACTAATTTCTAACGAGGCCTGCTCTACTTCTCCCCTCAGTGTGTTAAGTCTCTGGACGTGGTGTCGGCAGTCAGCTGCTGCACCTCTACCAAACACCTGATCAACAGATATAAATAGGACTATATAAAGTTCAGTATTTAGGGTAGAGGATCAGGATTTAGACAACCAGTCAGCTGCTGCACCTCTACCAAACACCTGATCAACAGATATAAATAGGACTATATAAAGTTCAGTATTTAGGGTAGAGGATCAGGATTTAGACAACCAGTCAGTTGCTTCTCCTCTACCAAACACCTGATCAACAGATATAAATAGGACTATATAAAGTTCAGTATTTAGGGTAGAGGATCAGGATTTAGACAACCAGTCAGTTGCTGCTCCTCTACCAAACACCTGATCAACAGATATAAATAGGACTATATAAAGTTCAGTATTTAGGGTAGAGGATCAGGATTTAGACAACCAGTCAGTTGCTTCTCCTCTACCAAACACCTGATCAACAGATATAAATAGGACTATATAAAGTTCAGTATTTAGGGTAGAGGATCAAGATTTAGACAACCAGTCAGTTGCTGCACCTCTACCAAACACCTGATCAACAGATATAAATAGGACTATATAAAGTTCAGTATTTAGGGTAGAGGATCAAGATTTAGACAACCAGTCAGTTGATGCTCCTCTACCAAACACCTGATCAAAAAATATAAATAGGACTCGATACATTTCAGCATTTTGGGTTGAGGATCCATGCAGATATAGACAACCACTCTGAAGCTTACTCTGATGTAGCACCTGGTTCTTGATCAAACTGGTGAAAATATCTATATGCTTCATCAAAGTATATATACATGGTATTTGTTTTTAATAACCAATTATTTTATCTAGAACCCAATCTAAACATGTTTGTAAATCATCTTTTAATGAATATACATAATGTATAGTTCCAAATAATTCTCAGGTACCTGAGCAGGGGTCATGCCTTTAGTTTATGAATGTATATCAATATCTGATACAGTTTGTGATTTGAAATACCCAATAGGCCTAGAAGATTACATTATTTGAACCAACAACCGTCCTCAGGATAAGTAGTAGTATATACCTTGATGATGGACTGTTTTTCCCCACACATCTTACAGCTCCACTTGTTGGCTTTCTTCACCTGATGTACTTGGAATGTGGAACATTGGTAACATCTCAGCACCTGGAACTCTTGTGGCATCTTTTAACACTTAAAATAAGACAAATCACATATGAGATGAAATGTTATAAATTAAATGTAAAAATAAATAAGTATCCAAAACTCAGAGCTGTACATGTATGTTACAATTGATCAATGTCACAAACATTTTATCATCAGAGTGTGCCTACCAGGAATCGAGCCTTAGGGTCTCCGGTGTGAAAAACTGTATTACATGCTCTACCAACTGAGCCAAGAAGCATATGCTCCGTCAGCTGAGTGACAGAGACTGTATTTAACACTATAATGTACAAACCATACTGACCCACTCTGTCAGCTGAGAGACAGACACCATACATGTACTTAGCACTATGTACAAACCACACCAACCGATTCTTCGACGGAACCCATGTAGTAGAAACGATGATTATGATAAACTTAAAGTTTTAAATTAATAACTGAGTTTAAAATCTCAGTTTTCTTAAAAATCTAGCAATAAAATGAGTTCCATGCAGTAGAAATTTATGATGAACATGTGCATTGTATTAATATGTTCTGTTCAGAACATAGGTGTTTAGTGCGCTGGTAAGTCAAAGACCCACTGAATGTAGACTAATTTATATATCTGTAGTGGGATTTGACTGGGTCGATCATCGTGACCAGGTAGCTCAGTCGGTAAAGCACTCAGCTAGTGTTCGGAGGGTCCCGGGTTCGAATCCCGGTCTGGTCGCTACATTTTCTCCTCCTGTTACAGAATTGGTGCCCAACTAAATAACCCATGGTGCTGGTGTTTGGAAGGGTCTTGTATATCTTTAAGGGCCCTCGAAGACTTCGAGAAAGGAGGGAGGAGTGTAGCGAGATTGGATTGGGTCGATCATTGGTAACCAGGTACATGCCCTCAATTTGTACTTGCTAAAAAAAATTAACTTGCAATTAAATATCGGAATTCAAATCACAGTTTTGTTAAATATAAAATCATTTATTTTTGCATGATGATATATATGAGGTGTATGTGTACATTATGTACAGTATATCAACAACATTATTGTAAGAACTGTGTCTTCATACTTTCCATTAGAATAATGTTTCACAATCGATATGTCATTTTTACATTTGTCCATGAAAAAACCTACTTGCTGAAATAAGCAAGTGCATATATTTTTTCATTTGCTTTTCTGGTATATCTACTTGCAAAAAGCAAGTAGGCCCTAAAACAGTCTGAAATTCGAGCCCTGCTATGAGATACTGTAGTCCTGGGGTGTAGAGATCATAATTGATCGGAACCCCTGGAGTATCGAGGATGAAATTATACATGTATATGTAAGAGCAGTCGTAGAAAAAGCGTAGGCCGAGCTATTAACATAACCTATGTTTAAATTGTACACGTGCAGATATGTCAATGACACTATGAATGACTGTTTACCTTCACAGACTGATCGGCGCTGGTCTACTTTCACTTTGCGTTTCCCGCCATAAGTCAGGGAGATACCATTTGTGATTCAGATATATCCTTAAATTGTTTATTACATTTTGTGTGGCTATTTTGCCAAGATACTATTGTAATTGTATTTAGTTTATTAGTTATACGGTAAAACTTATTAATTGTCTTTATTTTACGCAATAATTAATAATCTATTTATTTCCTTAAATTTGATAAAATGATACCTCCCTGATCGTCTACTGACCTCGTTTTCAACCAGGAAGTAGCACAAAAAAATAATCGATCATGATTCGCCAAAATCGCAATACACAAACGATGTTCCGGTTTCTGTGAAGGAATGGTGAACAATCTTCCTCTGCTAGGTAAGGACAGAATATGGGACACAATAACAAGGACGTATTTATATTGTTTCTGTCGTCTGCTGTGTATCAGAATTTGTTTACATTTTGTCCACTGTTTATGACGTGTTGTTGACTACTATCAGTAGACACATGTACGGTTCATATAGGGTGACAGCCAGGAGGGAAAGCTGCTTTGTTTGTATAACAGTATATTTTTTGTAACAGGCATTTTTTATAAAGAAAATAATTTCATTAATAAAATACATATGTGGTACATGTAGTTACTGTTTATATACAATATGTAGAGTTTATACCTAATGTATATATACGTGTACAGGTACATTATATTTTTATATACTATGATATATATTTACATGTATATGACAGAACGTCCATCTCCTGTACGTGTGCTAGTAGTACAATGGTTCACAAATTAACCATCCAATCACAGGGCCATGTATAGTTTCTATATGAAAAAATAGCCAGAAATACATATAAAATAGTGTTATTTTATATGTATTTCTGGCTATTTTTCATATAGAAACTATACATGGCCCTGTGATCCAATATTAGCCGCTTTAGGTGTAGACCTAAAAAATGTAGATAGTAAATGTAGTCTGTAACTTTGTCTCAGATCCCTGTGTTACAATCTGTTACAGGTTTTTTAAATATATATGTCATGTACATGAGTGTTAGGCATAGTACATGTAATAGAATCATACCCTGCCTATGCTTCATTCACGGCAACCATTAGAACAAATATACGTACCCGGCCTACTATACCTTTCGGCCGGGTACGAATTGGTCCCTATGTGTTATAGTGGAGCACTGCCTCCGAAAATCACTCGGGCACAGTTTTCTATACTTTTTTGTAGGTTTCCAATTATTTTATGCGTGTACATGCATTTACATATTATTTTTGTCCAAAACAAACATAACTACCACTCTTAATATCTACCGTACCGCTCACAAGACGTCAAATTCACAATTTGTGGATTTGCCATATAAATTCCCTTCAGAAAGACTTTCATATGTAAGTATGTAAAAAAATAATGCCTCGCTGAAACTTTGATAGTTTATGTGGTTCAGTTTTATTATTCTTATAAAATGCAAACACACGTTTTATAATGGTTTGCATAATCATTACTTTGCTCCATTAGCAGTAATAGGCACCAATTGTAGCTCTAAAGACGACACCATTTTCTGTCAAAAAGTCTTTTGAGCTACAATATTGCAGTTAGACAACCATCTGTCAGAAATCTCGTATCCGTGGTTCAAAACTACGTCATCGCAGTTAGGCAATAAGTACTGATTGTTCATAGAATTATGTAGGGGAATTGGACTGGGTAGATCATTGGTGAGCAGGTACATGTAGCTCAATCAGTAGACCATATGGTCATGATTTTGAACCTCGTGCTATATAATTGTCACCTCTCCTGTTACAAATTAAACTTAATATTGCCAATCCTTATTTCAAGCATTGGGATTATTTTTGTCAAGTATGTTTAGCACGATATGTGAACTTTTTAGATGTTGTGTCTTTGACAAAAGAGGAATGGGGAATTGAACTGGAACAGTCATCAAATTGTTTTAGCAGACAGTCTTTATATATATATATATATACAGAGGCTGTTATTAAGTCATGTTTTACTATGATTACTACAAAAAAATTACCGGTGAACAAAACAAAAACAAGAACCAAAACAACCACACATGATCAATCTTTACCACTCTTTACCTAACGTTATATAACAAGCATACTAAACTCTCTAGCATTCATGTTGTGTGTAGAATTTCAATATTTTTGTGATGTCCAAACAAGGGAATGTCCTTTCATTTTTTTTTTAATTTTTTTTTTTTAATTTTCAGGTGTTCAATGAAAAAGTGAACCCTCATGGAGGGAAATCTAAGGCGAGGGAGACCTACACTCTGCATCAGTGAAGCGTTTGATTTTCTAAATAACCCAGAATATGGAGACAAGAGTGGGAAAGATGCAGATCAAGGGTTGAAAAAGTCGGTCAGTGATACAGGTCTTCTTACAGGAAATCATCACAACGACAAGAACACGTACACCATCCTCACATTTGTACAAGGAGATCAGTCGGATACAAAAACTGCGGTGACCAAAAGTTTTAAAGATAATGTAGATTTCTCCAGTAAACCTACATCAAATAAAGAACATTCCAATACATTCACGGTAGTAACATGTGGAAATCAACCTGAAAATGAACAAATTGAAAGCAGAAGCAAAGAGAATTCTGTGATCAATTCCGAAAAGTGTAATCAGTTACAGCCGTCAAATCACCAGAGTTATCTCCCCGCTTCAAATTCTCAGTCTAATAGCAGACTGCCAGTAGGGGCCGCAGATTTAAACTCAAGGGAGATAATCACTCAGGAAGTGGAGACAACTTCTTCCATTTCAGGGGAGGGAATCAATCCTCAACACAGGGGTCCTTCGGAAGAACAAGTTACAAATCAAAATAGGAGTATCTCAATAAATAATTCACAGAGCATTCTTCCGTCGGCTAATCCAATTTTACCTCCTTATGCACTGATACAGAATGGGGTCTCCAAAAGTGTGATTAATATCTGTAATCCTAAATTAAATCAAAACGATAGGAGGGTAGACTTAGTTACAAGTCCTACAACAGACAGCCAATCAAATCAGCAAATCACAGAAAAAAACTGTCAACCTGATGACGGAGTTGACCTCTGTAACCATGATGATGATGAAGTCGTGCTGCGACCTCCATCTTTAACAAGCCCTACAAGGCCATCTAGGAGAACACAACAGGTTATCAGTGAGGCGTTTCAGTATTTGAAGGAGTATGATGATTTAAATGACCTAGGTGAAGAAGAGCTTGAGCCAAACTCTAACGATACTTTTGAACCAGAAGTATTACCGGAGCTGACATCACCTAACAAGGAGGCTCACAGAGTTACTCGTAAAAACTCCCGTGGTGAAGCACCTCCTACTATACTTCCAAAGCCTAAACGTCCAAGTTCAGCTGCTCAGAAGGAATCTGTGTGTTCAAACGGAAGTCATCAACCTGAACCTGTCAGCCCTCTAGGGAAGGGAGGTCCCAAAAGTCCAAAAAGTCCCAAAAGTCCTCCAGCTGTAGCCCCTAAACCAAGGCGTTCCAGTCAAGGACTTAAATCACCCTGCTCTCCCGTACAGGAAAATTCTATTGAGGTACAAGGTATGGAGAACCATATACCTAACACTGGTCAAACAACTCAGAACCCTGTTATTACAACTGACAATGGTCTTGATTCCGAAGACCATCTCCCAAATTCAACAATAGAACTTCCAAGCCAAAACTCTGATTTTAATATTGAAAAGGTGAGCTCTGACCAATCAGTGTTGAAAGATAAGGTCTCCTTGACCTCTGACCTTGATATAGTAACCTCTGACCTTAATATTGATGGTAAGGGCAAGGGCATTAGTCCTCAAAATGAAACAGACAAGATTAACTCTGATGAAACACAGGACAGTGTTCCGTCAAGTCCTGTGAAGATGCGACCCAGTCTGAGTCGGAGTGAGGCGATAGACGACTCGAGTTCTGTAACAGAGACTAGTAAAGTAAAACCAGTGGAGTTAGAACCGGAGCAGACTCTGACACTCCGACGGAAGAAGAGTCGATCACGGACAGCCACTAATGATGAGGACAGTGCAGACTCATCTGATGATGATACAGGTAAGACTTGGCTTAATTAATCTATTATAAAAATTCTTTTCTGTTCTTAAAATTTTATTGTGTTAATTTCATGAAGTGGAAGTTGGGATTATGGAACCTGGTTAAATATGGAATAGCTGAGTGGTCATAAAAATATTATTGAAACAACCATTACAAAGGCATGCATGCATATAGAGAAAAAAATTGGGACCAAAAACAATAGCGGGGCGGTCATAATGTTGAGGTGGTGATAAGGTGAGGTTTCACTGTAAATGTATCTAAGTGAGTTACTTTTCAAAAGAACTGCATGTTAGGACTTGTGGCATGATAAGTATACAGTAATATATAACTAGCCAAATAAGGTAATAATTTCTTGCTTATTTGTTACATCTGTTTGTTTGTTGTCAAAACATGGAAATGTTTTATAAAAGATTTTGGTCATTATATAAGAATATCTTTTTAAGCGCATTTGATGCCCCACAATGTAATAAAGGGGAGGTGGGGTGCATTTACAATGTTGCACATGTCTGTCCTGCCCCATACCGGTGTGTACTGTCCCATTCTATACCTTCGTACTACATTTTGATACACAGAGAGAATGAAGGACATTTATGTCTTTCAGGCATTTCTAGTTTTACAAAACAGCATCCTTCAATCTATGGATATGCCTGTAAACATTCTAATATAGAATCTTTTGTCATGACTTCAGTAGTTTGTTGGCTATATAACTGAGTTAATACATGTATTTAGTGTTATTGCTTCTTTACCTCTTTAGGTCATAGATGTTATATCAACAGTATGTTCAAGTAATACAGGATCCTTACAATGCATGTGTGTAGGATAAAAATATTGGACAAGGAAGTAATCGTAACCGTGTAAACAAAGTTAATAGTCAAATTTTCAAACCAGTCCGCCTCTGGTAAATTATAAATGTAATATAATAAAGTTTTAATGCAGCGAGTAGAGGAAGCTGTCTAGCATTGTGGTATAGACATAATTATTATGTATAGGTAAAACATTATCTATATATTTTGTAAGGATCCTGTGTTAGCCAGATCATACCGTTGATATTCTTTGACCTGTTAATGTATGTTATATTATAGGAATCTACAATGAGAGTTATCGCAACTCATGTTGGATACAGCTGGCAGACCAAGACTCGCGTACCGAATCTCCTACCCCACTCATGTCCCAGACTGTAGAGGAACCGATTACCGAACATCCAAACGAGACTGAGGTACAGGTGGAGGAGGAAAAACAGACCAAACCAGCTCATCAGGATAGCAAAGGTACCAGTATATATAATGACATGTAAAGTAACAGATTTAGTCAAGTGTAATTATCTATTATGGCCTGGTTGAGACGTCACTATTGCCTCATTATTGTCGTGGGATTTGTAGAAAAGCAACATTTGCGTCCATCTCCGCACACAACAGCCTGTCGGCCATCTTGACGTCTTGGTGGAAGCACAACGTCATAATGACATCATGTAATGGTGACGTCACAATACATTCACGTTCAATTTTGCGCAACTAGTAGCCAAATGTGTAGCCAATCAGAATCCAGTATTCTGTCACATGATGTACTAATCTGTCCTAGTAGACATATATTGACAGAATTTGTTAATTTTCTACCTCCTCTATCTTCTCTTTTCTTTCTTTTGGGCTTAAAATATGTGTGACAACCTGTGCCCGATACCTTTGTATATGTGTGACAACCTGTGCCCGATCCCTTTGTATATGTGTGACAACCTGTGCCCGATCCCTTTGTATATATGTGACAACCTGTGCCCGATCCCTTTGTTTATATGTGACAACCTGTGCCCGATCCCTTTGTATATATGTGACAACCTGTGCCCGATCCCTTTGTATATATGTGACAACCTGTGCCCGATCCCTTTGTTTATATGTGACAACCTGTGCCCGATCCCTTTGTATATGTGTGACAACCTGTGCCCGATCCCATTGTTTATTGTGACAACTGTGCCCGATCCCTTTGTTGTGTGACAACCTGTGCCCGATCCCTTTGTAATATGTGTGACAACCTGTGCCCGATCCCTTTGTATATATGTGTGACAACCTGTGCCCGATCCCTTTGTATATATGACACTGTGCCCGATCCAACAACCTGTGCCCGATCCCTTTGTATATAAATGTGACAACCTGTGCCCGATCCCTTTGTATATATGTGACAACCTGTGCCCGATCCCTTTGTTTATATGTGACAACCTGTGCCCGATCCCTTTGTATATGTGTGACAACCTGTGCCCGATCCCTTTGCTTATATGTGACAACCTGTGCCCGATCCCTTTGTATATGTGTGACAACCTGTGCCCGATCCCTTTGTATTAGTGTGACAACCTGTGCCCGATCCCTTTGTATATGTGTGACAACCTGTGCCCGATCCCTTTGTATATGCTGTGTGACAACTGTGCCCGATCCCTTTGTATATATGTGACAACCTGTGCCCGATCCCTTTGTATATATGTGACAACCTGTGCCCGATCCCTTTGTTTATATGTGACAACCTGTGCCCGATCCCTTTGTATATAGTGTGACAACCTGTGCCCGATCCCTTTGTTTATATGTGACAACCTGTGCCCGATCCCTTTGTATATGTGTGACAACCTGTGCCCGATCCCTTTGTATATATGTGACAACCTGTGCCCGATCCCTTTGTATATGTGTGACAACCTGTGCCCGATCCCTTTGTATATGTGTGACAACCTGTGCCCGATCCCTTTGTATATGTGTGACAACCTGTGCCCGATGTATCCCTTTGTATTATGTGACAACCTGTGCCCGATCCCTTTGTATATGTGTGACAACCTGTGCCCGATCCCTTTGTATATGTGTGACAACCTGTGCCCGATCCCTTTGTATATATATGTGACAACCTGTGCCCGATCCCTTTGTTTATATGTGACAACCTGTGCCCGATCCCTTTGTATATATGTGACAACCTGTGCCCGATCCCTTTGTATAGTATGTGACAACCTGTGCCCGATCCCTTTGTATATATGTGTGACAACCTGTGCCCGATCCCTTTGTATATATGTGACAACCTGTGCCCGATCCCTTTGTATATATGTGTGACAACCTGTGCCCGATCCCTTTGTATATGTGTGACAACCTGTGCCCGATCCCTTTGTATATATGTGACAACCTGTGCCCGATCCCTTTGTATATATGTGACAACCTGTGCCCGATCCCTTTGTTTATATGTGACAATCTGTGCCCGATCCCTTTGTATATATGTGACAACCTGTGCCCGATCCCTTTGTATTGTGTGACAACCTGTGCCCGATCCTTTGTTTATATGTGACAACCTGTGCCCGATCCCTTTGTATATGTGTGACAACCTGTGCCCGATCCCTTTGTATATATGTGACAACCTGTGCCCGATCCCTTTGTATATAGTGTGACAACCTGTGCCCGATCCCTTTGTATATATGTGACAACCTGTGACAACCTTGTTTATATGTGTGACCCTGATCCCTTTGTATATATGTGACAACCTGTGCCCGATCCCTTTGTTATATATGTGTGACAACCTGTGCCCGATCCCTTTGTATATGTGTGACAACCTGTGCCCGATCCCTTTGTATATGTGTGACAACCTGTGCCCGATCCCTTTGTATATATGTGACAACCTGTGCCCGATCCCTTTGTATATATGTGACAACCTGTGCCCGATCCCTTTGTATATATGTGACAACCTGTGCCCGATCCCTTTGTATATATGTGTGACAACCTGTGCCCGATCCCTTTGTATATGTGTGACAACCTGTGCCCGATCCCTTTGTATATATGTGACAACCTGTGCCCGATCCCTTTGTATATGTGTGACAACCTGTGCCCGATCCCTTTGTATATATGTGACAACCTGTGCCCGATCCCTTTGTATATGTGTGACAACCTGTGCCCGATCCCTTTGTATATATGTGACAACCTGTGCCCGATCCCTTTGTATATGTGTGACAACCTGTGCCCGATCCCTTTGTATATAGTGTGACAACCTGTGCCCGATCCCTTTGTATATATGTGACAACCTGTGCCCGATCCCTTTGTATATATGTGTGACAACCTGTGCCCGATCCCTTTGTATATATGTGTGACAACCTGTGCCCGATCCCTTTGTATATATGTGACAACCTGTGCCCGATCCCTTTGTATATATGTGTGACAACCTGTGCCCGATCCCTTTGTATATGTGTGACAACCTGTGCCCGATCCCTTTGTATATATGTGACAACCTGTGCCCGATCCCTTTGTATAAGTGTGACAACCTGTGCCCGATCCCTTTGTATATATATGTGACAACCTGTGCCCGATCCCTTTGTATATGTGTGACAACCTGTGCCCGATCCCTTTGTATATAGTGTGACAACCTGTGCCCGATCCCTTTGTATATATGTGACAACCTGTGCCCAATCCCTTTGTATAAGTGTGACAACCTGTGCCCGATCCCTTTGTATAAGTGTGACAACCTGTGCCCGATCCCTTTGTATATAGTGTGACAACCTGTGCCCGATCCCTTTGTATATGTGTGACAACCTGTGCCCGATCCCTTTGTATAAGTGTGACAACCTGTGCCCGATCCCTTTGTATATATGTGACAACCTGTGCCCGATCCCTTTGTTTATACATGTATGTGACAACCTGTGCCCGATCCCTTTGTATATGTGTGACAACCTGTGCCCGATCCCTTTGTATATATGTGACAACCTGTGCCCGATCCCTTTGTTTATATGTGACAACCTGTGCCCGATTGCCCTTTGTATATAAGTGTGACAACCTGTGCCCGATCCCTTTGTATATATGTGACAACCTGTGCCCAATCCCTTTGTATAAGTGTGACAACCTGTGCCCGATCCCTTTGTATATATGTGACAACCTGTGCCTGATCCCTTTGTATAAGTGTGACAACCTGTGCCCAATCCCTTTGTATAAGTGTGACAACCTGTGCCCGATCCCTTTGTATATGTGTGACAACCTGTGCCCGATCCCTTTGTATATATGTATGACAACCTGTGCCCGATCCCTTTGTATATGTGTGACAACCTGTGCCCGATCCCTTTGTATATGTGTGACAACCTGTGCCCGATCCCTTTGTATATATGTGACAACCTGTGCCCAATCCCTTTGTATAAGTGTGACAACCTGTGCCCGATCCCTTTGTATATATATGTGACAACCTGTGCCCGATCCCTTTGTATATGTGTGACAACCTGTGCCCGATCCCTTTGTATAAGTGTGACAACCTGTGCCCGATCCCTTTGTATATATGTGACAACCTGTGCCCGATCCCTTTGTATATGTGTGACAACCTGTGCCCGATCCCTTTGTATAAGTGTGACAACCTGTGCCCGATCCCTTTGTATATATGTGACATTCTGATGCCCGATCTTCTCTTTTTCTTTATGTGACAGAGTGCCTTAAAATAAGTGTGACAACCTGTGCCCGATCCCTTTGTAATGTGTATTGATGTGATCAACCTTTGGGAGAGGGCTTAAAATAAGTGTGACAACCTGTGCCCGATCCCTTTGTATATATGTGACAACCTGTGCCCGATCCCTTTGTATAAGTGTGACAACCTGTGCCCGATCCCTTTATATATATGTGACAACCTGTGCCCGATATCTTTGTATATGTGTGACAACGTGTGCCCGATCCCTTTGTATATGTGTGACAACCTGTGCCCGATCCCTTTGTATATTTGTAACAACCTGTGCCCGATCCCTTTGTATATATGTGTGACAACCTGTGCCCGATCCCTTTGTATATGTGTGACAACCTGTGCCCGATCCCTTTGTATAAGTGTGACAACCTGTGCTCGATCCCTTTGTATATATGTGTATTTGATTCAGATAGATCAAATCTTTCTCTCTTTTCTTTCTTTTGGGAGAGGGCTTAAAATAAAAGTGACAACCTGTGCCCTATCCCTTTGTATATGTGTGACAACCTGTGCCCGATCCCTTTGTATATGTTTGACAACCTGTGCCCGATCCCTTTGTATATATGT
Organism: Argopecten irradians; assembly: GCF_041381155.1. Lineage (NCBI taxonomy): Eukaryota > Metazoa > Mollusca > Bivalvia > Pectinida > Pectinidae > Argopecten > Argopecten irradians. The sequence continues at coordinate 26,228,017 of NC_091148.1, forward strand.
GACAACCTGTGCCCGATCCCTTTGTATATGTGTGACAACCTGTGCCCGATCCCTTTGTATATATGTGACAACCTGTGCCCGATCCCTTTGTATATATGTGTATTTGATTCAGATAAATCAGATCTTTCTCTCTACTCGATTATTTCTTTCCTTGCCATTTCATGCCTTGATCTCTTTCAAAATATAAAATACCTGTTGGTGGTAAGGGGACATGCCTTGATCTCTTTCAAAATATAAAATACCTGTTGGTGGTAAGGGGACATAACTGGCTGTTGTTGCTCACTGAACAACCAATGAATGTTTCATGACCATTAATGTGTGACATGTCATACTAGTCATTAAAACGCTGCTCATTGTTCATGAAATATTCATGACTGTGTAAAATTATTATTACATAGAATGAGAACTATGATGAATATAGAAATTCCACATGTATAACTTGTAACTGATTGATTGTTCCCCAGATGAAGTCTTTGTGGAGAGTGTGCCGTACAAGGAAGGTCGGTACCACAAACGTTCTGACTCCACAACTACAACTCGGTCCGAGAGTGAGTTCAAACGGGAGTACCAATTCCGACGTAAATGCTTTGTTCAGCGGAGTGACAGTCAACAGGAATACCACAGATTATCGGCCAAATTCTATGGTAAGATCCGAAGTAAAACATTTAATCAGTATAGAAAAGTTCCAGCTTGGTACAATAAATTGTTGAAACATCTTGTGTCTTTTAGTATTTATGTGTGTCAAGGGAAGCAACCAAAATAAACCAATATGTCATTGGTCATCCAGAAATCGTCTGAAAATAGCTTGACAAATATCTATATCAGTGTAATTTATAATCTAATTTTTATTTTGTGCTAAAAATTGCATAGATTACACAAGTTTTTATTGTTTAAATAAAAACGGAAATGCCATACAACTACACTGGAATAGACAGGGATTTGGCTTACAGACAATGACTAGCTTTGACAGGTTATACAGTAACTTACAGTGTATAATGTGATGTAACATGTATAATGAACTGACCTCCGACACAATATAATTACACTGTAGCTCTGTGCTACATGTATGTTAGACTCTGAGCTGTATTACATAGTGCCAGTGTTCACAGTAAATATTGACTCAATATAAATACTCACCCATGAAATTTTGACCTTTGTCCTGATATTGTTTGGGATCTTTTTTACAGATCATGAGCGAGTAATTGTTATCCAGAGAACGGAGCCGACCTCTGACCTCGGACTCCACATCCTCGACAGTCATCCTGCTGTTATTACTTCAGTCGATCCAGGTATGATTATATATTTCATATTTTACTTTCCTATTTATAATGTTGGTTTTTTTTTTGCTTTTATGCTCAATTTTCTATATTTTTATGCACCCAGGATGCTTATTGGCTCAGATAATTACTTTTTTTTCTATATTGTACAGAAATATGGCTGAGATTTATGATTATATTATCATATTGAAATATTCCAACGTTTTAGGTTTGAACTGCATAGTATCAAATGTTAATGTTGACTTGTACAGTATCTGTTACAACACCTTGTTATCTCTGCTGTTACAGAAAGTCCAGCCGAGAAGGCCGGGGTCAAGAAAGGTCAAATCATCCTGAGTGTTAACCAAGTGAATGTACTACAGACGAGTCATGCTGAGATTGTCTCCCTTATCCAGGACAGTAAGTGTAGCAATCATGTCAATTCGTCTGATTAATTGATACAATTGTTAAAGGTATGGCATCATCAGAAACCTAGACACTATATATAACACACATATGATAATGCATCGTCTAGTAGGCTTCTTACATGTGAGAGATCAAAGTATTGTATAGTCATGCCATTCTCAACAATAAGTTTTTTATGCATATTAATTAAGTGCTTGTATTATTTAGATTACTACTGCATTGAAGAACTTCTTTTTCAGATCTATTTGTGTACCTAGTTCTTAGGATACATATTTAGAAATAACTAGGCCTTGGTCTAGATTCTTTGTTTTTGTACTAATAGATATGAAAGTCTGAATTGCTAATGATTCTGTTTTGGTGTGTGAATTATTTTTCATTTTATTTCTGTAATATTAAAGAAATTGTTTCTATCTTTTTGAAGGCTCCCTCCAAGTAACACTGGAAGTTGCTTCGAGTGACGTAAGTTTGGTACGGGATCTCCAATCTCCAAAGGTGTCAGGTTACATGTACAAACTCAGCAATTCATCGTTTGTAAGAAACTGGAAAAAGCGGTACTTTGTACTCAGGAAAGACAACTGCCTTTACTATTATAAGAATGACCAGGTAAGTGAGAGTTTCCAACTTTACAGGAGAGTTGTTGCTTCTCACTATTTATAATAATACATTGGTCAGGGCTTGAGTTTCCATTAAAATGAGAGAGATTAAGTCATATACTGATCATGTTAGGTTTTCTTTTGGTTATTATCCTTGCAAACTTCCGTCCAGGCAAATAGAATTTATAAATAAGCCATAACAAGTGTATATACTAAAATTTCCAGTCTAAATAAAATTTGACTTGTAAGTCTGCTCCACTACCATCCTGAACGCTACACTCCAACGCAACATCTAACAACTTCCCGTTTGGGGTCACCTCAGCATGACCCTTGGCCTAGAATCGGAACATCTCATGACATACTGTTAGCTGTTCATATTTCCGAGTGAATCAACCACACAGAAGATTTCATAGGTGACATGCTGATTGGCTATCCAAAAAGGTCATGCTGAGGTGACCCCAAACGGGAAGTTGTTAGATCGTGCGTTGGAGTGTAGCGTTCAGCATGGTAGTGTTTGATCTTGTATAGTAGAGTAACGTAGTGGAGCAAAATTACAAGTCATATATTAATTATCCCCTGCCCAACGAAGTTGGCGGGGGATATACAAATGGGTTCCGTCCGTCCGTCTGTCCGTCCGTCTGTCCGTCCGTCTGTCCGTCCGTCCGTCCGTCCGTCAGTCCGTCTGTCCGTCTGTATGAATGGTTTCCGGAGCATAACTCTAAAACCAGTAGAGATATTTCCACGAAACTTCATACACACATTGGTCTTATGGTCTAGTAGTGCCTTTTGCTATTTTTAGGTTTTAATTTTTTGCATTTTTTCCGTAACCATGGAAATATTGCTGAAAATATCATATTTTTGTACCAGGTCTAAAACCAGAAGAGATATTTCCACGAAACTTCATAGACACATTGGTCTTATGGTCTAGTAGTGCCTTTTGCTATTTTAAGGTTTTCACTTTTTGTACTTTTTTCTGTAACCATGGAAACATTGCTGAAAATGGCAGATTTTTGTGTAAGAATCGTTTCCGGAGCACAACTCTAAAACCAGCAGAGATATTTCCATGAAACTTCCTAGACACATTGTTCTTATGGTCTAGTAGTGCCTTTTGCTATTTTTAGGTTTTCACTTTTTGTGCTTTTTTCTGTAACCATAGAAACATTGCTGAAAATATCATATTTTTTAGCAGGTTCATTTACGGAGCATAACTCTAAAACCAGCAGAGATATTTCCACGAAACTTCATAGACACATTCTTTTTATGGTCTTAGTAGTACCTTTTGCTATTTTTAGGTTTTTATTTTTTGCACTTTTTTCCGTTACCATGGAAACATTGCTGAAGATATCATGTAAATGGTAAATGTTACTTTGCAAAACTCCACCCATCTTTGTGTATATAGTCTAATATAAATGTCAAGGCTGTATACCTGATTCAACAATTGCAGCCCCGCTCTACTTGAATTATACTCCATCTTTCTTTAGCTCAACTTCCTTTTTCATGTTTTTTTTCATACACATAAGTCTCCACAATCAAACTTAATTCAGCTTTGATATCTCCATTGGCGGGAGATCTGAATGACTATGTCCTTGTTAGATTGTAAAATTTGTTTCCCAGTTGTTGATATCATGTCTTTTTTCCAGATAAGTAACTTTACCATTTATAGCTGTTGATCCTTTCTCTGATATTGTGATTATTGACTGTTAAAAGGAAAATAAGCAAACCAAAGCAAACTATCCTAAATCGTGAAAAATATTATCTTAACAAACTTAAATTCAATTTAAAACTTTGAAAATAATGTTGCAATTTTATTTTGTAGGATTGTACAGATCCACTAGGGGCCTTACCACTTCTGAACTACACTGTATCTAAATATACTGACACCAGCAAGTCTCACTGCTTCAAGGCAGAGAAATACGGGGCTAAGACCTACTACTTCTACGTAGACACTCGCGAGGACATGGCTAGGTAAGTCTCACTGCTTCAAGGCAGAGAAATATGGGGCTAAGACTTACTACTTCTATGTAGACAATTGGGAGGACATGGCTAAGTAAGTCTCACTCCTTCAAGGCAGAGGAATACGGGGCTAGAACCTACTACTTCTCTGTTTACACTTGCGAGGACATGGCTAGGTAAGTCTCACTGCTTCAAGGCAGAGAAATACGGGGCTAAGACCTACTACTTCTATGTAGACACTCGCGTGGACATGGCTAGGTAAGTCTCACTGCTTCAAGGCAGAGAAATACGGGGCTAAGACCTACTACTTCTATGTAGACACTCGCGTGGACATGGCTAGGTAAGTCTCACTGCTTCAAGGCAGAGAAATACGGGGCTAAGACCTACTACTTCTATGTAGACACTCGCGAGGACATGGCTAGGTAAGTCTCACTGCTTCAAGGCAGAGAAATACGGGGCTAAGACCTACTACTTCTATGTAGACACTCGCGTGGACATGGCTAGGTAAGTCTCACTGCTTCAAGGCAGAGAAATACGGGGCTAAGACCTACTACTTCTATGTAGACACTCGCGTGGACATGGCTAGGTAAGTCTCACTGCTTCAAGGCAGAGAAATATGGGGCTAAGACTTACTACTTCTATGTAGACAATCGCGTGGACATGGCTAGGTAAGTCTCACTGCTTCAAGGCAGAGAAATACGGGGCCAAGACCTACTACTTCTATGTAGACACTCGCGTGGACATGGCTAGGTAAGTCTCACTGCTTCAAGGCAGAGAAATACGGGGCTAAGACCTACTACTTCTATGTAGACACTCGCGAGGACATGGCTAGGTAAGTGCTCTACTACTGCTTCAAGCACTGAGCAGAGAAATACGGGGCTAAGACCTACTACTTCTATGTAGACACTCGTGTGGACATGGCTAGGTAAGTCTCACTGCTTCAAGGCAGAGAAATACGGGGCTAAGACCTACAACTTTTATGTAGACACTCGCGAGGACATGGCTAGGTAAGTCTCACTGCTTCAAGTCAGAGAAATACGGGGCTAAGACCTACTACTTCTACATAGACAATCGTGAGGACATGGCCCGGTATGTTTCATTCAGATCACGGAGCCTTTATAAATTGAACTGAAAATCTTCTTCAACTAGACCAGTATGTATCTTGAACCATTGTATGTTAGCAACATAATATTATTTGTCACAATATATATATATATGTATATATCTTGACAAAGGTACATTTAATTGTAATTGCCTATTTGTCCTCTTTTCTATGGTATAAATGTATATCTTAATATCTGGTCTTGCAAATTCATTATGCAAACACAAGCTGTGTCATACTCCTCCAGTATCTGTATCTATTAAATGTATCATATTTTCGACAGATGGGTTTGTGCAATGAATGAAGCAGCCATGGTATCAAAGAAACGAGTAAGTATTTGTACTGTTGTAAATTTATGAAGTTTATTATAAAGTGTTTAGTTTGACTTCTGTTATGAACAGAATTGTTTTTGTGAAGAAAAAACATGTTTATGTGCACTAGCTAGGTTCAGTAATGAAACCTCGGTACAATGTATCTACAATTATAGTCCTCAGCACTTAAACTACTTCCTGATGTGATGAATTATGCTCTGTTGCTGTGTTTCTACCACTTCTCTATACTCCAAGTCATATTGACCCGCTCCATCAGCCAAAAACCAAATAATGTAATTTATGCACATATCAAGTCATTGAAGGTCTCAAGCTTAGTTTGGTTTCTTTTTGCTGACTAGTTTAAAACAAATACCAGGTATGTTTGTTTTATGTAAAAACTTTCCAAAACTTACTTTTCCCATTTCACAGAAAGAATCTTGGATGGATATCACGAGTCACAATGTAGGGTTACCTGCCCTTGAGATCCGCCGGGCAGAATGTACAGGGTACCTAAGGAAGAGTAACAAAGCCATGAAGAATTGGAACAAGAGATACTGTGTCCTCAAAGACGCTTGTCTATATTACTACAAGTCAATGAATTCACAAAACGCTCAAGGTTAGTCAACCTAAATACAACGAAACCTCGTTAGCTTTAATCCAGAATATCTCATGTTTATTTGAGTTAATCAGGCTTGCCTGAATATTTGATGTATGATCAGGAGTGGCAAGACATCAATGTATTATAATTTGATAAAATTAAAATATCTTGTGCATGGCTAATTATATGGTAAGTGTTCTTTTTTTGGTATATGTATGGCATCAGTATGGTTACCGTGTGTTATTATGGTTATCCAGTACAGCCCATCTCCATGGTTACCATGTGTTATTATGAGTTCTATTTTTGATACAGGTACAGCCCATCTCCATGGTTACCATGTGTTTTATTATGAGTTCTATTTTTGATACAGGTAGCCCATCTCCATGGGTACAGGTACAGCCCATCTCCATGGTTACCATGTGTTATTATGAGTTCTATTTTTGATACAGGTACAGCCCATCTCCATGGTTACCATGTGTTATTATGAGTTCTATTTTTGATACAGGTATGGCCCATCTCCATGGTTACGGTGTGTTATTATGAGTTCTATTTTTGGTACAGGTATGGCCCATCTCCATGGTTACCGTGTAGATGTAACTGGTATACCAGTGAAGCCGTTTAGCTTTATTCTCCAGCCTCCAGAAGATCAGATGAGGACCTTCTACTTTGTTGCTGAGAATGAAACTGATAAAATGAGGTAAAAATATTCACCAATGGAATCTTATTGTTTCACTAGTAAACAGATGACAGTTTAATTAGCTATGCATCAGATACTGTACACTGACTTAGACTGACTAGATCACAAAACTGAATAGTTGTGAAGAAGGGAACATGTGCATTGAGATCAGGCTTATACAATAGGGACAGTGTCTCTGCCAATATGGCTTTACTTATATGGTGTTGAGTTATATGATGTAAGTCAGATAAGGTCAGATGTAGTTTAATAGTGGAGCAAATCCTCAAGGCTTGAACTTTCAACAATTTTGTGTTCTTTGTAGTCGTATTCACTCTTGTGAAGTGAATACAAATAAGAATAACTTTGACATTCAAATAATGCATTTTTTAATTTTCATTTGGAATTTGTAACATCAAATTTATTTGATGTTTATAAAGTTAGGGAATAACCCAACACATTAAAGTGAATAGTCGGACAAAGAAAACTAGTTTAAATGCGTTGATAGGCCTTCCAAAAGTTCTTACATATTAATACGATGGTCAAGTTCTGCTTACGTTTCCCAGTTCTGACCATTGAAATAAAAAAAGTTGAAAGCATTGAAAGCGAAGCTTCTTGGGAATGTAACCACGGACATAGTGAGCCGGGAGGACGTTTTAGGATTCCTATACTTTAAACTAATTTCTTTGTATGCAGACAGATTTTCACGAAATATTTTATTTTTCTATTTCATAAGAAATTATACTGGATACATTCACACCATTTTTACCGACTTTAGCCATCCTTGCCCGACTGTTCACTTTAATTAAATGCATGTCGTTTTAATATGAAGGATACATTGCTTTACAGATGGGTAGAGTCTCTGCGAAAGTCTGTGGACAGGTGGATCAAAGTGGATTAAGAATTAAATCCATTCAGGTGGATCCATGTGGATTAAAGTTTATAATCCTTTCAAATCTGGATTAGCGGACTAACAGGTGAACAAACACTCAAGCGCTGAATCGAACAATGAATAAAGCAATGGATCAAAGTGGATTAAATTTTAATTATAATCCATTCATATTGATCGAAGTTGATTGAATTATAATCCATTTAGATCGAAGTGGAATAAGGTTGGTGATCGTTTTAGATCTGCGTTAATGAACAGTCAAATTATGGATCAAAAGAAATTGAAATTTATAATCCATTTAGATTTGTATGTAGCAAACTAGCGTTAAACTCCAACACTGGACCATCATGTGGATCGTCCAAATCGATGCCCTATTCAAATTTGTATTACACATGAATAACAACAGAGTCAAATGTAAATTAACCATGCTGATTTACATTGGGGCTCACAGGAGCATAGGATAATGTGTTCAATGGTTCCTGTTGTAGCTATAAGCAGCGAAGAAAACAAATCCAAATATTGGATCAAGGTGTATAAAATGTTAATATTTTAGTGTGGTCGATAAAGAGCGCAAATAGGAAAAATGTAAATTATAATTCATTAGTGTAATTCGGTGATTTAATACTGGATGAATCAGCGCTTCAAAGTCAGCTCGAAAACCGCTAAAATAAAACTACCGCTAAAATTTGTACGTTTGCAGTAGTCTAAAGGGCTGTAATGATATACCAAAATGTCAAAGGTATCATTTTTAATATTTTAAATCTATTTTATATATACAAAATGAATAACTAAATATAAATTGATGGGTTGAGCTGTACACTACTTAATGTATGTATTGGCTTATTTCCCTCTGGAGGTCAGCATCCAGAGAGAGATTTGGGCCATGTGTTTTAACATGGAAGTCTGACAAATCAAGGTGTTGTTTTGATAGGTTGTATTGTTAATGCTCAATAATTACAATTGAACTGAACTCCAGGGATGAGAAAACCGATACAGTTCACGTAATAATTAATGTTCAAGGTCTATGCCTTTCACAATATCCCAAGGATGAGAAATCTATACAGTTCAGGCAATAAAGTTCCCAGATCAAGGTATACCTTTTATAGTCTTGGTACAGTATATAGGAATGTGGACAATGCTTTGATTAATTTCTCACCAAAGGAGGAACATTAATTTAACAAAAATTCACTTTAAAAAACAATCAAGTCTATTTTAATGCGATGATTTTAAGCTTCTGTATTTATAAACAAATATTGTTTATTTTTATATTCAGATTTATTGATATTTGTTTTTAAGATGTTTTGTTATAAGTTGGTTTATTCTGTTGTAATTTTACTGTATAAGTGCTGCAAAGGATGAAACCCTTTTACATTTATTTACATTCCATAACAAAATATAATTCATTCGATAAAATAAGATGTGTGACATGTGAAACGATGCGCGTTTTATAGTACCATAAATGCCACCCAGTGTAATGTCACTTTATTGCTGCCATGAAACAATCATATGCAATTGTGTGATCAACTGATGAAATTTGACAACAAAGAGCGTTGGATATTGAAATGAATCTCATTAAAAAAAGATTATATATCGTGGAGAATTTATTTTCACTCGGAAAATCAAGATTTCTATTTTCTACAATTTTTTTAGAAAGAAAAATTCTGGGATATGTCATCAAAGTTACAACACATGATTTATCAAATATTTACGAAAATAAAAATTCTCGTGAACATTATCATCTGTTCTGTAATACCCTCTGTTTTGAAACATCATTCTACTATACAATCTCTAATTAAATATAATCATTTATTCCGGGATTTATATAGTTTTTATTGTTTGTGAAAACATCTTCGAAATGATCCTTGATTATATAAACATTCCACCATAATTTTCAACTATCGAATATTGACCGACATATCTTTATATGCCAAAATTTCAAATGAGAATGATGTTATTGTTATAAATCATTATGTTGATTTCGTTGTACATTACAATTTTTATGTGGTTGAAGGTTTCGGTGATTATTCCAGTGATTTTATCCATTATTGTTATATTTTTATTTGTTGTTTTATTGTTATTTTTGTACAAAGTACAAACATATTAATCCATGACTTTTGTTATAATGGTATGTCATTTTCTTGTTTTTGCTATCGCTAATTAGTGGTAATCAAGAAATGTCATTATTTTGTAAATTTGAATTAACATTGGTATTTTAGTTTAAATTTCAAGCAGCTATTTTTTGTTGGAAACCCCCGGTTATTCTGGCTATCATGAGGGTTATGGACCTCGTAGTAGAATGTTTTTAAGGGAGTAATGTACAGTAACTTAGTTATGTTTAAGGGGAGGTCATCCCATCCAAGGGACATAACTCATAATGGTTATATGCAGTGCTAGTTACTACATACTACAAGTTTACTGTTGACAGTTGAACTTAATCTTGCCAGAGCTGTGTAGTGTTCTAGATCAAGACGATCAATGGTGATCTATCATGTGTAACAAGGCTAAGCTAATTAAATGTCAGTATTGTCAATTCTCAATAACATCACTTTTGTAAATATGACCATCGCTGGAGACCCACGGTTGATTACATAACTCTACCATGTAGCTGAGCATAGTGTATTGTGCAATCAAGCGTGGATAGCCGATGGTGATATGTGCCATACGTAAAAAGAAAATGTTTGCCATAATGAAAAAAAATATGTTTAAAACAAAAAGTAAGTATTTGCCATAATAAAAAAATGTATGTTTAAAACAAAAAGTAAGTATTTGCCATAATGAAACAAATGTATGTTTAAAACAAAAAGTAAGTATTTGCCACAATAAAAAATGTATGTTTAAAACAAAAAGTAAGTATTTGCCATGATGAAAAACATGTATGTTTAAAACAAAAAGTATTTGCCATAATGAAACAAATGTATGTTTAAAACTAAAGATAAGTATTTGCCACGATGAAAAACATGTATGTTTAAAACAAAAAGTAAGTGTTTGCCATGATGAAAAACATGTATGTTTAAAACAAAAAGAATTTGCCATAATGAAACAAATGTATGTTTAAAACAAAAGGTAAGTATTTGCCACGATGAAAAACATGTTTGTTTAAAACAAAAACTAAGTGTTTGCCATAATGAAAATAATGTATGTTTAAAACAAAAAGTAAGTATTTGCCATAATGAAACAAATGTGTGTTTAAAACAAAAAGTAAGTATTTGCCATGATGAAAAAATTATGTTTTAAACAAAAAGTAAGTATTATTCACCATACCTTGGTTTATCCCCAATTCACAACTGTTTATATGTAACCATATATCTCGGATTATGATAAAGAACTAATATCCAAAATGTCTCAGTACCGTATTTGATCTAATAAGCAATCAGGGCGCTTACGAAATTGAAGCAATATTTAGACCTTTTACAAATCAAAACATCAGTAGGAAATCAATTTGAAAAAGAAACGAAATAAAGAAACAAACTGAAAATCATATTTCCAGTCTGCGTTTGATAAGGTACATGTATTTGTATTCAAGCTGGCTGAACCTGAGGTCTGGATGGTTGGGTGGCTTTTGGGGCAAATACGGTGTGTTAGCACAGGGTACATTTGTATACAGCACAAAGTAATGAGGGTTTGCATACAATATGCAACAAATTGGTATCTGATTTTGAGGTTAAAGCAGTTCATGTGTACTTTTAAAACTGCCATTTTACTAATACAGTGTTATGTATCTTATTATGTTATATATTTTACGCTGTGTTCGCTTTTGTTTATTTTTAATATCTACAAATACAGTTTCATATCTGACATATGTTTCATATCAAAATATTTACAAATTAGATATTTTTGACATATTATTCAAGATTATCTTTTTTTAACGTTTTCTATTTTCATTGTGAATGGGAAGTTTTATGTTTGATTAAACCTTCGCCCAAACTCAACTCAACAAATTTGACATTCCATATTCCATTAAATGACGTGCCCATAATCATGAACATAAAGATCTGACTCTAGTAGAGTTCGGTATTTAGATATGCTGTAAAATATGTTCATTTCGTTCATACTGGATCATCTCAATGTCAATGTCTCTCTGAGACCAGTTTCGTATTGTATACATGATGAACTGATTGTATCCAGGCATGAAGGAAATAGTTCGTTACACTGGATTAGCGATAGGTATTATATTTGATTGGCATTATTGGTTCCTAGTGTAGGAGTTACTTCACCTATTGTGTCTTGTTTACAAGGTTAATAAATCTGTGGGATTCAATGTTAAGGTATGTTCATGGATACTTAGTACTAAATGTAGGTAAAACGTTCATGTGTATTGTTGTGCAGATGTCCTTGGTAATATTACTAACTGGACGTGAAATTTTGTGAGTGTTGTGGAAATGTTTTCGTTAAAGTCTGCAATAATTTATCGGTTCATTGCTAATGAATGCATTGATATTTCACTGGTATCTGGTATGTCTTTTTAACTGTGCATGATTTTCTGGTTTCTCACCTGTGCAGTTTATACTTTAAAATTATTAAGTTCAGAGTTTGATATTTTGTCACTTGTCTCAAATGAAAACAATGCTATGATAACATAGAACACTTAATGTTATCAAAACTACTGCTATATAGAAGAGGGAGATAACTCTGGTATGTTATCGACACCTTTCTTATATGGTTTGACGTTTAATGTTTAGTAAATGGAGATAACTCTGGTATGTTATCGACACCTTTCTAATATTGTTTGACGTTTTGTGTGTAGTAAAGGGAGATAACTCTGGTATGTTATCAACACCTTTCTAAGATGATTTGGGTGTTCACATCCAGTTGTGGATTCTAACATTTATCTGTTTCATTACACTATCAGCATTTGTGAGATATTCAACTTAAAAATCGTGAAAAAATGAACATATGAGAGAGGGGTCATTAAATGGGACGAACGTTTTTGACCTTTTTACGAAATTACCACACTCACAGTCACTTATCAATTCAAAAAGAGATTGAAAAGAAACTACATGGTGTTCATAATTTCAGTTTGTTTTTAATAATGAATGAAATTCAAGTTAAGTGGATTTTAGGTCTTAACAGTGTGAGGGACATTCATAGAGACATGGTCGGTTTTTGGGTTGAATGCGGTATATCTTAATAAACGATCGACATATCTCAAAACTATTTCTGATTTATATCTTGTCCTCTCCTATCCAGTGTAAATCAGCAGTTTTCATCCTCCCATAATGAAGTAATTTAAAGTGTGTAAAATGATATCAAGTTTTTACATGCTATTAGTTTTTTATACGGTTATTTTTGGGTATACGTTTCTGAGAAAAGGTCGTGATATTTGTTTTCCTTATGACCTATTAATCATAATAGTATGTAAAATGTTTGTAAAATGTGATGTCTTTGATTATGTCATTTATACATGTTTACATATATATATATATAAATACACAATAATGTTATGTTGAATACCATGTAATTATTTGCTGCAGTATACATATTCCGTCTTGGTAATAAAGAGTGAACTGCCCTTGCGGGCAGGTATTGATTGTGCCGTTATATGTTTGAAAGCGTCATGGCATATTTTCAAACAGAATGACGTCACAATTGATACATTTCCACAGGGGAGATAACTAAATGACATGACGGACGTATCGATATAATCGTTATAATGATACATATGGAAATTATTCATACTATTTAATCGCTTTGATCATGCTTATTTAGGTTGTGATTTTTTAATGTTTGCTCACCGGGATTTGGCGGTATCTGCTTGCAGGACAATATTCCCCTATCTGTGTCAAGCTCTCCTGTGATTTGACTAATGGATTGGAGTCTGTACAAATCAGTGATAAACAAAATAATGCTTGTCCATACTCCTACATTCCTGTTTAAATTACATTGTTTGCGACATCTAAAAGACACGGGTTATTTAACCTTAGATTTTAATATCTAGCCTAATGAAGGCGCAATATACATTTATTTCATTGTTTCGGACGATTGTTTAGGTAAGTTGGTTTATTTTTGTCTTTATTGTCTTCATCGTTTATCACAAAGTACATTTCAACTCTTATCTGTAAAATTATGTAACACTTACTTATTTCCATTTACAAATGTATATCAAAATACTTCATGTGGATAATATTGCAGTTTGCCCTGTTTCTAGACAAATGAGGTCGAACATTAACCAGTTTCTGAAACGGATTTTTTTCTGCAATACTAATAATAGTGTTAACCAGAAATTATACCGATTTCGTTACCGATTTCACATGTCATGTATATTTCATCTTTGATATAAAAATGGCATGGTTACGGTCAGAATGTAACCTAGCTTCATTTCTCACTTAGACATCGATCAATCAAAATCAACATTTAATGGTTAATTAAGTGAGTCATTAGACCATGAAATAATACTTTTTGTATGAAAGTGAGCATATGTTTATATACTTTGCAATACTGGTAATACTTGTTTCGTCCTTTCATTTCTGCTGCACATGTGATATCTACATACATATATACCTAACTTGTATTCTAATGTGGAGATAACCAACAATAAAATATGTACTGTACACGAGGTAGTCGTTGTTTTAATTGTTAAGGAGGCACCCATATCTCTACGTGTTGAGATTGACCAAGCTATTCATATATACAAATTTTGGAATCTTGTCTTAATTCGTCGTTGGAGAGATACTTTTGATTTCACTATATATGCTACGTTACACTTAAATAATGCAATCAGTGATTGTCTACTGATTATTTAAGGGGGGTGTGTGTTTGTGATCATTTCTCATATTTTCGACTATAAAACATATGACTATCGTCCATTGAATGTAAAATTAGAAAAATACGATGTTATGAACTGCATAAAGTCATAGCGGGACAGAGTCAATATTAAATGCATCAATATTGCATTGCCATGAGGTCACCATCCTTTCCATATATCGTATTTTTATATGAAATAACATGTCAAGATCTTTAGTGCATTTTTATGAAGTATGTTTTAATAATTCTACATTAACTGAATCCTTTTTTTACATAATTAACGAAAATGCCTTAGGTATAGTCGTCTTCTCATAGATTCTGTTCAATCAGAACCTTGAAAACTTTTTTTTTCAAATTTTGTCATGTCATGAATATGTTTTAAGCAAATCAGTGGGCGAAAAAAAGTATGGACATGGATGCTTTTTAGTTACTATAGATATTTAAGACGAGTTGCATCCCCTACGTCAATGATCATGGTTGTACCCAGTACACACTGCACATATAACAATTCATGCCAAGAAAGGTCGATGCTGTTTAAAAGTTAAATTTGTGGTGTTATATAAGTATTTTTGAGGAATTGTATTCCGAATTTGCATATTACAGAGTTATCCGCAATTGCGGGTAGGTATTGATTGTGACGTCATGTGTTTGCGAGCGTAACGTCATAAGTTTCGGAAAAAACGACGTGAATTGCGCTCACGAAATAATTACGTGACAATCGATACCTCGCAAGGGAGCTAACTCTGTAATATGCAAAGACGGAATACCTGACAGGAAACTTAACTCTGAAAACAGTACTAAGTATAACGTTTAGATGAAATTACAAAGATGCATGTCATATCGTTTCATCATCCCACCAATTGATCAGTTACACTTTTAGTAAAAGTAGTAAAATATATAGACGTACCTGAGAAAAATGCATCAATAAGCCATGTTGGATCGAGATAATTCAACAGGAAATTGTATGATCAGGAAATATACAGTAATGGCAGAACAACAGCAACAGGAAATATTGATGGTATCGGGCTGATCGTGATATTACAGAGCTGTAAAATGTAACAGTTATCGTGATTATTGGTAAAAGACATTTCAGTCATATATGTGTCTTCTATAATAACAAAGAGAGACATGAAAAATTGAATGTTGAAATTATAAGACATCATATTTAACGGTTTAATATAGTAGTTTTTCTTTAAATCGTTGGTCCCTCTAATACTATAAAGGACTCGTACATCTACTTTCAATATCAATGATATTTTCATATGGCTTGCCTCTTTCCTAGAATAGCCAATAAATTTTGTTGTTTTGTAAACATTGCTATACATAGTTTTGCGAATTCCCCGAAAAGTTGCTAATAAAGGTAATACACGATTGAGCTACAGCGTATACAATACAACTTCCTTGGTTTTATGAGAACACGTCTTGACGTTAAAATATGGGCTTTAAGAGTATTATAGCACTTTAACACATAGACATTTGTTATACCAAGTCACCTATCGAGAAAAGTCAACACAATGTCATCTAACTTCGATTTTACGTTTATGGGTCTAATCTAAACTATTTTGCGTTCTTTTCGGATTTTCCTTTAAAAGATTTTGACACGTAAAAAGCCGGGCTATTTACTATTAAGCTTTATTACTGATATTATTTTAAGATTAATATGATTTCATGGAAAAAACATTTCATACAGACAATAAATCAGAGAATTTGCATTAAAGTGCCAAAATTGTTTGCTTTAGCTTATTATTTTAAGATCAAATGGATTTTCTTACTGATTCCGCCAAGAGATTATCCGATACATTGACCAGCTCTCTATTGTCCCATGTCGCCTTGTAGGTAGGATCTGACAACAGTACTTGTTTCCTGTGTTATAGGGAATATTATGACATCTTCTTCCTAATGTCTTTCTGTAGAGCGCTTCCCCTTTGATTTTGATTGTTTTAATGTCCTATATAGTCACTATCATTTAAGGACTCGGCAGGTTTAGATGGTAGAAGAAGATCGGATTTCCGACGAAAAACCATTCACCAGCGGTCAGTACCTGGCACCTGGCCCAACTGGGATTCAAATTCGCGATCAAGAGGAGGAGAGTTTTTTTATATGATGACATCTTAATTTAACCACTCGGCCACCGCCGCCATCACTTTTCACTTCTGATTTGAGTGCACAGAGTTTAGAATAACAACTTAGTTTCTGTCTGTATACATCACTCAAGTTTTATAGTGTGACCTGACTATTTCTCTTGTTCAGCATTAGAAATGGATGCGTTGGTTGTGATGTATTGATGTCCACAGATGCAACCATTTAGGTACGGCCTCCTGTGTGTGGTGTGTTGCATGAGGTGGATGTCTTGTGTGTTTTAGGAGACTGCGGTATGTCCATCTGGGTAACATTCTGCTCGGTACGTTTTACACGTCAGTAATATGTTCCAATTTAAAGTAAGCAAGATTCGCTACAATGAAGCAGGAAGGCATTTGTTAGATCACTGTCGGTAACTAAACAAACTGACATTAAGTAAAACAGATATGTTTTGCCCGCTAAAGTTTAAACTTATAAGCTATATTCGTTCTTTACATGGAATAAATACCTAGCTTTCATCTATTGTCGCATATTCCTGACACTACGTATTTTTTGGCAAGATCTTCATGGCTGGAATATACCTCCATACTCTTTACTCCTTTTTGCGAATATGGCCATGGGTTCCATTATATCAAGAAGATAATTCACGAAAATACAACCATCTCCCATAATACTCCGTTACATCCAACAAACAACAATTCACATACATGTGATGCAGTCCTTAAATTACCCTAACTGTTATCATGACGTAATCAAAGTGGCATAAATGGACGAAAATTTTGACATATTTTTGTCTTCAGTAATCTATTGAAAACCATATGGTTTGATGGTTTTCGCTGTGTGAAATCATTCAAAAGGACCGAAAAATGTACGATGCCTTATAGACATAAGTTACATCAGAGAAACTATGTACTATAAAATTCTTGCTTTTTACGCTCTATGTATATTAAGATTGAAGCGTCTGCAAGAATCACTCTAAAATTCCAGATAACAGTCTAAACAAATTACATTAAATCGTGGACCATAACTTGACTTCATGGTTCCTCCGTGTATACTATATCACCGCACTGTACGTGTAGATTTAGATACGATTTTTGGCAGTATTTTCAGCTGCTCTTATTTGTAATTGTGAAATTAAGACCTATGCATTGTAAGTTTTGTAATTTTCAAAATGTTGGTAATATTTGGCAATAAATGCTCTTCGTGAATATAGAAATTACGACATATACAACTTTAAAGCCTTCTCAAGCTTACCAACCAGTTTGTAGATATTACTTTTCCCTGCGCTTCAGGTATTAATCTTGTGTACATTGTTTGTATGTATTCATCTATGTAACGCTATATATGTCATCTTTTGATAAATTGACTATGAAGTAAGAACCAAACTCAAATTATCTGCTATTGAAAACGGGTTTAAAAGTTTTTCTTGGGGTTATTTAGTGGAAAATATAATTGTAAACCTTCTTCATAAGCAATATGAGAGTTCTAAATGGAGAAATTTCAAAACAAGTCTTGTTCGCCAATGTTATTAGACAGGCACGCTATCTCAAACTGACACGAGATTTTCTGAGACAGCTAATTCCGTAACCAATTGTAATTAAAAAATCTCTGAAAACAGGTTAAGAAATTAAGATAATTGACAGTTCTTTAAATGCTCGTATTCAAAGTAGAAATATTAAATGTTCATGTTTCAGTCATAGTTCATATGCTGATAGAATAGAAACGACTTTAAAATTTACAAGTACATGTGTTTGAGGACAGAAAAAACTTTAACAATAAATGGATGTACTTAAAATAACCACACTTAAGTAAAATGTTCGATTATTGTGGACAACTTATGATGACGACGCTTCGTGTACAAATTAAAAGATCGAGTTTCACACATTCGTAATATACTTGGTCTACTGGCCTTTTTAACAAGTCATTGTCAATGGTCTCTTGTACCGAAAAGGAAAATTAGGGAGATATATCGGACCAAATACCGTCAAATCGTCACAGTGGCAGGACAGATATACCTGTGGGATAGATACGGTATACAGATAACAATACGGCCGGCCTCCTGATATTAGGTCAACAAACAGTACAGATATGTCACCAACAACATATCTAGTGCTGGCATTACAACAAATCGCTTTTACACTTTCTAACAAATAAATTGAATAACTTTGGTGGTTCAAAAGACATATTACACCTGCCCTTCAATCTTATTCAATAAACATCGACCTCGGTCTTATTTAGCGTACCTATTTTCTATAGTGTCAATTCCGTAAACATGTTTTGGTCTTAGACTCCGGTGCAGACATCGAACATTTACCTGGCTATTCAGTGACATGATACAGCATAAACTATTGAAGCAGTTGTGATATCTGGAATCAACATTATTATAAACACACCTTTATATTCAAATACATGATTCTCAAATATTTAACAGCTAAAGAAGGCGAGTCTCGTTCGTATTGTGAGAAGTCGGCCATACGCTGGCAGAAAACGTACTCTCTGTGGACTTCTAATTAAAAGAAAGCCTTATAATCATAAAGGTACTTCGGTATAATTAATAGGTGAAAGTCCTCCGACGGATCACATACACGTCATATGTTCGAACAGATGATATTAATAGAGGCTCTTAGATGAGGGACTATGTGAAATAAAATTTATCAAATTTTCAATAATTTGATAGGCCACAAGCCTTTAGGCGAATAGCATATCAAATTATTTAACGAGTTTGATCAATTTCATATCACATAGTCACGAGTGTAAGATTCTATTTAACACATAACTGTTAATAATAGATATATATAAGTACAACTTTCTATTTCGTCTCTATATGAAACAGTAGAGATCCGGCATAAATGTGACGTTTCCGTCTACTGAGACAATCATGCGACGTCATATATAGATTATTACGTCAAAACTACCAGTGATGGCACAATTAAGAATTAGCATATTACAGAGTTATCTGCACTTGCGGGTAGGTATTGATTGTGACGTCATGTTTTTGAGAGCGTAACGTCATACTTTTCGGAGAAAATGACGTGAATTGCTCTCACAAAATAATGACGTAATAATCGATACCTATCCGCAAGGGAGCTAACTCTGTAATATGCAAAGACGGAATAGTGTTATTACACATGTGTCTTACGATATTTATGACATGGCAATATGACATGGCTGGACGGACTAGTTATGTTATAAACAAGTTTATGTCCACATCAAAATCTTAATAAAATAACATTCTGCGACACATGTAAAATTGATCATTACCAGTGTCATAAATATTTCTTGCATAAAAAAACTCTTTAACTTCAGATACCAGTACATAGGATGATAAAAAATCTTAATTAAAGTTATAACTTCAAATTTTAGGTGAAATAATAATGAAAGTGTTCGTGAATCTGGGTTCAGCCTGTTTATATTTATCTATGTCACCAAACTGTGATGGTAATCGAGTTTCAAGAAAGACAGGAATTCAATATATTAAAGCTCTATAATGTCAATAAAGGACACCCCTTCTTTTGGTCATCAGTAATACAGTTTCAACCATTTTATAAATGCTGGAACATAGATTACATCTTATAATCTGTAATCGATTTTTCATGTGCATTATATTCTTATATTAATTAGAGATATCAAAAATAAAATGGAGGCTAGAAATAGATTAAACTTGTTAATTTGTAATAGATTTTTGATGTAACGCAAATGTTTCTTGTGAGTTTTTTTTTTAGATATATCAATCGAATTCAGGAATCATGAGGACCCTTTGAAGAGATGTCGGGAAACTTGTATCATATCAACTTAGTATATTTTTTGTAAAAAATTTACTTTTCTCCGAAAGAAAAAATCTTACAAGTTTTATAAAATCGTGTTTATGTTCATTTTAACACTTTAACCCTGTTATTAAAGATCTCGATGACGGACTTAAGCACATGATTGATTTGTCAATAGTATAACGATGTCCTTATAATATTGGTTTGTCAATAGTATAACGATGTCTTTATAATATTGATTTGTCAATAGTATAACGATGTCCTTATAATATTGATTTGTCAATAGTATAACGATGTCCTTATAATATTGATTTGTCAATAGTATAACGATGTCTTTATAATATTGATTTGTCAATAGTATAACGATGTCTTTATAATATTGATTTGTCAATAGTATAACGATGTCTTTATAATATTGGTTTGTCAATAGTATAACGATGTCTTTATAATATTGGTTTGTCAATAGTATAACGATACCTTTATAATATTAATTTGTCAATAGTATAACGATGTCTTTATAATATTGATTTGTCAATAGTATAACGATATCTTTATAATATTGATTTGTCAATAGTATAACGATACCTTTATAATTGATTACGTTCTTATATATGATTGTCAATAGTATAACGATGTCTTTATAATATTGGTTTGTCAAATATACGATGTCTTTATAATATGTTTGTCAATAGTATAACGATACTTTATAATATTGTTTGTCAATAGTATAACGATTTTAATATTATTTGTTAATAGTATAACGATGTCTTTATAATATTAATTGTCAATAGTATAATGATGTC
This sequence comes from Argopecten irradians, assembly GCF_041381155.1. Lineage (NCBI taxonomy): Eukaryota > Metazoa > Mollusca > Bivalvia > Pectinida > Pectinidae > Argopecten > Argopecten irradians. Next base: position 26,249,205 of record NC_091148.1, read on the forward strand.
TTTATAATATTGGTTTGTCAATAGTATAACAATACCTTTATAATATTGGTTTGTCAATAGTATAATGATGTCTTTATAATATTGGTTGTCAATAGTATAACGATTTCTTTATAATATTGATTTGTCAATAGTATAACGATTCTTATAATATTGATTTGTCAATATTAACGATATCTTTATAATATTGGTTTGTCAATAGTATAAGACTAATAATATTGATTTGTCAATAGTATAACGATATCTTTATAATATTGGTTTGTCAATAGTATAACGATACCTTTATAATATTGGTTTGTCAATAGTATAACGATGTCCTTATGTTTCTTGTTACAGTACTAGTATTTGGTCAACGTACTAAAACATTTCGATCGATCACGAATTTGTTTGCACATGACAAATAAGAATACACTTAAAATGACCATTAATTGTCACTAAACAAACTTAATTTAAGTAATCACATTATTTACTTATACCGCTGGTTCTGGTCAGTATGGTCTGTGTTAAAGTACATTGCTATGGAACCGTATCTGTAAAGAAAAATGAAAGGCCCGCTTTACTTTATAAATCGAACACAGTAAAATGACATCACAATTTCAGTTCAGTGAGTGCATGGTCACTAAACACAATTAACGGTTATTTGCATACACCGTTATAGAGTAATGGTCAGCAAGGAACATTGCTCCGGGAAAAGTATCCGGTCAGGAAAAGTTCGCTCTATTGAATTATCGAACTGTAAGAAAATGACAGCACATGTTTAGTTCTGTGAGTGCATGGATACTTAACAGAATAAACAGAACGAACACCTTTATTTACTTATTCCATCTGTGAACCGGTCAGTAATTAATTACAATGCTTCGGAAACTACATCTTCTACAGATAATTCAGTTTTATTGAAATTTTCGGATTGCATGAAAATGCCAGCAAGTTTTAGTTCAGTGAGTGCATGGATACTTATTTATCCTCATTGACCGACTAATTATAATTGAATACGTTTTTCAAACATCTCAAAGAAAATTTCCGTCAAACTTCAAACGTTTAAATGGCCCTGCTCGTTAATCTAAATCTGTCATGAGGAGTGGGTGAGGGGTGGGACTAAGTACGGATTAAAAAGAAAATGTTCAATGGCGATCTAACTAACACCTTTGCACTATCTAATTACATTACTTATATTACGGGTATCAGATTCACTCCCCTGGGGCGTCCTACACTGGACACTTAAAGGCTTAAAACAGTTACTCCGCTCCCAAAGTGTCCTAATATGATACAATAATGATCCGAAAAATGCCGGTGTTATTTTGGATAAAGTTTCCAAGTTGTTTTTATTATGATTATGTAGTATGGTTGCTAATAACTAAAACATTATTTACTAGGTCACTACGTCATTATGTGGAGGTTCTCACACTTATTTTCTACGGTAATGAGGGTATAATACAATAAGCCATATCTAACCTTTGTAACTATATTCCTATAATTATTATTGTTCGTTTGTTTTTTGTTGTTATTTATTTATGAATTAAGTAATTTGTTATTATTTTGATATTTATATATGTTTTGTTATTATTATAATTTTATTGATTTAATTATTGCGCCTTTGAATGAACAGCTTCTACGTAATCTTTATTGCAGCAGAAAAGAACTAGACAACTGTATGGCACCAATTGATTTTCCTTTCTTTCAGTAATTAGTCTGTCTTAGTTATCCATGTATAAGTTACTCGTTAGTATTGCTGCGGGTCCCAAAATGACAAAATAACTGATTGGTGCTCTCTTAACGGCAAAGGCGATTATTGACGAACAAAAACCTGCATGGCGTCCCTAACCTCACTGACTATAGTCCACGAATGACAAAACATCTACTATCCTGTGAAAGTAAAATTACTGAATGAATTTTTGTTGATACTATTCTTGCTACAAATTTTGCTGAATGTCTTTTTTGCATAAGGAGAAGATATTCAGTACAAATATGATTAAACTGCGGGTCGCAAATTCATTCTGAAATTTTACTTTGATAGGATGATTTATTTGAATAAGAAATAATGTGTTTAATATAATAAAGTAGAAAAGAACTTCGCCCTTAAGGTCAATGACGATTTGTAGACGGAAAAAACCTGCATGGTGTCCCTAACATCACAACCAACCAGTTTATGTCCCACGTCATCTTGTCAATATAAGTTGGTCCTACGAATTGCTAACACGTCCTAGATTAACAAAATAGTTGTATGTGGCTGCTAATTTCGTAAAGGTGTAAGCGATTTTTTTTTTTTTTCAACGAAAGCATTTTACTGACGAAAACGTCTATTTTTGTTGAAGAACTTTCCTGTAATAGACTTAAATTTCTCATATTATCGATGCTTAGATGTCAATACAGTCCTACGCTCCCTGAATTCTGGGTCCATATATGTTATCACTCTTACGCTAACACAGTGTCTATACATACAAAATGTATTGGTTGTCTGCACCAGTCATCTTAAAGATAATTCTTGTCACTAAGCTCTTTCAACAAATAACCATACACCCTTGTTTACCGTTGATACTAGATGTTCAGTACTATCGAGATCTAATCCATAGAATTTTGACGATTGAGATCCTAACTAACGCCCTCTTCTATTGACAATGAATATAATCTCAACACCTTTTCATTGCTGATTTATTGATATGAAGGCAGAAAGTACGTCAGTGACGAAAGTTATTAGTTCTACGTTCAAGATTTCACGTTATGACATTCGATTTGCATTCATAATTCATCCTTCAATTGACATTAAGGTCAAAATTATAAATGTTTTATTAAAAATGAGGCAGATGAATATGTGCACAAGATAAACACAAAACTAAATAATAAACTATTTGGATGAAGACGTTGACGAAAAGTAAACACGTGCCAACGCCTGTTGATAAATCTACTTATTTCTTGAACATCAGTTTTTGTGATTCGGCCACAGTTTTTTTTAATTATTACCCATATTCCTATTTATATGCTAAACAGCTATTATCTTGATCTCGCCCTGCACTTTGTGATGTTAGTTTATCATGTGACAAACTACTGAATCCGACATATTTCCTAAATATACAAAATCATTCGATGGAAAAGAAAACAACTTTCTCAAGTTCGGAAGCTAGGTTCTACCCTATAGCCGATTATTATCTCAGGTCAAGAATTTCGCGATTTTGTCTGCAAACTAATATTTTTGTGTTTTTAATATCCGCGATCTGGATTTAAGGGTTTATTCGTATTTATATTGATAAGTCATACTGAATTCAAAGCATTAAATTTATCTCAACATGGAAGCATTTAACGGAATAGAGATTTCCTCCTAATACGGAAAGCACACTTGGTGGATTATTAAAGATCATTAACGTTATTGGCGACGATATCGTGATAACACATTCACGAAAGACATTATCCAGCATTGGTGATATCAGACCTAGACAAGCAATCTTTTATCTGATTTATCGGAGAAATTATTTACTTTAAACCTGAAATGACTTATAAAGCAACATGTACTAGCTAACCCAACGGCTGGACACACAGAAATCATATTATTTAAATGTTATAACGTTTATATATTGTTTAGAAGATTTTGTGTCTAGCTTTTCTATTGGTAAAGTGATTAAAGAGCTCTACAAATATGAATCAGGTATTTTTTTCCTAACGTTTACGTTAGCGATTAATGTTTGTACTAAACTTTTACCAACGCTTATAACCAAATAAGATGTTATTTTGTATAAAACGAAAATGATTTTGCAAAATACGAGGTTGCCAATTTACTCTAACTCATGCAGTTTTAGTACTACAAGTTTTTGTCAGATTTTGAAGCAATCCAGAGAAACCACTATTTCAATTTTGTAAAGCAAAACTATAATCAAAATTATAAAAGAAAATCGTGATTAAAAATATTTACAAGAAATTTTTTAGAAATCAAATATATTTAATAGATTTCAGTAAATTAAAAAGTCGTTATGAAATAAATTTGTATATGATCAACATTACAATTATACTAGGGACATTTGTCATTACATCAGTATTCGTTTTTTCACGTTGTTGTGTACGAAGGCACTTAAAATACACAACCTATGTAGATATATAGTGTATTTGTCTCTAGATTGGCAATAACAAATGATTCAGTAAGAAAGTCCATGTGTTATTCCGTGGTTGTATTTCCCTTGTTGTTGGTCCTAAGGGATTCCTAAAACGGGGAACCCCGGGGTAACACCATGTTGGAATATACCCTCTCTACATCTTTAATGCTAAAATAGGTTAGTATTGAAATAATAAAGTACTGGCGATCCTAAGATTTAATGCATGCCCTGTAAAAATAAAGCCTGCGGTCGTTACGTAAACCACTCCGTCAGGTTGGAATATCAGCGAAAAATACCAAATATGGAAAAGCCTCGACGCTAAAGACCACGTGTGTTCTTTAAACATTTATTTCAACATACCCCATATAACGCAATCCTTGGATGTACATGTATGTACATAACGCGATAATGAAATGATAGACCGCTGATTGTCCTTGAATGTTTTATGCACTTATGGCTCACAGATCTACATTACGAAACAAAGTAGGCCATATTTTGTGTAAATGTTACCACCAGGAATTGGACTTATTGAATACAATGACTGGATACATATGTAAACCAAGGGTCAGGCGATCTACTTATGTTGTCGTCAGATCATGTCTCGGTCTAGTTGGAACCCACTGACACACTCCCACCAAATTAATGGCCTCATTCCAACTCACTAATCCCATTAAACCGACGATTAATCAAATCTTTCAGCTGTCAGCACACAGGCAACACTACCATGTTAGTTTAGTCATAACGGCACTTACTTTAAATATCCTTAACACTATTTATTTCATATCAATAGAAACTGTTTTTGGTGTTTTGAATTTCTGATATGATTCGCAGAATGATTTATTTCAAAATACAAAATATCTGGTGTTTACTTTAAATTAGGAAGATAGCGGTTTTGTCGTTTAAATGCTATTTCATGTGTTGACCCTACTTGTTATAATGTATACTGGTATACGGGTATAAAGGGTGTAATGAATTAGCTGGTACATGTATGTAGGCTAGTGCTATCCTTGGCGCCATAATACACCGCTTTTCTATCACGTATGCAGGTTCAATATGTTATCCCTGCAGGCAATTTAATCCTATGCAAGTTTGTATGTGCATATATACTGAATTTCCTCGTAACTTGGTTATAAACATGGATTAAAAATTTTAAAAACAAATGTCTACAAGATTACATAACAGACAGAGACATCTGAAAAACAGTAAAATATGACAACACGTTGTAAATATAATGTTTTCTTCATTAAGAAATTTTAAGAAGTTGGAGATAATGTCATAAGGGAGATAAATATATAAAGTAGGTGTTAAAATATCCAAAAACGATATTAACATCCGTTTGATTTGAAATAAACTAGCGGGGGTACAAAATTCTTCAGGATTTTAATCAGGACAATATGATGTCTGATGGGATCACAATTAATTAATCTGGACATTATAATGTCTGATTGGCTCTCAATTAACGTAGATAAGGTCATGACGATAACAGATGAGATTTGTAAACATGATAGTTGAGCCTGCCTTGGTTACCATGCAGTTCATAATTTTAAAATAAAATCACACACATATATATATATATATATATGAACATCGATATATCAGATACAGATCAATCGATAATATTCCTACCAATACATTTTTCTTTATATCTATACGGACTCTCAGATGTTTCTGAACCAACATAAATTAATGAAAAATCTGATTTACATTAAAAACTTTTATTTTTTCACATAACCTGAGTCAAAACGTTGTCTATCTGCCTATAATTCGTAATCAACTATGAGAATTATGAAAATCAATAAAAAGGCTTCGGATTTGTCAAAGATTTTGAATTGTAAAAAATACCTTGGGATATATGTTTTTCAATCAACATAATATATCGTTTTGATTACAACAATATCTACCATACAACCTCTGAAAGATGAGTATACTTTATTTGTACACCCCAGTGAAAGACAATGGTAGTATGCATGATTTTATACATATATATATAATTACAGATCAAGCATGTTTGTTGCTACTAGACTAAAATCTTCCAGAATAAATAATCTCCTGCCAGTGCGGTCCTGGCTCGGTAAACCACGGGGAATTGGAGTAGGTTACAAACCACAAACCGCAGCGGTTTACTTTCATGTGGACCATGGGATGGGAACACGTCTAAAAGGTCGTGTTGATAATCGTATTACTTATCATACTTCCCACAAAAATATTTAATTGTTTCAAGTAATGGAAATATATGTCGTATTAATTATGGGAAGTTCATTCATAAGAAAATTCGAAATATAATGTACCTGTATTTCGTTATGGGAATATACATTTTATTGTTCATTTGAAATTCATCAAAAAAATCTTCGCATAAATAATTCCTCATAATTCTGCGAATATGATTTCTCCTGTTACGATTTAATAATACCGCCCATGAAAAGATCAGTCCTACGTTTCCTTTCACGAAACAAATATTTTTACAGAAACAAAATATAAAACATAAAAAAATAATTACTTGTAATGAATACATAAAATCAATAATTTTTATTAAATGATGAATAATGTTTTTAAAGTTATATTTCCTGTAAGTTCCTGTATTTTCTGTCGATTAAATGTGAATATTTAAGAAATAATACACCTGTTGTTGCATAGCAGATTTTTTTCACAAAATATCAAACAATGTCTGAACTCATCTAATGACAAAAAGATTAACTCATATATAACAGATGTACAACTTAAAATGGTTCCAGTTCTGTGTGGGAACAACACTTCAAATATAAAAAACCGTCATAGGTATTAAATACGTGAAGGACAAAACATTACATTGACAACAACTCGATTGGCGAAGAACTACAATGCTATGTGATACATCAGTTTATGCATTATTCATCATTGATATACTGCAACAATAATGCGAAACTCCTTTTTAAAAATGGTGTTCAAGGCCCTATTAGTGGTACAATGGACCAAAAGTGTTGACATTACGTTGGCAGTTTACAAAAAAATTCAATGCTGCACGAAAAAAAAAAACACGATAGATTTTCTGCACGGGAAAGTGGACCATGAGTTTGAAAAAAAACATATTGTCTCAACACTGAAGTCCGTATTTCGACAATAACTAAAACACTCGATATGTTTTAATGGCTGATAGCATAAATAAATTATGAACCAGTGATACAAAATGTATTACCTTAAAATAATGCAGGACATCCACCTTATGCATTCAAGCATTGCATATGTTACCTCGTTTTTTTAGTTTAAACAATATTGCTATACAGTTAGGATATATTCAACATACATGTCATATAAGGTTGGATTCAGAAACAAATACAAAGTAGTTTTATCACACTTTTACCATAAATATGGCATATAAGTAATTGGACAGTACGGATTAGTATTGGAGTAGGAAAAAGGAAAGTGTACAGGGTTCGGGTAAAAGAAAATAATGTTTATTTTTTAAACCATACAAAACTATAGATTTGTTTAGAAGAATCAGTCGGTCATTGATTGATCATCGAAGCAAAACTGATAAAGTTCTGAGTAAATAAACAATATATATATGTGAGTTAGTTTATTCAAATATACTCCGTTTTTAACCAACAAATGACATTCCGTAACACGGGAGATGCTGAAACAAAGAAAAGGCTTTACTTAGGGGATATTTCAATTTGTGCAACTGTGTGTTTTTACATTTTTTGTACAGTTTTAACCGAAATGGTATGCTTGTTTCTATGTATATGTATTACACCAACTTGTCCAAGTACATGTACATGTATATCAGTACAATTTGACGGGAAACTTGTTGCTTTAGCATAAGGAAAAGGCCCACTGCACCTTCTGAACAACTTTTTAAAAATAAACAAAATGTTCATAGCGCAGGTCGTATCATGGTTCCCGACGTCGTCATAATTACAACGCGTTAGTTGACTATTTCCACAGGCGTCTGCATCTGGTTTTGGGAAAATAAAATACCTACCCCTACTATATATACATATAGTAGGGGTTGGTTATCATATTTTTATGAAACCAGAAGCAGACGCCTGTGCTATTTGTGCGCCAGACGGTAAAACTTCAACTTGTTTGGTATTGTAACCTCATCTTTGTACATATGATGTTATAATTGTTTTAAAGTAACTTTTTTTTGGGAAAGGTAGCCTTGTGGCCCTTTCATGAATATCATGAAGTTGATTATTTTTTACATTGAATGCGAAAGCCTTTAAATTATCATTCTTCAAAAATGAATTGTCATAAGAACTATGACAGCTAACTGTGAACAGAACAATGCGTCAAGCTTTCCTATAATTGCTTCCTAATAAACAATGCTGTTTGGTAGCCTTCTTAGCTTTTGTGGATGGATTCGTCGTTCTGCATGTCGTCATAATCAATACCTATACCGGCAAGGGCAGATAACTCTCTGTACCATGCAAATATAGAAAAGCGGCGGCCGCCACCACTGTCAATCACGTTCACACTAAAAATCATCAATACACATACTTAACTATTATGTCATTTATATACTTTTATTACTTTTTTAGGGAAATGTAATCGGGGATTGTGATTGTCCATAAATTAAGTCAGTCTGACAGCTCTGTAAGAGGTAAGACCTGACCGCACTGCTGTCGTATATAGACTGACTAAATATTTATTCCTTTATTTGTTCTGTAAAAAGGGATCTCGGTTAGAGAGTGTTGATGTGTCTATATTTCATATAACACAGTTTTTGACATTGGGAAAATATGTCCTTTTCCGTCTTTGCTTATTACAGAGTTACCCCCTTACAGGTATGTATGCATTCGGACGTCATTATTTATTTAATGTTCTTCTAAAAGTATGACGTTAAGTACGCAAACACATGACGTCACAAATAATACCTTCCCATAACGGTAGGTAACTCTGTAATATGCTTTAAACGAATGAGAGGCCTTGTAAGAAAGTACCAGATGTGTAATTAGATGGTAAAGAAACAGAACAAAAAACATCTAACCGACGGTCATTACAAGTGGGAGGCGAGGTCTAGTGGTGGTAGTATTTCAGAGCACCTTTACCACTTTGCCACAGTAGCTAATGGTACTAGTCATCCCAAATGTGACAAAATGGACGTACCACAATCAGTAATAATATTTTCTATTGACAGAGTGAGTCAATCTTTAACTAAATTTGTAATCGCATTTCCTTATAGTTTAGTAATGTTTTCTCGAACAACATATCAACAAATCAGAAAATATTGATAATTTACAATTTTGACACTGGATAATGATATTCACAAATATTTTATTCCAATGAGAATAGTCACCATTGGTGATAAAATAATATGTGCCAAAATATATTACTCTTTAACACATATAAAGGGATTATTATTCTAGTGAGTGGGTATTGTCTCTTATCGCATTATATCTTGCCATCAAATGTACATATTACAAGAGCTTTGACATTGGAGAATGGTATTCACAGTTATCTGGCTCTTATTAGAACCAATTCAGTTGATATAGTAAGATGTGCCAAAATATATAGAATTAGTGTCCTTTGACATAGATGAATTCATATTTTACACGGGGAGATACAATAATAATACTGTATTGTCGCATTACGGTTTAAAATTCTTATCTCATTATTACTTGCCATTAATTTATTCCATGTAACTATTACCATGCAGTAATACACTGATGCGTACAGGTCCAACTATTGGCATTGAGTTGGCAGCTGTACTCGAAACACTTTGCCAACTGCTACCCGTAGTTCAGCTCCCCTGGTGTGTGTGTCTGTACACGAGGCCAGGCCGTGCACCACTACACTCCGGCCTTGACGAGTACGTATGTCTAATGAGCTGAGAATTTGTCCCAGTGCCGAAAAAATGTTTGATCTGCGAATTGTGGGTATTGATATACCCGAACGTCGTCATGCACGAGCCCTTTAAACCTGGTTAGCTTAATCACTGTCAGTCAATATTTACATTTATTGATTTTTGTAATACTGTATTGGTAACTGCGAAATGTGTCATCCTAGTTGTTTTTGTTTTGTTGATATATCTTTTGACATCGTATCAAGGTCATAATACTGATATTTTAAATCTAAGTCTTGTTAGATATAACTGTGTTCAAACAAGCAAGATGACAATGCCTGGATAAAAACACTGAATATAAATGCAGTGTAGCTTTTCTTATTCTCGGCTTGGCACCAGATCAAAACAAAATCGATATTTCCGATTTTTCCTTTTTTTTCTTCTTTCGGATAATCAATGGAACCTTTTCTGTAATTGAAACAGACTTTGCCATTAATTCATTACAAAAAAAATGCAAATATTACTCGTCATTAAATTCACATTAAATGAAGTTAAACACTTGCAGGACATTTAAACTCTTTAATGTCAAATACTTTTTGTAATAAACTCCAAATAATTATAAAAAATATATATATATATGGCTACGAAATCGATATCCAAGTGAAGACCAAAATTTGAAAATATTAAAAAGAGAAATTCAAAAATAACTTCATTAAGCTATTATTTTATTTCCGATGGTTGAGAAGATTTGTATAAAATGTTGAGTTGTCTTAGAAAACATTTTTTAAGTGTTGATGTTTTCCAGTACCTGTGTATTATTATTATTGCATATTTTATCTGTCCTTACGGATATGTATTAGTTGTGACGTTATCATAAGGAATATTTTACTCTTACGGAACTATTGATTATTTGTAAATACATTGAACGTTCAAAATTGTAATTTTATAGCTAAGGTATATTGTATATATATTTTTATCAGTGTGTGTAACACACTTCCTTTAGATAATTTTGATATGAGAAAAATGTGTCAGCTTATCAATTAGTCTGCAATCTATTTACAGTGTTCTAACAAGCAAGATGACAATGCTTGGATAGAAACACTGAATATAAATACAATGTAGCTTTCCTTATTCTAATTGTCTCTCGCTTGGCACAAGATCTAACCAAGTCGAGAACACAACGACACGACTTTCAGTAGTTAAGCGCATCCGTAGCTATTTAAAAAATTGCATGTTGATTTATGTAAATCTTAATTATATATCAGCAAATAAAATTAAAAATCGATTGACATTTCCGCCAATCGGACACATTCGTGTTCACGATAAAAAAAAAATTTGAATGAAGTATCGAAGTATTAAATATTTTTTTTGTTGTTTTACTGTGTGTAAACTGCATTTTTTGTACAGATATTTCAACATGACGCGCTGACGCGCGTATTTAAAATATCTGTACAAAAAATGCAGTTACAAGCCAGTAAACAACAAACAATAAAAATCATTCCTTAATTGTCTCCGCTTGGCACAAGATCAAAACAAAATCGATATTTCCATTTTTTTTAATTTTGAAAGGTAATTTATATGATAAATTGATGAAATTTTAATAGCTTTTCTGTAATTGAAACAGACATTGCCATTAATTCATTACAAAAAAAATGTAATAATAAACTTCAAATAAAACATGGCGCACAAAATCGATATCCGAAAATACGACAATATAATACAAAGTTATAGACAGACAACTAATGCAGACCAAAATTTGAAAATATCAAAAACAGAAATTCAAGATTAACTTCATTAAGCTATTATTTTATTTCCGATGGTTGAGAACATTTGTATAAAATGTTGAGTTGTCTTAGAAAACATTTTAAGTGTTGATGTTTTCCAGTACCTGTGTATCATAATTAATGCATATTTGTATCTGTCCTTGCGGGTAGGTATTAATTGTGACGTCATGTGTTTGCGAGCGTAACGTCATACTTTTTAGAGAAAACAACGTGAGATGCGCTCACAACATAATTACGTAACAATCGATACCTACTCGCAAGAGAGCTAACTCTGTAATATGCAAAGACGGAGAAGGAATATTTTGATTAAATAAGTACACCAAACAGTAGTCGAAAATTACAAGCAAAATTAACTATACTTATCTTAATGCAATTTAGTTTAAAGGTGCGGACAGACAACGCAGTCGTTACATAACACCCAACCCGTAAAACATTAAAATGTGATTATCGCTTAATAGGCACATTTAAGTATGCTTGTATAAAAACAATTTCATAATTTCTTTAAGATGTGTCTGGTTCATTCCTTGGTATTTTGTGTTTTTTGTAGACAATAATAATGATATGATTTTTATCATAATTATTTGTCCTTGTTTCGTATGTACTCTTTATCACCATATATTTGGAAAACGTTATATTATGTTTTCTTTTGGCAATCTTGTGGACAATTAGCACAAATATCCATGTGAGGATATTATTTACAACTCATTGAAATGATTTATATAGTTATAATTTTGTTATAAATATTAATCAAGGATATTGATTGGAATTCATGTATTCATTGGAATCAGTCTCGCAATATCATGCATCATTGTAACAAAAATATTTTTTTTCTCATTAAAGATAAGGTGGATTTAATGTATCTGCAGGTACTGCTATAGTATATATAATAAGTATTGTACTGACGTAACTGGTCCTACCTGAGTTGTACAGGTATGTTATACAGGTGAGTTTGTACGGATTTTACAAAGGTAATCGGAGACAGGGTAATCGATAAAGTGATTAAAGAAGATCTGCCGACATTGTAACCTGTCTGCTTGCTATATTACTAACCATGTTTTTCAATGATTCGTACTTTGGTACATATATTTCTTTTGATATTTAAGAGACGTAGTTTATAATATAATTTGGTGGTATAATGCATTGAAATCGACGATAATTATAGTTTATTTTGTAACCTGATATGTTCATACTTTAAGATGATATTGCATGAACGTCAAATGTTTAATGATCTGAAAATTACCAGGTACGACGAAAACCGCAAGATGTCGTTGATAATGTAAGTTTTATACGAAACCCTCTGCGTGAAATATCCTTGACATATACACTATCCTATGATATTTTTTTCTGTTTAAGAACTTTATAGAATTTTAAATCAAAATGTCGAATTATGGCAGAATTATGAACACCTGAGTAGAGGTTACTTAACAGCTGTTGATCTGTGCCAGGAGAGTAATTTAGATCAGATCTACTGTCAAAATTGATCGCCCAAAGGATAAGAACAAAATGTCCTAGTAGCCAAGTGGTCTTCTTACACCGATCAATAAGTGGGTTGCTACACAGGCAATAGTTCTTTATGTGAATTTCACGTGAAGCGGGACAAATAAAGAGAATTTCATGTGAAATTGGCATGGAAAAAATCACATGAAACTCATTTGAAGAAATATTACCTGTGTAAGACTGACAGTTTTCGCTTTAATTAGAAATGGTATTTTGTTTTAACATTGTATTCAAATTAGCTTACATTGATATTTTTTAGATATTCAATATTTTTTGATGAGTGAAGGAGCTCATTGATCAGTACGGTATACAATAGTCATCTTCGTTATACAAAGGCTTTTAGTAATCACATTCCGCAATAGGAAAATATTCTGTCTGATGAGGAAGATAGTTTACTTCGATATGTCCATTAAAAACAACCTACACCTCATTCGAAATTCAATAAAGGATTCGGAGCACTTTTGTGTACGTGATCAAAAGATGATTTTGCCCAAACCTTATAAAACGCAAAAGCTCTTGCCCGAAAAATATGTTCACCGATTAAATAATTAAATCGGTTAATGTTGTTTACAAAAAACAAACCATCACGACTCACTGTGAACTTGTAGTTTCTTGTCATCGAAATATCAAATTAGTGTTTGAATAATGTATTTACTATGTTCTTGATTGATTATACAGCAGTCTTTATAACGGCCGACGAGACAGATGACATTGCATTCTAAGTCGTGTTTTTCTGTTAACGTCTCTTATAGTTTTTAATCACGAGTGTAAATTATGTCTTTATTGATTCAGGCCTATATAATGACCTAACAGATAGAAAACAAAATCCTGAATTTACGTCGAGGGATTAAAAAGTTCACTCTTATCAATTGGCTGGTAAATAAATCAAACAGGTACTGACCGTGACCTTGAACGACACGTTATTGGATGAAAAAAGAAGGTATTCCGAAGAGGTTTAAACCCTAATAAAAAACCATAGCCTCCTACCTCGACCTTGAATGATGCGTTAGAGGATGAGCTGAGGTATTCCGAAGAGGTTTAAGCCCTAATCCTAGCCCCTACCTCGACTGACCCGCTGCTCAGCCTCAAAGAATGAGATAAGTCTGCTATCAGGGGGAGGATAATTAAAGATCAAATTTAAGACAAAGGATCAGTGAGGATAATAAACGAGATATCTACGGTAGAGCTATAGATCTAAAGTCCCACTTTGTGATCTGTCGTAGTAACTCTGGGGATAAAGGTGTACTTACCTGGCGATAGACATCAGAATACCACACTCACAGTGTACTAATCCAGCGTGTTAAGTGGCAAACGTCAGCAACATAAAGGCAGCACAAACCAATGGAAACTCTTCTGCGACTTTGCGACAAGATAGCCGCCAGTTATGTTATCCACAATGTGTAATCCATTAGAGATAAATTGCATATCTCTTACAAATTGAGCGTCCGAGATACCTATTTTGATATCTTTATCGTTTCTGTTATATTTTACGAATGAAAATTTATATTAATTTATCTAATGTTTTTCAATACCTCAATATAGACATAGCCGAACATAATAGATTGGTCGTTATATTATAGTATCTCGATTTCTTAAATTTTATCGAAATTACTCCGTCTCTCCATTTATAAATAATAGTTAGTCGACCAATATAGGAACGAAGAATCTCCCAAGATACCACAGGCCTCAATCTAAGTCGTCAGCAGCACATCGGTGTTGTCGTCGAAATCTTGAAATTATAATTAATGTAAGATGCCTATCTAAACCGTATATTATTTTATAACTTAAAAATTGCTTTATCAATAGTGATTAAAATTGTATGGAAAAGTCAAAGGAAAACAGAACCAGATGTCCCAGGATATTAGGCACTCTCTGGTCTTTGTCAAATATCTTTGTTTATAAGTGTACTTCGGATTAAGCAATACTCACAATTAAACGTTGGCATGCCCTTCATGTAATATCGAGAAATACCAGACAAATAAAGTGTGATATTCCAATGGAAAAAATGTATTATCTGGTATGATATCGACATTTAGACTTCCTCGTAGTCTTCATCTGAAATCATTTTTAAATGTGATTGATGTCGCCTTCAACATCACAATATATTGTGGTCATGTCGCTTTTAAGAATTAAGCATTATTCTTAATTTCATTTGGGGTTGCGAAGTCATAGATAAAAAACTGATGGGCATTTTTCATAGACGCGAAACAATAAGCAAGCGTATAATTGTGCGCATTTGTTATATCGAATTCGTTATGATAATTTTAATACAACAATTGTGTCCAACAACAAAATACCGAAAACACAAATATCACGGCAATGCTTATACTTTAGTGTCGTTTTCGAAGAAAGGTTTGCCCAAAAACAACTACAATTACTTGCCGTTCACAACGCAGTTGCTGTGAATACCATGCTTCATCAATAGAAATAATTGTCCTCCACCAATTGTGCGCTCAAACATACATATGTGAACTAATTAGACTGTACTTTAACCCATATTCATTTCGCGCATACTATAATTCGCGCCTTCGTTACCTCAAATATATTCGCGAATATTAAATTCGCGATCAAGGACTGCTAAGAGTGTATAAATCTTGTAATTACGTTCGACATTCGCAAAATATTTTATATTTGTTTGACCTCTCTCGCACAATTTCCGCAAAATTTGTATCTTATAATAACATAATCTATAAAATAAAGTGGTGTAAAGCACCTAGGCACAGAATGTAAATAACAAAAGACACTCATATTAGTTTTTATTCTTATTTATTTTAGTTCATATTCATAAATTAAGAATATATCACAAGCATCAAAGCCCTTATATAGTTACAAGGACTTCAGGTGGATAATCTATATCAGGTTTCACAAACAGTTCCGATATCTAATAATTGAACACTCTCTACATATATCGGATAGGTAGTCGGCACACATGTCTATATTAGGTTATGTCTAATTAATTGATTTTAAATCTGATGACGTCATTTGTACCTTTATTGACACAGGACATCAAGAAGTAATCTGTCTTAATATGTTATGTATCAGTTTTAGTGTTTCCTTCTCCTTTTAAAGATTTCGTTGATACTTTCAACACACATGATATATAGAGCTATATTATAAGGAATACCAAGAAAAAGGAGCCATGTTTAATTATTATTAGAAATAAAGCAAAAATGATAAAGAACGTTTGACAAAAAGAGTAATCAATCACAGATGTTGGATTAAAAATAATGGATTTTCGGTAGGAAAGAAAACTTTAAAAATTGTTGTTTAAGAAATCTTGCTATAAACTCGTAACTCGTTAAAGGTTTCGTTTTTTGTTTAACTATTTGCGTAGATCCAATAATACATTAATTAATAAATGAATAATAAGATGTTAAAGGTTTTACATCTGGGTTGCTTTCAATACCCATATATAAAACATTTAATAGAAGCTTTATCTGAACTCGTCAGTCTTTGTTTGAAAAATAAATAATCTTATTCAGACAAGGCCACGTACAAACGTTAAGACTAGGACAATATTATAATTTAACACGTAACTATTTAGTATGACATAACAAAGCATGAATATCAACATTCATACATATATTTGCATTACAAAAGTACATATAACACAAAGTAGAATATAAACTTTCAAAAGACCAACTATAGCATTCGGAACACACTATTATTATTGTATGAAAGGATGATTGCATGGTGTTTTGTATGTGCTTTTATTGTTCTTTTACAATCGTTCGGAACACATTCAGATTTATCTACACAATAACACATATCGAGGAGGAATTAAAAAAGATAGATTTTACATTTCCACAAAGAAATCAGTATGAACAACTTTCATCGTTTAGCACCACGTAATAGTGTTCGGAACACCTTAGTAGGAGCTCATACTTACAATTATTTGTCACAAGACATACAAAAATAGTTTGAATGCATCCGAAAGATAAGAATAGCAATCGACTTTAGGTTTACAAATTGCATGATAACACATGAATCTTAAACAATGACAACAATGATATTGCAACAAAATGCAAATATTTTTTGAAGTGATAGCAAGAACTGTATTTCACTCATAACAAAAATGAATAGGATCACGAATCAAAATGAAAGTTACAAAAACATATGATGTATTGTTTAAACTGAAACCCACTAATATTGGCACATAGGAAAAGACATTCTTAGATTCCGGAACACAGCTGTTCCGAATTCTATCGTCTCACAAAGATATGATATAATTCACACAAAAATATTTAAGCATGGTGATATAAATATTGTTAGTTTGCAATTCCTATATATAATAAATTATAATTTATTCACCAATGATGTAAACGAATTGCAGAAGCACTTAGTTATATGAAGCTGAAAATGACCAAATAAAGGACTTAACATTTTAAAAGATCCTCTACTTTATTTCATTGAAATTTACAATAATGTCTTATTGTACTTCTCTGATTGTTGTATTTAAAATTCTAACGTGTTGTATCCAATCTAGACAAATCGGGTGAATATACATCCATACACTGAATTGTAAAATTTATGAGCATTCAAAAAACAAATGTTCAAAGCTGTATTCATGCATGCTACAATTGCTATTCGGCCGGGACATACGTCAATGGGAGATTTTGGTAGTGATCCTATAGAAAATATTTAATGCTTTCCTTTGTTCATAACCACTGATTGAACTAATCGTTGTTTACGTGTTTTATTTAGGCTGAAATCCATGTTACATGGACCTGTAATATTTAATGCAAAATCACACAGTTTACCATTTGACCCCCGTGTTATGGTAAGTGGGCGGGTTCGGTAATACTGTTTAACACAACATTACGCACTTTACCATTTGACCCTTGTGTTAAGAGCCTTTTGACGTTTTTGACGCCAGCCCACAGTCGGTTAGGTTAGACCTAGTGTAAGATATACAATGTATTCCCTATGTCTTCTGACCTAGTTATAAACCTTTTTTTCTGTAAAAAGCTTGTAGAATTATCTTATTTCCTTTTGAAGAACTGAATATAAAAAAACCACTAAATGTTTAAACTATTTAAACCCTATACGTTGTATTCAAGCCAATTTTCGGACAGTTTAAAGAGTATAATAATATCAAGGAATCAACACATTTTCATTAAAAAGTTTTACAAATTTTGAGACGCCGTTTTCAAAACCTTTCTTTTTTCCAAAAAATCGTTTAGGAAGGTAAATTCGCTATTTACATTTCAAATTTAACATAATCGACACTTCTCATGCTTGTATATGAGACATATACAAGCAAATCTTTGAAACGAAGGTCCCTATCAATTAATGTGCATTTTAAAGTATACCTAATGGATATTTTACTAGCTTTCATACGTAATTTTCTATTAAAGTTTGCAAACTAGTGGTTTTCGTCAATTAATGTTTATTTGAAAATGGACACAATTGGTGTCTTATCAAACAGACGAGTCGGTCCTGAAAACCTAAGCGTATAGAACCAGAAGGTGTGTAATGGGCTTTCAATTCTAAATGGCCAACCTAGCAAACAATGTCATTCTGTGATGACGGAAGATTGCAAAAGTGGAGTTATCTGTGAAGAATAAACTTAAAAGTCTAACTGCTATCGTTAAATACACATTATGACTGAGACCTCGGATGACTGCCAGAAATGTAAGCATGACGTACCAGGGTTCGCACAGGTATTTCACCTTTAGAATTATTTTCTCTTAAAAAGGCCCAGTGTCTGGCTCTGAATACTAAAGCCGAAAGTCTTTGTATGGAAAGAAATATTGTCTCTAATTAAACTTTGTGCTCTTTGAAATGTGTTTCATTGTTATAGCCAATTACGCCATAAAGGTAACGGTTCAAGTTTTGTTCACCGAAAGTTTTACGCAATACGACCATTAGCCAGACAGGTCACTGGAATAGTTTATCTGTCTCAATGCCGAGTATCTATTCCTTTACAATATTTGTCCTGTATCTATTCCTTTTCGAAACTTCGAAAACTGAAATATATCTATCATGATAGCTTGAACTCTATCAGGACTCTTTGAAGTATACCGTAATATATTATCATTCATTTTCTATGCAGTAATGCATAACATCGTATTAGAAAAACACAAAACTGTAAACTATAAATTAAAGAATTAATAAAGCACTTAATGTCTCTGGCAAGTAAAAGTTGACGGATAAAATGGATTTAAGTATTCTAGCTCTAGTATAGCAATTGTCTTGCTCTGGTCATTTTTGATAAATAATTGAAATATTGTTTTAAAAAAAATAAGTTCAGTCTATAAATAATCATAAATAAAAGCCCTATAGACTTCACTAATCCGTATACTTTGAGTGGAGTTATGTTTTGTAAAAAATATAATAAAAAAGTAATCGGCAAGGAGTAAGTCTATAGCGGCATAATGTCAAGAAATAACTTATGTCCTGTTTCAGGAAAAATAAATTATTAGTCATCTGCAGCAGTAAAACTGCAGTAAAAAGCAGAGGAAAACTGAGAATTTCTCTACTTGTCTCGATTAATATTATTAGTAAATAATTGCAAAAATGCAATGAAAAATATTATTGTTTTCATATAGTGCATTTGTTTTCTTTCTGTTATCATTTAAATGTTTGCATTCCAGACATTTCTTAATGTTAACTAACAATACAATAAATTGCAACACGCCATATGCTAAACAATACACCTAAGATGTTCTAAACGATAAAAATGACGGAAACAAACCGACAGAAATAATACAATGTAGGACAATGTAGCTATGAAAGACAATGTAAGAATTTACCTGTATATAATGCAAATACAATCATGCCTAATATGGCAAATCGTTTAATCAAAAATAGGTGTGTTTTTTAACCATACACCAACCAACTGTATCCAACCTATCGTCCAACCCAAGGTCATAAACTAGGATCTGGCAGAGGCTAGCCCTGAGTAGGCATTTAACAATGACATGGTCTTTTTTATTGTATTAAATATTTTTTGTGTGTATGGTATCGAATTGTGGATTTTGATAAACCTTTGTTCTACATGTGGTTCCATAGACGAAATAGTGTGACTGTCATAATTGGAGACGCGCCGATCGATAGGTTCAAAGGTCAGAATCATACTGTGCAGAAAAGTCAAATGTCAAATGTGAGTGCTTAAAATTATTATAATCTTTACAAAGACAATGATATGAAGACAGGTACTCGGGAGTCTAATGTTCCGTATCATACGATGATAATAAATATGACTTATTGTTAACCTCTCTACGCGATGGTATGTCTAATGTCACCACCCCCCTCGCAGATTTGACTTTCCGGGTAATAAATTTTCAAATATGAATATCTTTTGAGACGTGCCTATTTGTTGTCTGAACCTCCCGTTAAGGACCTTGTTACAGCCTAAGTATACACTTTCAGGCAATAAAGTCATAAAACATTAGAAAGTATTAACTCTTGTATTAAACATGTGATGGCTTTTACTGGCTGTTACGAGAGCCAATGATATTCAAAATGTCACTTCACATTTTTATACACATATGACCTTCAAAGGTAACAGTATTCCTATCCGTTCTTTACATACAGAATCGTTCATTGTCATGTGTTCTAAAATTTGATATTTTCATCTTCATCTATCATGTTAAGTTTAAAATCTGAAATTTTGTGAAACGCATCATTAACGCATTACATACACGGAATCAAATAACAACGTTTCAAATCAATTTGAGTGTTGACCTGCATCTATGGTCATATTGTCATAAGTATACTGTACCTCTTGTCTAGAGATATATTTTGATTAGCTCATTTAGAATTCCGTCTTTGCGGGTGTAGCGTCATATTTAAAAAAAACTAAACAAAAACACAAACAACACGATTATTGCTCACAAAATAATGGTCACAATCGATACATTCCCGCAAGGGAGATAACCATATGCAAAGACGGAAAAGCTTTAAACAGTTAAAACAGAGATCTCGAGTTCGAATCCTCATGGAGGCAAGCATTGAAATAGACACGTGCTACGAGACGATGTTATGAAACCTGTGTTAACAGACTTAATTCACCTTTTGCTAATAGGTCATATGTCTGTTGGAAATTTCCTTTAATCCTCACCAGGTAATCGGCTATCGATAATCTGCCAATCATGGATTAAGGTTAAGTGTAAATTAGGCATTCAAACTCGAGATTAAAAATTATCATTACCTGCTATTGTCAAATCGATAACCAATAAATGGTGTTGTCAAATGCGTTTTATATTTCTGTATGCGTACTAAGTATGAACTTGTGCTTACGGAAAATAAGAAATTTTAATGTAACATTTTAGTGGTTGTCCGAAATCATCAAGCAAAAGATAAATTAAACGAATTTAATGATTAGACAATTTCCAACAGCTATCAGGAATATTATCAAACCTTGAACACATATTAACTGCTCATAAGTTTTAAAGGAAGTGTTTATGTAGCATCTTTGTAAATGTTATAGAAAATTTCGAAATTGTATATTTTGTCTTATACAAAGCACAAAATATATTGTAAATTGAAAGACTATTTCGGCAGTTTCTTAATAATAACATCATAACGGTTTTTTTCCGAAAGTGTAATAAACAAAACAATTCATAAATATTAAAAAAGAATATTTCAATAGTCAGAATTTAAATGTATATTCACACTTTAAAATATTAATGTATCGTGTCAGCACTCCCGACGAAAACTTCGAAATTCGAAAAATAGTAAGCACTTAACTTCGAAGAAAAAATATTAATGTATCAAATCAGCACTCCTTAATTGTAATTATAAAATGTCGCATTTCGAAAATAATCAGAACTTTAAAATACATTAACGAAGAAAAAAAGTAATGTATCGTATGAGCACTCCTATACTAAAAAAATGTCGCATTTCGAAGATAATCGGAACTTCAATATAAATTAATGAAGAAAAATATTAATGTTTCGTATGAGTACTTCTAAATTTAAAAAATGTCTCATTCGAAAATAATCAGAACTTAAAAATACATTAACGAAGAAAAATAGTAATGTATCGTATGAGCACTACTAAATTTCAAATACAATGAATAACCATCCCGACAGATACACTCGTAGATTCGTTGATTCCAACTCGTCACCAGTGTCACCACCCACTGCTCACGTCCTAGACAGTGGGGGTCCACTACCCAAGGACGTGATCGGTACACACATATACAACCTGTCGCAATACTAATCGGCAGGTGTATAAAGACTATATATATCGATTACCGGCTTCTATTTAAGATCATACCTGAAATTTACATTTGATTCTGATTGTGATTGAACGTATTTGTATAATTAAACATGTGATGTTCATTTCAAATATTTTTTACATGTTAACATGAATTAGAAAATAGTTATGCTCCTGGCATTATCTGCTTAAGTTTGTCAAAAATATAATTAACGTTTTTATAATACTCCTGGTGCAACAGTTTAAGATATTGTTTTCTTCCTTAGAAACAAAATGTTTAGACATATTTCATTCCAGTGTAGATAAGTATAAATGGGTTTATTGAAATACTAACACATTAGTGATTACATCTTACTAATATGAAGGGATTTTCCATTCAAATTTCCTCCAGAACAAAAAAGCTGTTAAGTCATATTTAAATTTATAATGAGTTTATAAGACGTTGCTTTTAAATGTCGCTAATTGAGCTATGTAATAAACGTCTATCTTAATACCACACGTTTGTTTAGTATCCGAGACGAAACTGTAAACAAGTAGAGTGAATATTTAATCTCTCGGATACCAGAATGGTATTTGTAAACATTGCCAATACTGAATACTTTAACACCTTAGCTGGATTATGAAGCGTGAATATTTGTATTTACGTTTGCATACCGTACACTCATAAACGTTGTTTGTAATGCTAATCGAGCACTAAAACCGTATTGTTGCTCAATTTCTTTGAGTGATTTATCAATTAGTGATACGTTTTAATATTAAAATTTTGGTTTGTCTCTTAATGTACTGGATATAAACCGCAGGAGGTCATGTTTAATGAAATATATGGATTATTACTTAAGAAACATTAAATATTCATAATTCATTGTAATTTAGTACTTCCTATATCATCTTTTACTTAACACTGTCGTAAATGTTGATCACTAATAAATCGTAATGGATCAGGATTTTAGTATACATTACAATTTAATGCATTTTAGGGGAAACTCCTTTAGTCATAATTATGTTTCAAGCTATAACAATTTTATGAACACAAACATGTCTTAACAAAAATCATACATTTGAATATAACGATGACGTGTATGATGATTATTAGTAAGGATTTGAAACTATGGTTGTTGTCCCTTTAAGTGGTATGGTAAACATCAATGCTTTTAACCGACTTATACCCACCCGCTCACAAGGAAAATACATTTCATATCTTTACTTTCTGATATTGCAATAACTACCAACAATAAATGAGAGTTTCCATGTTTGTGTTTACAAACAATGCCCTATTGTTATCTGTGATCGTGATAAAGATCGTCTGTTAGAGAACGTCTTAGATAATATAAATTACTCCAAGTGATATTAGTCTGTCGGGCTGGATAATATGTCCCTGATGTTACGATTGTTTAGTATTCTAGTGGTCAGTTCTGTTACAAACGGTGTAATTGTTGTGTTAGAGATGTGTATGTCAGTCTGGAAAAGTTCAGCCATAGTGGGTATCTATGTGTGTCCGGAGGGTTAGGGTATTGACCGATGTCCACTTAAACGGACTTTAACTAATTATGTTTATGGTTTGATATCCTTCACTGTCGTTTATCACATGACTTCATGTGGTTTATAGGTATATGATAGTCATATCACCACACTATCTTAAGTTCTTCATGAGAATTATCCAATTCATATCACTAGGTAAGAAAATGAGATATTAGTTCAATAATGTGTCTACTTTGTGTCGAAGTCATTTTGTACATGTGTGCAGCGAATATTCAATCAGTTATTCATTTTAAATTGAATTATGTTTAAAAGTGATATTTAAACCAAATGTTCCGTTAGAAAAATTTCTTTTAGAACACATTAGATATGTATGCATTTTAACTTAAGTACTAATAAAAAGGTTTGTAGTTTAAACCCAAACATTGAATTATGTTTAGAAGAATTTTTTGTGGACGATTATGTCCTTGTACATGTAAGCATGTAATGAAATAAGTTTTGAATGTACTATTCAATAGCGTTGTTATTAGTAATAGTTCTGACGTAGCTTGTGCTCTAATATGGAGAATTGTGTATTGATTCTGATCAGAAAGTAGGCTCGGTCCCTATTTATCTTTTTAATGCAATGTGTATTTTAATTAAAACGCTTGACAATTACTGGGTCTGTATTGGAGGGGATCAAGACCATGTGTTCTGGCGTTGTATTGAGCAGTTATAGATCCAGGAACTCTCCTATTCTGGAGGTACGATAGGTGTATAATAGATAATCGATGGGTTTGGACCTAAGGTTGGATCAGTTGGAACGCTAACTGGTACCGTCTTTCTGTAGGTATGCGACACAGGTAAAAATAATCCACAACTTCAACATTATCTTTTTTGGCAGAAATTCCAGGCGCCATATTTATCTTGGGTTAAAATTGGTACAAAGTTTACTCAGTGTAAATTGAAAACTTTTAAACGATTGAAATTAGTTATCAAGAAAGTTCAAGATCATTCCAAATAAGGATTAGCACGTTGGTAATAGGTCATTTCCCTACACATCACGCGAAAATCACGTGGACGACATTTTCTATTATTATGATATTAAAAAGATACTTCCAAATAAAGTAAAATTGCAACTAAATAACATTAGTCCCAATAATTTAATTTCTGTTTTTAAAATGATAATGTTGAAATTGTTTATATACACTTTCAATATATTGCAATAATTAATCAATAAACATAATAATGAACAATGGACGGAAAGCTTGATTTATCACAGACATAGCATGGCTGGGTGAACACTAGACCTCGTCAATGAGGAGCATGTGTTCTCCCCACCGGGAGTTACATCTACCTCTCACGGAGTCAAAATTGGGAGGGACCTCTCGATTTAACTCTCAATGTCTACTTTACACGCACACAAAATACATCAACAAAAAGTACCTGTTTGTTTCATTCCAAAATACAACAAAGAGATTGGATTATTAAGATGTCGTTAAATATGACGTCATCATTACGTATGATTCGGAATTGTTTCACGTACGATATTTCGATGTGTTTTTGACATTCCATCATCCTTGTTTCTTATTATTTTTCCACAAAAAGGTTTTTATGTCCTTTTTCAGCTGTTTTGAGTTTAAACAAACAGGTTCTTTTTGGACTAAATTGACCTGACAATGGATGCGTTGTCGGTATTATGGCGTCAGTTATTACACTACAGTAATGTATTGTAGTACATGTGCCACGCGCCAACCCTGACTGAAGGTGAAATGGTGTTTACCTGGTGATAACTTTTTCGTCCTTTTTAGACATTTTTTATCTATTTTCTTTTTCAATAATGATCAAATGTGCAGTTCAAATCAAAAAGAATATTTTGAATGAAACTTAATATACGAAAACTTGTATTATTTGTCGTTTCGATACTTCATCTATGGTAAGTATCGTGGGTAAATGAATTAAAGATAAATTAAAAAGAGTTTCTTTTTATGTTGACATTGAAATTTCTATATTCATCAAATTATTGGTATTTCATCAAACGTTATGAAAATGAAATCCCTTAAATTCAAACATTTTACAGTAATAATCGATGAATTTTTTTAAAATGTTTTAGATATCTATGGGTTGACGTGGGCTTCCTGACACAGACAGAAATCGTTACTATTGATGGAGTGGCCTTGGAATCCTTTTAAACATAACAATACATACGACAAGTAACAGATCGACCAGAGAAATATCACACGCGCTTTAAGCTTAATTCATTATCGGGTAAATAAACAGTAAACAACTTACCACGAGAAACCAGCCGTCGCCATAGAAACCAGACTGTTTCCATGACAGACAGGTATGTAACAATTAACATAGTTATTTCTGTTTAAAGTTTCAAAAACTTAATAATTTAATCCGTGAGAAAAAAATCACAGTTAGGAGTCCCCGTATACTATATGAACTGCTGTGTCCGTCTGTGGAGGTACGTCGTGGTACTCTATTTCCGGTTCCGGTGGGATTTCCGTCTCCTCTGACTGAACACCTATGATCCAGTTTATGATATACTGGTCTTTGTTAGAGTCTGAGTCCGAATCATCATTGTCTTGTTCTGAAGTCCGTGATTCGTTCTCGTTATTGCTTTTGTTGTTGAAGTTTAGCACATAGGTTGATGAATACCTCCTCATCCCACTAACGTTACCAGCGGTAGTTTTACTCCGGGTAAGCGTCTCGGTTTTGTCAATAGATAACGTTCTTTGATTATTCTTTGCATTCAGTTTCTGTTCACTATTATTCCGTTTGATAAATGTTTTTGATTTTTGGAACTCTTCAATTGGAGAGATAATTTTTGAGTCACTTTTGCAATGCTGTAAGGGACGCCGGTTCGACGTTGTGTTGTTATTGCCACTGGACAAGGAGTTATCCTTACTTGACAGACGTGACGTCCTGAATCGCGTGGACCTCGGCGTCATTTGATTGTGTGAACCCAGAGGTTTCTTCTTCCCCTGATCTACCCTGGGACTGCTGGTGTCTGTCTGTTCCGGAACACACCAAGTCTTTCCTCTGTTCAGACCGGCAGGTTTTCCCTGTTGGCCCAAACTTTGTCCGGACGACGAGGAATTAGCACTTAAAGGGGATTTTGCTGTTTGGCCCCTTAGAGATCCATCACTTGTTGCACTGTGAGGATGACTCCCCGAGTGCCCATTATACGAAGTCCGGCGGAGTAAAGATCCTTGAAGCACTAACTGTGTAGGGGAATACTTGGCCCTGTAGTCTATGGGTGGAAGTTCCGGAGCACTCATTCTCCTATAGTTATAATCCTTTCTGTCAGTCAAACTTTGGACATCGTCTTCTAACAAGTTCTCTTCGATCGGTTTTATATCAAAACTGACAGAGCTTATTCTGCGACGGGCTCCCAGCCACTGCCGTCTCGGACCGGTCTTTGTCGAGTGTCGAGTGTACACCGGCCTTTTTGCAACTGATCCCACTGACGGCTCTATCGTCATTGATTTCGAATCCGATTTCATGTTGTTCTACGCATGCGTGAAGAGATATAAGAAGCTTATATGTCGATGATTGTATCATTCAGACGAACGTATTGACGTGAAGGGTACATTGTTCACTATTAAGGTTTAATATATACATAGTTCAGGTACAGGTAGATCGGCCCATACACCTGGATGACGTCACATAGCTTACCTGTAATATAAGAAAAATGTTCAATAATGACTAGTGCGGTATATATACACCGTTTATATCTACTATAGTCCTATAAATTACAGGTAAATGTTCCCATACATATCTTTATTCACATGTCCGTGAATGCACAGGTACACTTTATACAGTCCGTTATTTAAAGCGACAATTCCGTTATTTAGTGCCGGAGCTTACACAGAGTCATTTAAAGGGCCCTCCATCGCTACGATACATGTACAAGCGCTTCCGATAAATCTTTCATATATGTCTGCTTAACAAAACTTCCTGATTATCAACAGACCAATCAAAAAGGGATGTGGATCATGAAATTTATGTGCAGACAAACGACCTCAGTGGTCAAGTTTTGTAAGCATGACGACAAAGCGTCCCTCTTTGTAGCCGTAAAAGTTGAAGTCATACTACTATAAAATCAGTTTAATGTTATTGCTGGAGATCCAATAAAGATAGGGTGATAGGTTCAAGGGTGGGCAGTAAACACATACAAGAGGCCATCAAACGAGCATTTTCCCTAATCCTTAAAAATCAATTTACAAAATAGTTCCCTTTTTCATTGCAAATCCTACATGAAGGTACACGAGAGCGAATTTGTTTACACGAAAACCAATTTTGAGATTTTCAAAAACACCTGTTTCATTGTTGTTATCCGTTTGTATCTTGAAAGGGAATATAAACGGATTACTTCAACTTTGCTCCATGTATCAGTGTCTTTGACAAGCACAGGTTAAGCCCATGACATTACTGCACGGTATACAGCACTAAGTTATTGAAAGAACGCACGCCGGCTTTTTATCCAAATAACAATTTGGCGAAGCAATAAAAGGATGTAAGTGTTGTAAGGTCGACCAGACTTGTATAGAAATATATCAACTATTTGTCCGCTAGTTCAACCCTAATGAGAATTCCACAGTTTGCTCAAAAAATAATTTCCACTGCTTTAATATTGCTCGGTACGTGCACACTTGGACTCCTCCAGTCTTCGATATCAAACCAACGACATTGATCTGATCTTGTTCAAACAGTGCCTCCCAATATCGCCTGTATCGATCCCCGTATCTTTACCTGCTGTGGAGAACTCCTTGCTGCCTTAGTACTGGTGACTTGGAATGGTCAGTAGATAAGATATATTTTGGTGGTTATGTCCCCCGGTGTAAACCTCAGATGGCGTACTCTGGTCTACCACAGCTGGGCCACGACCAAAGCCGCCAGATTTACAGTCTGCCAAAATCGTCTTGGCCCCAATCTGGAAAAAAATCAGGGAGAGATATATTGGACATATGTGTGACCGGGTATTACACTGTGTTAAACCTAATATTGATCTTACAATGCAAATCTCATTCGAGTATTTAATCCACAAGATTCTGTCAGAACAAAAGTGGATTATTTACTTTCTATTCTATAGTCGTATGTAAAATTAGATTGTGATCATATCTAGGCCGCATATGGTCATGTCCCTGGCACGTTTGTATACCAATGCTAGGTTGTATCTATCGAGTCTATTTAAACACGTATTCTGTACAAATATCTCTTCAATATTTAATTGGACAAGTCGAATTTTGAAATCGTACAGTGGATTTACACTGCTTTCTGTTTTAACGAAAACTTCATCATGATAATATCACTTGAAAATCTTGCCTGTATCTTGTTGGAAATCACTTTTAGAGCACAAAACAAGGCAATGAATTACCGAGTGATTCATGTTACGTTCATTTGTCTTGTTTTAACGATGAACTTTGCAATTATAATATATCACTTTAATTTTGTAGATACCAGCTGCACAAACCTATCAGCGCAATCAATACCACTCAATTTGTAAGTAAGCAATCGATCATTATCTTGAATGATAATGATTTCATAAGAAATAACCTATCTTTAAAACATGTTAAATAAAAAGGGTTCTCCCTGGTCATTCATAAACAGACCTTTGCTTGACTTCAGATTGACCTTAGCTGGCAGAAACACGTTCAACAATGGAGCCGTGGTAAATGTTTAGTCCAGAAAGGTTAGTCATGAAGTTTAACCACAACAAACATATCTAAAATGTATACTTGAATTACTGGATTCGAACCTTGTTTTGTTTTAATAGTATTGTATCCTTTTTTACGACATATACATGATACGCAACCGTTATGATTGATATGCTATTTGTCTTAGATATAACAACCACACTATATATGCGCGAATTTTTTAGACCTGTTCAGATGTCATTTCGCTACTAAAATATAATTGCCCCGACGTAGGTCCGTATGCAGTATACGGGTCTGAGATACCGAATTCAGCTTTAGGTCATATTTCAAAGTAAGAACTCTTAATAACGCAATAGTGACGCGTTATCTTCCTTATTTCTAATGTCGAATCATAGTATAACATCTCCAACAAAATTTAAACTCAGGATTGATTAAACAAGGGCGGGTATACTTATGTTATGAAAAATGGAAAAAGGAAGTGCAAAAGACAAACTAAATAAGTAGAACTAAAAAATATAAAATTGTCCGTCTCTCAACGGCACCGAAATACCAGTTGGTTCTATCAGGAGCCGCAGAACCATAAAACTTTCAATAACTATCAGGTTCATAGCTTAATTTCGTCTTCGCGTTATTTCACCAAGTATTCAGATATGATTTACAGGTGCTCCAAATTTCGTTTATTTTATATTCCTAATGCTTAAAAGGTAATAGGTTATGGATTAAGGGTGGAGGTGTGTAAAATGTTTGGGTTTTTTAAGGTTAGATTAAGGAATACAATTAACATTGTGTTAAGACCAGAAATGGTTTGTTTGTTTGTTTGTTTCATTAATTAGTTATTAACAGCCAGGGTCATGTAAGGACAGCCTCCCATGTATACAGTGTGTAATGTGCATGCTGTTCTTGCTATGAATTACGAAAATTTTGTGTTTGAGGAAAACTGGTATGGATGAAATGTGTAAAATGTGTCTATTTTTTCATGATTTCCTTACAAATATAACCATTGCTATGTACTAATAATTATAGGTAAGAGTTAAAGTGTTGTAGTTTTGTCTTTATTACGTATGCTATCAGTGAGATTACAACCCTTTGAGGACATGGCGAGTAAAGATTGATTGTTTACAACAGCAGTATACTGTTTAGCGTTTGTACACAAGAAGTGATATCCTTATTCTAAATCCTTTTGCAATTATCTGTAAAACTGAACTACAGTCTGTAGTTGTAAAGGCACTGTGTATTCCCAAGTGGCATTGTAGAGAACTTGATATGGAAATAACTCTTTTGTCTTTTCATAATACAAAGGCTATCTGTTTTCGCACTAACGTAATTCTAGCCACGTGTTTACAACCCTACAAGTGAATGTACTAATCCAAACCCTATCTTAAACGCTACTACATAGCACACCGCTGACCTAAATCCTTTGATTTCTGCATTACAAATGTCCTATAATCTTGCCTGCATTACAGATGTCCTATAATCTTGCAAGGTCAGATGGGAAAAACACTGCATCTTTAATCAAGGGAAAGTACTACACCATCAGGTAGTTTATCGTGTCATTACAAAATTGTATGATGTAAATAACTTAATTTATTTTAAATCGATTTCGAAACAAGTCATATCACTTATGCAAATCACTTTCGATTACCCGGATGTGAGCGTGCGAGGGGTCTTACAATGGGTGGAAACCTGAATTTTTGGTGAAAACCCACGTGATCAGGCAGATGACCTCTGACCTTTGTACGTCCGTGCTGAGATCAAACTCGAGTCGGCTGGGTGAAAGGAGAATGGCTTAACCAGGTACAATACAATAATATATCAAGATTTAGAAATTTGAGAAAAAATACAGGTTGTACCAAAGATGTGAAAGAAAAAATAACGTTTGAATAATTATTTTCGAGTGCGATTAAAACTCGCGGGGAAAAAATGAGAAAAAAAATGTATATCACAGGTGACTTCATTCTCAATACTCCAGGTGTTACTATCACTTTCGACATATCCATGCATGAACTATCTCATACTAAAACTGGAGGCAACGGACGACACAGGTAATTTGATATTTTGATCCACATCAAAGGAATTATATAATGGTACACTGTGGTTGACCAAGTTGCTTTGAAATATGCCGTCATTCGTAATGTTTTCTTCAAAGGGAGTCTTTGCAGGCAAGTGATTGGTAAGTTTTTTCTGAACTACATTCAGTTTTACTATGAGATAGGACAGGCATGGATATAGCATCAGTGATTATAGTAACTCCTGGAATATGGAAGATGAGGTAACATTCAAAGGACTTAAATACGCGTAAATTTGTCGTAGGGACAAAGATATGTACATATTGTAATGTGTTCCGTTTATGTGGATCTATATGTTAGTATGCAATTTGCAGTGAAAATGTCATTTAGCATTAAAACGCAAAATTGAGTTCCAGCGAATATGAATCAGTTTACTGCATCCTCAGTCAATATGACCCTAGCCTTCTAAATGATTCCGGGTAAGGGTAGCCTAATAGTTCATTGTATATAAAGATGGGAGAAAGCAGCGCTGTACCCAGCCTACTAAATGTTTCTTGAGTAAGGGTAGCCTATTAGTTCATTGTATATAAAGTTGGGAGACAGCAGTGCTGTACCTAGCCTACTAAATGTTTCTTGAGTAAGGGTAGCCTATTAGTTCATTGTATATAAAGTTGGGAGACAGCAGTGCTGTACCTAGCCTACTAAATGTTTCTTGAGTAAGGGTAGCCTATTAGTTCATTGTATATAAAGTTGGGAGACAGCAGTGCTGTACCTAGCCAACTAAATGTTTCTTGAGTAAGGGTAGCCTACTAGATGTTTCCTGAGTAAGGGTAGCCTATTAGTTCATTGTATATAAAGTTGGGAGACAGCACTGCTGTACCTAGCCTACTAAATGTTTCTTGAGTAAGGGTAGCCTATTAGTTCATTGTATATAAAGTTGGGAGACAGCACTGCTGTACCTAGCCTACTAAATGTTTCTTGAGTAAGGGTAGCCTATTAGTTCATTGTATATAAAGTTGGGAGACAGCACTGCTGTACCTAGCCTACTAAATGTTTCTTGAGTAAGGGTAGCCTATTAGTTCATTGTATATAAAGTTGGGAGGTAGCAGTGCTGTACCTAGCATACTAAATATTTCTTGAGGAAGGGTAGCCTAAGTTCATTGTATATAAAGTTGGGAGACAGCAGTGTTGTACCTAACCTACTAAATGGTTCTTGAGTAAGGGTAGCCTATTAGTTCATTGTATATAAAGTTGGGAGACAGCACTGCTGTACCTAGCCTACTAAATGTTTCTTGAGTAAGGGTAGCCTATTAGTTCATTGTATATAAAGTTGGGAGACAGCAGTGCTGTACCTAGCCTACTAAATGTTTCTTGAGTAAGGGTAGCCTATTAGTTCATTGTATATAAAGTTGGGAGACAGCAGTGCTGTACCTAGCCTACTAAATGTTTCTTGAGTAAGGGTAGCCTACTAAATGTTTCTTGAGTAAGGGTAGCCTATTAGTTCATTGTATATAAAGTTGGGAGACAGCAGTGCTGTACCTAGCCTACTAAATGTTTCTTGAGTAAGGGTAGCCTATTAGTTCATTGTATATAAAGTTGGGAGACAGCAGTGCTGTACCTAGCCTACTAAATGTTTCTTGAGTAAGGGTAGCCTATTAGTTCATTGTATATAAAGTTGGGAGACAGCACTGCTGTACCTAGCCTACTAAATGTTTCTTGAGTAAGGGTAGCCTAATAGTTCATTGTATATAAAGTTGGGAGACAGCAGTGCTGTACCTAGCCTGCTAAATGTTTCTTTAGTAAGGGTAGCCTATTAGTTCATTGTATATAAAGCTGGGAGGTAGCAGTGCTGTACCTAGCATACTAAATATTTCTTGGGGAAGGGTAGCCTAAGTTCATTGTATATAAAGTTGGGAGACAGCAGTGTTGTACCTAACCTACTAAATGGTTCTTGAGTAAGGGTAGCCTATTAGATGTTTCCTGAGTAAGGCTAGCCAATTAGTTCATTGTATATAAAGTTGGAAGACAGCAGTGCTGTACCTAGCCTACTAAATGTTTCTTGTGTAAGGGTAACCTACTAGATGTTTCCTGAGTAAGGCTAGCCAATTAGTTCATTGTATATAAAGTTGGAAGACAGCAGTGTTGTACCTAGCATACTAAATGTTTCTTGAGTAAGGGTAGCCTATTAGTTCATTGTATCTAAAGTTGGGAGACAGCACTGCTGTACATAGCCTTCTAAATATTCTTTAGTAAGGGTAGCCTATTAGTTCATTGTATATAAAGTTGAGAGATAGCACTGCTGTACCTAGCCTACTAAATGTTTCTTGAGTAAGGGTAGCCTAATAGTTCATTGTATATAAAGTTGGGAGACAGCAGTGCTGTACCTAGCCTACTAAATGTTTCATGAGTAAGGCTAGCCTATTAGTTCATTGTATAAAAAGTTAGGAGACAGCAGTGCTGTACCTAGCCTACTAAATGTTTCTTGAGTAAGGGTAGCCTATTAGTTCATTGTATATAAAGTTGAGAGATAGCACTGCTGTACCTAGACTACTAAATGTTTCTTGAGTAAGGGTAGCCTAATAGTTCATTGTATATAAAGTTGGGAGACAGCAGTGCTGTATCTAGCCTACTAAATGTTTCCTGAGTAAGGCTAGCCAATTAGTTCATTGTATATAAAGTTGGGAGACAGCAGTGCTGTACCTAGCCTACTAAATGTTTATTGTGTAAGGGTAACCTACTAGATGTTTCCTGAGTAAGGGTAGCCTATTAGTTCATTGTATCTAAAGTTGGGAGACAGCAGTGCTGTACCTAGCCTACTAAATGTTTCCTGAGTAAGGGTAGCCTATTAGTTCATTGTATATAAAGTTGGGAGACAGGAGTGCTGTACCTAGCCTACTAATTGTTTTTTTAGTAAGGGTAGCCTATTAGCCTATAGTTCATTGTATATACAGTTGGGAGACAGCAGTGCTGTACTTAGCCTACTAAATGTTTCCTGAGTAAGGGTAGCCAATTAGTTCATTGTATATAAAGTTTGGAGACAGCAGTGTTGTACCTAGCCTACTAAATGTTTCTTGAGTAAGGGTAGCCTATTAGATGTTTCCTGAGTAAGGCTAGCCAATTAGTTCATTGTATATAAAGTTGGAAGACAGCAGTGTTGTACCTAGCCTGCTAAATGTTTCTTGTGTAAGGGTAGCCTATTAGATGTTTCCTGAGTAAGGCTAGCCAATTAGTTCATTGTATATAAAGTTGGAAGACAGCAGTGTTGTACCTAGCCTACTAAATGTTTCTTGAGTAAGGGTAGCCTATTAGATGTTTCCTGAGTAAGGCTAGCCAATTAGTTCATTGTATATAAAGTTGGAAGACAGCAGTGTTGTACCTAGCCTGCTAAATGTTTCTTGAGTAAGGGTAGCCTATTAGTTCATTGTATATAAAGTTGGAAGACAGCAGTGTTGTACGTAGCCTACTTAATGTTTCTTGAGTGATGGTAGCCTATTAGTTCATTGTATATAAAGTTGGGAGACAGCAGTGCTGTACCTAGCCTACTAAATGTTTCTTGAGTAAGGGTAGCCTATTAGTTCATTGTATATAAAGTTGGAAGACAGCAGTGTTGTACGTAGCCTACTTAATGTTTCTTGAGTGAGGGTAGCCTATTAGTTCATTGTATATACAGTTGGGAGACAGCAGTGCTCTACTTAGCCTACTAAATGTTTCCTGAGTAAGGGTAGCCTAATAGTTCATTGTATATAAAGTTGGGAGACAGCAGTGTGTACCTAGCCTACTAAATGTTTCTTGAGTAAGGGTAGCCTATTAGTTCATTGTATATAAAGTTGGGAGACAGCAGTGTGTGTACCTAGCCTACTAAATGTTTCTTGAGTAAGGGTAGCCTATTAGATCATTGTATATAAAGTTGGGAGACAGCAGTGCTGTACCTAGCCTACTAAATGTTTCTTGAGTAAGGGTAGCCTATTAGATCATTGTATATAAAGTTGGGAGACAGCACTGCTGTACCTAGCCTACTAAATGTTTCTTGAGTAAGGGTAGCCTATTAGTTCATTGTATATAAAGTTGGGAGACAGCAGTGTTGTACCTAGCCTACTAAATGTTTCTTGAGTAAGGGTAGCCTATTAGATCATTGTATATAAAGTTGGGAGACAGCAGTGTTGTACCTAGCCTGCTAAATGTTTCTTGAGTAAGGGTAGCCTATTAGTTCATTGTATATAAAGTTGGGAGACAGCAGTGTTGTACCTAGCCTACTAAATGTTTCTTGAGTAAGGGTAGCCTATTAGATCATTGTATATAAAGTTGGGAGACAGCACTGCTGTACCTAGCCTACTAAATGTTTCTTGAGTAAGGGTAGCCTATTAGTTCATTGTATATAAAGTTGGGAGACAGCAGTGTTGTACCTAGCCTACTAAATGTTTCTTGAGTAAGGGTAACCTAATAGTTCATTGTATAAAAAGTTAGGAGACAGCAGTTTTGTATCTAGCCTACATTGTACGATGGCCGACAAGAGCCTGACAAAAAGATATGAAAAAACTGTAACGCTTTTTATCATGGTACATTTTTTTCACATATTTTTGTACCACAATATGGTACAAAAACATGTGAAAGTTCGGTACAGAAAGATTATAAACATCTCGAGAAAATCCAGATAACATTCACATGTTTATGTACCAATAGCCGAAATGAGCCGGCAAAAAGGTGTGAAAGCTAATTTCTTTTCACTTGTTTTTGTACCACTGATGGTACAAAAAGATGTGAAAGCATGGTACATAAACATGTGAAACGATTTACCTTTCATATCTTTCTTTGCCATCGGTGGTACAAAAACATGTGAAAGCGTGGTACAAAAACATATGAAAGGGTCTGAGCTTTCACATCTTTTTGTCCCATCAGTGGTACAAAAACACGTGAAACTGTGGTACACAAAGATGTGAAAGGAGCATTGTAATGTTGTTATCAAACACCATGACCAAAGCTGACCCCGAATAGCAGCGGTTTGATTAGGGCGTCACAACAAGCGTAAAATGTCGTTAAGAACATTTGAGGACAAACAGAAACAAAACTATATTGCTATTTTTCGGGTGTAACTTAGGGCCTACGATTGTTAGATAAAACCTGTAAGATGTGGGCATTCCTATTACATGTATATAGATAAATAAATGAAACATGGTTTCCAACATTAAAGTATTTGTTTAATTGTTTTATATTATTTTCCCGTGAAGCTGTATACAATCTAACTGTTGACAACTTTATCGGGAAGTCATTTGTCAAACTCGGTAACCTTTGAGTCTCTCGCCTTTTACATGTTTCTGTACCATGGCTGTTTTCGGCCGCTGTTTTGGTACAGAAAGATATAAAAGTGACTGCTCACATAAATACTGCTTTCACATCTTTGTGTACCATGCTTTCATATGTTTTTGTACCATTCATGGTACACAAACATGTGAAAAAACTGTACCATGATAAAAAGCTCTACAGTTTTTTCATATCATTTTGCCAGGCTCTTGTCGTAACATTGTATATAGAGTTGGTAAACAATACTGCTTACCAAGCCATCTTGATGTTTCCTGAATAAGGGTAGCCTTCTAGAATATAAAGTTGGGAGACAGCACTGCTATATTAGTTGCCGGTATTGTTCGTATGACTGACATTTTCACCATTTCTAGGTCATAAGTTTAATTGCGAATATTTGATCTCTGAAATATCATGCAAGTGGTGGTTTATTTGGCCAGACCGCAAAAATCTTATTGGAAGAAAAATGCATTTATGTCCAAATCGCGAAAATATTGGCCTGTTTTACGGTATCCTTATGGGTTGTATGAAGCGCTAGGTTACCGAGTGCTCCGACAAGTAGACAACTAAATCTGGAACTGTATGACGTACCTGTTCCCCGGTTAGTGATTAAAGATGTCAAACATTTACCTGTAGTTGTACCATAAAGGACATTTTTGTACAACGAGAGCACCTAATACCTAAAGAGGAACACAAGGGCATATGAAGACAGAGTTATTGTTTGATTTCCGAGTAAGAGTTTTATGGTGTGGTTAGAAAAGTGTAATTCCACGTTCGATCTTATGTTTTTCATGTATACTGTATCGTTTTTTGTTCGCAGAGGATCTTTACAGTTTCAACGGAAAACGACGCGAAATAAGATATATGCGAATACAATAGCAACAAAACTGATAAGTAGGATAGTCTGAATTAATTACATATGTTAAAAATTGACGAATACCAGGATATTTCTTCTCGAAATTTAGTATCTCAAAATGTAACAACAATAAAGTATACGAAGGCTAATAATGAAATATGTTATATGTAGATTTTATTCTGAAATGTCTTAGTCAACCAGTTATGTAAAGATATAAAACCTTCACTTGTCGATAATACTACAAATCAACTTACCTCTGTTGCCTAGCTGGAGCTGATCACACAGGTAAGGAGCAAGGTGAAGCTAACACACAGATCCTCTTGAGGACAAACATTCGAGTTAGAATTCTGAGGAAATCGTCCAACTGCTTATGCTCTCACAAAAATATCCTGTCATCCTTGAGTTTATTTTATTCCTTTCAATGTCAAGTAATTGTGCTACAATTGCCATATGATGTAATTCCTTTTCATTTACAAGTTCTGATTTTTTGTACACCACATCAACAATTGTTCATCTACTTGTGTGTTTTGTTGAGGTCAAACCATCCTCCGACTCTGGCAGAAAATGCAACACTGAGCTGAACCAATTTTCACATCCAAGAGCCAAGCTTGGTAGTGGCAGGTCTAGTAGCGTATCCGGTAGCTCCAGGTGTCTGTGACAAGTTGTAACCCAGTGCTAGGGAACTGCTAATCTGTTAATAAATCCTCTGTCTATCACTGTAGCCCTGACAGACCTACACACAAGAACAGAACCATTTATCAACAAACACTCGCCGCCATGTTGCACCACATGTACCCTCTGACTCGGCTGGTGACGAGCTGTAGGCATGAACTAGAACATACCGACAAATTACGGATCGCTCCAAATTAAACTACTTCTATCAATTTATTCTTATTGATATAATGTACGTCCTTCGACTCGTTTGAGTGTTTTATCAGTCTGGACTAGTCAAGCACAAATACTCATTATATAACCCATAACAGGTATATCAATCGTAAAATAAAGATAATTCTAAATAAACGCAGGTAAGTAATTATACATCCCAATGACAGCATTGGAATGGAAATATTCATTTTATATTACAGTGTATAGATAATTCTTAAAACGACAAAAACCTTGTTGATTTCAAAAACAAATTACAACACATGAATAATGAAATTAATATTCATCTTTCTTCATAGAAACTTGAGCAAAGGAGAAAAAGACTTAATCAAGTACAATTACCAACCACGAAACCTTAATTGAAAAATTGAATTCTTCATTATCTACAAACAAAATTATAATTTAAAGAACATCATGTCGGTGAAAATATCAGTATCTAATTTAAAAAATGCCATAAAATTTAAAGGGAATTGAAATAAGTTTAAAAAATCTTTCCTATCTAAACTCTTTGTTTCATCACTTACTAATCGGTAAGTCAATATTGGCTCACGGAACAAAAAATTGATTAATTCTTTTGATATGTTTTGGAACATTCACTTGAAAAGCGAAAAAGAATCGATAGAATATTGAGTCATATAAATTATTCAAAATTACATAATACACAGTACGGAATGCTTTTATTGTGGTTGGTTGTTTTTATATTGACACCGCTGGTCTCCCGCAGTCTCCTATCGCCGTGACAGCGTGAAGTCTGACAAGGGCGGTGATAAGGGGTCTCCAAATATATAGGGAGCTGTTGGAAGCTGTTCAGGACCTCGTGTCTGGTGATACTGGGGTATTTATAGGAACTGACACGAGGCTGTTCCATGGAGAAGTATTTCCTAACCCCAATGTGAATGTATCTGGTGTTCAGCACGTAGCTTGTCCAGATCCGATGTATCCAAAGGAAAGCGTAGTCTTAATAATGACGGTATTGTGTGGCCAGGCCTCAGCATCGTGCAACGGTTTTAAGACCAAAACATCTGAAGATAAGACTTAGCAAATGAAAGATGACGTAAGAAAACGTGACGTCATTTCTGATTGGCTAAGTCTAAACTTAAGTCTAAGACTGTTACATGATCCTGAAGCCAGGACGAAGTGTGTTGAGACCAGGCCCAAGGAGCATGAAAACGTTTTAAGTCAAAAACATTCTTAAGTATAGATTTAGCCAATCACAGATGACGTTACAAAAGGTTACGTCATTTTTGATTGGCTATGCAAGTTTCATTATCCTTGGGTCAGGTGTGTCAAACAGAAGACGCCTTTTGGTTAATTAACAATAATCATGATACATGATTACATTAAGTGAACCGTTCATCAAAACGTTACAAATTACATATTCAAACTTTTCTTTACATTAAACAGTTTTAAATGTTCTACTCTCTGTGGACACAAGGACGTGCAGGAACAAAATGGGGTTAAGTAGGAAATGAGTTATGAAACATATCCTGAAATGAAGAAAACTCCAAATAATCTGGAGCTCCATCAATGTTTTGGTGTACCTGAATATAATGAATTTTCAAACATTTTCGGACACACTAGGATTATGAAAAATCAATAAGTAATCTGCTTTGAAGGTTTTGATCCTGAAATCATCTGCTTAAATTCATTCAACGGTGTATATCGTTCAAATGCGAACAGAAAAAACATAAGATCAAAGATATAATGAATGTATGTCAAATTGGGCTTCAAAAGGATTAACTTGATGCAAAGTACTTTGGAAAGAGACAATGTATCAAAAACACCATTCGAGGTCGTTTGAAGTTTTGCTATGTAATGTTTTAGCCGCCAACAACACAACAATTGGAATTGATGTTCACGAGCTGCTCTTCATCAGCCACAATGTAACAACGCTTCCGATGTAAAGATGTACAAATATTGGCCTATTGGTATACTCACGGGTGTTGGGTAGAGATAGCGGAATCGGGTGTCTTTGATGCTACGCGCCCTTGAAATAGTCAGTTTTAGTCATCCCACGCGTGTTGTTCAGAATGAATTCTGCAGGAGTATCGAGTTCCACTCCATCAACACATGCATTGTGTTCCTCCGTATTGTTCGCCGTCTGTTGACAGTCGTAACAATGGCCAGTCGTGTGTTACATTGAAAAATCATTTATGTTATAGGAAAGTGTTATCTGGCTATCTCGGTGATAGAGAAATTCCTACCGACGGTAGCTTATACTGTCTCGTAATATCGTCACTAAGTAATGTCACACCGTTATTGAAGCCAATATATGTCCTGGACGTGTCAGACATTGACAAGTTACAGCAATTAAACTTTATCTTCTTTCAAGTTTGATATGGATCTTATTATGTTATAGATAAAATGATACACATTCCGTCATAAAAAGCTATGTAATGCTTTTAAGTATAACTTCCAGTGATGTATTTAATTATTGTAGTCAAAAGGTCTATAACTTCCGGTAATAAGATTCGCTGTAGTCAGTTGATCTATAACTTCCGGTGATAGGTTTTGCTGTAGTCAGTTGATCTACATTGTATAACTTCTGGCTACTGAAATATCAGTTGCAAGTGGATCTATAATGTTCACAGATTGCTAATATTATTGTAGTAACAATCAATCTATTCTTCTGTAGCATTACATTGTTATCCGTAAAACCTTTGTTGAATCATTGGCTTATGTGTCCGGTAGAATGGAATACCTCTACTTTTTCTAAACTGTTAATTTCCCCAAATATCTGAAGCCGGATTCGATTGCACATTTGGTAATTCAAATATCGTATACAGTCAATTGGATTTCTGTATTAGACATTCGGAATATTGCTGCAACAAATGCTTCCGGTAACAGGTTCTAATTGAATAACTTTTGCGATTTATTGATTTATGAAATCCGGTTCCAATGGTTATTCTTGATTACGGTATAGATGGTCGTCAATAGTAGCCTTTGGTGTATTAATGTCTTTTAAGTAAAGGATCCCTGTTATCCAATTATTTTGTTACTCTATGAAATATTTTGAATTGAAATTAAGGACTTAAAAAATTATCTACAATCAGAATAGCCTATAACACATTAAATGTATACAAATATAGCTATACTAAACAACACTAATCAGATCGCTCAACAACAACAAAATATCTACTCACGTGAACAGCTTTTGATAACCATCTATTTGCCTTCTAAAGTCCTAATAATGGTCAGTTAGGGGCGTCAGACAGTTCTGGTGTGGGCTCTCCAGTCAGATGACCCAAGGTAGTTATATTATCATAAATGTCATCAGTGATATTGCAGTCAATGAGCATGATACTCAGTGTACACAATCCCGTGTAAATCCGAGGTATTAAGGAACAAACATTGGAGAAGATTCCAAGGAGACCATTCCTTTATGGGTTGGAATCCTCTTGTCTACATGCTATTGTCCAAACCACTGTCTTTAGTAAGATTATTGGCTTCCAACTTTCTGAGGTACTTACTTTTTCTGCCTCCACTATTTGCAGTAGGAAGGCTTTGTTTGCGTGACACAGTCAAGCTGTCACAATTATGTCTGAGAACGAGACAAAAGCTGATGAAAGCGACTGTTGAGATTCCGTGAGAGAAATCCGGGTAGAGTTATCGAATAGAATTGATTGCCTTGTGTACATTCACTCGGTATAAGGAGGCTTGCTTTAATTGGTATCATGCCATTGTTTTGCTTTTCTATAAACGGATGGCATAGTCTAATACACGGCGGAGGCAGTTGTAAAATAGGTAAGAAGTCATGTTACGTCACGTGGTATGTCGCGTGGTCACGTTTTCGCAAAGGAAATTAATTAGAATATCGCTAGTATGCTTTATGTAATTTCCTTACATGAAATAAGGAAACTTACTTGAAGTCTTCAGTTTGAGCAATAAATTCGTTGCCTTTACTCCAAATGGAAACAAATATAGGATCTTACATGAAAGTTCATTTCATATGAGATTTTATGATTTTATTTTTTTTATTTTTGCGAGCCTTGGATAGCAAAAATGAAAACTTCGAGACGAGCTTCATAAAATCTCATATGAAATTAACACAAATTTAAGATACTTTTTTTCTCTCATACCTACACGTGTAATACAGGCTGGTCCAGGGCAATATACTCATGTCGACTGAGGCTGTATTGCATGGCTACACATGCAATAAAGCCTCGTGACGTCACAGCATAAACAAAATTACTATTTCTAGGTACAATTTTAACATTTTTTTCAGAAACTAGGCTAGATTTACTTTATAAGATACAAAAAACGGGAATTGAGTTGAAAATATAACGCAATTTGCATATATGGAGAATTAACTTACAGTCCCGTTTTCTTTCTAATTGATTTCAAAATGGCGGAAAATCATAGTAGTAAAGCCTCGGGTTTTACGACATTTTGTGACCCTCGGGTAGAATATCCCTATCCTTCATATCCACATATGAAAGAGTCTTATAATACATAACTCCAAATACCTACATAACAAAGAATTTCACGTCAAAATGTAATCCGAAAATCCAGCAAAGGCCGCCATTTTTCCCGCCGTTCTCGCAATCCTGACTTCACGTCATTTTCCTGACGTCATTTTATTGTTTCTGTCTGACGTCACAATGAATTTCTAGCCAATGACAATCGCTCCAGGTCATATTACACTAGTGACATATGCAAAAATATAACACGTGCGAAATCACTGGATATCAGGCAGATTATGTGATAAAAGATAAAATGAAACATTTGTTTTAAATATAAACCAATGGCAGTTTAATAAGAATGGCACATAAACGTTGCCTACTTAAGTATAGACAGATCAAGTTCTGATTCAGTTTTATTTACTATTTTGTAGATAGACACTGTAAAATCAATACAAAATCAAAATACAAAATCAATACAAAATCAATACAAAAATGAGATATCCCTTTTAACGGAGAAAAAACACTCTTATTTAACAAGAGTGATTGCAAATCCTGATTTTATTTTTTTAATTGTTTGCTTTTATTCCTTCATTAAAGTTTACAGGGAGAATGGGGTTCACTGAAGACTATAGGAACGTTTCAGGGTCACCATCTGATATAGATACGTTTTGTCTTGTAACTGACAATCGCTAGTTTAAGGGCAAATAGGTTAATAACACTGACATTGAATGCTGCGTTCCATTTTTAATAAACCAGTTTACTCCAATTTCATTTTATTTTTTATGGAATTATTGTGTTTGAACAAATTATTTACACATTTATTGCATACTTTGTTTTATTTTCTGGGGTCAGTTTTACAAATATTCCATTAACAATCAGGAATTCCTTA
This sequence comes from Argopecten irradians, assembly GCF_041381155.1. Taxonomy (NCBI): domain Eukaryota; kingdom Metazoa; phylum Mollusca; class Bivalvia; order Pectinida; family Pectinidae; genus Argopecten; species Argopecten irradians. The sequence goes on from NC_091148.1 coordinate 26,292,940, forward strand.
GCATTTCCCATAGGAGAGAATAACAAAAGTATAGAAGATTTTTTTTTAATGAATGAACATTCCTTTACTTCTGTTAAGGTTTTCCTATGTAAATTTGAATGCATTCCTTAAAGCTAAGATATATTCGTGAAACTAGCAACACTGGTTTTTTATGTTTTGTATCTAAAATACAAGTAGCAATAAAAAAAATATATGTTTCAATGACATATCATAAGGCTTTCCATGACTTTTTATTTTGATTAGTAAGCTTTTTTGGAAAACATTTATATAGATTAATGGGTTTTGTTTAATTAAAATGATGGTATTTGAAGATTAAATATATTATCTTTATGGCAATTTTATGGCTGCGGTGAAGTTTAGTTTGAACGTTTTATTTAGGTAACATGTTGAAGGTCATTGTCACTTAGGTGTTTTATTACTTTAAAAGCTCAATATAGATATTTCATTAAATGCTCTAGTTATTTTAGAATCGTGATCAAAGAAAAGGAGAGGTGTCATGTTCTTAGTTGATATAATAACTGCAATGATAAAATAGCTGGGAATCAATGGAAGAAAAAACTTTATGAGAAAATCAACAAATAAGACGTAGATTTACATGCTGAACAGTCAATGGTGTCTACACATTAATATCAATGTAAATACACTACAAATACTACAATGCAATTATACTTCAGTCAATGACGCCTTAACATAATGAATCAGTATTGGAAAATATATTGCTCAGATTAGGTGCCCTTGATTTTTTTTTATTATTTTTTAAATCTAGAATTTAATTAAGTTTAATAAATAACTTGATTAAATACTGGTACATGGACTGACAAAATCACATAATACTGTCAAACCTGTCACTCAAGACCACACAAAAGATATGGACAACAGTTTCTCTTATATATTGAAAATTGACTTGCTTATTTCTAAATGGCGGTATATCATAGTTGAAAAGTACAATAAAAAAATCGAGGTATGAGAAAGAAAAATACACTTTTATATATGGATATGAATGATAGGGATATTTTACCCTCGGGATCACAAAATGTTGTAAACCTTCAGGAAACCTTTACATCATTTTGTTACCCTCGGATAGAATATCCCTATCCTTCATATCCCCATGATATGTAAGAATCTTATAATCGTCTTAAACACATGCCAAGTTGCATTGATGTAGTGCTACTGAGCAAGTGTTCTTTATACAGAGGTGGTCGTTATATATAGGATACCTCATAGATATCTGCCATTAGACATCCAAGATAGATTAGAAACTAGAATGATTATACTTTATTTCTGTAAAGTCTGTAAGAATGTTTTCCCTTCTACTGTTTGCATTGTTACAAATATTTATAAAGAATCACGATTGACCTTAACTTTTAATGATTGACAACTTAATTCATGGGTAATACTTGCGGACTTCAACAGATCTCTGAAGAACAAACAATGATAAAAACCATCGACCAGTTATGGCACATATACCTGTGGTCGAGAGTACGGAATTTATTGCCGGGAATCTTTGAACTATGAATGGGGATTCTTGGTTACCCAATAGTGTCAAAAGTGAAGAGGCTTTAAAATTCATGGGCAAAATTGTGGATGTCAACCCATTTCTGAAGAGAAAGTAACAGTATATACTGTCAACCTAAGGCATATTTAACTGTAATAAACAGGGGCTATGGAATTTAATGTCAGGAATCTTAATATAATGAATGGGGATTATTGGTTACCCTACACCAGTGAAGAGCTTTCATCTGAACTGTTGTGAATGGGATGGGTCCATTTATTACTCCGTGCCTCCTATTTTTTGACCCTGAAAGCATGCATATATACATGTATGTCCGAAATTGAGACCAGTGCTTATCGAGAAAAGATACGGTCACTATTTATGTATTGGACAAATACCGATCGTTTCTATATAGTGGTTTTATCACGTGTGATTAAAATACCGGACAAAAGTGGACCGTAATTACACGGTCGGTTAGCTGTGTGTGATAACAGATACTTATATGGAATTACCAGTTTATAGGATAGATACGACCCTGTATGACATTGGACACACGAGTGCTGGCCGTGCTCTGTAAGACTACTTATGTTCGCAGATTCATGCCTTGTTAGGTGTCCTAATGCTCAACGTGCCGAAATGCACCAAACTAATATTAATCCGACAATCGTCTACGCTTAATGTATCAATTTTGCAAGATATAGTGTTCCCTTAACGTAGTAAGTGCCAATAGCAAGAAATGCCCTCACTATAGCCTCATCACATGTACTATCGAATAGGCACCTGTATAGGTTTTATATTATTTCGATGCATTCAGACACGTTGATGCATGAGAGTGTTTGACAATGTCTAATGACTGTTTCAGTGTGGTTTTATTTTCTCGATAAAGACTGATAGGACTCTATCGTACCTCTGACTGATGCATTATTACGGCGATTAATTTTCACGATTTTTAATCGCTCGCATAATATACTGTAAACCAATTTTTTTGGCGTATTATAATAAATCACGACAATACATCGTAGTATCAATGTTTCAAATATATATAAAGTCTAACTCGCGATATTGTGCAGTAAAATTATATTTCGGCAAATCTGATATATTGAGGATCTTACATGAATGGCTTTGTAAAATGAAATTTATCAAAGGAGTTCAATGATTTTTCTAAAAACCTTTAGGCGAGAAGCATTTCAAATTTTTCAATGATTTTGATAAATTCCATATTACATAGTCACGAGTCTAAGATTCTATTGATCACATAACTTATATCAATAGAAATATGAGTGAAACGTTTCATTTCATCTCTATAGAAAACAGAAGTAGTCCGGCTCTAAATGGTTTCTAGATGACTCAGCTAAAAACGCCAAACTTGACAAAATTTCAATATTTTCATTATTTTCATAATATCTGCATGGTTAGAATGCTACATAATAACAGGATGATAATTTGGCGGATTTAGGGCCAAAAAGGGTTCAACTCTATACACAGCACTTAAATCGCATTCACCATTGATTATGAGAGATGTTATACGTCTGTGCACTTCACAGTGGAAGCGTAGGCATAACGTATTTTGTAATGTGTTATATGTTACATACACAAAGGACAGCCTAATTACAAGGTCGAACTATAGTTTCTCTAAACGTAATCTGTTTCCATTGTTCAAATTTTTGACGAGAAAAGAAGCAAGACGTTGTGAAATTTAAACAATAAATTTATATTGACACATTTGTAGATGTATATTGTATACAGAAATCAGTTTTGAGAAAGTCGAATCCTGGTATAGCTTTATCATTTTGCCGTAAGGTGGTCCTTGAGAAAGTTTGGATATTAATGTTCATGTACACGTGCTATGTCAATGTTTCTACTCGACATTGTATACAAAAGTTTTGTCAGGTAATGTACAATACAGATCGTTACGATTATCCATTCTCTATATATTAAGTAACTATCATCTAGATGCCAAAAATAAATATTCTTATCGTTCAGGGCTATAGATTGCGTGAGCATTGAAATTGAAAAAAATATATATGTTGTTAAGCCTTTTAAAAATAATTATGATAATTGAAAACGCTTTGAAAAGTTTTACGCTCTAGTCTGAAAACATCATATTTCACTTATAAGTACAATATCAGGATAAATATAATATCTGTTGTTTTGATTTTTAAAGGTAATTATGACAATTCATATCAATTTTATTTTAAGGTTTGTTTACGGTTGTGTCTCCAATCCATACGGGACATATATCACATAAATGATGATCATTAAAACTGATTTGTTAAAGAGTCTGCACCGCTGATTAATGACAATTTTCACTTTCAAAAACAGCAGACGAATTAGTAGTTACTTACTTTACGCCGTATTACCAACATTTGGAAATTTGAGCTTTTTACTTTACCTCCTTAAATGAAAATCCAAAAAAAAAATGTGAATTGCGTCTCGAAAACAAGTCCATGGCACTACGCTCTCTATGGAATTAAGTACTGATCGCACATCCAGCTAAAGGCAAACAAGATATTTTTATAAATTATATACAATTACCTATTATATAGATTTGTTATGTCTAAGCAACTGTTTCGTGTATACCTACTTACCGAACGTCTTTCTGAATCTAGATTTCTATAGATAAATGAACAATAACCTAATCGAGCTACATTCGGACAGTTTACGGCAAAGTGACATCTATTTCCTACAAAATAATCATCAAACCGTGCTTCAACATAAACAATTAAAGACATTTATGAATTTTGAGTCTGAATCAATAGTTTATGCTACGAAAGGGAAAACATGAAAAATTCTGACGCCGTCACAAACCCGGTTTCAACAGCGGTATGATCTGCAAGCTGCGATCGGGGTTCAGCAACATGACGTCAACAACTTGTGACGTGACAATGAGAAGAAAAGTATTTCGGATCAAAATTTGAAGTACCGGAGGGTAGAATAACAATATATTTATACAACACCCAGCATAGTTATACCATGACCTGAGATTGATATAACACGACGTATTGTGGTAGAAAGACAATTACTTGTTTGATGTTTGTTTTCATTCTATTCATACTATATCAGACTTTCTGATTGTCAAATCCTTTTTCTTCATACACTATCAAGAAAAATCCGAGAATGGCGCGAAAACCCGACGTTATCATGACGTCACAATAGCGACGTCGACGTTGCGTATTGATTTATAAAAAATGATCCATTGGAAATCAATGGAATCGTACGTTTAAACGTATTTTATCTTATCAAATAGTCTGAAAAATTAATTATAAGCATTGATGTTACTATTTTTTTAACTTTATCGGGTTATGAAATGAATTTTATTTGCAAACTTTTGTGAGAATCCCACACAGTTTGCAAACAAAATTTCTTTCATAACCCGATGAAGTAAAAAAAAAAGTCACATCAATGATAAAAAAGACCGTAAAACAATATTATTATTATTTAGGTTTTAATTTTCATTTTCACATGTTTTATTTGTATATATGTATATACAAATGGAATCAGACAACAGTTTAGAAATTGATGGTAAGTTTTCTTCCATTTTGGTTGTGATGTGTCATATTTCGTTCTAGTAGCTATTCGTTTACTCAACTAATTAAGTTATTGATTATATACATTTACCTATATACAGAATTGTGATTTCTAAACTTTTTCATAAATATAAAATTTCGTTGATATAGATAGAAGATAGACACACTTCGGTTACCGACCCACCTTAGTACATTGACAACACAACCAAAACAGTCGCGTTACTGCCAAGTTATATACCGGCTATATAACCTACATCAAAAGCAATCATAAAAGGAAGAGGCAATATACTAATTTTACATAAAACTTGAGTTGAAGGTCGACAGAGTCGGGTTATAAATAAATAATAAAGCATGGCCTCTGAGGACACAAATTTACGTATTTAGGTAACGTATCAATTCAGTTTAACGATTTTCGTTCTTTCCTTTTTGTGAAGTCTTTTTGAAAGAGTTGTCATGTTCTTCATTAAAGCGGGTGTCACGATGAGTTAGATAATGTATGTAAATTAGTCACTTCGTCAAATGATTAAAGTATAACCTAAACATCCTAGAAAAGAAAAACACCGGGGTCACCTTCAGGACATCAACACGTGATCAAAAACAACCCTGACTTTTAACAATTACAGCTGGCTTATCAGAACAATGGTGTAGATATCATGCAGTGACCATGTAACATTTTTGCATTTCTGGCTGATCATGTGGCACCAATATTTAGCACGTGATATCATCGGATGATTTAAATCCATGAATACCAACTGGTCGGTTGTGCACGTGACTGAAGGATAATGTTAAATTATGCACCGTATACATTTATGGATTGTGGTTAACACAAAAAAGAAATATCTATTCAATGCATATATTTAAATTTTAAATAGGTAATTACAAGTTATAAAGTACATTCTTACATTTTTTATTCGTCAAAGTTGTATTTAAATGTCTATATTGTCAGTCGATTCAACGGTGTTCCTATATTTATGCAATAAGAAAGTTGCCAAAAAACAAATAGTTGTATATAAATGATTTATGGTCGGACAACTGCAATGTGGAGAAACATGTAACAGAAATCATAATCTAATAAGTATATAGTAGTATTACTAAAATAATTCGATAAAGATAGTACGTGCTCTCACTATATCTAAAACAAATGCAAAACAATTACACCAAACTTACGTCAACTGATGTTCTCGAATGGTAAGAATTGAAACATGTTTGTGATCACTGGAAAGAATTCATATTTTTTTTAAACTCAAAAAGAATATTTGAAATATTTATATAATATCTACACATGAATCAGTTTCAAACTTTTACCTTCTCATTCATATCATTTCCATTTTTCGTCTTTTTTGCGGTACTACAAATCATGTGGATCCTACAAGGTTATGTTCAGATCTTGTGTAAGTTTGATTTTATGCCTTACATCAATACATAATGTTTTATGTAGATAATTAAATAATTAATTAAAAATTAAATGAAAAATTGATCTAATGTCATATGAATAGTATGAAAACGTATGGAAATAATTAATGTTTGAAATGGTGTGAAATGGTAATCTGAAAATTTTGCTGAATACATTTTCATTGTGTATAATGAGAAGATATTCAGTAAAAGTAAAATAGAACTAAAACGAGGGTCGAAAATTCATTCAGCCATTTTACTTTGACATTATAATTTACTTTAAAGAAAAATGTTTAATGTATAAAAAAACGTGTTCATATTAAGCACGTGATTAAATCTAATTGACATTTGTGAAATAAATTATAAAATTTTAAATGAGATCGACATGTGATCCGGATACAGGTGTACTCGCTAAGGCAGAACATTATCTAAGGATGTTAAATCAGTATATCGACATCTGTTAAACATGACTAATTACTCTGATTGATTATGCCCAATACCTCCTGGGGAATGGCCTAAAGTGTTGATAGAGCGATACAAACCACCACCTCCCGGAGATCGGACACTACACACCTATCTAGAGACGATCACCTTTACGACCCCAATACACATTCAGTGTCAACATTCCTCAGATATGGTTAGTGAACTATTTTCACACCTTATATATAGAAATACTTGGAAGCCAAATCACTTTTTCACGGCTCGTAAACGTTATGTAAATGTTAAATCCTAATAAAATCTCTTCACAACCTATATTTAGTGACTACTCTTTGAAGATCATAATACATCGGATTTCATTTGATATTTTAAAAATAAATTTAAAATCTTTAAACTTGATTAGATATTAAGACATTCACAATCCACCTATTTTTCTATTTTTATTTTCCCCTTAAATAGTTTTATATCATTTAGTCTCTCTACCCGTATATTATCCCTATAGTTGGTAAAACGTTCCAGCACAAATATCTATTTATTTGTGTTTATTTCTGTTACCCTATGGAGTCAATACGTTTTTATAAATACTCACTTAGTGGCAAAAATATACAAATGAACACCCATATGTTTCCCCTCTTAATTTATGCTGGTTGTAGAGATTAATTCTAATTAACTTTTTATCATGACATTCCATTTTTTTTTCATTTGCTTTATTTATTCTTTCCTAAAAAATAGGTTCAATTCATTCTATTTACGTTTCTGTTAATCCCTACAAGCTGCAGTGTTGATAACCTTAACACACCAAGTAGTGGATGTGTCAACTCGCACCCCGAGCAAACGGTTAGTAAGTAGATACACAAATATTTAAATAAAGATTACTGTTGCAAATTGACGTTATTTCTAATTCTATAACTTATAAATATAAATTCATTTTCATTTCTTAATTATTTTCCCCTTTTTTAAATAATTCTCGCTCATGTTTTGTGCCGGAATACGTAAATCCAAGCAGTTCGGAATTAAGTACACAATGCTTTGTATTAAGTTCATTAGAGTACAAAAATGCTTAAATGTAGATAAATGTTTGAAATTCATATTCATATTTCAAATTCAGCAATATTTATATATATGTTACATTTACTTATTTTTAATAGGTTTGTGTTAATATGAAATACGGCTTTTTTGTTTGTTTTGGGTTTTTTTTATTGTTTTTTTAACAGAAATGTAATTATTTACAGATAATATGGCATCAAGCTGCCAATGCTTCGTACTAAAGACAGAAGACCATTCTTTCACACCGTAAGGTCAACCGATTACACTATTACATTATCGGATATTTAAACATTTTATCTAATTTGAAAGGCTTCCATTCTGTTTGATAATATGACAACCTAGTTCAAATAAAGTTCTCAAACACCGAGTGTCCTTAGCGCCATTCATACCGGTCTTGGTGATAGTTGGTCAGACAATGCGGTCTAAGTATAGACTGGAGAAATATGTCACATAAATGAGCTCCATTTAATCCTGGCCGGCTGTGGCGAGGTCACAATCATACCACCACTGTTTATCATTGTTTTGTTGACGTTTTTCATAGTTACAATATTCATATTATATCAATGTGGTTTGTGACGAAAGCGCTGTGTAATTCAAATATCTATTTTGTTGACTTTTCCATGGTTACAATAATTATATGAATTTATTGATTTTTTTCATGGTAACAATATATTTATTTTATCACTAATGTCGATTCGTGGTGAAAGTGACGGACATTTCAAATTTATTCATATTATATCATTAATGTGATTTTGTGATGAAAGGTCTTTTTTCCAATAACATTTTTGTCTATGTATCATGGTTACAAATTTCATATTATATCACTGTAGTTTGTGATGAAAACGCTGGATATTTAAAATATCTATTTTGTTGACTTTTTCATAGTTACAATGTTCATACATGTAAGGCTTTATTGGTGTTTTTCTTGGTAACAATATACTTATTTTTAAATATGGTTTCGTGTTGAAAGCGCTAGGTATTTCAAATATATTTTTTGTTGACTTTTTCATTCATTGTTACAATATTAATGTTACATTTGAATGTGGTTTTGTGGTGTTTTTTAATATCATTTTTGGTGGCTTTTTCGTTTTTAAAATAGCCATATCACATTATTGTGGTTTTATGGCCACGCGACAAAATACCGATATACGCCTTCTATTCAAACATTAGACAGGAAACCATGTATTTTGTTTTGTAGTTTAACCTCATCCATTGACAAAGCTGTTCTGACAGTATATTTATTTAAATCAACCTTAGGATTTTGTTTCAGCAACGTTGTGGTCCGTTAAGGATAATTCTAAGTACATAACATGTAATTGTATTTTATATCATCATGCTTAAAATGAGTTTTTATTAAAACAAACTACAGTTGTATATATCTACATCAAATTACTGGGTTTTTTTTAACTGCTTTTGATATCACATTCATTTTTGTTATTCTATTTGAGTTTAAATCATCAAAATGTCGGTCGATCTTACAAAGTTGCCTAAAGTAGACCACACACCATACTTAAGAAGGAGCAAATTAGCTTAATGACTTGTGGTTAATCTACCACGTGGGTCACAATTAGTCATTAAGTCACGTGTCCCAGGAGGAGTGCCGAGGAAATCCCAGCCAACAGACAGTAAACAAGATCATATGAGAATATTAGTGTACATCTATAACGTATTGTTATGTTGCACAATTGTCGCATTCCGGCCGAGTTAAGTCTAATCGTATTGTGATATAACTCAGGATTATCGCCCTTAAAATCGGATAAACCATAAATGATATAAACAACACACAAATAAACAAACAATAAACCTGGGTTTGTGTAAACTTCACGATGACCAGAAACTTGTATATATATTCCCGGTATGACTACAGGTATCAGACCTTACGGAATACTCTGTAGGATTCTAGAAACAACTGTGATGTGTCACGTATGAGGCACCGATGTTACAACGTGTTTGTAAGGTAATGCTGAAAGTGTGCTAAGATCAAGATTAATTTGTACAGTGTTTAGTTAAAGTTTTCCTATTCAACTTGAATAAAATGATAAAATGTTTCCAAATAAGTGACTTGTTTTCGCAAAATACATAAAAAACTGGTCTGTCCTAATGTATCGTATTATTATTTATTTTCACAAAGAGTTAGATAGTTGGTATATTTTACAACCCTTAACGTAGGTAAAACAAATTAACATAGTCCCTAATAATTATCAAAATAGATCTTTCATTGCTGATTTTAAATTGTCGAAATAAAGCAATGAAAGGAATTTGTATATTTTCCAAAGTGAAAACTAACGAGAGTCTTTACATACGTGTGGCAGTGGTATTCTAAGGTTAGCCGGAAATTAATGACAAAATACTTAAATCTACATTGGTTTTTTAGTTTCTACAATATCACGAGAATAAACAGTATTTGCTCGCGCTCTGTGGACCTACTTTCCATCCATTTGGTAATTTATTAATAGCTATCGTAATATATTTAATCAAATTTCTAGATGTTATTGTTCGATAAAAAAATCAAAGTTGATTTATAAAGAAATAAATGTGTTCCTCTATTGGTCATGAATATCCACCCACTTTGCATTCCCCAAGCATTGCAATAGTTAATAAATCATTTTAAGGTTTTCTTTCTCTCCCTGAACATCTGTAATGCGTTTTGTGTGTATTTAAGTAAGGAACTTTATTCACTGAAGGGATATTCGTGTAACTAGGGTATGGTGAGTACCAAATGTTCAAACTTTAGCTAACGATATAATAATCACAAACACTGATTTTTATCTGAAGTGATCGATATAAATGTTAAGATTATTTTTAAAATGGATAAACGACTGAAGACCAGCACATATTACAAAGTCAAACTCGACAGAATGGTTCACAAATAGTAAAGCGAAACGGACCATAACCATCCGCATCCTCCTCTTAAGATTAAAGGGTCAGGATGTTATCAAATATCGAAGGAATGAAATTTTTCCGAAAATAATTATTTTTAAAAGCTGAATAATAGGTTTGCTTCAGCATGGGGTATAATGACTCCACTTTAGTAATTTGCAAACATATTTCTTTTTTTGTGTACTGTAAACACGATATTCGATCAAACACTTTCTTTTGTTTTCATTGTTGGTATGAAAGAGACACTGTGAAACTTGTCTACATCGGATACCAGAATATAAGCCGGTACAGCTAGGATTCCGGATTAAACAGGTTTAAATTAAGAAGACAAATGTCACATACTTACACTGGAATACACAAAACAAAGATGTTGACAAGTTTTGTTGTATATATGTCTTTTATACTTTATTTACTTGATAACTTTTTGTTCAGTGTTGACATATGTAAATGATAAGCGAAATTCTATATACTTTTGATTTTCTACAGCTAGGATTCCGGATTAAACAGGTTTAAATTAAGATGGCAAATGTCAGATAGTTACGCTGGAATACACAGCAAAAAAACTTTTGAAAATTTATGTTATGTATATATTTGTATCTATACTATACGTTACTTGGTAAAATATTTAATTGGGAGCTTTCATATTAATGATTAGTAAATGCTATATACTAGATTATCTAATACATAAAAAGAACATAATCGTATTAAATAGTTGCGTTGAAGATCTGTTTGAGATGATTTGTGTCCTGGCGATATATGTTTATAACGAGAACCATCTAATTTGTAACCATTAATATGTTAAAGAAATTGAACTTTTATAATACTTTTAGACAGGTTATTTTCAATGTACATCTTTTTGAGATAACCTGTGCCGTATGGATATGTAATGAAAACTCCAGAGAGTATGATTTATAAACCGGAGACGGCCTAATTGTAGTGTTATTGATATCAATATAACGATATCTAGGTCACGATGTACATTAGGTTATTTTGATCACTCGTATCTAGGTCACATATAGACACATGTAAACACATTAACATAGCCTGAAAACAAACCCGTATACCCGTATAGATCCGATAGCACTCATAAAGCCGTGACCGATTTCTCCAAAGGCTAATATCGTGATATTTATTGAAATATTCCCACACATAAATGTCCAGAAGATCTTATCTGTGTTCATCAATAAATTCATGAGGAAATTCGCTCCTTTTCGTCTTTATAATACATGTTTTCCGACTTGAATTAATTATTTAAAAACATGGTCATATGAGGGTGTGTTCAATGCAGTTTCCGCAGACCGATGAGTTGTCTCAGTGAGGGGTATGTCAGCCTACCTGATTAAAGTGCTTTCTTACTGAATCTACTGGACACACCAGAATACTTTTACACTATAGGGGTTGTATTTCGGCTCTGTGAATGTATTTACATCATCTACTTTCCATATACCTATATACCACCATACTAAGAAAACAAATTAACAATGATATTATGCATAGATATTGAAATGATTAAGGACTTAGTCCCATTAACTTAAGTAATTCATTAACTTAAAAATTTCAATAGAAAATCATATTATGGACTCTTTTAGATTTAAGGAATGTTAATTAAACGGATCGAAGATGATTTGAATATCATAAATGTAATAAGTTATCAGATTGGATAATGTTCTGATCCGAAATATTTCTGTATTATTTCAATAACTAATCTTGAGAGCTTATGGTTGGACAGAAATACTACGGCCATTATTCCACAAATTAATTTTAATATTGGCATATTTTTCAAAATTCAATTACTATACTTAAAATAAATGTTGGCAGTACTGTCAAAACTCATGATATTTACGTCTACCGTACAGCAAATGTGTTTCTTGAGAAAGGTTTTAATCTTAACATACCATATGATCAAGATAAAACGGTTGCACTTTTTCAGTGCATAAATCTGTAAGCAAATGCTTGTATTTCTTCCATGTCATTAATACGTTTACACAGCTTGAAGTTGTATGTACCATAACCTGAGCTCTTAGTTGACTTTGTAAAATTAACACCTGTACGTTCTTAGTGTTGTAATTCTGAAAATGATGGTAGCTTTTAGTGGTGAATAATTCGTGCTTATGAAAACTACGGTACATGTTACTTAATTCGTCATAGCTTTCCATTTTCCATAGGTTACTGAAAAACAATAAGCATGTTAAAATATTTGCCCAGTTACGGCAAAAACTAGTATACCTTTACCGTTATTTGATTTAAAACATTACGGGAAAAGTTATGAAAATTTACGTCCATATTTATGTAGTTTCATTTACTTCAACATCAATACGTAAGCTATCTCTAAAATTACGACCGGCCTTGACAGCCCATCCTTAGAAATTAAATGAAATGGTCATAATTCCATAAATTAATTATATTATATATGACTCTTTGCGAATTTCTTATGAAACGTGCACCTGTCTTTATATAACATCACCTCCTCTTGTATGTTATGTCTGGAAAAGATAGGCCACGACAGCCCATGATTAGACGTAAAATAAAATGGCTATATTTTCATAAATTAACGTAGTTTTATATATGACGCATCGAAATTACTTATGAAACATCCATCTGCATCATTATTTATATAATATTGGCTTCCCTCCAAACGGTACGTCTGAAATATCTCTGATATGCCACGACAGCTCATGATTAGAAGTAACATACAACGGCCATAACTTCATAAATTTTAAGTAAATATCTTAAATGCAGGACACATCGGCAATCTGTTATGAAACAGTCTTCAGCCTCCATAAATAAATTGCACACAATTATACTACCTTCTCCATGTATGTTTTGCACAGATCATGTCAGCATATTGAACCGACAATCACTTCGTCATTGAAATTGTCGTTTTGGGGGACGTGGATGTAGCGCGGTGGTAAAAGGCGCAGGTATGTTCGACTAGGCGATTGGGTGCTGTAGAACGTGAGTTCGAGGCCCGGATAGAGAACTAGTCGAAGTCAATCAATTGTCATCCTTTGTTAAATTGTATTTCTTACATGTGTCATAATAATTAAACACCATATGTCATATGCACTATGAGTTGTTGCGCGAATGGAATAATTTGAATTTGAAATTGTACTGCGATGATGATTGTATTGATTTAGTAATTATATAAATCTAGACAGGTCATGGTCAGACGGGGAATAAAATGGTCATAATTAATGTGATATAGGCGACGTCAGGGATCGGTTATGAAATTCCCATCTGTATCAGTTCCTGTATAGCAATAATCGACTCTAGATTTATACCCTAAACTTTTAATCACTTTGAACTTCCCCAGGTTTACGACCCGACAATGTTATAACAGGACAGGTGTCCTTGAAGGCCAGTCTATTGTTATAGTTGGGCATTATCTCAAGATTAATAAACAATGAAATATAAGCTGTTTGTGTAAACGGTATGAGGAATTCGTCCTTGAAAGCTAGTAAATAAAACATCATGATGACATATACATGTTACCAAACCATCTCGGTAAGAGAATCAATGTCCAACTCGAGCTCAGGAATTTTCCTTAAATAGTTTATCTTCCCATCAGAATAATGCTTTGCATTTCACAAAAACTCCCATAGGATATTGTCATACTAATGGTTTTGTTAGAGCATTGTTAGGAATTGTCTTAGCCAAAGTATATTGATCGGAGAGTTAGCATTGAACCAAAGTTGTGTTGATCTTGTGTCGATTATAATTTACCTTCAGTGACCTTACAACCAAGACAGCTCACTTCTGAACTTTAAATTATCAATAAATCAATCAGAATGGATTTATATAATACCAACCAATATCGACCGTTATAAAAGCATGTGCTTTTAGAAGTAATATTTTATGAAAGGTACATGAACAACATTTTACTGTAATCCACTCTTTTTCATGCATTTTAAATCAGTTTATGATTTATAATGTGAATACCTGAAAATTGACTTAATCACTCAATCCTTTCTTCAATGTACATAACACTTTATTGTGAGTCGTGTGTTCTGATTAAGAACACATGAAGTTAGACTTCCACACTAGGAATCAAACGAAATACATTAGGTAAATGAGTTGGTAAATTAAAATGTATTTTTGTCATATGGCATCAACGGACAAATGAAAAGTAGTAATATGGCATCAACTGACAAATAAAAAGTAGTAATATGGCATCAACGGACAAAAAAAAGTGAATAGTAATATGGCATCAATGCTCAACGGAAAAGTATATATGGCATCAGTATATGAGGAAACGGACAAATGAAAAGTATAATATGGCATCATCGGACAAATGAAAAGTAGTAATATGGCATCAACGGACAAATGAAAAGTAGTAATATGGCATCAACGGACAAATGAAAAGTAGTAATATGGCATCAACGGACAAATACAAAGTAGTAATATGGCATCATCGGACAAATAAAAGATAGATATTTGGCATCAACGGACAAATAAAAAGTAGTAATATGGCATCATCGGACAAATAAAAGATATATATTTGGCATCAACGGGCAAATAAAATGTAGTTTCTTAGCATCAATGGACAAAATAAAATGTAGCCATTTTGGCATCATATAGAACTATGATAAGGGCAACAGTTCCACTATACAAGAAGACACAACATGAATATACCGCAGTCTCCCAAAACACGCACCTCGCACAACATCCACGCAACATTCCGCATACATGGGAGGCCGTCCTAACATGACAACAGCTGTTAATAGGACGTTAATTAATCAAACAAACAATTATTGGACAAATGAAATATAGGTATAGGGCATCAAATGACAAATAAAATGTAGATACAACTGTACTTGAAATCAACGGGCAAACAAAATGTAGGTTATTGGCATCAATGGATATATAAAATGTAGTTATATGGCATCAACGGACAAATAAAATATGCTTATTTGGCATGAACGAACAAAGAGCATATAGGTTTTTGGCATCAATGGACAAATAAAATGATGTTTTTGACATTTACTGGCAAATAAAACGTAGTTTCTTTTTACGATATCGGACGAAATGAAATATGTATGCTTTTGTCATTGACAATAACAGACAAATACAATATAGATTTTGGCGTCAGTTGAGGAAAATCGTTTTATTAGCTGATAGCATTTAACCTTGTTGATCTGCGTGAGAATTCTGCGTCATTTGACATTCTCAATTTACAGATTTTCGGTGTAAGGCCTTCCAACAATATCTAGTTGGAAAAGTTCCATCATAAAAAAATTAAGACATATTCATATAAGTTATATTTCTTAAGTATTTTAGTAAGGTTTTTTGAACATACGTAATCACATTATTTTTAAGAACATCTAACATTAAAAATTCAAAATCAAATTTGTTCTTTTCATTCTACAAACTATGCCTAAGAACAATAGTTTTTTTAATATTTATACAAGCCTCACTAGAGGTCCATCCTATTAGTGAAGTACACATATCTGTTCTAGTTCTTCCGTCAAACCCTTGTTTAGACTTTATAATAAAATGTTGTTCCCTTTCCATCATTAATAAATCAGGCTTTTGTAACAACCAAAGCTCAGACCCATATAGAGCAGAAGTATAAACTTTCATTTTGATAATCTTTGAAATAGTCAGGGGGTTCAGGGCACACTGGTGTGCACCAGAACGTAGTAATGCCATAATACCACTTTTTAACTTGTTAAATGCCAATTTAATCCTTTCAAAGGATTGCTGTTTACTATTTATAATAAAACCAAGATGAATAGTTTTTAAAACAATAGGTAAGCATTATTATGAAGACTAAATGTACAGTTGATGATTAAAGTTCTCTCATCAGAAAATAGCTCAAGTTTCCTTTTTTGAGATTGAATACAGAAATCTCCATTTTCTACTGTATTCTTCACATATACTTTACATTTTTGAAAGCTCGTACTCTTTGTACTAACAAGACATAAATCGTCTGCCTGCGTGGGTATATTTGTAGGTGTATCAATTAAAGATATACCTCTGTCACAGTTTTCGACTTGATTCCATAGGTCATTAATAAAATCAAGATACATTTTCTAAACCGGAAATAGAAATGAGCATTGGCCATTCATCCAATCGCAACTTTGTTAATAGTTAAAATAGATGAAAGAAAATGACCTCAATTAACACTGAATATATCGGCCCCTAAATTTATACCAAAGTTACACAGAACAGACTAACATACATAGATGATATAATACAAAATTCCCGATAATACCAAAGTAATACAGAACAGACCAACATACATAAATAATATAATACAAAATTATACCAAAGTTACACAGAACAGACTAACATACATAGATAATATAATACAAAATTATACCAAAGTTACACAGAACAGACCAACATACATAGATAATATAATACAAAATTATACCAAAGTTACACAGAACAGACCAACATACATAGATAATATAATACAAAATTATACCAAAGTAACACAGACAGACCAACATACATAGATAATATAATACAAAATTATACCAAAGTAACACAGAACAGACCAACATACATAGATAATATAATACAAAATTATACCAAAGTTACACAGAACAGACCAACATACATAGATAATATAATACAAAATTATACCAAAGTTACACAGAACAGACCAACATACATAGATAATATAATACAAAATTATACCAAAGTTACACAGAACAGACCAACATACATAGATAATATAATACAAAATTATACCAAAGTTCACAGAACAGACCAACATACATAGATAATATAATACAAAATTATACCAAAGTTACACAGAACAGACCAACATACATAGATAATATAATACAAAATTATACCAAAGTTACACAGAACAGACCAACATACATAGATAATATAATACAAAATTATACCAAAGTTACACAGAACAGACCAACATACATAGATAATATAATACAAAATTATACCAAAGTTACACACAGAACAGACTAACATACATAGATAATATAATACAAAATTATACCAAAGTTACACAGAACAGACCAACATACATAGATAATATACACAAAATTATACCAAAGTTACACAGAACAGACCAACATACATAGATAATATAATACAAAATTATACCAAAGTTACACAGAACAGACCAACATACATAGATAATATAACACAAAATTATACCAAAGTTACACAGAACAGACCAACATACATAGATAATATAATACAAAATTATACCAAAGTTACACAGAACAGACCAACATACATAGATAATATAATACAAAATTATACCAAAGTTATACACAGAACAGACCAACATACATAGATAATATAATACAAAATTATACCAAAGTTACACAGAACAGACCAACATACATAGATAATATAATACAAAATTATACCAAAGTTACACAGAACAGACCAACATACATAGATAATATAATACAAAATTATACCAAAGTTACACAGAACAGACCAACATACATAGATAATATAATACAAAATTATACCAAAGTTACACAGAACAGACCAACATACATAGATAATATAATACAAAATTATACCAAAGTTACACAGAACAGACCAACATACATAGATAATATAATACAAAATTATACCAAAGTTACACAGAACAGACCAACATACATAGATAATATAATACAAAATTATACCAAAGTTACACAGAACAGACCAACATACATAGATAATATAATACAAAATTATACCAAAGTTACACAGAACAGACCAACATACATAGATAATATAATACAAAATTATACCAAAGTTACACAGAACAGACCAACATACATAGATAATATAATACAAAATTATACCAAAGTTACACAGAACAGACCAACATACATAGATAATATAATACAAAATTATACCAAAGTTACACAGAACAGACCAACATACATAGATAATATAATACAAAATTATACCAAAGTTACACAGAACAGACCAACATACATAGATAATATAATACAAAATTATACCAAAGTTACACAGAACAGACCAACATACATAGATAATATAATACAAAATTATACCAAAGTTACACAGAACAGACCAACATACATAGATAATATAATACAAAATTATACCAAAGTACACAGAACAGACCAACATACATAGATAATATAATACAAAATTATACCAAAGTTACACAGAACAGACCAACATACATAGATAATATAATACAAAATTATACCAAAGTTACACAGAACAGACCAACATACATAGATAATATAATACAAAATTATACCAAAGTTACACAGAACAGACCAACATACATAGATAATATAATACAAAATTATACCAAAGTTACACAGAACAGACCAACATACATAGAATAATATAATACAAAATTATACCAAAGTAACACAGAACAGACCAACATACATAGATAATATAATACAAAAATTATACCAAAGTTAACACAGAACAGACCAACATACATAGAAAATATAATACAAAATTATACCAAAGTAACACAGAACAGACCAACATACATAGATAATATAATACAAAATTATACCAAAGTTACACAGAACAGACCAACATACATAGATAATATAATACAAAATTATACCAAAGTTACACAGAACAGACCAACATACATAGATAATATAATACAAAATTATACCAAAGTTACACAAACACAGAACAGACCAACATACATAGATAATATAATACAAAATTATACCAAAGTTACACAGAACAGACCAACATACATAGATAATATAATACAAAATTATACCAAAGTAACACAGAACAGACCAACATACATAGATAATATAATACAAAATTATACCAAAGTAACACAGAACAGACCAACA
This sequence comes from Argopecten irradians, assembly GCF_041381155.1. Classification (NCBI taxonomy): domain Eukaryota; kingdom Metazoa; phylum Mollusca; class Bivalvia; order Pectinida; family Pectinidae; genus Argopecten; species Argopecten irradians. The sequence continues at coordinate 26,312,502 of NC_091148.1, forward strand.
TACATAGATAATATACACAAAATTATACCAAAGTTACACAGAACAGACCAACATACATAGATAATATAATACAAAATTTATACCAAAGTTACACAGAACAGACCAACATACATAGATAATATAATACAAAATTATACCAAAGTTACACAGAACAGACCAACATACATAGATAATATAATACAAAATTATACCAAAGTTACACAGAACAGACCAACATACATAGATAATATAATACAAAATTATACCAAAGTACACAGAACAGACCAACATACATAGATAATATAATACAAAATTATACCAAAGTTACACAGAACAGACCAACATACATAGATAATATAATACAAAATTATACCAAAGTTACACAGAACAGACCAAAATACATAGATAATATAATACAAAATTATACCAAAGTTACACAGAACAGACCAACATACATAGATAATATAATACAAAATTATACCAAAGTTACACAGAACAGACAACATACATAGATAATATAATACAAAATTATACCAAAGTTACACAGAACAGACCAACATACATAGATAATATAATACAAAATTATACCAAAGTTACACAGAACAGACCAACATACATAGATAATATAATACAAAATTATACCAAAGTTACACAGAACAGACCAACATACATAGATAATATAATACAAAATTATACCAAAGTTACACAGAACAGACCAACATACATAGATAATATAATACAAAATTATACCAAAGTTACACAGAACAGACCAACATACATAGATAATATAATACAAAATTATACCAAAGTTACACAGAACAGACCAACATACATAGATAATATAATACAAAATTATACCAAAGTTACACAGAACAGACCAACATACATAGATAATATAATACAAAATTATACCAAAGTTACACAGAACAGACCAACATACATAGATAATATAATACAAAATTATACCAAAGTTACACAGAACAGACCAACATACATAGATAATATAATACAAAATTATACCAAAGTTACACAGAACAGACCAAACATACATAGATAATATAACAACATAAAATTATACCAAAGTAACACAGAACAGACCAACATACATAGATAATATAATACAAAATTATACCAAAGTTACACAGAACAGACCAACATACATAGATAATATAATACAAAATTATACCAAAGTTACACAAACAACCAACATACATAGAATATATACAAAATTATACCAAAGTTACACAGAACAGACTAACATACATAGATAATATAATACAAAATTATACCAAAGTTACACAGAACAGACCAACATACATAGAATAATATAATACAAAATTATACCAAAGTTACATAGAACAGACCAACATACATAGATAATATAATACAAAATTATACCAAAGTAACACAGAGCAGACCAACATACATAGATAATATAATACAAAATTATACCAAAGTTACACAGAACAGACCAACATACATAGATAATATAATACAAAATTCCCGATAATACCCACAGAAATCGACACGGTAACTGTCAATGCACCCTCGCCTACCAAGCGATACCGAGTGAGGAATGTAATGGATTATCTTGACATGTGAAGATGCTGTAAATGAGAAGTGCAGAGGTGTACTGAGTTCTTCATATATATGGATGTTTCTATTTCTTTAATGTGACTGGTTGCAAGGCACCAAAATAAAAAAAAAATAAAAAATAAAAAAAATGATTCCTGAAATTTGAGCTGAGCATAAATTTTGGCATTACTGTCAAAACATGATTTTTATGTCAACAGTACAAGTGCAGTAGTTAAAGTGAGAACACCCGGCCAGACCATGACCAATCTATATTTAGACCTCAAGTGACCATAGCCACTGTCCGGAATGTAGATTACATACTATAAAAAGAAATTATTGTTGGTTTTTCTTCTTTAAATGAACATGAAGTAGTCAGAGTAAATAGTTTCAATGACACGCGGACATCACGCTCAAGATCAGTCAAGTGGAACTGCCAGTTACGAAACAGGTCCCATGTGATTCAGCATATCTGTAAACATAGATATATATAGTAATGACGTTTTTTACCGTAATGACAGCGGTGTCTTTAACACTCTTCAATCATTTTAGTGCCAATCATACAACCAATACTTATCTTAATTTGAATGAAACAATTCAACTGGAAAATCGTAAACTATTTAAATACCAAACTTTAAATGAAACGCTTAAATGGATAGAACTGATAACGACGACGTACGAGAACTTTATATATAAAAAGAAAACTTGAAAAAAAACTCTGTTGAAAATGACCCCATTGTGATTTGACGACTCAAACTCGATAAGAGAAAAATTAAAGAAATTATGAAAATGTTGCTTAAATCGCCTTGGAGCACTATTTATTTTGACGATATGTAATTGATACGACCCGGTTTCAGGATATGTTGAATTATTGATATTCAATGCGTCTTTTGAAATATGTGTCGATTTCTTTTGATCTGTGTAACATTTGTTGAAGCCCTTGTGTAAACAATACGCTGAGAATGTGAATTGTTGGTTCAACTCTATATACATTTTAAAGGTTTTATTGTTAGTGTTGCTATTTATTATCATAACTACATGAGATCACTCCGTGCATTATATACCCAGGTCTGGTTTTTTGAGAGTTACCCTAGACAACAATAATAATGACAGAGGTATAGAAGCTTTCGTTAGTCAGAATAGTACCACACAAATATACATGAAAGGAAACTCACTTCAATAATTGTAGTCCGTATTTCCATATTACAGAGTTATCTGCCCTTGCGGATATGTATTGGTTGTAACATCATGTGTTTGCGAGCGTAACGTCGTAAGTTTAAGAGAAAATTAAGTAAATTGTGCTCACAAAATACTGACGTAACAATTTATACCTCTACCCTCAGGAGAGCTAACTCTGTAATAATCAAAGACGGAATATGATTAAGATTGTCTTTAATCCAGATATACAAATCTTCAATTGAAATAGTTACTAGTATTTGACGTGTTTGAGGGCAACAGATAATTTGTTAGACCCGAAGACAAAATGTTGCCCGAAGGGTCCAACAAATCATCTGTTTCCCGAAAACCCAGTCGTCAACTGTTTTGTTATACCCTTTGATTCAAAACAATGCATTGGCGTCACGAATTGTTGGTGTGACGTCACTCCGGTCCAACAGCACTTTTTAACAGTCGATTTTAACCGTTCTTTGGCCCGCTCCACGGAACATTCGTTTATTGGCATATTTGTCAACAGAGTTTATATAGAAACTATTTTATAGGGGTATAACAAAATTTCATGTTATTTGTGGCACTGGAATATAAAAAGTAAATAACAAATTAATTTGGTTAGTTTTAGCAGCGTTTGGCTTATAAAGTAGGGACTCATTTGTGGTGTGGATTCATTTCAATTGTATTAAATCAAGATTTTCACCTATCAAGATTTGCAAATCTTTAACTGAAATCGTAATTTTATGTTATTACATTTGTTAAAGTAGTCTACTATCATGAAGATATGAATTATAAAAAAGTTATAGGTCCGTATATTTCATGCTCACAAATCAAGAAGAGTGTTTAATGTGCTATTCCCACCAAACCTTACCAACATTTTGAGAATTGTAATACTTACACTGCATAGGTTTTAATTTTTACAAGTATAAGTAATTAAGAGCTATAAATTGTTTTGTTTGTTCTGCGAAAAATCATTATTATAACATCTACAATACAGTGAAATGAGTATATACGATCAAACCATGTAGCCAAAAGGTGGCTTACAATTGTATTTAACATTTTTGCAGTTTTATTAGTACATATAATTGTAAAGTGGTTTCTGTAGGTACGTTTCAATCTAAACTTCCATAAGACATACAAAAATGAGAATTTCACAGAACATAATGTTGTGTTGTAACTAGCGCTTATAAAGGATCATACATGTTTGTCTGTCCATTTGAATGATTTTCACAGATTACTTCATCAAACTTTATGGTGTTGAATAGATTATTGAAGAAAATATAACATGTCAAAATGTTCACAGATATATGTCACATTTCAAGTCAGACTTTATTACGTACAGCAGACATGCCCTAATACTAGCATTTTAACATTAACATAGCTCCATATTGTCGAGAAAGTTTACATCTCTATACTCTTTGGGGTGAGTTCGTTTACATCTCTATACTCTTTGGGATGAGTTCGTTCACATCTCTGTACTCTTTGGGATGAGTTCGTTCACATCTCTGTACTCTTTGGGGTGAGTTCGTTCACATCTCTGTACTCTTTGGGGTGAGTTCGTTCACATCTCTGTACTCTTTGGGGTGAGTTCGTTCACATCTCTGTACTCTTTGGGGTGAGTTCGTTTACATCTCCGTACTAGTTAGGGTGCGTTCGTTTACATCTCTGTACTCTTTGGGGTGAGTTCGTTCACATCTCTGTACTCTTTGGGGTGAGTTCGTTCACATCTCTGTACTCTTTGGGGTGAGTTCGTTCACATCTCTGTACTCTTTGGGGTGAGTTCGTTCACATCTCTGTACTCTTTGGATGAGTTCGTTCACATCTCTGTACTCTTTGGAGTAATTTCGTTTATATCGCCTAACTAGTTAAGGTGTCTTCGCTTAATCTCCGTACTACTTGGGACGGGTTCGTTTACGGTGTATCCAATAGCGAACACCAACACTTCGGTATTGATTTTTATTATTTTGTAAACACATCAGTAGTAAGGATACTACTCATTTAATAAACTAAATAAATACTGGTGTTCGAACCTTTTGAAAACATTTGTCATTCAATTTGTCAGCTCTAATCTCTAAAATACTTAACAGTCCAATGTTCGCGAAGGAGATAGTTCGAAAGAAGAATTTATATTCAAGTGGGGCTCTTCAAACGCAAAACTGGGAGAACCGACATAGGAGCTGGTACTTAGCGCCCCCACTGTTTGGAGTTTAGATTAACGCTGGATGTCGTACTGCAGTCCTCCGTATGAATGGCGCGCTCGTGTGGAGATTCGAGAGCGGGAATCTGTTGAACAATTTGTATACCAGGCAGGCTACTTTAAATATTTCGGACGTGACTCGTTGATAGGGCGGGTAAATATAATTAATGTTGATATTCTACCTATTCACATAGGTAAACGGTTGTCCACCTATAAATAGAGAACGTCTGACCACTGTGGTCAAGCGGGGGCTGTTGGTCAAGTGGAATATGTTGATAAAGTAGGAGTGCGAGGACAGACGAAAGCGGAAACCCATTTTTTTGACTAATGGAATTCCTCTCATGACGTCACAGATATTAAAGTAAAAATCCCGGATGTGATTGAGTTGGTGGCCCAGGCAGTTTCCATAAAATTAAACGTATCAAAATTAAACTAAAGTTTATCAAACACCTTTTTTTACCATACACTGATATTGTAGATATCTATGATAGTCAATATATATTTAAAACTCTTTCGTGGTTCTAGTTCACAGATATCGGTCACATCCCAAGTCAGACTTTATTACGTACAGCAGACATGCCCTCATACTAGCATTTTAACATTAACGTAGCTCCATACTGTCGCAAAAACCTTTGTCATTATTCTATTCGGTCTTATTTTCTTGCATTTTCCATATAAATGTCATAAATGCTAAGAAAACGGGGCTCTCCAAATACTTTTTGAGATATTTGTGTTTGAAATATACTATCTGTGCAAATACTATCCAAAACTATTGTTAAGATGTTGTTTTATTTATTATAAGGAAGAATATATCGTGCGTTCCATTTGCGGTTCGTACCAGTTGCACTAAAGTGATATGGCACCGCCAAATGGAACGCGTTTGGATTTTTCCATGATGGCGGCACCCATATGAAAGATACGCTTCGAATATAAAAGCTAAGTATTTTCAGTGTTAACAATAATATGGATATAAAAATAATAGCTAAATAGTTTAAGCACACATTGAAATAAACGATCCATGTAATTTTATCGGATATAAATACGCTCTGTCTTGTTTTCAACAAAGAAAGCATTCCGGTGACAAATGAAGAATCTCGGGTCCGCCATTTTGGATACAAGTGGAACGCTTCTGAAAACGAACCACTTGTACCAGTTCGGTTCGGCTGGTACAGCGCGTTCCATTACAGATACAGAGGTTCGTACCAGTTGTATCTGCAAATGGAACGCGCGGTAAGTCTTAATCCTTTTGATTTTCGTCTTGAATTAACGTTACACTAAAATACAAAAGTATTATAAAATATCTTTCTGTATTAACTTGGACCGTTTCTTTACGTAAAATTGAATTTTGGCATATTAATAAAAAAGGAAATGCAAGCCTATGTCAATTTCATAATACCTGCATATGAGATACCTAAGATAATATATTTTCAAATAAAAACATCCTTATGGACAGTTTCCACCAGTCACCTCAGCGCTGATGGACCCTCTATCTGTGCACCCAGTCACCTCAGCGCTAATGGACTCTCTACCTGTTCACTAAGTCACCTCAGCAATGATAGACTCTCTACCTGTCCAAGAAGTCACCTCAGCGCTAATGGACTCTCTATCTGTCCACCCAGTCACCTCAGCGCTGATGGACCCTCTACCTTTCCACCCGGTCACCTCAGCGCTGATAAACTCTCTACCTATCCACCCAGTCACCTCAGCGCTAATGGACTCTCTATCTGTCCACCCATTCACCTCAGCGCTGATGGACTCTCTACCTTTCCACCCAGTCACCTCAGCGCTGATGGACTCTCTACCTTACCACCCAGTCACCTCAGCGCTGATGGAATCTCTACCTGTCCACCCAGTCACCTCAGCGCTGATAGAATCTTAACCTGTTCACCCAGTCACCACAGCACTGATGAACTCTATACCTTTCCACCCAGTCACCTCAGCGCTGATGGACTCTCTACCTGTTCACCAAGTCACCTCAGCGATGATAACCTCTCTACCTTTCCACCCAGTAAACTCAGCGCTGATGGACTCTCTAACTGTTCACCCAGTCACCTCAGCGCTGATGGACTCATTACCTTTCCACCCAGTAAACTCAGCGCTGATGGACTCTCTACCTTTCTACCCAGTCACCTCAGCGCTGATGGATTCTCTTCCTGTCCACCAAGTCACCTCAGCGCTGATGGACTCTCTACCTGTCCACCCAGTAAACTCAACGCTGATGGACTCTCTACCTTTCTACCCAGTCACCCCAGCGCTGATGGACTCTCTTCCTGTCCACCCAGTCACCTCAGCGCTGATGGACCCTCTACCTGTCCACCCAGTAAACTCAGCGCTGATGGACTCTCTACCTTTCTACCCAGTCACCTCAGCGCTGATGGACTCTTTTCCTGTCCACCCAGTCACCTCAGCGCTGATGGATTCTCTTCCTGTCCACCCAGTCACCTCAGCGCTGATGGACTCTCTACCTGTCCACCCAGTAAACTCAACGCTGATGGACTCTCTACCTTTCTACCCAGTCACCCCAGCGCTGATGGACTCTTCCTGTCCACCCAGTCACCTCAGCGCTGATGGACCCTCTACCTGTCCACCCAGTAAACTCAGCGCTGATGGACTCTCTACCTTTCTACCCAGTCACCTCAGCGCTGATGGACTCTTTTCCTGTCCACCCAGTCACCTCAGCGCTGATGGACTCTCTTCCTTTCCACCCAGTAATCTCAGCGCTGATGGACTCTCTACCTTTCCATCCAGTTAACTCAGCGCTGAAGGACTCTCTTCCTTTCCACCAAGTAAACTCAGCGCTGATGGACTCTCTTCCTTTCCACCCAGTAAACTCAGCGCTGATGGACTCTCTTCCTTTCCACCCAGTAAACTCAGCGCTGATGGACTCTCTACCTTTCCACCCAGTAAACTCAGCGCTGATGGACTCTCTACCTTTCAACCCAGTAAACTCAGCGCTGATTGACTCTCTACCTTTCCACCCGGTCACCTCAGCGCTGATAGACTCTCTACCTTTCCACCCAGTCACCTCAGCGCTGATGGACTATCTACCTTTCCACCCAGTCACCTCAGCGCTGATGGACTCTCTACCTGTCCACCCAATAAACTCGGCGCATATTGACTCTCTACCTTTCTACCAAGTAAACTCAGCGCTGATAGACTCTCTACCTTTCCACCCAGTAAACTCAGCGCTGATGGACTCTCTACCTGTCCACCCAATAAACTCAGCGATGATAGATTCTCTACCTTTCTACCAAGTAAACTCAGCGCTGATAGTCTCTCTACCTTTCCACCCAGTCACCTCAGCGCTGATAGACACTCAACCTGTCCACCCAGAAAACTCAGCGCATATGGACTCTCTACCTTTCTACCAAGTAAACTCAGCGCTGATGGACTCTCTACCTTTCCACCCAGTAAACTCAGCGCTGATGGACTATCTACCTGTCCACCCAATAAACTCAGCGATGATAGTCTCTCTACCTTTCCATCCAGTCACCTCAGCGCTGATAGACACTCAACCTGTCCACCCAGAAAACTCAGCGCTGATGGACTCTCTACCTTTCCACCCAGTCACCTCAGCGCTGATGGACCCTCTACCTTTCCACCCAGCCACCTCAACGCTGATGGACTCTCTACCTTTCCACCCAGTCACCTCAGCGCTGATAGACACTCAACCTGTCCACCTATTAAACTCAGCGCTGATAAACACTCAACCTGTCCACCCAGTAAACTCAGCGCTGATGGACTCTCTACCTGTCCACCCATTTACCTCAGCGCTGATGGACCATCTACCTTTCCATCCAGTCACCTCAGTGCTGATGGACTCTCTACCTTTCCACCCAGTCACCTCAGCGCTGATAGACACTCAACCTCTCCACCCAGTAAACTCAGCGCTGATAGACACTCGCCTATCCATCCAGTAAACTCAGCACTGATTGACACTCTACCTTTCAACCTTGACTTGGATGATTTACAATGTTTACATCAGAGTAATTTATCGATCGAAATATTTTAATAAAATCCTCCATCATGATAAGAAAATCTATCTTATGCTTTCATATTTAAACTTTTGGCGTTCATTTAAACACAAAATTGTTTCAATTGGCTTTAATGTAATACCTTGTTTATTTGCTGTTTGTAATCAAATACATGGGACGTTACGAATGAATTCCGGGTCTTTTGTAATCTGCAAATCACTTCTGCAAATATACACCCCCTGACCTGTTTTATATCAACCTGGAACAGTTAACAGTGTCCAGGTGCCGTAAACAAACAAACGAACGACCATGGCCTTTTTCCCTATATATTGTGAACTTTTAAGGACACTGACGGAAAATAAACGACTTTAAAGGACATTCCAACTGCCTATCACAGGCATAAGTAATCCAATTCCATAGTAAAATATTGGTTTAACGTTGAAGTTTCCTTAACATCGTTAAAGAGTTTTCCGGGTCTGAGAAATCGCCCGGCTCTTACAGTTACAATATCTAACAATAAAATCAATTTGAAATTGACACATCAAATATATGTGTATTATTGAAAAACAGTAACAGCGACCACTGGTCAAATTCTCACGTTCACGATATTTAAAGTTGTAATCTAAAGAATGCGACTCTGACGTTGACGTGCCACCTGACTTTGTTTATTATTTATGATGCTTATTAATTAACTACAGTGTCTTCAATTGATTTACTTCGAAATGTATGTACAATAACGGACGTAGCATACAACGGCGAGTTTAACTCACCACATATAGTATCAACTCACCACATATAGTATTAACTCACCACATATAGTATTAACTCACCACATATAGTATCAACTCACCACATATAGTATTAACTCACCACATATAGTATTAACTCACCACATATAGTATTAACTCACCACATAGAGTATTAACTCACCACATATAGTATCAACTCACCACATACAGTATCAACTCACCACATATAGTAGTAACTCACCACATATAGTATTAACTCACCACATATAGTATTAAATCACCACATATAGTATTAACTCACCAGTATTAACTCACCACATATAGTATTAACTCACCAGTATTAACTCACCACATATAGTATTAACTCACCACATATAGTATTAACTCACCACATATAGTATTAACTCACCAGTATTAACTCACCACATATAGTATTAACTCACCAGTATTAACTCACCACATATAGTATTAACTCACCAGTATTAACTCACCACATATAGTATTAACTCACCAGTATTAACTCACCACATATAGTATTAACTCACCACATATAGTATTAACTCACCACATATAGTAGTAACTCACCACATATAGTATTAACTCACCACATATAGTAGTAACTCACCACATATAGTATTAACTCACCAGTATTAACTCACCACATATAGTATTAACTCACCAGTATTAACTCACCACATATAGTATTAACTCACCACATATAGTATTAACTCACCACAGATAGTACTAACTCACCACATAGAGTACTAACTCACCACATATAGTATCAACTCACCACATATAGTATTAACTCACCACATATAGTATCAACTCACCACATATAGTAGTAACTCACCACATATAGTAGTAACTCACCACATATAGTATTAACTCACCACATATAGTATTAAATCACCACATATAGTATTAACTCACCAGTATTAACTCACCACATATAGTATTAACTCACCACATATAGTATCAACTCACCACATATAGTATCAACTCACCACATATAGTAGTAACTCACCACATATAGTATTAACTCACCACATATAGTATTAAATCACCACATATAGTATTAACTCACCAGTATTAACTCACCACATATAGTATTAACTCACCAGTATTAACTCACCACATATAGTATTAACTCACCACCTATAGTATTAACTCACCAGTATTAACTCACCACATATAGTATTAACTCACCACATATAGTATTAACTCACCAGTATTAACTCACCACATATAGTATTAACTCACCAGTATTAACTCACCACATATAGTATTAACTCACCAGTATTAACTCACCACATATAGTATTAACTCACCACATATAGTATCAACTCACCACATATAGTAGTAACTCACCACATATAGTATTAACTCACCAGATATAGTAGTAACTCACCACATATAGTATTAACTCACCAGTATTAACTCACCACATATAGTATTAACTCACCAGTATTAACTCACCACATATAGTATTAACTCACTACATATAGTATTAACTCACCACAGATAGTACTAACTCACCACATAGAGTACTAACTCACCACATATAGTATTAACTCACCACATATAGTATTAACTCACCACATATAGTATCAACTCACCACATATAGTATTAACTCACCACATATAGTATTAACTCACCACATATAGTATCAACTCACCACATATAGTATTAACTCACCACATATAGTATTAACTCACCACATATAGTATTAACTCACCAGTATTAACTCACCACATATAGTATTAACTCACCACATAGAGTACTAACTCACCACATATAGTATTAACTCACCACATATAGTATTAACTCACCACATATAGTATTAACTCACCACATATAGTATCAACTCACCACATATAGTAGTAACTCACCACATATAGTATTAACTCACCACATATAGTATTAACTCACCACATATAGTATTAACTCACCACATAGAGTACTAACTCACCACATATAGCATTAACTCACCACATATAGTATTAACTCACCACATATAGTATCAACTAACTCACCACATTAGTATTAACTCACCACATATAGTATCAACTCACCACATATAGTATTAACTCACCACATATAGTATTAACTCACCACATATAGTATTAACTCACCACATATAGTATTAACTCACCAGTATTAACTCACCACATATAGTATAAACTCACCACATATAGTATTAACTCACCACATAGAGTACTAACTCACCACATAGAGTATTAACTCACCACATATAGTAGTAACTCACCACATATATAGTAGTAACTCACCACATATAGTAGTAACTCATCACATATAGTAGTAACTCACCACATATAGTATCAACTCACCACATATAGTATTAACTCACCACATATAGTACTAACTCACCACATATATAGTAGTAACTCACCACATATAGTAGTAACTCACCACATATAGTATTAACTCACCACATATAGTATTAACTCACCACATAGAGTACTAACTCACCACATATAGTACTAACTCACCACATATAGTATCAACTCACCACATATAGTAGTAAATCACCACATATAGTACTAACTCACCACATATAGTATTAACTCACCACATATAGTATCAACTCACCACATATAGTATCAACTCACCACAAATAGTATCAACTCACCACATATAGTATTAACTCACCACATATAGTAATAACTCACCACATATAGTATTAACTCACCACATATAGTATTAACTCACCACATGTAGTATCAATTCATCACATATAGTATTAACTCACCACATATAGTATTAATTCACCACAAATAGTATTAACTCATCACAAATAGTATTAACTCACCACATATAGTATTAACTCACCACAAATAGTATTAACTCATCACATTTAGTATTAACTCACCACATATATAGTAGTAACTCACCACATATAGTATTAACTCACCACATATATAGTAGTAACTCACCACATATAGTAGTAACTCACCACATATAGTAGTAACTCACCACATATAGTATTAACTCACCACATATAGTATTAACTCACCACATATAGTACTAACTCACCACATATAGTATTAACTCACCACATATAGTATTAACTCACCAGTATTAACTCACCACATATAGTATTAACTCACCACATATAGTATTAACTCACCAGTATTAACTCACCACATATAGTATTAACTCACCAGTATTAACTCACCACATATAGTATTAAATCACCAGTATTAACTCACCACATATAGTATTAACTCACCAGTATTAACTCACCACATATAGTATCAACTCACCACATATAGTATTAACGCCCCTAGAAATAGTGATTTCCTCATTATTTTCGGTATTATAAACAACTGATTCCTTTGTCAGTGTAATATAAAGGTTTATTTACCCTCATCAGCTGCTATATTTTCCTTGAGAAAGCTCTCGGAAAATATTCCAGCTAATGAACAAACTTTCACATCACCACACAGCAGGGACCATTCATGTATATAACAAACGAGAAAGGAAATCGGCAAGAATTATTTAAGATAATTAGATAGAAATGGTCATGACAATTTATCTGAGTCATTCAATGGGTTTTTTTTTCATATAATGTCACCAACAGAGTGTAATTAATACTACTAGGAAAACATATTATTGAACCAAAGGACACAAAAAATCATTTAACAAATTCGTTTTTTATACAATATCTGTAAGCATGAGTCTTACTTGAGAATTCTATTTAACGTTATATCCACTCAGTGTTAGTAACCCCTGGAATATTGAGGATTAAGTCTTACATGAGAACCCCTTTAACGTTTAAGTGTTAAGATTTACCTTGATGATGTTTTATTTTCATGTTGATCGTACATAAAATGTATATATGTGTATATGTAATATTATATGTAATATTCATATCAGTGTCTGTAATTGTCTGTGATCGTGTTCCCCCATGATGGCCGCCCATCATTTACATTGACATTATACGACAATAACTAGACTGGCCACCAGTCTCTAGAATATTAATATCTTAACTACATGCCTGCAAACTAGGGGGAGATAATCTAATAAAGAACTCTGCTAAGAAAGTTTTATCAGCAACTTAGGGTCTGGTGGCAAGTCTAGACAATAACGGACGAAGCATACAACGGCGAGTTTAACTCACCACAAACGGTATGCGTTGAAATACCTCTTAATCACACAATAATTTCGATATTAAAAATAACTTATCATCCTTTTATTGAGCACACTGACCCCTTATTTTTATGAAGGGTTTATAAATAGGAACTTTGAACTACAAAATTTTACAAAAACTTAGTCATCAGAATTTTTTTCTGTGAAGCGTGAAACCTCTGAAAAATTGTAAAACTCGAGAAAATTTAGGCTGTTGGGGTAATACTATAAGACTCTTTCATATGTGGATATGAAGGATAGGGATATTCTACCCGAGGGTCACAAAGTGTAGTAAAACCCGAGGCTTGCCGAGGGTTTTGCAACATTTTGTGATCCCGAGGATAGAATATCCCTATCCTTCATATCCACTTATGAAAGAGTTTTTTTCTTTCATACCTCGACGTTTTATTGCAATTTTAGAACTGTAATATCTCACCATTTTGAAATAAATTCGAAGAAATCCACGGCTGAAAAAACATTTTTCATACATGAAAAATTACGTGATATTTAATACAAAAATTCCGTTGTTTGCATCTTTTATAGTAAAACCAGTCAAGATTGTGAAAAAAAAATGTTAAAGATGCTCCACCGCTGACAAATGGTATTTTTTCACAATCAAAAACAGGAGCAGACGATTTAGTATTTTTCTTCAGTTACAAAAGTTACTTACTTTACACCATTACCACCATTGAAAAGTTTAAGCTTCTAATTTTACTTCAAGTTAAAAATATGAAAAATAATTAATTGCATCCCGAAAAAAATCCGTGGCACTATATCCTATATAGAATGAAGTAATGTTTGCGGATGCACCAAAGGCGAAATAAATTATTTTATGTTATTATTTTTCTGGATTTTTTGTCACTTCTCATTGGTCAAAAACACGCCACGTGATCACCGATAAAAAACTATATTGCACGATTTTTCCGGAAGTAGTTTATAGAAAAAGTATATTGCACGGTTATTTTTAGATAACGTTATCGTCGACGTTACCAAAACGCTTAGTGTTCCTGGCGCTTTGAAACAAACGCTTTGATGACCTTAGTTTGAAGCGTAACCACAAAATGTGACAGACGACGTTGATTGTTTAGGTTTCTAACAAAGATGATGACGACTTCCAGCTGATGACTACAGTTTAAACTTTTAAAGTTTCAATATAAACACGGTATAGGAGAGTAGGAAACAATCGAATAACATACATTAAGCGTCTGGAGCCATTGAATAGTGAATACGTTTGATATTTATTTTTAAAATTACACCTAGGCTACTTACAACATTAGGCCTAGGCTAATCCTACTGTATGTAGGCCTATACGACTTTCATTTTACGGAATGGAGTACTAAGCATAAGATAATGTATCTTAATGTCAATCTGAATCTGTTAATATATGTTTGACGTCGAAGTGTATTATTTCAACGGAGAACAAACTATACATTTAATTGACTGTCCTTAAGACATGGAGCTACATGTATAATGGAGTACATGTACATGTATGCAATTTACAAACACGCATGCACCGGGTTCATGTAATAAAAGCTTGAAGTGCATCAATTGATACTGTTTTAATATGTTGTTTTTGAATTATACTTGTTACAAAGTCATAGGATTGTAACTGTCATCACGAAGCAGAATTTAAAATGCGATGCTCATTTAGTTTCACACTCATTTAAAAATGTAACAATTTCAGAAAAAAATAATAAAACAATTATAGCATTTTGATTTCGGTCAATACATGGTTATATCGACCACAGAAAAAATATTTGTATAATATCGACCTCGGACTACGTCCTCGGTCAATATTTTTTCTTTGGTCGATATAACCATGTATCGACCTCACCAAAATGCTATATTTGTATATTATTTTTTGTGTTAATTAGGCATATATATACACGATTAAACACCAATTATTGTTCAAATGGTGAATATCATTTATGCTCTGTCGGCGGTGGAGCATCTTTAAAAATTTACCGAAGAAATATAATTTTTGTTGACGCCGTGACGTCACGAGGCTTTATTGCATAGGTAGCCATGCAATACAGCCTCAGGCGGCATGACTGTATTGCCCTAGACCAGCCAGCATTACACCCGAAGGTATGAAAGAAAAATGTATATACAGCTATTCTGAGCATCTATACTTATTAGACAACTAATTTGCAAAATATTACTTAAGTTGGTCATTCGTAAGCTAAAAACAGTGAAACTCAGGTAAAAAATGCCTCAAATAGGTAATTTTGATTCAAAATAATAACTCAAAATCAAGCACATCATCGAATCATTTTCGTTACTTTTCAAGTTTGTTATGAACTCCCCTTTTCCAGAAAACTGTATTAGAAAAATTATTAGTCATCAGAAAAATGTGACTTTTCACCAGAGCAGATCCTTAAATACCATTGTATATGCGGAAGACATAATAAACTCATATGATACAAAACAGGATTTAATATTTATCCTCTCAGTAGATTGGAATACTGGGAAAATTTTAAACCCTTCCTGATATTGGTATGTTGTTTAACATTAAAGTGAACAGTCGGGCAAGGACGGCTAAAGTCGGTAAAAATGGTGTGAATGTATCCAGTATAATTTCTTATGAAATAGAAAAATAAAATCTCTCGCCAAAATCTGTCTGCGTACGAAAAAACTAATTTAAAGTATAGGAATCCGAAAACGTCCTCCCGGCTGACTATGTCCGTGGTTACATTTACACGCAGCCTCGCTTTCAATGCTTTCATCTTTCCTTTACTTTAATGGTCAGAACTGGGAAACGTAAGCAGAACTTGGCCGTCGTATTAATATGTGAGAACATTTGGAAGGCCAATGAACGCATTTAGACTGGTTTTCTTTGCCCGACTATTCACTTTAAATATTTTTGGGGAAACAATACGAAGGATTGTTTAAAACATTTAAAAGGATTCCAAAAAAACGCAGTGATTCCGATCAGATGTCAAGATTCAAACGTAACACGACCTTTTTAACGGATGTATACTAGCATAGCTAAATTTGCTAATGAAGCCTTATCTGATGTCTGCGGTTAATTGATTATACCTAAATGTCCCTCATATTAAACATGACAATATCGGCTGGTTGATGACTGGCTAGTACATGATTCTAGCAATCACCGATGTTGAAAAAGATCAATTATTGCCTTTTTTTAAAGATTTTACTTATAGCAGTACATCTGTATGTCTGGTTACGTGGAGTGACGTTCGTTGTTCCTCGGGTTTTCACGTTTCCGGACCCGTTAGGGGTGGCGAATCTGATCTTTCGGAGTGATATCCCTCCGTGTCAATAAACTAGCCCTGCATTCCGTTGATATTTTATATTTCTATAGGAACACTTAAATGGTTATCGCATGGTTGATGAAGTAAAACATCAGTGGAACACGATTTTACATCCCGTAGAAGAGATTCGTATCAAGGAACGTTACTTAATTAGAAAGAAGATTATTTCGCTATATGATTTTGACGTGATTTTCAACATTTTGTATTTTTTCATTTATTTCTTTCCGAATTATTATACATTATATGTCGCAAATAAAAAAAATATATATATATATTGCCTGATGTCAAAAGTTGATCAAATTGACTAGATTTTGTGGACTGCCAATTTTGTCAGTCTAATGATCATTTTTCATCAGAACTTGCTATCGCGAATGCAATAGTGTCTGTATATAGTATGAGCTAGCTGAAGACAAATATATAGTCCAGTTTTAATATGAAAGATTGTTTGCATAGTAGAAACGTTTCAGTACTTAATTCTCCAAGATATACGTAAATACGTGAATACATTGTAATGGAAAATAAAATGTCACTGCAACATATACCTGGTTTCATAATACAAGGGAGGTAACTCGTAGCTCAATGTAAAAAAAAACAATCTCCATCAACATAAGTTGTGTCCCTTCCGTGTGTTCCTGATACCATACATCAGGGTTGGGGTAATTAAAAATGTAATTGTAGTTAATTGCAAATTATTACATTTTTTTGTAATTGAAAGTAATTTGTAATTAAGAAATATTTCAATTACATGTAATTGTAATTGTAATTAATTACATTCTAAAGATGTGTAATTAACAATTACATTTCAATTACTTTTCAATTACATATATATATTGACTAATGTCTAATACTAAGATTAATGAATGTATTTGGCTAGATAGAAATTTAAACAGGTAACATACGTGAGGCAGTGACCATAGTATACACTACACTTGTACCTGTTTTACCTGTAGTTTACCCCTCAGGCAATATACAGGTGTGAGGTGTGAACACATATAGCCTGTAATTACAACTTACAAAGGTCTTGCTTATATAACACCTGTTGATCACCTAATTAGCATATCTAATGAAGGCAAAAATATAGATGATAGCTCAGATTAGTCTTCAGTCGCCCCCTGCCAAGAAAATTAAAACAGAAGACTTTTTTTTCAGTTTTCTTCCCACTACACCCTCACGAAAGAGACGAAACTCGGGTCTTAAATCCAATGAAGTAGACATACATCTACACGGGTACATTGGTGAATATTGCACAGAGAGATGTTGTGACCCATTAAAGTCATGGAAAGATAATTCTTGCATATTTCCAAATTTGTATATTTTAGCCAGCAAATACTTAGCTGTACCAGCCACTTCAGCTCCAGTAGAGAGATTGTTTAGTGTTGCTGGCAATTAAAGTATACCGACCAGACAGAAACAAAAATGTACGTGTAAAACTAATACACCCTACCAAGGATTTATAAGTCATATACGTCCTTGACCCTACCAATACTCAATTGTAACTTGCGGTTTATGTGAAGCACGTGTTCTATCAGAATTTACTGATAGTGACATATATATGTATAAATGCTTCATTATATGACTATACAATTGTGTTTATGTTATTAAAATAAACATATTTAGAAAATGTAATATGTAATTGCAATTAATTACATTTTTAATGTAATTGTAATTAATTACATTTACAAAACTGAGTAATTGTAATTGAAATTGAGTTTTGAACAAGTAATTGTAATTAATTACATTGCAATGTAATTGACCCCAAGCCTGCCATACATTACTGTACTGCTTTTTTCAGATTTGTACCAGTTGTACTGAATTGATACGGCACCGCGCGCCTAGTGGGTGTGGTGGTCACGTATGGTAACACCCATATGGAAGATACACTTCAATTTCAAAAACTAATTACTTTCAAAATTAAGAATAGTACGGATGTAATAAGAATACCTAAATAGTTTGAAAATGCACTGAAATACATAATAAATAATATTCATTGAATACGAGTACATACATCAATTTCTAAGGCAAATGAAAAAGAAAGGGTGCGCTATCTAGCTAAGGGTGCTGGTTCGGTTAGCTAGGACGGCACGTTCCATTACACATACATTTGTATCGATACAACTGGTTTAAACCAGCAATTGGAACGCACGGATAGTGTATATGTGACGTAAAACCTATATGTATAAAAATCGGTATTTCAACTTAAGTCGGGATCGAGCTGAATAAGACTTTTCATAGCTGCCGCCCAGAATTTCTTTAAAAGTTGAAACTATATAAAAAGCAAGCGTTTAAATTACATCAAAATATTTTAATAATATCAAAACAATTTCATACTATTAAAGCATTTTGAATTACATCAAAACTTTTAAACTACATAAAAATATTTGAATTACATCAAAACTTTTAAGGATGTGTTCTTCTGAGGTTTCAGTCCCGTTGAAGTCTCATTTCGACATTTTAATAATATCAAAACAATTTCATACTATTAAAGTATTTTGAATTACATCAAAACTTTTAAACTACATAAAAATATTTGAATTACATCAAAACTTTTAAGGATGTGTTCTTCTGAGGTTTCAGTCCCGTTGAAGTCTCATTTCGACATACATCAAAGAAGATATGAGATTTTCAAATAAAATCTAATAATATCTGTAGCAAGCTGCCAGGTGCAAATTTTATCAAAAATTTACATTTCTATTCTTCGTAGATTTTTAATATGGGAATGGTAAGAAATGGTCAATTTGGCGACCTTTATGCAATTGTGTATTTTTTCGCAATTTTTTAATGAAATTGTTTTTACTTATATATTCATCGTGCCAGCAGTCTTAGCTGTATCAAGCTAATTTTTCTTTAAATCTTTGCTAGGTTCGTGGTAATTAAAATATTGAGCATTAATGTGTGAAAGGATAAACTTTTGTCACTACATTTTTACATTTAATTGTAATTTGAGCACTTTCATTTTTTATTCTAAAATACTGAAAAAATAATGAATATTCAAATGGGGCAAAAAAGTAAGCACACAGACCCCCATTTTTGTGTCTGATTTAGAAAGAAGATTTTAACCCTGTTCCTAATGATATACAAAATATGAACAAAAGTTTAAAACCGGAAGTTTTCTATAAAGGGTTTAATTAGGCAAAATTGGCTGAAAATGGTACATTTTATAACTCAAAATTTAGGGGTAGTGGAAGTATATGTTGTTATTCTGAGAAAAAAATATAAGTCTTATTAATCAAAACTGGTATATTTTTAATG
This sequence comes from Argopecten irradians, assembly GCF_041381155.1. NCBI lineage: Eukaryota > Metazoa > Mollusca > Bivalvia > Pectinida > Pectinidae > Argopecten > Argopecten irradians. The sequence continues at coordinate 26,332,817 of NC_091148.1, forward strand.
AAGACTACTGTACAATATATTCTACATACCAAATACCTAATAAGAAAATTATGGCTATAATCTCTTGTGTATATGGTGAAATCGGCCAAATTACCATAAAATACAATATTTTGTCAACTACGTATCTTTGAGTGACGATAGCTCAAAAACAAGCACACGGACATATGATTTTTCTTCCATTTTCTTTTATGGTATGAATTCCTTTTTTTAAAAATCTGTATGAGAAAAAATGTCTAATACAAGAAAATTTTGACTTCTCAGAGGAGAACATCCTTAAATTAGATCAAAACATTTAAATTACACCAAAACAGTTTAAGTACATAAAAACAGTTTAATTACATCGAAACATTTAAATTACATCAAAACAGTAAAATTACATCAAAACATTTAAATTACAACAAAACATTTGAGTTACATCAAAACCTTCTAATTACATAAAAAATTTAAATAATATCAAACGTTTTAATTACATCAAAACAATTTAAATACATCAAACCATTGTTAACTACATCAAAACATTAAATTTACATCAAAACATTCTTATTACACCAAAATCTTTAGATTACTTCAAAACATTCTAATTACAACAAAACATTTAAATTGACTCAAAACATTCTAATTACAACAAAACATTTAAATTATCTTAAAACATTCTAATTACATCAAAACATTCTTATTACACCAAAATCTTTAGATTACTTCAAAACATTCTAATTACAACAAAACATTTAAATTATCTCAAAACATTCTAATTACACCTTTACATTTAAATTACCTTAAAACATTCTAATTACATCAAAACATTTAAATTACATTAAACACATATAAATTACATTTAAACATTTTTATTACATCGAAACAGTTTAATTACATCAAAATAGTTTATTGGCGTCAAAACATTTAAATTATATCAAAACATTTAATTTACATTAAAACATTCTAGTTTCATCAAAACATTTGAATAACGTAAAAAAAATAACTAATCTTTATTTTACATTTTCCCGAAATTCAAAATTTAAGATCAATTTCAGATAAATTCTTTTCATGTCAAAATTACACCAAAAGAACAAAACAGTCAAATAAAACTTAATTTTCTAGTGACTGTCAGCTCCAGCTATTGTTTCTGTGAAATTGACCTGGAGATATTTGTCTGTATAACGATATTGCTTTGATGCCTAAAGACTATTATATCACTTTAAAACCATTTATTGTAAATACCACAATATCATATCAAGCGGTGTTACTAAAACATGGAAGAAATATAAATACATAAAAATGACATTGAAAATTTATTTCTAAAAACCAAAAACTGTATTTAAAGGAGGTTAATTATTTACACAAAACATCAACGTCAGATTATTCACTCTTGACCAGTCTACCAAGGGTAAGACAAAAGAGATCTTTTTGAGAATTTATGTATTTGGTTTTCGGAAGGCAAATGTATAAGTAATCACAGTGACAGTGGGCTGCAGGTTTTATTATGATAAAATACACATAAACATAAAAACTTCATCGTCCATGTTAGTGGTCACAGACATTCACTGTCTACTGGTAATTCTTTTCATCAAATTTGTCTTTATCATGGCGATCCAGACCAAAAACTTACGTAGTGTGAAGCCGATGTTGATTCAAGTTCTGTAACGAGATCAATATAATAACAAGGAGTGAAATAAAAACTCAAGATGAAATCTTTTGTTAGATTAATATTTAGTAGTGTTAAAATGTACTAACCTGTCTGATATGGTGTTTTCAAAATAATTTGTAATAAACAGTTCTTGTGTAAAGCATATAAATACACCATACACTCTACATACCTTTAGTTAGTACCTGGTAACTGTCTAAGTAAGGTTTCTAGATATCAACCCCGAGACTGATGGTAAACTATTGGAACACCTGAGCGTCTCCAATGAAGGTAAACAATCGGAACACCTGAGCGTCTCCATTGAGTGTAAACTATAGGAACACATGAGCGATTCCATTGAGGGTAAACTATTGGAACACCTGAGCGTCTCCATTGAGGGTAAACTATAGGAACACACGACCGTCTCCATTGAGGGTAAACTATTTGAACACCTGAGCGTCTCCATTGAGGGTAAACTATTGGAACACCTGACCGTCTCTATTGAGGGTAAACTATTGGAACACCTGACAGTCTCCATTGAGGGTAAACTATTTGAACACCTGAGCGTCTCCATTGAGGGTAAACTATTGGAACACCTGACCGTCTCCATTGAGGGTAAACTATTTGAACACCTGACCGTCTCCATTGAGGGTAAACTATTGAAACACCTGACCGTCTCCATTGAGGGTAAACTATTGGAACACCTGACTGTCTCCATTGAGGGTAAACTATTTGAACACCTGACCGTCTCCATTGAGGGTAAACTATTGGAACACCTGACCGTCTCCATTGAGGGTAAACTATTGGAACACCTGAGCGTCTCCATTGAGGGTAAACTATTGGAACACCTGACCGTCTCTATTGAGGGTAAACTATTTGAACACCTGACCGTCTCCATTGAGGGTAAACTATTGGAACACCTGACCGTCTCCATTGAGGGTAAACTATTGGAACACCTGACCGTCTCCATTGAGGGTAAACTATTTGAACACCTGACCGTCTCCATTGAGGGTAAACTATTGGAACACCTGACCGTCTCTATTGAGGGTAAATTATTTGAACACCTGACCGTCTCCATTGAGGGTAAACTATTGGAACACCTGACCGTCTCCATTGAGGGTAAACTATTGGAACACCTGAGCGTCACATTTTGATCTATTACATTTACTTCCTATTGAATCTTTACCTCACTCTTTATCTTCTTTTCCTCAAGACAGCTGAAGCGGTGTACAGGAACGGGTTGATTGCTGCATTGATGGGCAGTACAAACACCATCACCCAGGCGTACACCTCGATCGGGATTGGGATTCCGTACCATGATAGAATTCCTACAACATTGATCATTATCAAAGCTATTGAACCTACTACGTTCACCTAACCGAATATTGAACAATTTATGCTGGAGACATTTCCGACAAAACAAATAGATATTATTATATAACCTGTTTTGACACTTATCAACAACATTTACTTGTTTCACAATAATAATACAATATGACAGTATCACCTCAACGCTGAAAGAAATGAGAATAAAAACTCATAATTAGTAAATTATTAAAGCAAATAACAGGCTTTATTTCTGGTTATTTTATTTTCATGTTTAACTATATTTTGAACAATACGATATATACGAAACCACCAATCTTGACAGAAAAACGTACCCATGACACCAATCGGGAACCAACAGCAGAAGTCTGTCATCACCACAAAGAATAGAGTCGTCGATACGCTTCTCTCTCTTTGGCGACTCTGAGACGAAGTAATGTTGCGACCACTTTTCCTCAAACTTTTATAAATACAAATTTGTCCTATGAATATAACTATAAACAGGAAGCTGTTGAGGCAAACAAACACAGCAAAGGAATACTCAGTGCCTGGTTGTTCAACTCCTGTAAGTGGTAGTGCCAGACACACGCCTGATTGGGAGTAGAATTCACCATTGAAGTATGACTGCATGGTCAAAATAGGGATTACGGCAAATGTTATTGAAACAATCCACATTAGCATGCAGGCAGTCAAGGCTAACCTCCAGGATTTTCCCCCCCGTGACAGACGAGACAGTGGGAACATAACACCGATTAGTCTATCTAACGTCACCAGTAAAATGAGAAACGTCGACATCTCACTGGATACAGTCGACAATACACCTGCTATGGTACATAAAATACTTTTTCTCCATCCCTGGTCATTCCAGGCGTATACACCGTTATAATACACATCAATTATACCTATTATCAACAGGTAGATTGCCATCAATAAATCAGAAATATGCCAAATTCAGAGTGAAGAGTGAATAATTCTTTTTCATGTTTTCCCTATCCAGGAACAATCTATAAACTATGACAACTAGATTTCCAATAAAAGCAGAGATTCCAATCATCCAAAGACAAACTCTGAGGACAGTAGAACCAATCAAGGCAGAACATGAGGATATGGCATCAACTTCAGATTTACAGTTTAGATAATAACACTTTATCAACGAAAGTTGTGTTTGAATACAGTTATTGTCCGATACTGATGCTGGCTTTACGCAACACATGAATGGGGTGTTCGTTGATAAAATTCCTAAATTTTCTAATCTTTCAAACATACGTTCCTTTACTATCATTTTATTACCCACGATACTCAACCACTTTAACGTACTTGGTAGAGCTGGTAAATGTGTCAGTCGGTTGTATGACAAGTCTAACATTATTAGTTCCAACTGTTTGGTAGAGGACACTGTGGAATCGATTATTTGAAACACATTATCAGGCAAAGAAGATATTTTGTTATAATTCAAAAAAAGTTCAACTAAATCCAATAGTCCTATGAACATATCCAATGGTATTTCCGTTATGTAATTTTCGGAGATATCAAGACTTCCCAGATAACGCAATCCGCTGAACAACCCGTTTGGAAGAACGCTTATCCGGTTGTTATTGAGAGAGATAGACCTGATATTTGGCAATCTTTTAAATATGCCGAGATGCAGATCTGCAATATTATTGATCTTCATGTCAAGAATACTCAGCTGGAAAACATCATGTGGTAAACGTTTAATTTTGTTACGGTGCAAGTCAATGATCCCCAGATTATACAGTCCAGCGAAGACGTCATGGGGTATGTCGTCTATGTAGTTTGATGATAGGTTAAGGAAACAAAGATTAGTCAGTCCATTGAATACTTCGCGGGGAATATCTACAATATAATTTGATGCTAGGTTCAGATCCCTTAGATTAGCCAGTCCGTAGAAAACGTCGGGGGTTACATTGTCTATGTAGTTTGATGATAGGTTCAGATAACTAAGATTTGTCAGACCATTGAAGACGTCATGTGGTATATCTGCAATATGATTTGATGCTAGGCTAAGGCTATCAAGATTAGTCAGTCCATTGAAGACGTCATGTGGTATATCTGCAATATAATTTGATGCTAGGCTAAGGCCATCAAGATTAGTTAGTCCATTGAAGACGTCATGGGGTATATCTGCAATATAATTTGATGCTAGGCTAAGGCTATCAAGATTAGTCAGTCCATTGAAGACGTCATGTGGTATATCTGCAATATAATTTGATGCTAGATCAAGATACATCAGGTTATCCAGTCCTTGGAAGACTCTGGGAGGGAGAACACGTAACTTGTTGGAGTTCAGACGTAATATCAGCAGATCAGATAACCCAGCAAACACGTGGTCGGGTAGAATGGTAATGTTTCTGTTGGAAATGTCAAGCTGGCTGATTTCCATAGCTTTGGGGATCACTTCAGGTACAAAGTAGTTTAGATCGTGGTCATATTTAAACTCACGGGATAAAATCAAAGTTGAACAGTTATGAGGTTCTGAAGGAAAAAAACATAGTCAGATAAGGTTATTTAAATTCTGCTTGACTACCAATACAATTCATTTTTAAAATCGTGTTCTGAATTTTCTATAATTCAATTTCGCAGATTTATAGTTCTCTTAAGGGTTGTTCGACTTGCCAATGTCAGGTGTATAAGGGTGTAAATAAAGAAAATAAAATGTAGACCAGGCTTCTCTAAACGAATAATATACATGCTACTTTAAACGAAAAACAGTGTATTCATTTGCATATATGTATATTATCGTGATGGATTCCTGAACATCGACAGAGACGTTTTGATCTTTTAGTTACAAAGTTAACTCTTTAATGGATGTCGAGTTCCAAATACTTAAGACGTTATACCGGTCATGCGGTCAAAATACTGTCAATAAGACTTGTTATTTGTTGTGTGACCGACTTATTTGTGTCTATAATTTTCCTAATGTTTATTTCAGTAACATCTGAGGGGTTTTCAATTCTGCTTGATACTCTGGTCATATATAACAGTACATTGCGACTGCAAAATAGAATAACAAACTTTAAAGTTATAACTTTAAGAAACCGGTCCATATTAAAAGTAAAAGACAAAGATGAGAATTCTTATGAAGGTTACACTCACATCACACACATATATATATATAACATATATAAGTCAAAACGGGTTCTGTCCCCTGGCCGAGACACACCAAAGTCTATAAAATTGGTAGTTTCTGTTCCTGCTTAGCGTTCGGCATACAGGGAGTTGGACGACTGGTTCGCCCGTTGTCAGTATAATGTGACCGGGTGGGGTGTGTTGCTTGGCGTCTTCGGCGGCATGCTTCAGTGATATAGCACTATAAAAAGGGCAACAGTTCCACTATACAACACGAACATACCGCAGTCTCCCAGTACACTCACCTCGCACAACATACACGCAACACACCGCATACATGGGAGGCCGTCCTTACATGACCATAGCTGTTAATAGGACGTTAATAAATCAAACAAACAAATAAAAGTCAAAACGGAATAAATCTTATTTCACTGACAACTTTTGAAATACCAATTTAAAACATGATTACTAACGGTGATGAAACTATATTTACGTCGCACTTACCACAGTTATCTTCGTTTTCAGTATCTGAACAATAAATGCGACATTCGTAATTTACCACTCGGCGTGTGACTTTTGGTGGATAGGTGATCTGCAGTCTACCTGAAAATCGGTGAAAGTCATTTGATCTGACATTAGAAAAATTCTGTCACACACACTACAGCGATTACAGACGTTATAGAATTTTACATCTAATTAACATCTTCAAATATAGGATGAAACGATTGCTCGCGGTTGTTCAATGCACAGCATGTCTGCGGAGAATCAATTTCTGATTATTTCAATGGTGTTTTGAATGTGCGGATTATAGTGAAAGGTAAAGCGGAGATAAACCACTCGCGAAACTTATCCGCTGTAGAGTATTTGTACACAATATTTCATATCTGAGTACTGCATACTTTACTGTTACATCGTAGGTCTCCTATGACATTACAACTGATCAAACGTAGGCTTGACATATAAATGTTATCATAAAGGACTAACAGATAATCATCATAGACTCGCATTTGAAGCCTCTTCAATCCACTTTGGTTCGTAAATTCGTGGTGTAAACGTGCATCTTAAGGATTAAAACATAGTTATAAGTGAATAGAACAAGTTTGAAGTGATGTATTGTAACTAGAACATAAGAAATATTTTGAAGCGATACATTGCAACTAGAACATTACAAAGAATTCGAAGTGATATATTGTAACTAGAAATTAAAGTGCGTTCATTGCTTTGGTTTCACAGAGACTGAAACAACAACAAAAAGTGTTTAGAATAACTGAACCTTTGTATAACAGAATATTGTAGGATTGAAAGATATAATAATAAGGTCTGTCGATATATAAACCGAAAACAAAAGTGCACTCTGCATTAATCACGTGATAGTAGTGGACTTTTACTTCAGAATCAAGGGGAGATAACTTTTTATGAGAACTCGTTATTGGTTTATGACGTCATTAAAACGCGTGTTTCAACCTATCGGTCTATGACTTGATAGATAAACTTATTTAGCCAATTAAAAACACGTTACACTCTACATTAATATTCAATATGTACAATTACCTTTGTCAACCAGCTGCGTTGTAATTAGTTGTTGGCTGCTTTCAGTTTTCGACTCACCATGAAAATCGTAGATACTTTCATTCAAGTTCTGTCCTATTCCACTGTCTGTTGGAAGTAGGATATCTGATTGATTCAAAAGTTGACCTGAAGTAACATGCCAAAATAACACTGTTATGTAAAACATACATCTGTACATCAAGATCCACATATTTGTTTTTCTTTTTCTAAATTGTTACCCAGGATAACCTGCATCAATAGAAGCACAGCGATGTCACTAAACAACAGATTTGAGAAATAACATTGAAACTAGAGCGATGTCACAGCACAGATGACCTTGAGACTGGAGCGACGTCACAGCACAGATGACCTTGAGACTGGAGCGATGTCACACACAGATGACCTTGAGACTGAAGTGATGTCACAGCACAGATGACCTTGAGACTGGAGTAATGTCACAGCACAGATGACCTTGAGACTGGATTGATGTAACAGCACAGATGACTTTGAGACTGGAGTGATGTCACAGCACAGATGACCTTGAGACTGGAGTAATGTCACAGCACAGATGACCTTGAGACTTGATTGATGTAACAGCACAGATGACTTTGAGACTGGAGTGATGTCACAGCACAGATGACCTTGAGACTGGAGTGATGTCACAGCACAAATGACCAAGATACAAAATGTATTTGGAGATGTTACAAGCAGCCGAACTTGAGATTGTAGGGATGTAAAAGCAGAGATGACCTTGAGACTGGTGGAGACTAAATCAATGTCACAGAAAATCTGTCCGAAATATTGAGCTGTTCACAGACTGGTTACTACCTGCATCCACTAACTTAGACAACCTCTCTAACAATGAGGCAACATACTGTGCATCTACACTATATGTGATACTTCTAATGTGTGTCACAAATGAAATGTCACTTAGCTCGACAAGAGTTGTCATTGGCACGAAATAAATTAACAACATTATCGAATGAGCGTGGTCAGAACGTTTGTGCTGATAGGACTGGACACTGGAGAAATTGATATGGTGTATTATTGAAAATTAACGCTGACATTTCAAAAAGGCCTTCAAAAAGTAAAGCACTCATATTTATAAATGTTGAATTGATATGTTGGAATTGTTGCGTTAACAAACAGGTTTATTTTACGATAATCATCCCTTTTCCATAGCATGCAAACTAGGAGTCATGTAAGCATTAAATATGTATGCAACATCTGTCATTTAGAAGGAATTAAACGTCGAATCAATTTGATGGACATAAAAATACATTTTTTATTTGGTATATTAAAAACATTTCAAATTCAATCGTCCGAAATTGCTTCAAATCTGCAAATCGATAAAGATAATAAGCGTCACACTCCACCCAATCATATAGTATTATTGCCAGGCAAACAAGTCGTCCCATTCTCTTTGTGCTAAGCAAGGACATATGATCGAAGTCGTCCCATCATTGATTATATGTACATGTTTATGATATCACGTATCACTTTCTATTTAGATATCATGTACATATGTATAAATGTATATATCATTTGCCAGTTTCTACCTAGAGATGACGCTCCTTTGATATCATGTACCAGTTTCTACCTTGAGTTGTCGTTCCTTTGATATCATGTGTCAGTTTCTACCTAGAGTTGTCGTTCCTTTGATATCATGTACCAGTTTCTACCTTGAGTTGTCGTACCTTTGATATCAAGTACCAGTTTCTACCTTGAGTTGTCGTTCCTTTGATATCAAGTACCAGTTTCTACCTTGAATTGTCGTTCCTTTGATATCATGTACCAGTTTCTACCTTGAGTTGTCGTACCTTTGATATCATGTACCAGTTTCTACCTTGAGTTGTCGTTCCTTTGATATCAAGTACCAGTTTCTACCTTGAATTGTCGTTCCTTTGATATCATGTACCAGTTTCTACCTTGAGTTGTCGTTCCTTTGATATCATGTACCAGTTTCTACCTTGAGTTGTCGTTCCTTTGATATCAAGTACCAGTTTCTACCTTGAGTTGTCGTTCCTTTGATATCATGTACCAAATTCTACCTTGAGTTGTCGTACCTTTGATATCATGTGCCAGTTTCTACCTAGACATGTCGTACCTTTGACATCATGTACCAATTTCTACCTAGAGATGTCGTACCTTTTATATCATGCACAGGTTTGTACCTAGAGTTGTCGTTCCTTTGATATCATGTACCAGTTTCTACCTAGAGGTGTCGTACCTTTGATGTCATGTACCAGTTTCTACCTTGAGTTTTCTTTCCTTTGATATCATGTACCAGTTTCTACCTTGAGTTGTCGTTCCTTTGATGTCATGTACCAACTTCTACCTTGAGTTGTCGTACCTTTGATATCATGTGCCAGTTTCTACCTTGCGATGTCGTAACTTTGACATAATTTACCAATTTCTACCTAGAGATGTCGTAACTTATATATCATGTACAGGTTTGTACCAAGAGTTATCTTTCTTTTAATATCATGTACCAACTTCTACCTAGAGTTGTCGTACCTTTGATATCATGTTCGAATTTCTACCTTGAGTTGTCGTTCCTTTGATATCATGTACCAGTTTCTACCTGGAGTTGTCGTACCTTTGATATCATGTACCAGTTTCTATCTAGAGTTGTTTTTTCTTTGATATCATGTGCCAGTTTCTACATAGAGATATCGTATCTTTGATATCATGTACAAGTTTCTACCTAGAGTTGTCTTTCCTTTGATATCATGTACCAGTTTCTACCTAGAGATATCGTACCTTTGATATCATGTACAAGTTTCTGCCTAGAGTTATCTTTCCTTTGATATCATGTACCAGTTTCTACCTAGAGATATCGTACCTTTGATATCATGTACAAGTTTCTACCTAGAGTTATCTTTCCTTTGATATCATGTACCAGTTTCATGCTATTTTTACCTCGACTTGACAATTATTTCACATACTTACAGGAACTCTGATAATTGACATACTTATTTTGTGGTACGGTTCAGAACCCGTCATGGATGGTCATTCTGTTCTAACCGAGTGTATCCCTTCGTGTCACTGCGTCAAAAATGACGGGATAAAAAGAAGGGAGGTAACTTTGGAAGATAATAATAGGACTTATGTACAGACTAATAACACTGTATCCCCCTTTGCTTCCGTTTCTATGGGTTTGGTTTGGGATGTAGGTTACGTCAGGAGCTGGCTTCTCATTATCTTACGGAGTAAAACAAAGTAGCTCTGGTGGATCAGAATGGAGCTTGCGTGAACGCTGAATCTCATATTGTATCCTCTCCACTTCCGGTTCCAAGTGCTCCCGTTTGTTATTACGTGCAGTCATACTCTTACAGCAGCCTAAGATATGTTACAAACCCAATGACAATCACCATTTGAATAAAAGTCTTTGGCCAATGACTCTCCTTTTGAAGTTGCTTAGTATGCAGTTATAGGGAGCCAGGGAAGCAACTAATTACCACATATAACAGCATACTCAGAGCTATCATTCTGGTCCAGTTCAAGTAAGTCCATGCCGCACTCTTAAACGACTTGTTTTCTTACACACTGTTGATGAATTAAAAAAATCAGTGGAAGACGATTGTATATCCCTTAGGAGTTTTCGTATTAAGGAACGTAACTTAATTGTAAAGACTATTATGTTGCTGTATGATTTAGAAGGAGCCATTATATTTAGTTTTGTCCTAATTATTATGCATTATATGTTGACAACAAAAGATATATGTATGCTGCTGTCAATAGGAGGTCTTTTTGAGCTATTTTGCGGATTTATTTTGTTCAGTCTGTCTTTTTTTACATCAAAACTTCATATCGTGAATGTAATATCGTCCATAACGTTTGGGCATGAAAATCAAATTGAATGTATAGTCAGTTTTAACTATATGAAAGACTATTTACATGGACGAAATTTTTTATTACTTAATTCTTCAAAATCTACGGAAATCCGTGAATCTATTGGAATGCATAATAAAATGTCATTGTAACATAAGTCTACTTTCTGTTTTAATTTTTTCGTCCCAGACTTGTGGCAAACGACGAGTCTATGTTGTTCATAATACAAGGGAGGTAACTCGTAGCTCAATATAAAAACAATCGTCATCAACATAAGTTGTGTCCCTTCCGTGTGTTCATGATACCATACATTACTAAACTCCTTTTTTCAGATTTGTACCAGTTGTACTGAATTGATACGGCACCGTCTAGTGGGTGTGGTGGTCACGTATGGTAGCACCCATATGGAAGATACACTTTAATTTCAAAAAACTTATTATTTCCAAACTTTAGAATAGTTCAGATATCAAAAAGAATATATATATATATATAGATTTAAGATGCAGTGAAATCCATAATAAATAACATTAATCGAATATAAATGCTAGGCCTTCACGTTCTATTACACATACATTTGTATCGGTACAACTAGTACTAACCCGCAAATGGAACGCATGGTTAGTCAATACGTGACATAAAACTATATGTCTAAAATCGGTATTTCAACCAAAGTCGGGTTCCAGCTGAATTTGACTTCCCATAGTTGCCGCCTTAAACGTTCATGAACGTTGAAACTTTATATAATCACAAAGCAAAATAGAACTTTCATCTTTATGATTTAAATAACATCAAAAACGTTTTACTGATCGCTATTTCACATATTTCCAAAAAAAGTCATGTCAAATTTACATCAAAAGAACAAAATAGTTCATTAAATCGACCTTAATTTCAGGTCATGTTTAGGTGACTTTCAGCTCCACCTCTTGTTCCTGTGAAATTGACCTGAAGATATTCTGTCTGTGTAACAATATCGCTTTGATTCTGAACGAGGTCAGGGACATGGGTTAAATAATTGATTGTTTATCTCCTAAAGACTATTATATCACTTTACCATTTATTGTAAATACCCCAATATTATATCAAGCGGTGTTACTAAAACATGGAAGAAATATAAATACATAAAAATGACGGTGAAAATTTATTTTTAAAAACCAAAAACTGTATTTAAAGGAGGTTAATTATTTACACAAAACATCAACATCAGATTGTTAAATCTTGACCAGTCTTCCAAGGGTAAGACAAAAGAGATCTTTTTGAGAATTTATGTATTTGGTTTTCGGAAGGCAAATGTATAAGTAATCACAGTTACAGTGGGCAGCAGGTTTTATTATGATAAAATACACATAAACATAAAAACTTCATCGTCCATGTTAGTGGTCACAGACATTCACTGCATACTGGTAATGCTTTCCACCAACTAACCATTTGTCTTTATTATGGCGATCCAGACCAAAAACATACGTTGTGTGAAGACGATGTTGATTCAGGTTCTGTAATGAGATCAAAATAAAAACAAGGAGTGAAATAAAAACTCAAGATGAAAACTTTAGTGTTAAAATGTACTAATCTGTCTGATATGGTGTTTTTGAAATAATTTGTAATAATACACCTTACACTCTACATACCTTCAGTTAGTACCTGGTAACTATCTAAGTAAGGTTTCTAGATATCAACCCCGAGACTGATGGTAAACTATTGGAACACCTGAGCGTCTCCATTGAGGGTAAACTATTGGAACACCTGAGCGTCTCCATTGAGGGTAAACTATTTGAACACCTGAGCGTCTCCATTGAGGGTAAACTATTGGAACACCTGACCGTCTCCATTGAGGGTAAACTATTGGAACACCTGACCGTCTCCATTGAGGGTAAACTATTGGAACACCTGACCGTCTCCATTGAGGGTAAACTATTGGAACACCTGACCGTCTCCATTGAGGGTAAACTATTGGAACACCTCAGCGTCACATTTTGATCTATTACATTTACTTCCTATTGAATCTTTACCTCACTCTATATCTTCTTTTCCTCAAGACAGCTGAAGCGGTGTACAGGAATGGGTTGATTGCTGCATTGATGGGCAGTACAAACACCATCACCCAGGCGTACACCTCGTTCGGGATTGGTATTCCGTACACTGATAGAATTCCTACAACATTGATCATTATCAAAGCTATTGAATAACTACGTTCACCTAACCGAATATTGAACAATATATGCTGGAGACATTTACGACAAAACAAATAGATATTATTATATAACCTGTTTTGACACTTATCAACAACATTTACTTGTTTCACAATAATAATACAATATGACAGTATCACCTCAACGCTGAAAGAAATGAGAATAAAAACTCATAATTAGTAAATTATTAAAGCAAATAACAGGCTTTATTTCTGGTTATTTTATTTTCATGTTTAACTATATTTTGAACAATACGGTATATACGAAACCACCAATCTTGACAGAAAAACGTACCCATGACACCAATCGGGAACCAACAGCAGAAGTCTGTCATCACCACAAAGAATAGAGTCGTCGATACGCTTCTCTCTCTTTGGCGACTCTGAGACGAAGTAATGTTGCGACCACTTTTCCTCAAACTTTTATAAATACAAATTTGTCCTATGAATATAACTATAAACAGGAAGCTGTTGAGGCAAACAAACACAGCAAAGGAATACTCAGTGCCTGGTTGTTCAACTCCTGTAAGTGGTAGTGCCAGACACACGCCTGATTGGGAGTAGAATTCACCATTGAAGTATGACTGCATGGTCACAATAGGGATTACGGCAAATGTTATTGAAACAATCCACATTAGCATGTAGGCAGTCAAGGCTAACCTCCAGGATTTCTCCCCCCGAGACAGATGAGACAGTGGGAACATAACAACGATTAGTCTATCTAACGTCACCAGTAAAATGAGAAACGTCGACATCTCACTGGATACAGTCGACAACACACCTGCTATGGTACATAAAATACTGTTTTGCCATCCCTGGTCATTCCAGGCGTATACACCGTTATAATACACATCAATTACACCTATTATCAACAGGTAGATTGCCATCAGTAAATCAGAAATAGCCAAATTCAGAGTGAAGAGTGAATAATTCTTTTTCATGTTTTCCCTATCCAGAAACAATCTATAAACTATGACAACTAAATTTCCAATGAAAGCAGAGATTCCAATCGTCCAAAGACAAACTCTGAGAACAGTAGAACCAATCAAGGCAGAACATGAGAATATGGCATCAACTTCAGATTTACAGTTTAGATAATAACACTTTATCAACGAAAGTTGTGTTTGAATACAGTTATTGTCCGATACTGATGCTGGCTTTACGCAACACATGAATGGGGTGTTCGTGAATAAAGTTTTTAAATTTTCTAATCTTTCAAACATACGTTCCTTTACTATCATTTTATTACCCACGATGCTCAACCACATTAACGTACTTGGTAGAGCTGGTAAATGTGTCAGTCGGTTGTATGACAAGTCTAATATTCTTAGTCCCAACTGTTTGGTAGAGGACACTGTGGAATCGATTATTTGAAACACATTATCAGGCAAAGAAGATATTTTGTTATAATTCAAAAAAAGTTCAACTAAACCCAATAGTCCTATGAACATATCCAATGGTATTTCCGTTATGTAATTTTCGGAGATATCAAGACTTCCCAGATAACGCAATCCGCTGAACAACCCGTTTGGAAGAACGCTTATCCGGTTGTTATTGAGAGAGATAGACCTGATATTTGACAATCTTTTGAATATGCCGAGATGCAGATCTGCAATATTATTGATCTTCATGTCAAAAATACTCAGCTGGAAAACATCATGTGGTAAACGTTTAATTTTGTTACGGTGCAAGTCAATGATCTCCAGATTATACAGTCCAGCGAAGACGTCATGGGGTATGTCGTCTATGTAGTTTGATGATAGGTTAAGGAAACAAAGATTAGTCAGTCCATTGAATACTTCGCGGGGAATATCTACAATATAATTTGATGCTAGGTTCAGATCCCTTAGATTAGCCAGTCCGTAGAAAACGTCGAGGGGTACATTGTCTATGTAGTTTGATGATAGGTTCAGATAACTAAGATTTGTCAGACCATTGAAGACGTCATGTGGTATATCTGCAATATGATTTGATGCTAGGCTAAGGCTATCAAGATTAGTCAGTCCATTGAAGACGTCATGTGGTATATCTGCAATATAATTTGATGCTAGGCTAAGGCCATCAAGATTAGTCAGTCCATTGAAGACGTCATGGGGTATATCTGCAATATAATTTGATGCTAGGCTAAGGCTATCAAGATTAGTCAGTCCATTGAAGACGTCATGTGGTATATCTGCAATATAATTTGATGCTAGATCAAGATACATCAGGTTATCCAGTCCTTGGAAGACTCTGGGAGGGAGAACACGTAACTTGTTGGAGTTCAGACGTAATATCAGCAGATCAGATAACCCAGCAAACACGTGGTCGGGTAGAATGGTAATGTTTCTGTTGGAAATGTCAAGCTGGCTGACTTCCATAGCTTTGGGGATCACTTCAGGTACAAAGTAGTTTAGATCGTGGTCATATTTAAACTCTCGGGATGAAATCAAAGTTGAACAGTTATGAGGCTCTGAAGGAAAAAAAAACCAGAGTCAGATAAGGTTATTTAAATTCTGCTTGACTACCAATACAATTCATTTTTAAAATCGGTACTCATGTTGTTCGGAATTTTCTATAATTCAATTTCGCAGATTTATAGTTCTCTTAAGAGTTGTTTGACTTGCCAATGTCAGGTGTATAAGGGTGTAAATAAAGAAAATAAAATGTAGACCAGGCTTCTCTAAACGAATAATATACATGCTACTTTAAACGAAAAACAGTGTATTTATTTGCATATATGTATATTATCGTGATGGATTCCTGAACATCGACAGTGACGTTTTGATCTTTTAGTTACAAAGTTAACTCTTTAATGGATGTCGAGTTCCCAATACTTAAGACGTTATACCGGTCATGCGGTCAAAATACTGTCAATAAGACTTGTTATTTGTTGTGTGACCGACTTATTTGTGTCTATAATTTTCCTAATGTTTATTTCAGTAACATCTGAGGGGTTTTCAATTCTGCTTGATACTCTGGTCATATATAGCAGTACATTGCGACTGCAAAATAGAATAATAAACTTTAAAGTTATAACTTTAAGAAACCGGTCCATATTAAAAGGAAAAGACAAAGATGGGAATTCTTATGAAGGTTACACTCACATCACATATATATATATATAACATATATAAGTCAAAACGGGTTCTGTCCCCTGGCCGAGACACACCAAAGTCTATAAAATTGGTAGTTTCTGCTCCTG